>NC_037593.1:3211240-4411240 GCF_003073045.1 Pomacea canaliculata | reverse complement strand
ACTGTGCACAGAAGTGACGTCAGAAAAGTATACAAATACACCTACTTATCACGTGGTTACAGCTCTCCTATTGGCTCTAGACGTGACATAGAACATTACTGTACACTCATGGTGTGTCAGTTTGACCACTCTCTGTGCATACTGATGGTTTAAGGTTTATTTGTGACCAATGGAAGGGATTATTCAACTCTCCGCCCCTACACGAGGGATGGAGTCTAGAACTGAACTCAACCCCGCCATTTGAAATAACAATTCTGCAGGCAAACTCTACTATAAACAAAATAAAACTTTTACTAAGCTATTTAAAATACATAGCGTATTCATGCATTTAGAATGCAAAACTTCAACAAGTCTTGGGGAAAAACACTTTTTAGTTAGTAAGAGCCCCTCCCTCTCATGATTTTTCGCCAAGTATTGTGCAGTTTTTTAGTATGCACTTAATGATAGAAAAAAAATCAAGAAAGAAGAATCTAGGTCGTGCATGACAAAAAGGAATACATTCATACAGATGACCGATAGGATGAGCCATCCTGATTCGCGAGTTTCAGTGTCGTAAGAGAGACAAACGCGTGTGAGGAGGGTGGAGTTTATGCATGCTGTTCGTCGCGCTATGCTACTTAAAATCTGCATAAACTTGAGTTTAGCTGCGAGGCAGCCTGTGTCCCAGCCTCGAGTCTCTGTGCATGCTAATTGTCCAGGGCAGCTCACATTTTGCCCTCGTCCCTCCCGTCACCTCATGCGGGGATGACTCGTCACACACCAAACCTTCGAGCTGAGGAAACGGCCCCAGGACTGGAGACAAGCGGCCGGTCGTTGGTGAACGTCGTGTCGATGTCTTTGAAAAAAACATTAAGACTGAAATTTTGACGAAACTATAGCATTCCCCCATCATTAATCATTCAACCATTCTACTCCTGCAGTGTTTTAAACTTCAAAGGGCGGTAAGTAACTACATTTGTTCTGTCCCCTCTCAGAGAGGTTTTACTAATTTTTTTTCTTCTTCTTCTTCTTCTTCGCGAACAAGATGAATAAAGTGAAATATAGTGCGATGAGTAAGTGATTATCTTCGTGAATATAACGAACTGAAAATTTTCGTCTTTAATGTCTTGTCCGAACGAATAAACCTTCCACTGTGCACCTCTCTTCATATTTGCAACTGTATGCTACATAAATAAATGACAATTACAAGAAAATGAAGATTTTCTGTTGAGTTTACTAAGTTACATTTTTCAGTTAAAATTTACTGAGTTCACTTTCTCCTTCTATTTTTTCCCCCTGGTTCTTGCGTTTGCATTCTCACGCAAACGTTTAAAATAAACATTTCCAACAAATATAATGAGGTCGTTAGTAATATGTATTATAAAACTATTTTTGAAATCACCGTTTTTGGCTCTCTCCACCCGTCAGACAACCTAAATGAAAGTTTCGTAAATAAGTTCTAAACTCCAGTACTACAAAAGCTACCTGTCCTCTCTATTTATTACCTGTCGCACCTCTGTATCTGTGTCACCTATATAGGTGTACCTGTATTCATCCGCATACAACGAGACTATACTTTGAATTCACTGAGTACTAAAGATAAATCAGGGAACAGGTGAAAGTGCGACGAGTCGGGACCAGTCCTTTTATCTGAAGACAAGAACAGCAACACTTTTTCAGAAAAGTGCAGAAACCTCAGCCATAAACAAACAATATTTCCTAACATGGGTGTAAAGGACAATGCATTTATTAAAGGGATAATGCAATATATTAATGTATAAAAAATTGTGGAAATATTTTGTATAAACAAGCTCAAAGCGATGTCTGTCGACAATTGACTTGTACTTCGTTTTAATAATTGATGTTGGCCACCGCTCATTGCTAATTAAGTTTGTAAGTTGCTATTCGTCTAACTGAGCCGTGCTCCCTCAGCAACCCCGACCCACCTCTGGGCCTAGTTAGGAATTTCAGATTAGAACTTTATTGCACAAGCTAGTTTTAAAGGCAAATATTTTGTTTCTTCTGTTCGTGCTTCAACATACGAACAACGCAAATAATATCGACAAGAGAAGAAGGAAATGTCAGTGGAACAACCAACGATTTCGATAACCTGTCAGTTTGATATCTCAGCTTTGGACAGGTTTGCGAGTTTGCTGAAGACTCGAATAACAGGATGTTGTGGTGATTAGCTTCTCTTGTCCTATTAAGCCCTCTCCCAGGGGGGAGCCCTCCATGGCGCCCTAGTGTTGATTGGACATCACCGTTTGATAAATGACACTTCAGAGAAAATTATTTTCCGATTTCGGAATCTGTGGTTGGTCGGATTTTAGTGGATGGGTCTGTGACTAAAGCTTCCAAGACTTGCTTTGTTTTGATTCGTCTAATCTCCAATGCTCTTTCATTCATAAAACACTGCAAGATTCGTTTAACGGCATGTGATTGTCTTTCGCTTCACTTTTTAGTTCGTTAGTGTACCACGTTAGGTAACACTACATCCATACTTCCCACTCAGTACCTAAAATAAAGTGCATTTTTGTCTAACATCATTTCCAGCTGTCACATTATGTGTTGGGCGTTCCGATTCATGTGAAGGTCGTTAAAGTCGTGACGTCATCAAAGTACATTTGTTTCAGGAAATAAGCAAGAGTAACTGTGCCGAAGAAAATGTTTTTCTGCGGACTGACTAGAAATAGTCATGGGGAGGGACGCTGACGAACATGAGCGCCTAGAGACCATGAGGTGGGTGAGAGGAGAAGAATGCCAAAAGTTCGCCGCAGCAGCGCATCTGCAGCCTGAGGTGAGCGAGTCACAAACAAGACAAGCTGTCGGTGGTTTTCAATGCCCGCCATCCGACAGACTGGCCGACAACGTAGCAAGACGACAACCGTTGTGCGAGAAACGGACTCCAGCCAGTCCCCGCCGCAAACCGAGAAAGCAGCCATGACAACGACGGCAATGACACTTAAGGTGCCAGACATCAACGACCTCTCGATGCACTCGCAGTCTGACCTCAGCAGCAGCGTGACGTCATTCGGGAAGGATCGGGTCAAAGGGCGCTATGACTTCGCGGCAAAGGTCATCATGCTGGGCGACTACGGTGTGGGCAAACCTCGCTGCTGAAGACGCTGGGCACGCTGGAAGCCCAGGAGCAAGTCCAGGATGGTGTCAGGACCGCCACGCGCTGTCTGACCTATCGGCCCAACGAGTACGTCGAGATGGAGTGCGCACGCAGCGACAAGCGCGTGCTCATCCGAATCATGGACACCGGAGGTAAGTGTGGTCACGAAAGTACAATGGAGACGGCAAGAAGACTTGATGACATGTGGACAAAAGCTAATTAACTTGTTAACTTACTAGCTAGGTAACTAAACAAATAAAATAAAAACTGACTACAAAACTCAACGTGAAATAATTTCTTTATTTGTTTTGTACAAGTTTAAGTTTTTTAATAACTTTTTTCTCTTGAGACATCATATGGGTATAACTGAAACTGTTCACACTGAACTAAATGAATCATCCTGACGATGACAGCAATATCTACTACAGTCCAAACGCATGTCCAGTCATTCGAATTTTCTTCTATAAAGTCGTCGATGTTCTCTTCAGACGGAAGCGATCAAGAAAAAAAAAAAGATGGGCTTGTAAACCTTTCAGCTTCGACCCCTAGGTTCAGTTCCTCTGCATGTGTATGAGCGCGAGCGTCTGTGACCATTATTATACATTATTATTTTGTGCGACTGACCCATTGAACTTCTTCCTAGGTCAGGAGCGGTTTCGAAGTATGACATCCTCATACTTCCGGGGCGCACACGGTTGTCTGCTGATGTTTGATGTCGCCAAGGAGACTTCGTTTGACAACATTATAAACTGGTGAGTATTGACCCTTGCCACCAGATTCCAGTCTAGAATTTTTCTGTAGAGATTTGGGAGACATCTGTTACCTCAAACATGGAACTACAAGGTAGTAAGTAGTAACCGGTCTAGTATCTTTAGGTCTATAGCCATCACCTTGCATTGAAAATATCAAACCTGCCATCCAACTATACACTAATACCCTTACGTCGTCAGGGTGGAGCCAATAGCAGAGTCGGGACCATGCTTATTGTGTTTAACTGAAAGATGTTATTCACCCAGAATTAAGCTAGGCCTTTAAGGCTAGGTTTGCAACAACTGTGCAACTAAACTGTTTAAAAGTGACTCAAGAGGAAAACATTCTATTTTTATTTCCTTTGCAGCAACAGCTATGACAATGTAACTGCGAGTTCGCCCATGCAGAGAAAAGTCAAAGTCCAAAGAGTTAAAAAAAAAAGTTTCACCTCGAGCAGTTTAAATAATGAAAACGCTTCACCCTGGGGCAGTTTAAAAGCTTATCAGCATTACGGCACTAAACAGGGAGCAGGTTAATTATTAAGCATGAAGGTCGACACACACAAAAACACACTTGCACAGTCATCTGCCACTGAAGCCGCGATATGATTTCGAGTAGTTTATTTTAAACTGCCTAGAGATGGCTATAACTGTACGGTGCCAGCTTTGTCTGAAGGGCATGTTGGTAATGGGTAATGTATGGTAACAAAGCAGTAGCGTGACGTGGTCACATGACCGCCTACATTACCGTTGCCGCAGCATCATTGCAGTGTGATCGCTTCTGTGTCCGTGGCCGTGAGAACACAATCATAAGAACAGTTGTTACACGAACACACCCACGAGCACACCCACAACCGTAGGAACATTCCCACTGGGGCACTGACAGTCAAAAGTCATTGTCTACACATTGTATGTGGAGTATCTGCTTGTTTGTATTTCTTATTTGTAAAAAGGTATTTCTTTTAATTAAAAAAAAACTCAACATTTTAATCGCACCAAAGTAATGCTCCATTTATTTGACGGGTGATGTCAGAGATGGTCATCCTACATGCCACCTGAAGCCATAAACATATATTCACGGAGCGCCTTTCGTGAGAACTCTGATGTTTGTTTGTTTTTAACGCCGTGTCAGCAACTGAGACTATACCACGGCAATCGTGAGAGCTCTGAACCATGTCTCGCCCTTTGACATCTTGAACTAAGGATGGAGGTAGAGGGTGGCGTCTTTCTAGAGCGCAAAGTGGTCTTGCAAATGGCGAAAGCATATGCAGGCTCAGGACATGAGAGAAGGACTGGCCTCAAAACAAAGAGGACGGCCAAGGCCTCAGTGGAAAAGCTGGTTGCAGCGTAGTACACAGACAAGGCTCTCGATCACGAGTCAGCTGACAAAGGGAAAAAAACACAAAAAGGTGAGGGTCGACCTTTCAGTGGCGGTACGAAGAGGTCAGGGTAGATAGCATGTCGGTGGTGAGTTGGATGGATGTCGCAGGAGGGACCTAACATAGTTCTGCAAGCGCCCAGAATCTTGCGTCTTTTATCTTCCTAATTTTCTGCAAATAAATGTTCTAATAAGCATCAAGATATTAATTTGACTCTTTAATACATTTGACTGTTCTTAGTTCTCATGTTTCCCAATGACCTGAGAGTTTTTTGCAAATGAACAACAGCTACCTGCTGAGTCCTTGCCTACAAAATAATATTTTTAAAAAGCTGATGGTTGTCGGGGTCACGTTTTGCTTCGCTTGCCCAAGGCGCTAAAAATCACTGTGACCTCTGTATAGCTTCTTGAAAGACAGAACTTCAAAACAAAAGTTAAATTGCTTGAACTACATAGTCACAGGTGAAAACAGACCTACGGAAGAGGTGTGCAGCAAACAATTAGAAACGGTTTTAAGAATTTATTTATTTTTTCTCACTTGTCCGTGCATGCACAGATGATGCAACTACTCAATTTGAATTTTGTCTTGTCGCTCACCACACTACATAAAAGTATGTTGTGATTGTTTTCATTTTCCGAGAAGGCAATTCCTTCCCCTAAACTCTATGGAATTAACCTTTACACATGACCACCCTTATCCTCGTTGTCTTCTTCATCATCCTCACTCACTGTAGGTGCATTTGACGATGTCATTCCATGTTCTCGGGTCTCTCCCATTCTCTAATATGCGATTAATGCATTAATGAATTGTCTCACATTTCTTCTCTCTTGAAACACCTCTTCTTCTACATCCCTACCTGTTCTGCTCCCTTAAAAATCGTTTTTGCATCTTCCCAACAACCGAAAGCTTACATGACTTTCTTTACCTTTTGTGAATTTCTCTGCATTTCTGTATCCGTTACGGGATGGTCTGTTCAAGTCTTGTTGACCATGAGATGTTCCCACACAACTTCCGCTTGCGACTTTTCACTGAGGACAGGAGGTCTTTCGAATGGCCTAATTATTTGCAAACAGATTGGTTATTGAATATTGAAAGTAAAACCAGAGAGCCTAGCCGCTAAATGCAATGTTTTTAAATGTGTGCGGATTACGCTTTTTTTTTTGCAGGTTCAACAACCTGGACATGTACGCCGCTCCGGACCACATCAGCGCCGTGCTGGTCGGCACCGTGTGTCAAGGTAATGAACGTCACGTGACCGCCGAGCGGGCCTTCAAGCTGGCCGAGGGCCTGCAGCTGACGTACATGGAGACGGACGTTCACGACGTGCAGATGGTGCTGTGGATCCTCCAGAAGCTCGTCAACAACGTCATCATCAGCCGGGCGCGGCGCCAGAGTCTGGCCATTTCCATCATGCCGCCGCTGAAGATGCCTGCGAAGAAGAAGCGGTTTAAATGCTGCGGTGCGTCCTGACAATACCCAGTCCCTCCCGTGCATTCCCAAACCGCGGAAGTGACGTCATGTGCACAACGGACATCAGCTTGCAGACTTCCAAAACGAGGAAAAAAAGGTGTAGAGTTCTTTGAAGTACGACGAGAAAGAAGGGAAAATGTATGTTACTTGATTCTTGCCTAAAAAAGTGAAGGTTCGTGTCTTTTCTGAACATAAAAGTTTGACTAATCACAGTTGTGGGAAGTTTTTTCCGACAAAAAGAGTCTATGCAGGTAATCCGAAAGTAACCGGAGAGAAAATTATGTAACAAACAAGACGTCTGTGTATTCCAACAAGATTGGACAGATGGAGACAGACTGACCACAGGTCAACGGATCAGTCGGTCATCACTGATCCCAAACATCGACTGACTGGCGGTTACCGCATCCTGCAACATTTCAGAGGAGGTATATGCCTGTTTATGAGTGGATGTAGATTGTTTAGTCCATCCACTTTTTTTTCAAACAGTCAGTAGTCATTGCACTTGTCGCGACTAAATTATTATATTTTACAGGTGTTTTCACACCTGAGTCTGTTTCCGCTTTCCAGCCACCGAACAGCTCAGAAAGAAATCAATCACTTTAATTTTATTTCAGAAGTCGCAGTTAATCAAGCCAGTAATTGAACGTGTCCGAGAGCTCCAAACTGTTATTTCTTAATTCAAATTATCATAATTAATGAAACGATCTTATTTATATTTAATGTTTGTCTTATTTTATTTAATCTTGATCGGATAAAAAAAAAAACCCCAGCAGATCTGAGTCGAAGTATTTTTGGTGTAGACATTTTCTTTTGTCTGTCTACAAGTTGTAAGCATGAGGCAATTTTGTGTTTTATTCAGTTTATATGTATATATATTCGTTCACTTCAACAGTTCTGAGGTCTATGTTTGAGGGGACTATAAAGTTTAAGAAATAAAAGTGCTCAAGAGTAACAACTCTCTACCCACCCTGCAGTCGGGTACCTCATTAATCAGGAAATGTGAAAATTGAGGATCCGCACTCTTCAGTTAACCACTTTACAATTCACTGCCCATACAGCTATAAGACTGTCAGATGTTTTACTTTTTTGGGGGGTGGGGAGAGACCAGTGGCTTTTTCTGTGTGTCCTCCGGTAATACTTCAACGACTTATAGATGAAAGTGTAATGAGATATCTATATATAACATTAGCCATGCTCCTTTGGAAAGAAAATATGCCTGATGACCATCTACTAAAGTTCAAATTAAATGAAAATGTACATCTGATTATTGCTGAACATGCTGCTTTTAAGACTTTATTGTTTCAGTATAGCATTCTGTACAAAGCACGGTAGGTCTCTACTAACTTGACTACAGTCATTTATCCGAAAAGCGGGAAGGACATCCAATAGTCAAATCGTGTGTGTGTGTGTGAAATAGGTACATGGTAATTGGTTGCTAATATTCATGTAAACACGCATGTATGCTATATTCATTAGTCCACTTCCGGCACATTTGTTTACCCGGCGTTGAAAAACACAAAGACCTCGACATACGACCTCTCACCCTTCATCCACCACGTGCGGCTCATCATGGGGGCCATAGCTGCCCTTTCATCCCCGGTGCCAGCGTTTATTAGAAGTTAATTCCAGAATGTATGCATGTAACCAGTTGTACATTATTTTACGCTTATTTTTATTGTTTTGTCTTCCTTAGCTTGCTTCATATTTAGTGCCGAATTTCTTCCCTCGATGTAGGTCAACGATATAAACTTTAAGTTCAGGTAAAAAGATAAGGTAAAGATCATTTCCTGACCTTTTCAAGTAGTTGGGAGATGAGGTTTTAGAGACCTAACTTTTCAGGTGTCTCTCCCTCCCCAACACTCTATAGATTCGGTACCCATTCCCGCCAGCTGGGTCGAGTAGGGGAAATGTGCTGCGCTACACGGGTATCGAACCGGCACGGCTCTTAGTTTGTATGCCAGCGCTGTCCGCTATCCGCAAGCCCAAGATGACCTAAGCTCAAGTTATAACACTGTTAATCTTTGTAAGCCAACTCTGTAAATAATAGATGTGTGTTTTTCCTAAAGCGTTTTTTTATTTCCTGAAGATGAGATCCAATTCGATTTATATCAGATTAAATACCAGTGGCCATCAACGTTGTATATGTGGGCTGACTGTATGTAATGTATGCATGTAATGAACTGTGATTGTATCTGCAGCTATGATTTTTATTAAATGTACACTATGTGCTTTTGAGCGTGTCATGTAGAAAGAGAGAACGCACGAACGAACCGCAAAGAGACAGTAAGGAAGAAAGATGGATTTCAGTGATTCACACCCTGTATTCTCACAGCAAAACATGCAGCAAACATCAGGGCAGACAGTACGACAGAATTAAAAAAAAAATTTTTTTATTAAGTTATGATCATGCCAAAAACGATTTAATATAAGAACCACGTTTGTGCACACGATTTAAAAATGTTATTACTTTCACTCAAAATATCTTTAACAATACACTGCTATTTGACCACCACAAACCCTTCATTCCCTAAAACCATTCCCTTTCCATAAGTGTCCATGTGTCGGAAAGAATTAGCCATCAGCATCAATAGTCAGCTTTTACCAACAATTGGTCACTGCTAAAAAAAGAAAACGGGTGGGTTTCCCTTACTGATCTAATTTTAAACCACAAACGTATTCCCAGAAACACGCGTGACTCATGTGCGCTAAATATAATTATAACCAACAATTTTATCAGCGCCCTAAGAAAATTCGTTACTCAAACGTGAAAGAACCTCCTCCCCTCCAACACACACAGGTGCTCATCGTGGCTTTGATACCCCAGATCCTTGAGGTAGCAAACTTTCGCATCGCCCTATGATGACCAAGAACTCCAGTGAGCTGAGCGAAAAATCACGACAGTTGATCGAGAATCGCCTTGCAGAAATCCGGAAGATCTTTGGGCATGCGGGAGGTAATCAAGTTGCCATCCACCACAACAGGAGCGTCTTCATAGATGGCGCTGTGACGTTCAAGGAAAAGCAAAGAGTGTAGGAGCGACAACCTTGTTCAAGTGCATACATGTTTGTGCGATAAACACACCTGTGTATATGTGTGGGCGCGCTTGTGCACGTGCGTATCTAGTAAAAATTATACTCTGCAATAGTATGTAAGGACGAAGGATTGCGGTCCAAAAACATTTATAAACGTCAGCAGCACTACATGTACAGAGACTGGGTGGTTGGTGGTTATCAAGTGTCACGAGTTCGATTCTCAGCTCCCACATGCCTCTCTATGCACGTGACACCTATTTACTGGGCTGCGTGTGTGTGTTTTGTGAGGGGTGGGGGTGCGTATGCGTGTTCGTTTGTGAAGAATGTTTCTCTGAGATTTGGCTGAGCGTTGTAAAGCACAATGAGCGTGTTTTGTGAAATTGCGCTACATGAATGTACTCTATTACTATTAAGAACATATACAGAACCTGTATACAAATACTGTACAGCCAAATACAGATACAGGTACGAACTTATAAGGTTACCTGCAAATACAGTACGCCTTTAACCTCTTACCCGGCGTTCTCTATGTCGTCTTTGATGGCGACAAAGCCTGTAGCACGTTTTCCTTTCAGAATCTTCGCGGAGCAGAACATCCATGGCCCATGACATATCGCCGCCAAGGGGCGCCCTAAAAAAAAAAATAAAATAAAATTGCTACTTATTTTAAATGGAAACAAGACCTGAGTTTACATGCAATTTTATATCTCCTTCACACACACACACACACACACACACACACGAGTATGAAGTAAACAGCGAAAAACCCTTGGTACCAGAAATAAAGATAACAAGTGACAACGTATCAAACAAATATGCTTATGTGCGATTTCACTTGTGTGTCGGGAATACACTTTTCGAAGCTGACTCTTACGATTTATCTCTACTACGTCACGTGCAGTTTCTAATAAACACCGCGCACACTGACGACAGCAAGTCCTCGAAAGATAACCGACGAGAGGAGTAACGAACTATTACAGCATTGGACTGTCTTGCGATCAGCTGCCCAAAAACTAGTTCGTCGAGCCTAAAAATAAATCATGCCGGCTGAACACATCACGGACAACACCCGTGTGATACGCAGCTTGTTTGTGAACTTCGATCCGCTGTTTAAGGTCGCTATTTAGTTCAATGGTCGCAGAATTGATTACCACTCATTAGCTGATGGGCAGCGACGAGAGAAGTAAGGCTGACAGGTTCGCTCATTTGCAAGTCACATTGTTAGCAGCCTTGGGGTTGTCGACAAAGACTGATCGGCAAGCACTTTTGTACGTGTATTAAGACTACTAACCCAGAAGACGTGAATATTTAAAAAAAATATCTATAAACATTATCTTTGTCACCTGACCGGGCAAACAAAATTCAAACAAGAGTATCACGGAAAATCAAAGACTCCGAAAACCAGATTTAAGCCACCAAATGGACACTTACATCAAGGAGAGAGACGCAACTTTTTAGGAAAGAAGATGCGGATCCTTCGTCGACAGAATCGACAAGGAATCCTCCTTTCTTCTTTCCTTCCTTGCTTTGATTCTCAGTCGGGGACTCGATGAGACAGGAAAATTCGAGACAAGTGCGCCTACACATCTGTGAAATCTCTCTAGTGAACCTGCTGGAAATTCAGTGGAGACATTGCATTCATAAAGAAAGAAACCCGTTAAAGGAAAATCCACTGAGATTTTTTCTTAACACAAGACTATTTTGACGGAGCATCCTTCACGGTAAGAAAACTAAAAATAACATATTTTGTCTAATGACGAATAATTCCAACTAAAGAAAATTAGCATTAATGACAATAACAATGTATTATAAGTTGGACCAGCCGTTGGAGTCATTTCCACTCCATTAATCGAGATTTTTAGCTTGAACCAATCCAGTAATTTCGAAAGTCCAATGAAAGCTTACATCAAAACTGTTTCTGTTACCTTTAAGCGCCCGCTTCTGACAAAAATGGAATCACAAAATAAAGAGTCTCCACGATTTGCGTTATCGTGTTGTCATGAACAGTGAAAGGAAAAGGGAACAAAAAGAAAACGGAAATTTGAGTCACTTCTTAGACCTTTGATCTTCACATATGGCCCAGTATGAGAATTATGTTTATTATTAAAAGGTTTAATCGACTGCAAGATTGAGCGGTCAGTCAGTTTATGAATTCCTCTTTACTTCTTTTTAAACGTTTTGCCAACGTTAAACGGCTTTGTATTCTTTGCAGAAAACTTAGCAGCTGTATTCATGTTATTTATTTAGACTTGGAGCGAACATCAGCATACCTTGGTTTCCTTCACCACTAAACGACTTGTAGTCTACTCAAGGACGCTTGTTAAGGTGGAGAAACTCGGCACAGGTAAATCTCAACATGTCTCTCAGGAGCCAGCGGTCTAAAGACGACCCCGCCTACTGCATCAAAGTCATTCTGCTGGGAGACCTCGGGGTGGGAAAAACCACCTTCATGCGCACTTACACCCGGGCAAGACCTCAGCCACCAACTCTGTACCAAGGCAGCAACATCCCACATTACCCAGCCTCCATGAAGAAGACCTTCAACTATCAGGGAAAGAAGGTCGAGATAGTCCTCTGGGACACTGCAGGTATGTATCATTTAGACAGACGAACAGACACTGGGTGACCTAACACGTAATAGTCTGGCGATAGATGAAAAATATTCAATTCTTACATTTTTCGCTAAGCTCCATCCATAAATTTGCAAGCGGTGGTTCTCGGGCGGTCCTTTAATGTCATCACTGTAGCGATGATCGTACAGTACTCAGTTTAGATCTTGTCTCGGGACTCGTGTAACTTTCTCTCTGAATGAGACATCTGTTAAAAGGTGATCGTCAGAGGTTTTTCCTGGTTCTCTCCTCTTCGTCATACCCCCTTTCCCCTCAAATCGCTAAAGATGGAAACACTTTTCCACCGAATAGACCGGATCATCGATAGGATGCTGTAACAAGCACAGATCTGCGGGAATTAATTGCACCAAACTCCGCACAGAAAGTAAATTTGAATAAAGCAAGTCTTGATGTTCAGAACACATGAATTTACAATCATGACAGTACTTTGTAACTGTAGGCAGTACCAAACGCTGCACAAAAAGTAAACTCGGATAAAACAAACTTTGGTCGAGCCGGCCATTTTGGTTGGAGGGAAGACAACTCCAACGTGCTATGAGAGTTGTGGACCTTTGTCCCCAAGAGAACATCAGCTTCAAAAGTGCACCTACACCCGGGTGGCTTTTGAACTGCCGGATGACGAAGAACCACTTGTCATGCGAGCACTTCGGGCTCGTAATCAGCCTGAACTAATTCTGCGTGCAACGTGCTGGCCTTGTCTGACGAGGATTTCCCGCGATTATGTCAGCAAAAACGTCGTCTGCTGCACGCATATTCGTACTCGTCCTTGAGGTCTACACAAACTCTTCCACATCTGTTGTGCAGTGTAAAATGGAAATTTTCGAGTTAAATGCGATCTTCGTCTTCATTTACAAGTAGCACTGACAACGCGGTCAGTGGAGGAAAGATGCTGGCATGTACCACTCCCCAACTAATGTTACCGTATTCAACGGAAAGCAAGACACGATGCAACGGACCCGATGGCGCACTGGAATAGTTTGCTGACGGTTACAACGCACTAACAGTCATTTGCACCCGCAAACTCAAGAAAAGCTGCTGCTGCTGCTGCTGCTGCTGCTTTAACGTATAAAACTGGTTTCCTTCGTTCAGAGAGAAGGGAACTATGGAATGAGAAGTTAAGAAATGTAGCGGCTGTCAGCCTATATTACAAGGCCTGGGCAGAGTCGTTATAAACAAAATATTGGAAAATGCTTGAAAACCATCTTCCACAAGCTTCTAGTAAAAAAGCGGGTGCTTATGGGGTTACTTACTTACATTGCTTTAAAAAGAAAATGAAAAGATGCAAGTGTTTGTATTAAAATCAGGATTATACAGTTATTCTTTGGTTGACTGGTTGGTTGGTCTAGTATCCTTGAGGCGATTTTGTATTTTGGGGGAAGATGGAGGAAGAAACCCTTAATGCCACAGCAACGAACAGGTGTCACATACAGAGTGTCCCGAGACGAGATCTGAACCCGGACTTTTACATCGCAGTGATAACAAGAGAGTGTCTTACTCACTACGCAACCAGGCGCCCAGTCATCCTGAGTCCACCTCAGTCATCAGTCAAAAATCCGTTACAACGGGCCACATACTTCACCTTTTATGTTTATCAGCAGCATAAAAAAATCGCAAAAAAGTAGCAAGGTCAACCAGTCGCCGCTATTTGTTGACAAGCAGTTCGCGTTATCGGATAAGCAGACAAACACGCACACGAGCGTGCAGTCAGAAATGTTTCCATTTCATTGGTGCCATCTGAGTTCTACAAGAGCAGACTAGCACAGACTACGTATCAATATGTCTAATGTATTTTTCTACCCGCTTTCTGAAAGTATGTAGTAGTAAGTTGAGCATGCACGGTTCTACCCCAGGCTTCACGGAAAGTGCACTTACCACGACCTGAAAAGCAGACGCGGTGTTCTCTATACGGTACGCTATGAGCTCAGGTGATGGAACACCTTTGGAGCCAGGCCTACGCAAAGGCACACCACCAGCCTCAAATAACAACAAATCCTGCCTTATCAGTCATTTCACACACCTTTCTGTCACTTCGTTCTTATAGCAACGTTTCACGGAATCGCTAAGTACAAGATGGGTCCACGAGAAGCTCTTCCTCAACAGAAAAAATAAACCTCGGTTTATTGCAAGTTTATTCAAATGTTTACTAAAGGTGACGTCGAACGATGCCAAACGAACCATAAATTGGAATATAAATTTATTATCTTGACAAAGACTCGAACAGCTCTGTCGAAATGAATCGTTTACTTTGTGAAATAGAACACTGGAGCTCTCGACATACATTACCGCTCTTCATCATTGATGCTTTAAAAATAATAACACCATGTATTTATGATTTTTCCGTCTCGGGCACGCTGTTCTTTCTCTGTTTACAGGACTGGCTGCCTTAGTTGCTGACGGTGTAAAACCCAAATTTCCACTTCCCCTCCAACTCGCAAGACATAAAGTATTTCTGCTCTATGCATCCGGAAGCCACTATTGTTACCATAACAACCAATCCTTTCTTATTTAATCTTGCTTGAGCATGCGGACATGCGTATGACTGAGACAGAGGGGTTGTGTGCGCAGTCAGCTGCTCAAACGCTGGGTGAGTCAGGGCGAGTCTGATATGGTGCACCATCTCTAGAGGTCAGGGTGCGAGAGTATTTATGTCCCTGCCAGTTGATAACGGCTGTTTGTCCCTCTCGCCACGGCTTGTTTGTCTCCATCTGGTGACGTGATAACATCCCCTGTGCCAACAGTGCGCAGATCATCTTCCTGTTAAGCGATATAGGGACAGGGTTAATCAGGAACAGGTTTGCTAGCCAGTCTTCTCCCTCCTATAACAGCTTGCCCACTGAGAGAGCATCTCCCACTAGTTCAAACACTCGTATTTAGAACATTAATGGGGATTTGATCTCCCATCATGCTTTCCCGGGGGTGGGGAGTGGGGTGGCAATGACGATGGTCCTCCATTGCCACCTCTCCTAGGCCTGTTTCTCCAATACTCCTTTCGTTCAGGGTATGTAGTTCTACAGCCACTGTCCATCGCCAGGTGTTTCTGGGATTCCTCTCTTGCATTTTCTTTCAAGACTCCTCTGTCTGGTGATGGATCCGCTTCTGATGATGTGTATAAGTGGAAATGGTGACTTTAATGACGGGTGGGGAAGGTAAGGCAGCGAGGGAGAGATGCGCACCGCCCTCACGTATAGCGAGCCCCGAGAAAAGTGAGATCTCAAACATCTCACCCCCCAACGACCTGAAAAAAGGCCACGCGACGACCTTTACCTTTCTTAGTGGTATGATAGCTTGAAATACTAGACACTAGAAATACCAGAACAAGTGTCTAAAACATTATTCTGTGCTAGTCAAGTGTTACCACAACCTTTCTCTGTGCAGGACAAGAGCGGTACCGCAGCCTCACAGCCTCCCACTACCGCGGGGCGCATGCCTGCATCATCATGTATGATGTCAGCAGCGAGGACTCCTTCAACCACCTGCCTATCTGGTAAATAACGGCACAGGCATCAAATGATTGGATTTGACAGATAGGTTACCGTTAGTTGTAATCTCATGCACTAAAATAGTTTCTAATACATTAGTTCGATGAATCACAATGAAGTGACATTCTGGCACGCCATCTCGTGTTGAACTATGTTGTAACAATCCAGAATTAAACGGAGACCTGTTGCTTGTGTCGAAAAAAAAGTTTAGAATAATAGGTGACGTTTATCAGAAGTCATGCTGGCCATAAAAAAACAACCTCCAACTTAAAATGGTGTTCTTAGCCGGACATACTACGAGGAGTACGTGACTGTTTGACTAAGTTTACATAGAAATCATAAAAAGTTTCCAATCACAAATTTACCAACAATGTGTATAAAGGTCTAGTACTATATAACAAACTTTCTTAAATCACGGGACTGAGCTCAGGTCAAGGCACCATTACTCCCAGATGAACTACTCCACTCTAGATACACCTCTAGAAATATTACTAAGCACAGAAAGGTCCAACTCGTGATGTTACGAGATACGCATAATTAAACCTATGATGAGGTGCAGTATATTTAATGACTGGTAAAACTTGGTGAGAATGTGTCAGTTAGTGTGAGAGCTAAGGCCATACGTTGATTAGTTGTATTTGTGTACACACGTGACGTCATCAATTTGACCTCTTTTGATTCATGATTGTGATCTTTGTAGGAGTGTATCATGAGAAAGGAAAATGAGCATTCGCCTACAGTCTGGAAAGTAGTGTCTTGCACCAAGCTTTATACTGTCACTAGAAAACAATTTTCGCCCCACTATAGACCTTTAACATAATTATATGTTCCCTTGGGTGAAGCCTTCACAATGTACGTAAATGCATTCGTGTAAAATTTTTTTTAATCTGTTTATTTGCATGGTAGTGGTTAGAACCCTGTATCTCTAGAACGGAAGGTGGAAGGTATTTGAGAAACAAAATCTTGTACCAAGTTCCACCCCATCATTAGAAAACAAATCGCACTGTAGTAACCTTTAAGAAGGTTTTTCGCAGCTACTGATGCATGATGCTCGGTTGTGTTTTCGCAAACCAGGCTGGAATCTGTGCACGAGTACTGCCCGGGGGCTAACGACCGCACAGTACTGGTTGGCAGCTGGAAGGGCTCAAGTTCCTCCCGCCGCAAGGTGGAGTTGGAGCGGGTACTGGGCTTCGCCGCCCACTACCGTCTGCCGCACTTCGAAGTGGACAGCACAGCCAACCCCAACACCGTCGACACTGTGCTGGATAACGTGGTGCGCCTGGTGCTGACGGAAGCCAACGAGAACCGCCAGCTGTCGGACTCCATCAAACCGCAAGGCACCAGGCTGGCGCCGCACAAGACAGAGTTCAAGTGTTCTGCGTGTTGCCACTCGTGAACTTTGGCTTCATCGCGGCCTTTGCCCTCTATTTAGGCTCATGGCAGGGGACCATGGACAAAGACAGTGAAGAAGTGACCATTTAAACGAATCACACATTTCCTTGTGCTGTTGTCTTATGAACAACCTGAATGTCAGACAAGCACCCAGTCGAAACAGTCGAGAGAAGTGGTGGTGGTGTGTGTGGGGGAAGTGGGGTCACTGAGATGAGCAGGCAGTGTTCGGCAAGTAACCCATGATATTTAGAAAATAATAGTAATCAACAGTATTCAACGGACAAGTTCATACCAACAGCTGGTGGCAGAGGATGGGATGGGTATAGTTACCAAAGCCACCTGCAGCACCTCTGAGCTCAGTGCATTTGCCCTGTTACCTGTTGTCACATTTCAGCTGTCGTTTGTCTGCAAGCAAACAGTTAATCCCCTTCCTACCTGCAATCTATTCACTCATATTGTCACGGAGTCCTCAGAACAATATACCCCCACCATTCTGGACCAGAAGGTACCATGACTACAACCTGCTTTCAGAACTGTATAAAACCACAATTTAATGTTTAAAAAAGCTATCAATTTTAATCCTTTCAGGAAGGCAGGTGAGATTCAAGCACACAGCCTTGTCTGCGATTATGCCAGACATGGAATAAGAACTGAAATATGTTGACATCGTCCTCTGTGAAATCCTCTTTATCATCTATCAAAACATTTAGATTCATTGCAGATGTAATGGCTACCACTGAATTTTAACAGTCTTCCATTCAGTGGTGCTGCTGGACTTACTGGAAGCATTAATGAGGGTGGGCTGGCCAACCTCCACAAGATAACTGTTGATTTCATGAACCCTATAATGACCATGTAGTGACCCCAAGGGTTTGATTTTGGTGAAATGTGCAGTAACTGTTGGTGGGTCTTTTCAAGCGTAAAGCATGATGCTGAACGATACTCCAGATGAGGATAGGCTCCAATAGAGCATTTCTTTCCCTCCTCCTCCATCCTCATGCATGGTTTCTAAGATGCTCACTTTCTCTCTGACCCTGATTCATCTTTCCGGATGTGTTGTTTCCAGGTTTGTTAAAGTTTTATAATATTTGTTCAAAGGTGATAACCACTGTCTTTCTTATACATCATCAATGCTCATGGGTTTGACGGGATTTTTTGGTGGGGGAAGGGGAAGATGATAAGGCAAAGAGTGGTGTTGGGAACTTCTCCCTACTGGTGGTGACTAACAATCTACAACCCACACCTATGCTTAACAAACTGTTCCTTCTGTGCTAGATTCTTTGCAACACATGACCAGTTCATCTATTTAAAATGAAGTATTGCTTTCTCTGGTGAGAGTTGGAAGATGGCTGGTGCAGGCACACTCTCTCAGAGTGACATTTTTCATCAAAGCGATACTTTCTTGCCTTGTTAGTAGCATTCATGAACAACTGTGATATGAATTTCTTATTAATGTTTTCATGTCTTATTCTGATTTAAATTAAAAGCAGGTTTGGTGCTAGTAATCCACAACAAATAAAAGTTTAAAAATTTTCCCCATGCTTTCTTCCTGTGAACCCTGCTGTCAATATTTCTCTATGTGCCATGTATCAGTGTGTATGTGTGGGTAAAAAAAAAAAGAGCTGTATACAACTTTTTGTATTCACATGTTTACATTGTATTGAAACGTTTTTCCCAAACTCCTGCATTTTTAAAACAAAAAAATGCCTACTTCAGCGGTTCTCAACCTTTTACTTGTGACACCCCCCCCTGACGAACAAAGGTACGTCCGCGCGCCCCCCTTAGCCAGCAATGTAAGCTAATTTCACTAATACCGGTATAAGAAACTTTAAAAAAATGACCACCTTCGCGCCCCCCTTGTAAGCACGTCGTTGAGCACAGGTTGAGAACCGCTGGCCTACTTCCTGATGATGTTTTAGATGGCATTTTAAAAACATATTTGTCATTGCCAGGTTTCTTTTTCCTACTTTTCTTATGATCAAATAACTTTTGTGAATCTAGCAGAACACATAACATTTACCACAGTCAGAAAAGAAATTTTGAAAAGGCAGATTTATGTGGTTTGTACCAGGACTATGTTCACTCCTTAATGCACTTGTTTTTGTGCTCTATGTGCACTATGCTCATTAAAATAAAAATAGATGCATTTTTGACAGTTACCCAAAACGCATGGAAGTCAGAAGAAAATCTTATAACTGGTGACTGTTTGTTTACATATTTCAGGCTATTCTTACCCTGTGAGATAGCATTTTCTTACAGCTTTACTATCATTACGGTAATTTTAAGCAGTGCTTACTTCATGTAAGGACTGTATTGTTCTGAAACCTGGAGAGTGACAAACATAATCAACAACAAGCTCCAGACCTTTACCAACCGATACCTACACCATAATCTGGGAATAAGATGGCCTGAAAAGATCTTCATCAGCAGCCTGTAGAAAAGAACCAACCACAATGCCACTAGCCAAGACATCAAAAAGCGCAAATGGGGCTGGATAGGACACACACTGCGCAAACCAGCTGACACCATTGCCAGGCAGGCACTTGACTAGAACCCTCAGGGGAAGAGGAGAGTTGGGAGACCAGAGAGTAAAAGGACAGTAGAGAGCAAGGCAAAGGACATCGGAACCAAATTGGCCCAACTGAGGGGTGTTGCTCAAAACTACCGGATCTGCTGCCGAGGTGTTGTACCGGCCCTATGCTCCTTGAGGAGTAACAAGGAATACTAAACCAGGACTATGTTCGCTCCTTAATGCACTTGTCTCTGTTCATCAGCTACGCTCATTTAAATAAAAATGCATTTTTGACAGTTACCCAAAGTGCACTGAAGTCAGCAGAAAATCTTATCAAAGGTGACTGTTTAAATATTTCAGGATATTCTTATCCTGTGTGATAGCATTTTCTTACAGCTTTATCATCACTGTGACTTTAAGCAGTGCTTACTTCATGTAAGGACATCTTATAGACAACCATGACCTTGTCAGCACAATTTAATTTATCTGGATTTAATCATAAGAGCTTGCATTACAATAGGGACATCTACTGATGTTTCATATCATATTTTAATAAATGACCAGAGCAGTTTTGCTTTATCTAAAACAGTCTATTGTAATGATTAGCAAATAAATATTTTTTCCCTTTTGTCCACTAAAGCAACATTCAAATGTCAAAATTTATCTTGCTTTGTTCAAGAAAAGTGCATTTGGAACTGAATGTCTTTACAGAAATCCATTAAATGCATGAAATTAAGAGCACTAAAGGTGTGGATTTAAGCAATCAACATGACTGAAAAATACTTAAGAAGCTTAAGCTTAGTTTTTTTTTACTTTTCCTATTTTTTTTCAATTTTAGCCTAAGAAGCATAATATACTTGAGTACTTTTTATTTAAAGTTGTGATTTAATGCTCCTTAAAAAATATTTTCTTCAGCATACACTTTGATAAACAATTAAAAAAAAACGCACAAAATAAAACAATAGATATATTTCTCTTTGGTGTTAAATGTTGATGAACAGGTTGCATTTAACAGATGATTATATTATATCAAATTTACATATCACAAATACAAATGTCTGTTCAATCTCAAATATTTGCATAACTGCACAACAGACTATCAGTAACATGCTCTGATTTTTAACCTCAATTTATTAGATCGTGATATTTGATCATTGCATGGCAATGCAAATGAAATGTACTGACCTTTAAAACTTCTTACAGCTCTTCTAAATATCTGCTAGGATCTGTACGTACATACCTAAATCATTCATCTGTCTGATGAGGTCTAAGAAACGCTTATCTCTGCGCCAGTAGTCAGGTGCAAATCCACCTGGGATGATCAGAGCTGCAAGCTCCTAAAAATTCAAGAATTTTGAATCCAAGAAATCCCTGTGAGTTCCATAGTAAATATCTATCTACTCAAATAAAAACCCTCTGTCAAAAAGAAAAAATAATGTTCAATAAAATTTTCTCCTTCAGATGTCAAATTTATCTCTTAAAAAGCAGTATTGTCTAAGCTGGAAATGCTTGAAGATAACAGAGAAGATACTACAAATGAAAGTAAAACTGTTATGAAAGTTTCAAAAAAAACCACAATTGACAGAATGTTTCCCCTTTACAACCAGGAAGTATAAATAAAACATTTTATTTCAACTAAAATGGTATGCTCTTGCTAATCATAAAAACTTAATAATTATAAACTACTGCAAATTATGTACAGTGTAAAAAATAATTTAGAAAGACCTCAAGCTGATTTTCTTCATGGGTCTATGAATAAAAATCTTTTGAATTTAAAAACCAATGATAATCAATCAGCAGCAGTAAACAGTCTTGAAATATAATACGGCTGTTAAATAACTTAATACTTTAATTAAAAGGAAAAGTACTACATAAGATTATAATTGTAAGGATTTTCATAATTTTGTCTCACCTCTGGTTTTATGTCTTGAATGGACACTTCAGCTTTGAAGGGATACCCATGTTTACCTTTGTATACAGTATCTGTAGATGGCCCAATGCTTACCGTTTCAAATCCAGCTTCTTTAAATCTATAGTATGGATAAAGGAACTGCAAAAAAAGTCCAAAGTATGACAACTGCTACTATTTATCAGTATTATCTCATGTCTACTTTGTGTATGAAGCCTGTGTTAATGTTATAAAACATTTAAATCCAATCAGACATATTTAATAACACACAATAGGTCAGAAATGTTCAAAACTTATAAAATCAAAAAGCATTTGCATAAGTAATGATGAACACATACATTCATGTTTAAAACTGATGATCAGGCATATTGATTCCCTGCGTATTACAAAACTGCCTGACAAATATACTTACAGCATTTGTAATATGAAACGACCACTTATTTAGTTTGGAATGGACACACTTGTTATACACCTTCCAAAGAAAGGAAACTATAAACAGTGCCAAAACTACAGAACCATCAATTAATCACCTGAGCAAAGTCATGTTCAAAGAAATCCAGAATGACTCAACACCCTTGCTGAAGAACTGCAAGCAGAAGAATAGGCTTGCCTTAGACCAGGCAAGATTACAGAACTTATTCTGTTGCATCCTGATATTAAGACATCTACAACACCAGCGGGATCATTACAACAGCTTCATTGGTGTTAAAACAGCATTTGACAGAGGCTGCGGCATGGGAGCTTTATCACATAGCAGTGGGTGTCTGTCAAGAGTGCCACATGTCGCCTGTGCAACATCTTGTTAAAAACACATCATAAGAGAAATTATTCATGACTATTAGATGTAGCTGCCCATCTGTGGAAGGCCCATATGCAACTTTCATTTTGAAGATGACAGTGATTTGATGGTAGGCAGCAAAGGCAAATTGCAAGATTTTACTAACAGTTCATGCAGATGAATTTGGAATGAGACCAGTACTGACAAGAGCAAAGTCATGATTAACACCAGCACGCAATAAAAAACCTCAGATCTACACAAAGTAAAAAGCTTTAAGTAGTTATGAGCTACCCTTTTCCAAGGACTGCAGACATCCTCATCAAGATACCAGCAATAGCCAGTGAGGTAAACAGGATCTGGTACAGGCTCATCATAAGTTCCGATCGTTATCAAGCACAGGACTATACAGGTCCTTTATATAGTTCCCATCCTGATCAATCAATATTTATTGCCTGTTCCAGGCATAATCCAGGATAGAAATTTTTCTTTTGCTCACAAAATAATTTGTACATGTAAACATAACCTAACATATATATACAAACATACACACCCATATAATGACATTTAGCTCTTTAACACGCACGCATACTTATACCCTCTCCCACATACATATGAACTTCATCCAATGCCTCAATGTCTATCACCTCCTGATAAGATCCTATCGATGATCAACGAGGCACTGTCGATCTTTCAGACATGTTAGTGGTGATGAAAGTGAACCATGAACATTAGTAGCTTCACTGCGAAGAAAGTTTCCTGAACTAGATGATGCAATTTCTCTGAAAAAGGTTATATGATATGTCTCTGTGTCTTTTAGTCAGGACTATGATTACTGCTGGCAAGAAGAACCTCTGGCAGGCAGTTTTTCGCACATGTGGCACACTGTAGCGCCTGCCCAAGGGCAACAGCTTAAAGTTGGGATGAAGTGGGTGTGTTTGGTCTGAGGTCAGGTTATATGCCATATATCTTTCTGACTGCATGAAAGTACAAGATGTGCAGATGTGAGACGTGGACTTGCTAGCCCATGCACAATAAAGAATTCAAGCATTCAAAATCACGTTCCCATGAAAGCTGCTCCGAATCTCCTACGTGGAAGGCAAAGCCAGTGACTTAGTATGAACCACTTCGATCGGCTGTCACCCGGCAAAACACTCTGCCCATAAGACCTTTTGGGGTAGCCTCGAAGGTAGTCGACGCAGAGGCAGACAAAGAAGAAGCCTGGCTGGTTAACATAAAAGAATGGACTGACCATACCATACCAAGGATCGATGATGTGCGTACCCCTACTCAGGCCTAATTTAAGTGGAGAGCCACCGCATCTATTAGTTGTACCCTCGGACGCAGACCAGCGTCAGTAACAGTTCGATCGTCAGTTGGTAACAGTCAAGGAGGGACAAACGAACGCGTTTGTAATTGGTTGTTTATCTGGACACCAAACAATAAATTATTTATATCATATGCGTTACGTGGGTGCATGAGAAAATGAAAGTAGACTCGCAGGCTACACGCATTCTATCTTTAGGCATTTAACGACTTGCTATTATTGTTTTGACAACCAACTATCGTTTTATTTTCACACACAAACCTCAGGCTCCTCGTAGTTAAATTCCAGAAGTATTCCGACTTTCGAGTTCTTAGCCATCGTGTGTTTGAAATAAAGTTTGCGTAGTTCTCTCCCCTGCATGGGCGACTCGCCAACCAAGACCGGAAGTTTGGTGTACCGAGACTTGAAACTTTGCTCGACAAGTGACATTTGGTTTGATCAGATTCTCTATTCGAACTATAAATCCAGCAGTGTAATACGTGTCACCAGTTGGAGCTGCCATGCATGCAGCTTTAGCTCCGACCAAAAAGGTTGATCTGTTGCACTTTAGTCCTCGAGAGCTCGCGTTGTCTGCTGCACTTTTTGCGCTGATGGTCAAGCTGCTATGTATCTTGGTTTCCACTGATCTCTGTTTATATGTAAGCATGAAGTTTGTGATTGTGTGTTAATATTATGACAGACAGAAAAGCTGCATGGGTTACTTGTGGAACTGCTAGTAGAGCTGTCGTCATACGAAGTGACCGTGAAACACTTCGCCTTCTGTTTGGTCTAATCATCTGCAACTAGATTGTTTTTCGATTCAAACACAACTTGCTGACCATTAGAGATGTTATTATCGACCTACAAAATTGTATATTCTAAGTGTGACGGGATGCATCCAAAGATTCAACTTTATCTACCCTTTTGTTTTTTTTTTTTTGTTTATTGCTTACACGCTCTTTCTCTCTCACTGAGTAAAAACAAAACTATACTTTTCTTTTGTTCTTTTTCTGTCAGACATTGCAAACAGAAAACAGACCATTAAAATAAAAACCACTGAGCATGTCACAAGATAATTCTTTCACACATCAACATAACACAATGAGCTAACCAGCTGAATGGAATAGGTCAATTTGATTTGTTACACTCCATGTCAAGCAGTACAGTCATATTATTTGGTCTGTACAGTTCAACAAACCTGTTCACACATTAAAACACTGTTTACTATACTACACATGTACTGTACACACTGACTGGAAAGGTGCGCAGGTCTACACAAGACACGCTTCTCTTTTAAATACTAACACCAAGCTATTCCAGTTGAGTGTTACTAAACAGCACTGACCCGTTATACAAAGATATATAGATATTGTCTTAGGTTAAAAGCTTAAAATTAAGTAACATCTAGCTTAATACCATCAGTTTTTGAATGCTGCAGAGCAATGTGGGAAACTGCGCTTAACATGTGCATTCAATGTGAAATCACAGCAGTCTTTTGGGAGAAACCAAACCAATGTCAAATCGATGTTATGCAAATGAGGACAGTAAAGTGTCAAAGAAACCCAAAACATTAATCAGACTGGTATATTTACCATCTTTTAAGAATTAAGATGCACTTGAACAAGTTAAACAGATTTATTCATCTTTCTGAGTTCATGTTTACTAATGGAAATGAAATGAAAACAAAAAAAAAAACAACCAAAATGAAGAAAATAAATTAACAAACATTTTAAATTCTGCATCCAGCACCGATTAGTTGTAAAAAACAAATGACCTTTCAATGTTCCCTGCTCAGGTGAGAGAAATGTCCTATATGTTACAAGTGAAAAAAACTCAAGCCGGACCATGATTGTGGAACAAATTGAACAAGAATGTTGCATTACTCTGGGTCCTGGTTAGAATAATTTGGGAAAGGATAGTGAAGAGATCTATTGCTGGTAACACTAGCTTCATGTGATTTTAACAGTTAAGGAAAGTTTTGTTTTAGTTAAAAAGTAATGTTTATTGCCCCTCCCAAAATATGTTGCTGTCAACACCCAGTGGGAAATTTATAAGAAAGCAAATTTCTAGTTTTGTCTTTTTTTGGATGCCCTTTTTTTTAATCTATTAAAAACAAAATGATTACATAATCAACAAAGCCTGCATTCTAGTATTCTGCCTATATAAGATGTAATAAGAAAAAGTATCCTACACAAAAACACTTTAAATTCAGAAATAGTATGCTCAAGAAGAGACTTGAAATCCTTCTCTATCACAACAAAAGGTAGGAAACAGTGATAAACATTGAAATACGAACTTTAACAAGAATTAGCATGGCACTTAAACAAAAGAGCTTTGAGCAATGGAAATAGATTGTGAAATGTTACTGGCAAAAAAGAAAATGTAAAAGAGGTGCAAAGAAGCTGGGATGGGAAGCTAAACTGCTTGACAGCTGTTTAGCTGTTGTGGCAAACATTTTGAACATCTGCCATTCTGAAAATTTTAACCACTTGTATCTGTTTTCAGGTTATAATTAGTGTGTTTGTGTGTGTAGACACTGTTTCTTTTGACATAAACCTCAATAATCCAGGTAATATGCATAGAGATGCTTGCACATATTTACAGAAAGATATACTAACAAGCAGCCCAAACAGATGAACATGAATGCACGCACAATCTCTTTCTCGTACAAAAAAAAAAAAAAAAAAAAAGAAGAATGCATAAAGAAATAAATGGTGGGTGGCAAAATCTGAAGGCCAAAGATCTCTTAAGATGACATCAGCATAAATAAGCCTCAGATGACCAGACAGTGATGTGCGTCAAACATCCAGTTCTGAGTGATGCATAAGGGTCACCTTGACGATGGGAAAATCACAAGATATAGTGACAAACTCAACATTTAAAAACACACATTGCATAAATAAATGAAAGTCAAAGATGAACCACAAGGTCTAACAGTAGTAGTAGATGAAAAGCAGAAATAAAGTAATATGGGACTAAAACCATAAATAACCCTAATAAAAAAAATCTATGCCATATCTGACAGCCAAATAATGCAACAAAAAATCCTTATGAACAAAATTTAAAAAAACGAGCAGCGCAGATTTAAATCTCAAGTAACAAATATATTGTGTTATGCATATCTACTTCAATTATAAACTGCCTAAAAAACTAATAATGAGGAAAAGGTCACATTCGAAAAATCTACTAGGGGAAACATTTCACAAGCCCGCTGAAGAAGCGAACGGCAGAGGCCAGTCTAATGAAAAAGATGAGAACTATCAGCTTAATTAGAAACAAACTAACAAGTAAAGCTTTGTTAGCTGGATGGACCCAAAGATGATGACCCCCTTGTCTTATTCAATTACCCTTTCGAAGCAGAATAAAACACTTTTCCATTTTTCTCTTCACATCAAAATGCAAGTTTAAAGGCCTGGGACTAGCATCTTTTAAATAAAATATTCGGAATAAGAAAACAAAATAAAATCCAACAAAGATTGCTCATGATCTGCAGCAATCTGGATGAAATCAAATATTTTTTACCAAACATCACAAATATTCTACAAAACAAAACTATTTAATACCTTTGCCACTGAAATCCATGATAATTTTAACATTTTATGACCATTTACCAGAACCAGATGTTTAAAGTCTTTAAATCTCCCACATTAACCTAGACTCTAGTACCACAACAAATTGGCTGGCATGACATTATTTCACATGGCTGCTGTACCTTGTTTAACAACTCCTTTAGTCTTTTATATTGAAAACAAATCCCCCACCAACCTCCAGAAAAATTCACTCCTTACAAATGAATACTTCAGCCACTTAAGGAACTTGAGGAAAACAGGTTAACATTATCTGTCCATCTTGAATAGTTTTTTTTCACTGTGAATTAATAAAAAATGTTTGTCCAATGTGTATGTGTGTTTTGTATCCACTACTAATATGAAATTTATCAACAAGCAGAAAACTGAACATCTCATTGTAGTAGCTAGATTGATGCTATAAGATAGGGATTCCAAGTAGCCTTTTACTACCTCAGACCAAAAATAAAGCTGCTGGTATACGGGAACCCAGAATGAGGGATTCAGTGTGCCTGAAGATAATGGGGGGAGAGTAGAGGGTTAAAGAAAATCTGAAGAAGTGACAAGTCTACGCTGCGGTAGTTGGTTGTGTAAAAATGAAGTTATACATCTGGCTTTTGAACATCATACTCCAATTTGCAGTCAACAGATAATTATATGAACAGATATGTTGTCATTAAGGCCAAAACATGAGACATGCATTTTCATGAACACAGTGTATTTCACCAGGGACAAATAGAGATCAGACTGGGCTCGAAAAAGTATTAGGGAAAAAAGCCACAGGTAAAGTGAAAACCTTGGTGGTAAGAGAATGTCCGATTCTTCTCACACATCTTATGTCTGAGAAAATGACAATTGTTATGCTATTACATATTTCATCTATTGAGAACCAAAGACTTCAAACAAATCCTTAGAATCTGATGTCAGTTTAGATAACTTACCAAGAAGAATAAAATGTTGCAAGCAGCAAATAAATGCTTTCCTACTTAGAATGCTAAAAACTATGTATATCCAGCTTTTTACAGTCATGACTAGAAGTTACTCTTGTTTGTCAGATTATTGCCTTTGAGATATTGACAATGATGCAGCTGACTATCAAAAGCAAACATATTTCAGTACTTTGTGGAAATTTTGGATGGCTAAACATACAAAAGTTGATACACTTTTAGAGATAAATGCTATACAACACTAGCATCAGAAGGGAATTCAAGTATGTATCACTGGTAAATAAAATTTATAGAGGAAGTTTTTAAAATGTTCTATTTAAGTTAGAGAACAACCAAATGTAGCAAAACCTAAAGCACATGTGAAATAATATCTTTACCCAACTTTACATTCCACAATTCTTCATTGTGGATTTCATCCATGTTGGCTTTTGTTCTTGGTAAGGATCTAGCCTGATTTCACTTCTTTTGTCTTAAGGGGAAAAGTTAAGTAAGTAAAACCATTCATTAACACTTATAAAACATCTAATGTCATCATCTCTTTCCATTTTTCTACATGTCATGCTTTTGACTGCTAAATGACACCCATCCTGTAAAAAACCTCATATTCCAGACACACAAAGACATACTACAAAACTGTTAATGACTGGTGTAGAACTGTATGAATGGAGTCTGAGTGAGAACATCATCCATAAAAGCTCATGCACAAAACACACTGCATTAAAATAAAAGTGGAGTGGGGGTGAAGGAAGGAGTTAAGTGGGCAAGTATGTCATTTGTGTATATATGGCTGTCCAAATAAATAAACAAAAAAAAAGGTCAAATGAGACCAAAAGGACTTGACATTGTCTTTTCATGTGGCCGAAGAGATCAGGACAGGCAAATAATATAATAAACATATGAACATATCATTTGAATGCCAGATGTGATGGAAATAGATGTGGCTATGTTCTCCACTCAACAGAAATCTTTTGAGGAGAAGACATGCGGAAACAAAGTAAAATATTTTATGAAATCCAATTATAATGCAACTCTGCCTAATATAATAACAAGAAAATAATAAAATTAGTTTGCGAAATAATAAAAAAAATGATTTCTATGTGGGGAGGAATAGGTGTTTTATCCTGAGCCAACAACTAAGTTTGCATCATGGCAAAGCAGTCAAACCTGTAAACAGATGCCACATGCAGAGAAAGAACAGCATGCCTAAGACAAGATCTGAACCCAGGACAGCCAATCCTCATTGTATTGGTGTTAACTGTTGAGAAACCAGACCATGCTTAATGTAGGGGTTAGACTGACTGTAGACTATTCAAACAGGAAAGTTAAAAGGCATACACATCCACAAAAGTAATGTCTTTGTATCTGAACTGATGAGAAAATGGAATTCATTGAAGCAGTGACTGGTACTTGCAGTACTAGAAAATTCCTATTTCTTAATGACTGCAGAAGTTTCCTCTCCTGAAATATTCAACAAAAAAATTAATTGGGGAACTCTGCTTGTTGTTTCGTTCCTTTTTTGCTAAATATTTAAATCCACAATTTACATTATGCATTCAATTATCCACTTTTAAATTTATATTATTATAAAAAATGGACTTCTGCACTGTTACTTCCTTTTAAGACTAATATTTCTGCTTCACCAACATATTCTAATGTCCTGCAAACAATCTCGGTGAAAAATCATATTCACAGGTAAGAATTAAAATAAAAATGCATATCTGTTGTATCACAGGCTATTTTCACACCAAATCACAGGTTGACTGAGAGGAAATCAAGCACAAATAAAAAAATTGTTAAGTGTGCAAACAGCTACACAGTTGCATGTTAATAAAACAGTGACATTCATAAGCACTAATTGTTACAAACTTAAAAAAGTCACTGCACAAATCCTACAAACAAAGGACATATGCACACTGTCCAGTCATTAGATGACAATGATGCAAACAACAGGCACCATCCATGAAAGCTCTTGCAACAACAAAGCAATGAAACTCCACAAGTTCAAGAACCAAATTAATGAAAGAAATTAACATTTTCTAAGCCTCCCTTCAAACACTGTAACAATTAGCCAAATACACTGATTAGGAAAGAAACTAAATATTCTTGAATTTGGCTATCCTTTGAAAGAACTGACATACATATAATTTTCTTGTTTCATTGGAAAGTCACAAGGGATACATTTCAGGAGGCTTGGCCAGTTTAAGCTTGTCACTGCTCTTGCCCCTGTTTCCCAATAAACAGTTTTGGATACAAGACAGGACATTATCTACAGGTGCATGCAAAGTTATCACACTCATACATAAATGCACATGAAGTTACAGTATTATTCATTATTCCATAAAAGTCAATTCACCATTCTGAATACAAGCTGTGAAACTATTTACACTTTAGGCCAGACGACTCTTTTTAACTGAGAAATACACACAAACATTCTCTAACTAAAATAGCAGACAACAAAATTTGTTCATAAAGATACCATCTCTTGATGTGTGGAATGTTTTACATTTGGAGCTTGATTCAGCACAGCTCTGCCTCTTTCAAATCACAGCCACTCACATTTGTAAGCATCTCCATTTCTTCTTTTGTGCATAAATTAGCATCATTAAATGACAAAAACTTTTCAGATTTCACTTTTGATTGACCAGTAAATATGCTAGAGAACAGGGTATGGAATCTTATCTGGGAAAGTTTAAAGGTCTCAGGCAAAATATAATCATGAACATACTTCTCTTTTCAACCTAGAAAATAAAAACATAGAAATTAACATATTTCAAGATGTTTTTAAAAAAAGGTTGAAGGGGAGAAAAAAAAGCAAGCAGCCAAAACATGTTGGGGACATACCTCTGGGTATAAGGTAGGTTGTAAGAGGCACTTTGATCCTCATTAGTTTTCTGAATTTTATCCTCATCTAGATCAAGACTAAATACAAATTAAAATACTGCATCAAAACCATGTGCATGTTTGCTTTATTTTGTCTTTTCTCAATCAGGACTTGAGTGTGGGTGTGAGCACACGTGCACATGGTGTATGTGTGCACATGCACTTTCTCAGCAGAAAAACACTGACTAAAAAGTAAAATAAAAACAACTTAAAAGATCTACTGAAAGATGATCTTAAACTGATTAGCTTCATCTTATTTTAAGTGAAAAATTGATGCCTATAATGATCTGTTGATGCTTTTGATTTGTAGTGAAAGGAAAATGATTTTCTAGGGTTTTGTTTCTTTGAAAAATTTATAAAACTTCCCCATAGAGGGCTGCATAGGTACTATGTCACTGAAGCATGTCCCATTCTCAACAAACGCATTATATAGCACATGCACTAACAAAGATTCAGGGCTTCACAGGCAGTGGACTAACAACAGCAGTGGTGGAAGAGAAAGAAGGAAAAGGCGGTAAAAAAGCTATATTTTAATCTTTGGCATATTAAAATATCTGCACAACCTAGTTTTACCAGACCATTCGTACCAGCCTTAACACAGCAGCTAAAATATGGTGCAGGAAGGTCAGCTAAAAGACTGGTATTAACCATACATCTTAAACGTTTATTAAAGTTGCTTTTCAAGTGCTTAACCTTGGAAGGTGGGAGGAAGGAAGCTTGAAGTGATAAAAAATTGCTGCATTCCAGTTCTCTGCAGCCAGCCAAAGTGCAGTATTCATATCCATCTACAAGAAACATGAGGCATGTTAGTTTGCATGGCACCAAGACCAAAAAGCATGTCACAATGATTATGACAGTTAATGATTACACTACCAACAGCTTGTGCACTCTGGATGAAAACTGTGTCCAGAAGTGCTGGATGTCTACAAACTATTGCACGACAAGAGAAGGCTAGGATTTTTTCTAAAAAACAGATTCAAGAATCTTGTTGGTAGCAAGAGCGCATTTCACCCAGCAACACTCATTAACACAAAGTTGTTGGCATGGACAAGCATGTCACAAGAGGCCCTGTCCTGTCATGCTGTGCATGACCCATGAGGCATCAACAGTTTTGCTGAACACCATCACCACCTAACTTTTCCTGAGGAGAAATGTGTCGAATTTACAAGTGCACAAGTTTTGCTCCAGTTCATCACCCTGTCATCCATCATGCTCAGCACAATGAGCAAAAAAATGTGCCACTGTAAGCTTGTATCCACTGTGACCTTTGTGCAAGGATAATCTGGCAAAAAGTTTCCCACCATGAGCAGGATTTGGCATTTTTGTCACCATGCAAATGAATGTTACAAATCATCCATGAAGGTTTTTTTTCCAAAAATCTGTGTCCAGACACAACCTGCAACCTACTTTTTTGTGTATATTTGGAGAATGGCAACATCACATCATCCTCAGCAATCAGAAAAACTTACAAAAAAAAAATCATACTTTTGTGGCAGAGAAATATGCACCGGAAACAGAGCACAACAGGGAAAACATTCTTCATCTCCCTTTTGTCTCAAATCACTGAAGTATACACATCTTCTTGAAGTCAGACTCAAACTCGTCATCGATCTCTGACAAATCAGGCTCCTTTCCCGTAGTGTCTGGCATAAATGTTGAGAAATTAACACCTTGTCTTTCATAAAAGAGAATGTATGCAGAGTTTGTGTCCAACTGGTCTTCCTGCACCTCCTGTAAAAGAAATACTCTCTCCATAAATGATGAGATAACCCAGGACTTTGGAAGGCAGATTTTTAAGTATATTTAGTCATCAATTATTTTTCTTTATTTTATATTTTTTGTGGTTTTTGTCATTTATCCTACTGATCAGTGACTTATAAAAAAAAAAAAAATATTCTAAAAATTTACTTGTATCAACCAAGTGGCAATAAACCTTGTCATGCTTTTCGCATCCAGTGCTTGTGTTAGTATGGATAGTTTGTGCTGCAGAGACACAGACTCTCAAGCTATTTAACATTGGCAGCAACTCTTCTGTCTTTTGGTAAAAGTGTTATTCAGTATGACAGATAATACCATACCTTACAGCTGCTATCATTGTAGCAATACCATTTGTTATTGGGATTTTTGGCATAGGCAACATAATGCCCTCCTCCCAAAATTCCTGTGTGGCACTGAAAGAAAATTGCCCATTGACTTAGTGATTTTTTGCATCTCCTACTTCATAAAAGACAAAACCCCAAGATAAAAGTGGGAGAATGGAGCAAAACTAAAGATATTCTGTCGCCACTGCTAATAATGTATATGAAGCCCAAAACTCCAAGTCTAGCCACAAATGAGCAACTGCATTAATTATAGTTTTCCATCAGCAGAAATTTTCAAACAAAAATTCTTAGGTGTTTTGCTCCCTTGCTCCTTTTGGGAAATGACTAGTATAGCAAAGCTACAACTCTTTTTAAAAAGAGATTTTAATAACGAAAATTTACTTTCTTTTAGAAAATACATAATCATTAATGACTCTAGACAACTGTAAAAAGCCTTACCGACATGGCATAAAGATCATATCGAGCATCTGTGAAATCCTCTCCATCATATAACTTCAGCTTTTTTTCTGGGAAAAATGCATACATAAATTACGATGCAAATTATTTATATTAAATCGCTTTAAAAAAAGAGATCAAAAAATTTAATTCAAAAATTTTATTTTACCTCATTTTCATCAAGTAGAAGGGGCATAATTTTGAAATAATTGTGACTGAATCCATGAAAAAAAAAATATAATTAAAAAACTTCCAACAGGCAGTGATCAGAAACTGCTGTTCCTGAACACCATTTTACTGTGATAAGCATATTATTCAAGTTTTTCTCACCTAACTCACACATGCCAGAGCCAGTTTGAGATTGTCCATTTAACAGGCTGTGATCACGCTGTGAACCATCATCACCACCTGCCCTGCCCTCAGTGACCTCAGCTGTGGAAATGACTGTGGTAGTAGTGGTGGTGGTGGTGGTGGTAGTGGTGGTATCTTGGGTGGTGACAGATAAACAGAATGACTTTTCCATGATCTCAAAAACTTTTGGCTTTCTGGGTGCTAAGTATTTTGTAGGATCAAAGTCTTTGCGTGGGAAACGCACAATCTTGTGGGACTTGACCCATCGTCCATTGAGATACTGGAATCGTTTAAGATTAATCACCTGCAAAGTAAAGGAGATTGAAAATCATGACAGTGATCCACAGAGATTATCATTACTAATTCACTTTTTGTTCAACAGGCAGGAAAAACAATACTTGAAAAAAAAAAAATTTAAGCAGTTAAGCATTCTACTGGATATGCATCTCTTTTCTTAATAGTCTTCCGAAAAGAAGAAGTCTGCATCTTTACACATATGGCTACCAACATTAGTGGCTTACAAGTACAGACAAGAAACATAGGCTTACTAGAACAGGTGGCAAGCGCCAAATGTCCAGTTTCTTGGAAGCTAAGCAATGCTTCTTGCAGTGGGAACAATAGTAAAGTTCATCTTCACCCAGCTCTTCCTCCTTTGTAAATGCTTGCAGACAGGTATCAAGGTCAATGGGGTCAGTCTGCAGCCGCCGGCTCTCCTCCACACTCTCATGTTCTTCAAAGTACTAGAACCACCAGGCAGACTTCACAAAATTCAGATATGACATTCTTCATAGTACAAAGTGCTGGTCTATGTGCATTGGGACACTTTTGAATTGCTGTTAAGTCTGAGAGGAAGAAGAGCTTCCACTTACACGATTTTGAACTGTTGGGGAACAAGGACCTAAAGTATATGGGAAGAAAGGATTGAAGAGTGAAGATTACTGCCTGTCTTTTGGTTGGAGAGAGCTGAATGTCATTACTTTCAAACCACAATGCTACTTTGTTGAGATCTTCATGAACATTTTCAAAAAGTTTAGCAATCAAAATAAATCACCTCCTTCTGAACGTCAGTTCCATCTTTAAAAATGCGAGATATGGTTGTGAGTGAGAAAACTATTGAGCTTATAGTTATTGAGCAGGATGACATTACTGAGCATTAGCACTATACTTATTTACATAACCACTGCAACAATGGTCAGAAAAAATAAGCTGATTTCAGCAAATTGTTAAATCAAGGAACATGGTGACAATCAAGAAGCTACTACCCACCCTCTCCTGTGAGGTTTGATAACGGAGGTGCAAGGCTGTAGGTTCCCAGTCAATAGCCAGGAAGGAGCCACTTTGTCCCGCTTCAAAAATCTCTGCATTACAATCAATCCTACAGCCTCGACAAAATCTGCAGAAGAGAATAACAGAAGAAATGAGTTTTAATAAACAAGTTTACCAAAAAAGTTTAGTAAATGTTCTTCTTTATCTATCTACACACATGTGTATATATATATAAATTGCAGCCCCTTTTACTGCAATTAAATTTAAATAATAAATAGTTGAACATCACTAACCCAACTCCAACTGTATTAAAACATATTGAAGGGTTTTTTAAAAAATATTTTAACCTATAACAAATCAGAAATTTGAACTGAAAAATCAAGTCAGCGATCAGTGAGGTTGAATATGCATCAGTGTTGCAAACATACATGTAGATGATATCTTGAACGGTATTTCAAACATTACACATGAAAGATCTATGCATGTTTGCATCAAAGATATTTCAAAAAGAAGAAAGCCGAGCAATAAATGCTCCTCATTGTCAATGACGATGTCTGGAGGAAAGTTCTGCCACTAACCAGCCACCACTGCCTCTACCTGCATTGCCCTTTCCTTTACTTTGGTTAATGACCTAAACTTTTAGTTTCATCAGTGCTTATTTATAAGGTCACTGTTATTTTATATTATGCTGGAATCACTGATATTTATATGGTATAATGTGTCCATTATTCCCTGAAAGTGACTGTGACAAAGCAGGAATTATTTGCATAGGGATAATGGAGCAAGAACTTACGCTATCCAAATAATCACTGCCCAAAGTATATATTATGTAATAAATATTAATATGTAAAACAACAAAGCTCAACCTCTAGATCTTTCAAATAGGCAATGACCAACTCACCTACCTATGTTTATGTTCTATAGACATTTGGGACATGTATCTCACCTGTTCTGCAGGCAGTTGGGGCATGTATCTCACCTGTACTATGGAAAGTGCATCATGTTCCAAGTTCATCAGTATCAAGCACACTTGATGTAACTCACCTGTACCATGGACACTTGGCACATGTAAAGCCATCCTTCTGTACAAGCTTCAGGGTGAAAGGGTACTCATAACCCAAACTGTCATCACTGTAACAGTTCATAGAAAGGCTTAATGGAATAGGTTCAAATTACTTTGGTCAAACTCACAGTCTAGTGACAATGAGCACCTATGGTCAAACTTACTGTTTAGTGACAATGGGCCCCTACAGTCAGTCAAACTCACTGTCTATTGATGATGAGCACCTACATTCAAATTCACTGTTTAGTGACAATGAGTACCCACAGTCAAACTCCCTGTCTAGTGACAATGGTAAAAAAATCTAGTAACAATGAACAAAGAAGAATAGGCTACAATAATAATAAATGCAAACTTTATAAAGGGCATACTCACATTCCTAAGGAGCATGCTCTCAGAACAAGAACGAAACATGGACAGCATATGAGGGACGGGAAACCAAACAAATAACATATGAACTATAAAAGAATAAACAACAGTACTAATGAAGAATAAAATCAAATATAGAAAACACAAAGAACCAAATAACACGAACAATGACTGAGAGTAACATGATATGAATTACAATTAGGAAGTGAAGGTGGAAATGCTGAAGAAAGTACAGCTAGCCTTCAACTAAGGAAACAGCTCAGGGATGTGATGATCAAGTTTTTAGGGAACCAGTTCAAGACTACAGAAAAGCACTGGGCCATGAAACTTGCATATCCACACATAAGAAATCCATTGTCAGAACTGGAAAGACATTCTTTTACCTCCCTGGAACCTCCTTTGCCTGTGATCCTGACAATACAATCAACTCCCGAGGCATCCTCATCATACACACACACAAAACCAGACACTTGCTTACATAGAAGTGGAAGTGTGATTAAGAGAAAGAGAATACCACCAGACAAAGTGTTTCTGGAAATGTGGGTCTTAAGGCCAGGCTTGAAAGCATCAGAGGTGGAATGTGTGGGAAGTGATGGCAGCAAAGCATTACAGATACAGATACAGAAGAAGAAAAAGAGAGGTGCCCAGACTGAATCCATTTGATAGGCAGCCCATGCATTAGCAGATCAGACCTGACTGAACAATACTGAGCAAACACTGCTTTTCATTGCATTGAGCATGTGTGTCACAGCTGTGACAGAGCCAGATCAGCTTGGTCACACCTGACAAAATGACAGATCTCATCATGAAGCACACGAAGGTGCTATAAAAAGAGTATTATTATTTGGTAGAAGTGATTCTACCTAGTCATCACCTCAAAAATTAAATCTCCCATTCTACATCACTATCATTACTATTGTTATATACTTTCCATTACAGCCACACTATGAGTGCTAATGACAAATGAGATAGTCCTGACAAACTGCTCTGATCAGTAAGAGAATGAGTAGCTTGAATGTGATGGTCCTGAAGCAAGTTGTGCACTGAACAGTTCAATTGTAAATATAGGAACCAAACAAAATTCTGAAAAGAAAGCATTCCACCATCTCTAACATACGATGTATGTGATCTTCTGCTTGAGCGTGCATACCAGTCCTGAGCGTGGTTTGTTGTGCGCTGCTCACTGGGAGGAAGTGGGCTGACTAGACGTGCCACCTGAACCCACACAAAATGGTACAGGTCCTGACATGTGGTGTTCTCATCTCGTGGAATGATAATAGGTGTGCCAAACAAACTTGGACGCGTCTTTTGCGATGACAGGAAATAGACATCCATAAGCACCTGCAAAAGGACAGACATAAGCAATGATGGTAGAAAAACCTTGTACAGTTGCAGCTGACTTTTGTATCATGACATTAAATAAATTTCAGCATTTCAAGCTATGTGCCTCTAGAAAATTTATTCCACTTTTGAATGTAGCAGTTCCTTTCCTAGAACAGTAAACAGTTAAGAAGAAATTTTCAAAATAACAGCAAGTCCAGCAGCAAACTATCAATCCTACTGAAATGTCCATGCTGAGTTTTTGCCGCTAATCCCTGAAAACTGAATTTTCAGTGCGTCAGGATTAAGAGTATCAAAGTATTCAAAGAAAGAAAGCCTCCTATCAAACTGAGAGACAAGCATGAATATAAAATAACTTACCATTTTCCGATGCACTCCGATCAGAAAATTGTCAAAAAGTTCTAGTGAGCGCGTAAGGCTGTCTGAAGTGCTGCTAATCATGCTTGGGGTTCCAGCGTTTAAAGGTGAGTCTTGACCTCCTAGTGCTGGTGCTTGAGACAAGGTGTACTCAAGGGCTTGGTGCTGTCCCTGCTGATAATGGTGGGGCAGCTGACCATTAGCCATCTTGCATGGGGATAAAGAAGTGATGCTGCCTGACATAGTTTCTGACAGGAAAAATGAATTGCATCACATTTCTTGATGGCTTCTGGATGCAAAAATTGAAGATGATGGGTTAAATGCAGGCAGCCGAATAAAGCAACAGATATAAAGGCAAAATAATCAGCATCCTGCCCTAACATCAGTCATCTGTGTAATAAAATCTGAATGACACCCTCAAATAATCTTTTGTCTCTGACTCTTTCACCTCCACCTTTCAACAGGATTTTTGTAAAAATTTACTGTGCCTTCAAGATTCTAGAATTAAGCATGGTATATACAGCAGGATACTTCACTGTAAGAGTGAAGAGCATGAAGTGGAGAACATATACACAGTGGACCCGCCTCATCCACGTGTATTATAGGAGGTGGGCTACTTTTAAGTGGTCCACCGTGTACAAAGTGCGCTGAAGTTAATGAGGAACAGAAGGTAACAGACCATGGAAAGTGGTCTCCTCTCCCTGACCTTGTACACAAAACTACTTACTTGGGAAATAGTTCAGCATCCATATCAGCAGTTCTATGAAATCACAGCCTTCTTTTCTGACAGTTTTTTCATGGTAGCAGAAAAGAAATGCTGCTTTTTCACTAGTAACAGTTCTAACTTACACATTCACTTTTTCGATGCAGCATACAACAATGCTTCTAAAAATATAACTTGCCCACAAAAAGAAAGCTTACTTGTAATTTTGCCACGCTGGATTTCGTTCAGTCCGATGCTTTCTTTGGTCACAGCCTGGCAATGGTGTTCTTCTTCTGCTGACATCTGGGGAATTTCTGGAGGAACTGGCAATTCATAGGCATAAAGAGTCCCTCCCAGAAGTGTTCGAATCTTCTGCTCATCCTTGGGTAAAGTCTGATATCAACAAACAAACCAGGTGAACAGACATGGTAATTAAGAACTATGGATTATGCCCTTATCAAAAGGACAAAACCAAAACCAAACAAAAAAATAAGCTTACTGCAGCATAAAGATTAAAAATTTATGCCAAAGTCATACAGATTTCTCCTCTGACCTATTTCTCACCTTTACAATGGGTCCCAAAACTTCTACCAGGAGAAGCTGTTCCACTGGAATGCCAGACAAAGAGCACAGTTCCCTTTTCAGAGCTTTGTACTTTTCATCCATGTTGAGCCGTAAGCCATACTTCACTGGAACTGACCCATCCAGTCTGTTGACTGTAAACAGAGAATCTCCAATGAGCAGCAGGTTTCCATCAGCCATTACGCTCGACCATCACGCTCACAGACACGCATCCATACTTTCCATTACTGGCTTTCTCATCTTGTGGTTAAGAACCAATGACCAATTTTCTACATTACTTCCATCCATCGAACACCTAAGGCTTTTAGCAGACAGGAACTGTGTTGGCTACTACTTTCAGAACTGGTAGTCCTCAAGCCCACAAGGATTGCAGTCATTAAAAAATTTTTAAACCATAAGGAGTGTAAGGAAAAAGAAAAAGAGATGAAGAGATTGACTTCATACAAATAAGGTTAAAAACTAGAGAGCTCAGCACTCACCAAGAATCTCTAGATGAATGCAAGAGTCCATTGGCAGAGGCAGCGACAGGTAGGAGTATGGGTCAAAGCGTACAGACACCTTGCCACACTCTTTGCACCGCACCTGTGACTTTAATTGCCCATGGAACAGGTCGACAATCAAGGACTGGTTCCGCAAAAGGTGGTTCTCCCATGCCTGCAACCATCCTTGACTTGAAAATAACAAAGAAAATGTAAACTATCTGTGCAAAATTTCTTCTGCAAGCATTCTGCATTCCACTGTCTTCACAAGTATGTTAAGCAGACGTCGCTGAGAGAGTTCTGTTTTCTCCCAATTCAAGCACTTCAAGTTGATTCTTCTCTTACTGTTTTATTCACTTGGGCTAGAATGACGAAGGCTGCTTTTTCTTTTTTCACAACATGAATGTTACACTGAGCAAGTGAAATAGCAGTGTGTGAGAAGTTCAAGTGTGTCTTCATGATTACAAAACAATTAACACAATCTAGCATCCTACACTAAACAGAAATTAAGTTCATCAGTGTGTGAGAGATTTAAGTGTATGCTCATAATTACAGCAAAACTTATATGGATATAAAATCCTACACTCAAATGAGAGCTATTTAACTAACTGTGATCATACCAGCAAGCTGAAGCTGAATGCTTACTTTGTTTAAAAGCTCGCATTTTCAGTGAACGGTAAAGAAGCAAAATCTAGTGCATTTTAAAGCTGAATCATTTCTCTACCAGTTACTTTCGGGTTAAATGACATGATCCTTATTTAAATTCCTTTGTGGTGAAATGAACAAAACCTGACAGACCACATGGGTCGATGTTCCACACATTTTCTGTCAGTTTGATGCAGCAAATTTATCGGAATTACTGTGTGTCTTGGGATTTTCCTGATTCTAGATAATCTTTATACACATTAGGATGAGTACAGTTTACTTGTTAGAATTAATAGCAGGAAACTTTTATGTGCATAACAAATTTTCACTGTGACTCTACTTCAGAAATAAGCGTTTGAAGGGCAAATTCAGGTAAGGTGATACATGTGAAATTTCTATTTTAAAAATATACTACTTCCTAAAGGTAAGAACAATCAATCTCTGCTAAATGTGATTATCAAAATTTAAATTATATTTTTGCAATATATAATAATTTTGTATTAAATAGCCCAAAATCTGGCAACTAATGGAGACAAGTCTGAAAGGCAGATGACCTTCCTGAGTTAATATTAGTGTCACACAGTGATGTAAATAAAAATGTAAATAAATGCAGAACACACCTCTCTTGCCACCACCTCATCTGGCCGATCATCACTGTCCTTAAGTTCAACATAAGGCTTTTTGTGAACTCTGTAAGCATATCAAAAGCATTCATGACTTCACATTTTCTAAAATTGCGTAGAAAATTAATCAGACTGGTCAATCATCATCATCTGCACAGTGACTAAGGCACTGATCACTCCCTCTGACCAAGGCACCCAATCCTCAATGTATTGATGACAAGAGCTTTAACCACTACACTGGATGGGATTGTTTAAGGACAAGCATAAAATCTGCATTACTTCTGCACTATTAAAACTGATAAAAATAATCTCGAAAATTGTAAGTTATGCTGATTTTTTAACTTGTACTACTACAGTTTTACCTGTTAAGATCCTCGTGCAGCCCATCTAACAAAAAACTCAGAAGTTCTTGAGAGTCATGCTGCTGAAAGCCATTAAACCGCGGTGCATACTTTCCAATTGTCCACTAAGACACAAGAATGTAGAGATGGTCTCCAAAACTTTGAACATAAACCTGGCTAAAACTGCATAATCACTTCTAAGACATTTAAATACATTTTCTTCAAAACTGCGTTTGAAACAAAGATTTTTACCCTTAATCCCTCCGCCATCACCCACATCCCCACCAAACAAATCATCAGCATGGTGTACAGCAGCGGTTCTCAACCTGCGGAGCGCCCCCCATGGGGGGCGCAAAGGTGGTCAATTTTTTAAAGTTTCTTATACCGGTATTAGGGAAATTAGCTTACATTGCTGGCTAAGGGGGGCATGCAGATGTACCTTTGTTCGTCAGGGGGGCGTCACAAGTAAAAGGTTGAGAACCGCTGGTGTACAGGAATATCTTCGTACCAAATCAAATGACAAAAACACCTACTAAATTTTGCCGTTAGTGGTCAACACCAGGGTTTTTGGGGTTTTTTTTATCTTGTAATTGCTGTTATGCTATTCAATAATGTTAGCAATGCCTGTTCTAAAACAGCACAGTGTTCAATAGCATGATGACATTTCACCACCATATGGTTAGCCACTCACCCTGAGCTTGAGTGGTGCAACTGTCCGTGATGTGCCACTCCAGAGATCTTTTATGAGCTCCCCGTAGCGCTGGGCAATGTGGCCTTTCATACCCAGGGGATTGTCCCTTTGAAAAAAGCAAGAAAGGTTTGGAAATGGTTAATCTGAAACAGCTGAGGAGTGTCTCTACTACTATGCTATAAATATGACTTGGATTATGTTTCTAAAAGCATGCTACCTGTGCAGAATGACCCACCTGTTTAGTTCAAAAAGATGAAGATTCCCAGCAAAATACTGTGTGAGAGGCCAAGTGTTGGAGACACACTGTAGGGCTGCATTCATGAAGCAAGTGTTGCCTAGATTGTTCAGGCCTGTAGCACCTTTTGTGGTAGGGACTACAATAAAATAACGAAAGTTTCAAAAACAGCTTGACTAATCCTTCAGTGCATGGAGGTATCAAGTCATTAGCATGTTACAAATTTCTCAAAATCTTTAAATGAATCTGACTACCATATGCTTATTGCTGGTGCAGTCTAATGATAACAAGAAATGTAGGCCAATGGCCTGTAATGAACTGCAGCTGGAGGGCCACAGGAGATATTCATGGCATCTACAAGCCACTGGGGGTGAGGCTGCTGGAAAGGGTAAAAGGTGATCAGTCTCTGATCATGAGGCTATGTTCACTGAAAGAGACTTTGATCCTCATAACCTTTTCTGATTGTTTTGTGAGAGGTTTTAGGGAGCCGCACTGGAAATGCAAAACAGTGAAAAATGTAGCACAGCCTGTGATTGTGGCATATGGTGAAGGTAAAAAAATAAAAAAATAAAAAAAAAATAAAGGAAAAAAGAGGGAGGGAGTGAAGCAATAAAACTTACTGTCATCCTTTTTCAGCATTTTATTTTTTGCAAGTTGAGACATTTCTTCTGGCCAAGTGAGATCTTTGTTTCGCACTGAAAATAAAATTGTGATGTCTTTTTTTAAAAAGAAAAAATCCAAGAAAAGACAGATTTATAGCGCTTCTTGCTGCAAGGATTCTTTTACTGTTCTGCATTCTTAGAAGTATGTACTTTATACAACCACAATAAATTATAAGTTCTGTGGTATCAACTTTTGCTCAAACAGCACTACGACACAATTTGACCAAGCTATAGAATACATGATCGATGTTTTAATGTTTTTGGTCAAAGCTAATACAAGTAATGGACAACTTACAGAGTGGGGTGTTCAGTGAGAATTCAAAATAATCTGATTCTTTGAAGGTAAGTTTTAATATGTAATACATTCCAAACTTCGAATTTAAAATCGTTTGGTTCTTTATAACTGACTATACCTTCTATAAGAACCTGCTGGTTGTCCTCTATAGCAGCTTCTTCTACGGTAAGGTTTTCATCATCAAGTAGTGTCATGCTTTGCTGCACATCAGCATTCAATTATTAGTCCCTTATCCTAAATATATTTGAAACCACAGCTTTACTCCGATTACATTTTTTTAGCAAAGTCATCATCAACATATTACAATGACATACTGAAATATTGTGTCACATTTTCTAAACACTACAGTCCAAAAAATGTCCTTAACTACTATTAACAGTTTAGCTCAATAACAGACCAGACTTACTCAAGTTCTTGCAATATATCGCGAGAATATTTTGTTATTCTCTACATGAATTTATCTCTACTAAACAAGATAAAAACAAAACGTAAAAAAAAAAACCAAAAACAAACAAATATTATGCACTGAGTTGTTTTTTTTAATTTCTAGTTCAGAACTTCTGCACCAAAATAGCAAGTCAGCCATTATTGTGATTGACTACCTCATCTTTAGAACTGATTTTCCACAGCCTGATGTCCTCTCTGCAGAAGCGAAGCTTGGAACAGAGGAAGTCATAGACCTGCTGCAGAGTGTGCTTGCGACTGAAGGCTGCTGTGTATGCCAGGTAGCGACGTGGAGTTGCAGGACTGTTTGCAAGGCCTGTTAGCCAAACAAGAGAGAAGTCTTTTGAACAGAACTCACATCTGTCTTCCACCATATTTCTCAGGTTTACTTTTGTCAAATATTTGCTTCTAAGAAGAAACAAATGAAATATCAGGTTGTTTTGTCTTTTATTACTTTATTCACTGGAATTTTTAAGCCAAAAGCAAAAATCTAAACTGACAATTTTAGCAAATATTCTTTTGAAACTCACTTTTGGAGTTTACCTAGAGACCATAATAAATGTGAAAATGTGAGGCTCAAAGGATCGCCACTAAAATCTGATCATGATAACAGAGATTCCACTTACTCCATGCCATGCCACCAATACCAGCCATCATGCCAGTAATGGAAGTGGCAGGCTGTGGTCGTTGACTTGGCATCTGATGTCGCAGCAAGCGTACACTAATTGGGTACAGCTCTAGACTGGGAGCATCATCTTCTTTAGTTCTCTGGATAACCTAAGAGACACAAAATATTACAGGCCAGGCTTATCAGATGGTATTCTTCTTCCATAAATTTCACAGACAGGTGGATGAACAATGTATATGCATGGATATCTGTCTCTCCAGACAAAATGTATCAGGAAGTATTTCTATTCTGCCTACCTGCTAAGCGGTTCAATTTAAGGCTTAAGATATTTGTGCTGTAAACATGCCAGATTCTACATCAAACTTTATGTTTATTCAAGTATAATAAATATTTTAATATTGGTGATACCTTTTTAAGATTCCACTGAACATTTGTCAACTTTAAACACCAAACTTTTATTGTCTGTCAGGAAAAATTCAATCTGGAGGAGGAAAGTTGGGGGTACTTATCGGACCAGAGGGAAACAGTGAAGACTGACTAAGGTAGAAGAATTATCACTAGCGTAGCCAGCACCTCGTGTGCTCCTCAACTCCCTCCCCTGGGTTGAACCATTCTTTCTAGCCATGAATTCTATCTTTACCCTTCATAATTTATCCTTCATGCTTAACGAATGCAAGTCAAACTACAGCAACATCAAGATGATTAAGGATAAAGAAATTTTTACCCTATGGTTGCCACCAGTATGAATTATGATACAAAATTTCTCAATATATTGTCAAAATCAACAGACTTACAGTTCTAGGAAGGGCTGGGGAGCCCCCATACCAGCTGGCAAGGGCTCGCCAGATGGGTTCTGGAACAATCTCAAAATCCTTGCCCCTCACCAGCATGATGTCTCGCCTCAGCCTGCCACCCTCATTTGTCAGGGATGAGAACTGATGAGCACAATCATAAAACATGTTCAAGTGCTTCTTTCACAAAAGACTTGATAGGATGGATCAGTCATACAAATAGACAACCAATCATGAAAGTTGGTAAGACAGGATGAAAATATTATTAATCCTACCCTCACGTTAATCTTAATCCCTACCTTAACCCCTTTCCTAATCCTAACCCACCAATATACTTACTTTTAATCTCACTTCACCAATATACTAACCTTCAGTCCTTCTCCAAGCCATCAATATACTAATTCTCAATCCTAATTCTAACCCATCAATATGCTTTGTGTAAGTATAAACCCTAATTTCTAATCCAAACCCACCAATATACTAACCCTCAGTTCTAATCCTAACCTCTTTTCATCTAGCTCCTTGGTTCCCCATGAATCCAGGCACATGCACACGATGTGCCTGCAGAAGAATATGAGATTTTTCGCTGCCTGAATATCTGAAAATCCCACAAACCTTATTTGGTGAGGAGGCTAAAAGAGGACTATTGTCAATGGCTGGCGGTCGCTGGGGGCAGGAAGATGTCAAGGTCTTGCGCTTCATCTTAGGTGAGGTGCTTGGACTATGAGGCTGACTGCCTGTATCTGGGGGATTTAAGCCATGCTTGCGCACAGGACGAGTAGAATTGCTCACTGCTCCTCCAATGCTGCTGCTGCTGTTGTTGTTGCCAGATTTATCAGATGATTTCATGCCAATCATAATGACATTGTCATCTTCCCAAGCAAGGGAGGACCCACCCGAGTTCTTGCCCTTGGCTATCCGATGTTTTGGTGTAGAGGTCGATCCATCAAGCTGCAGAAGAATTTGCCGAGTTTGATGTTTTACATAACTGAATATTCTCAGACCATGACACAAATAATCCGTTTGCTGCAGTCAACCAAAAACTTGAAAATACCAAACACTTTCAACACCTCTAGCTAATATCTGATTCCAAAAGCCCAAACACTTGTCACAAAATGTACAAGCAAATAGTCCTGTTCATTAACCACAAAAAGTCAAAGACATGCAACATGACCATCTAAAAATAGAGTTAAGTAACGAAAGTTCTGGTACACACAATTCAACAAAAAGGTTAAGCAAGCCAACAGTAACCAACAAGTTTAACCATTAACAATTAAAACCAGTATTTTGTGAAACAAGAATTATTTTACATTGTGTCTTTCACAATTACTGTCTGGCCACTCAAAAACATTGTGTAACTGCAAACAGAAATAAATCCTATAATACATGTAAAGCTCTTGCTATTGCAACACTAATTAAATCTAATTAAGTCTGGTCAAACAATGGCTCTATAAGTCATTAGATCTCCAAGACTGCTCTGGATCATGGTTATAAGAAAGGAGGACTAAAAAAAAAATTAGGGGATCCTAATGCCATCTATTACAACTGACAATGGAGGATGAATAACAATTTCACAACAAATAATAACACACCTGTAAAAGAAAATCTTGGATTGCAACTAGAAAGTGAATGTTCAAGCCTTTAGGAAGACAATCATAGGATCATAGAGGGTTTTCCAATGAAAAGTAAATAAAAAGCTTACCTGTATATTAACATACTCAAGCCAAGCAGTGTACCACTGCATGCTGATGAGGTACCACACCTGACCAACTTTTAGGGGATGTCGAGATTCCCTTTCAAGCCAATTCCTGTAAAATCAGAAACTGATCAAGTGATTTCAAAGGTCACGCATGCACATACACCTATCCACCCACAAGTATGTGTTCCCCATACATATCCATACATACATTTGTGGAAAAAAAGAGTATGGGAAAGAAATTTAAAATAACACCTTTACCAAACTGGTAGCTGTCTGGTTCCAAGTCACCTGGTTAAGTTCTCTAACCAAAAATAAATCTTTAGAGTGAAGTTTAAAGCTGTAATATGGCAATAAATAACATACATAGGGTATCATAACTTACTGGATAATTTTGCCTTCCTCTTCTCGATTTTGTGGCTTGAGTCCTAACACAATGTGGCAAACCTGGGCAGTCAAGATAAATTCTGATGTTTCAAATGACTCTAGTACTTCCAAAAATGAACTATTAAAATCTATTGCAAAAATGTGTCACAACTTTTTCAACAACCCAATAGTTAAAGTGAGCTTATACTGACTGTAGACTGAGTAGCTTGCAACTGTGCCAGCCTACAATCATTAGACAGCAACAAGCTTTAATTAAGAAAATATACAACCTACCTGACTAAGAAGACTGAGAAAATCATCAGTAAGGTTGTTGTTTACTGTCCACATCAAATAGTCCTCTAAGGAAATGGATCCACTCTGCAAATGATAAGGAAAATAAAGAGGAAAAAAATAGGAGTGCATTTCTAAATTGCGCAGGAAAAAATCACTTTGCATGAACTGATTAAAAGAGCTTCTCAGTCTCAAACAAAACTCTCCTCAAAAAGTGTGTTTATGGATGCCTGTGTGCAATAAACAAAATATCTGCAAAAGAAAAAGATAAATAATATTTTCTGAAATGAAGAATATTTTCCCTATAAAAAAAATTAATTCCATAAATATTCTATTTTACTAAATATTATTCACCAAAGAAAAAAGCAAACTTTTATGAGCTCTAATGAAAACCAAGTTTATTTCACATAAACCTTCAGAACAAATAAAACTGAGTGACTCAAGGTAGCAAATCAGAACTTTTTTTTTAAAACACACCTTACTGTTATCATGGCATGATAATATCTCCTGGGCAACGGTGTCTGGATCCAGCGATGGAAGGTCTTGATCTGCCTGTCAATATATACCAAATAATTCATGTTTTACAGGTGTTATACACTTTCAAAAATAATCACAGGTTCCTTAACTGGAGACCATCGTAGAGCTTCATTCCTGACTGCTTACCAGAGTTTCTGGTGAGTTGTATTCATTGCGAACAATGTGCAATGATTCCAGCATCTCCATTAGTTCCTGCTTGTTTAGCTGACCATCATGGTCCTTGTCAAATACCTTGAAACAAACTGAAAAAGAAGCATAACAGTTATCAAGAATGACCACTCTGGGCATCCCTTCCATTAGCTCCTTACGACAATCGTCTTAATTCTCTCATTTCATACATTTCTACATTGTTCTTTTTTGAGAAGTACATTGAGCTCACTAACCTGTGAATAAATGCACTATATAAGCATTTGTTATCATTAAAAACAAAACCAACCTGTTCAAAAAATGTAACATTCTCAACACGAAGAAAAATCCTGCCATAAATGTGTTTCAATGTAGATATATGTGTGTGTATACGTAGGGGGAGTGGGGTTTATACTGAGCCAGCAACTAAGGCCATATTATTGCAAGCAGCAAGCCCTGTAAACAGATGCCAATGGCAGAGAAACAACAGCATGCCTGAGAAAAGAGCTGAACCCATGGCAGTTAACCCTCACTGTATTGGTGACAGACACTAATTTTTCTGCCACCAGACCACCCAGATGTGTGAATGGACCCCTTCCCCAACATGAATATAAGCAGCATAAAACTCGCCATCCACCCACATCCCACACACACACAAAAGCCAATCCATTACTAGTTTATAATTTTCATTCTAAAAACATTGAAAAACATTTTTCACTTATCATCCTGTTTTCAACATGTTTTGATAATTAAAAAAATTCATCCTCAAAACATGACTGAGACTTGAACTCAAAGATGTAAAGACTACAAATAACTAAATAAAGCATAATTTACATTTTTGCCTCTCTGTGTCTGGGCCTCGGCAACAGGCAGATATCCCACATGCCATTTCCTTGAAATCAATGTGGTTGTCACGGTTCTCATCGAAGGCCAGGAACAAAGCTGCAACCAGCAAGGGCAAAATGTGAAAACTAATCACACTCCTCACAACTTTTACTCCTGTACTCAAAGTAAGCAATCTTCATGGTTCAATGTTTAATACCCTCTTACATTTGCAGAAAACAAATTATTATTCAGCCTCTATTTTTGAATATCTCCATTTTCCCATGGTAATGACGTATCATGAAAAGTTTATGCTTCACTCCATTTTTCAATCTAAATTAAATGTTCTTGCTTAGGCATCTTTCTCACATTTTTTTTTGCAGTGAAGTAACACAAATGGTCATACAGTAAAACTTCCCTATGCTAAAATTAGACTTGCTAAAATCGACCAAACCCCGGTCATAACTGAGAGGGGTCTTCAACCCATTTGCTTTCATTCCATGAACCATGAATTCAAACACCTACAGTCAAGCTCATTTATTTAAATGTTGAAATTGGAGCTCTTAATTGTCATGCATTTCTTTTTGTCATTCTGTCTGATTAACCCATTGTTGTGTCTTGTTGAAGATTTACTTATTAACTCTCCAGTAAGAGCAATAAAAATACACATTTATCCTAGTAAAGAGAGGTTCTCTTAAAATGTAATAAATGTATTCTTTTAAAATGTGATTTCTGCAAAAGGTCACAGTCAGGCAGTCACAACAATCACATTTTTATAAACACACAGCTTCTGCAAAAGGCTGTAAAGAAGCGTAATCGACTGATGTGAGCTGGTAAACGAGAACACAACAATGAACAATATACAATATATGTTATTTTTCCAAAAAGTCATAATATAGGGTAAATGGTTGGCCAGAATTAGCCTATTTTAAAATGTACTTCATTTTTATCAACATGCAACTTCTGCAAAAATATTGTAATAATCCACCATCTGTCCATGGTAAGCTGGGATGGAGAGGTAGTCATAATAGAAAAGATGTTCATTTGGTCAAATACATCCATGAACATTTTTGGAGGTCACAATATTAACTATCAATACAACCAAAATGGTATAGACTTACCATCACACAGGGTATCAGGCACTGGTGGGCAGACATGCTGCCTAAAAAGGTCAAGATCAAACCGACCAGTCTTGGACTGAGCTTTGATGAGCCAGTATCGCTTTTCCAGCTCAATGATATCAGTTTCCTCCACTGAATATCACCAAAGTTGAACACATAATACCAGTAAGTAAACAGTCATGGAAAGCATGTATTTAATTATGGAAACATTGCAATTATAATTATTCATTCCTTAGATTTGTAGTTTAAGGTATTACTGGGGTTTCTCCAGGGTTTTAGTCACCTGGAGTGAGCAAAGAAAAATGCATCTTAGCTCAATATCCCTTGATATATATCCTCCTTTTGTAAAAGGCAAATCAGAGGACCTTAAAGGAATGAGCCTATAAATTCTGTTAATTTAAAAAATATGTTGAGATCAAGCTTGTTGTGAAAATATGATACTTTAGAATAATCAAAATATTACAGAATTAAAAACATGTTTTGATAAGCAACCTATTTATTCATAAAGCAGCATGTTTAAAAACAAAACAGCAAAAATGTTCTGGGTACTAAAAACCACCACGCCTCTCTGCCTTTCCCTTTGGTATGTTACTGGGCTAATAAACTCAATGATAATGATGATGATGGTGATGATGAGGAGGATAAAAAAAAGTAGTAATAGCAGTAGTTAAAACAAAATGGGTTAATATAAACTGCAATGACATTTTCAATATTAATGACAGGAAAAAAAAAAAAGGTTACCACACTAATGCCTCATAGATACCAAAACCACAAATATGAGGAACTACTTTTTAAAAATAAATATAGTGAGCTTACAGTGAGTGACCCCTGCCAAAGTTTGGTAGAATGTAGGTGTATCCATCTCATTGGAAAGAGAAATAAGACTTTGTTCTGTCAGCAGCCATCTTGATATTATGGTGGCATCAGGGTGTTCTCGTATCCATGCATAAAACTGTTCATAGCTAACCTGGTCAGACTGTAATGATTGGAACAGAAGTAAGCTTGCCGTCTAAAATTTACTGACAAACTGAAATTTTTATTGTAAATTCTCTATCCGATATTTATTAGATGACATTCACAAAGGAGATAATAGGCTACCTCTGTTCTTTAACCATCAAATGTTGACTACCTGACAGTGACCTAGTATATGTCTGGTGTGCAAGGCACTCCACTGGTCAAGTGAGCAAAAGCCTTTATACAGATATAAAAGCAACAGCACAGCCAATACACCAGTTTTTCGACTACCACTCAACCCAACCAAACAGGAGAGCAGTTTCTGATCAGTGTTGAAAAAAATAATTTACAATAAAAATTTCATTTCTTCTTCAACTTTACCTGATGGCATGACCATAGGAGAATAGAAATCTGAAAAAGGAAAGCAAAAACAAATCTCCTGCTTATCACATCATGGCATGTTGAGGTGGGTCCAAAAGTGCCAGAATAGTAGTGTGTACAAAATAGAACTTTTAATAGATAGAGCTGGAATGTCAACTGATAACAGACACAAAGTTAATTAACACTACATTAGGACAGACTTGTTGGAATCACCCACACATCCTGAGTGGAAAAAAGAGGCTGAGGAGAAAGACTTTTATCAGCACCTTTAACGACTGCCAGGATTTGTGGAGAAATCTCATCCTGATCAGCCCCAAGAGGTAAGAAAATGTGGGCTCAGCCATATGCACCCCCAAGTAAATGTGAGGTCACCAACTGGTCCTGCAGTTGAACCATGTCATGTCTTCTAGAGGCTGGTAAGGCCTGAACTACCAAAGGATGCTGTGGCAAAAGTTACAGGTGATTTTTTGCTAAGAAACAGGGTGAGTTATCAGCCACACAGAATCATCATCTTGAAACTGCAGGAAGGCTGAGTTAGCTGAAAGTGCATGAAACTCAGAGATCCCTGCTGCAGGCTAGGCCAACAAGAAAACAAAGCTTTTTCCATGACCCTATAAAACAGCACTAAAACCAGAGGATAATAGGTCATAGGTAAAATTTAGGTAAGCCAAGAGCCAGACCAGGTTCCAGATCAGAAATATGTGGCAGGCCACACTTGAGAAAGGCTAGCCAGCAGATTAGAATCCCACAGATCCAAATGATCAACGGTAGATAACGGCATCCCCCTGTAGCCTTGTAGCACCTCTAGGGACAACTCCACAAGATCCATCATCCAAGCTTTTTCCCATCTCACTAGAGTGATGAGAAGCATCATGCCCATTGACTCCTGGAGTATGGTCGGAATATGAGACAGCCGAATCGTGGAAAAGTGTACGCCATCATTACATCCCATGGAATCAAAATCAATTCCTAAAGCCTGAAGGTCTGTCACTGAGGACATGAATGTTGGCAGCTTCACATTCCAGCAAGTGGCAACTGGCAAGTGGCTGGTAAAATGTCAGACATGTGATGAAAGACTGCATGGAGCAGGACCCACTCCATGGGAAATCCCTACACCTACTTGTTAAGTGTTTGGCAAGGACATCTGTGACAGACCTTAAACCGAATCCCATGAAGGCTGTCTGAGAACTGTTACTCACTTAAATGAGGAAATGCCCTGCACATCAGGCACATACCAGCTCACCTTCAAGAAGTCAACTTATGATAGAGAGCATTTGTAGCTTATTATTTCCTATTATCATGTCATCTGGTAAGGTCAAAGGAGAACTTCTTTCTCAAACAATTATAATTTTTGTTGTATACTGTAAGTCACAATAAAAATACAGTAAACTGACATCTGTGCTTATTAAAAGTAGATGGCTACAGGTAGGAGAAGAAAAGCTAGAATTTGAGCATTTAAAAAGTGCTGAAACCAAAGATGCTTTTCTAATTTTTTTTTCTCCTTCCCACTTATGTGTGTGCACATGCATGACAACAGGGAGAATAAGAATTTGAAAAAAGTCCATAGTACTGCACTGTCATTTCAAGTAATGAAAAATCATTTCTTTCACACATAGTTTCACATATTACTAAGCAAACAATTACCTCTCTGAAAAGACTAGACAGGGCTGGTGATACATGTCCCTCAGTCTCCAGTACTTTACGGTCCATCTCATCTTTTTGGACATAACTGTAGCTTTCATCCGCATACATGCCAAAGATCACTGCAAAGATGACAGTTATTATGGATGTCAAGCATGTCATTTGTGACTGTCACTGTGCATGTGACTGCTGTACTTACAAGCCCATGTGTATGTCTATGACTAATGTTTGCAAGCACAGCTGTTTTAATAGTATTCCAACCTCTAAGCTGACAATGGCTGAATAGTTCAAAACTGCAAGCCATGACAGACAGGCCTGCTGTTAAAATGAGAGTGTGAAACACAATCGAACACTCCTGCATGTACAGAAAACAAAATTCCTAAGTCCATCACTTTTCTTTTCATGTAAAAATAAAAACAAAATTTATCACCTGTCCCCTAGGATGGCAAGAAAACAATTACTTTCTATAAAAGCCTCTATCCCTCCACACTAGCATATATCAAGCAATCTCAAAACAACAACAGACTGTGTGATCTCTTTAAAGTCTTATTCTTACATTTGATTCTCTCCTCTCTAATGCCTTTGGTCAGAACAACCAGTCCACACAACAAATCTTTGAAAGACAGACCCTTTGAGCTTCCTCCAAATCCCTTGTATATCAGCTGAAAATAAACAAAACACACATGGCCAGACAGAACGTTGTAATCAGTCATCAATCCCTAGATACAGAACTGGGAATCTACTGGATTGCTCATAAGGCAAATTGTAGTCATGCTTCTCACTTATCTTACAAACATCTTTATAGCTGATACAAGATTCCTCCCTTTCCTTATCAGGTGGGCCCTGTCAGCTGCCGCGTCTATCCATGTACTCTCCCAAGGACAGGAACTGGTCAAGGGACAACTGACTGACCGATCTTCCTTACCAGCTTGAGCATACTCTTTTGGGTAGTCTTTTTAAGATGCGTGCAATTTATTTACTACTTTTTCCACACAAGAAGACAAAAGGAAAGACACAAGAAATGCACTGCACAGTCTGAGTGCACCTGGACAACACTGACCAATCTCAGAAAAACATAATAGCTAGCATTTTGAGAAGCCTTATGGCTATTTTTGCATAACTATAATGTTGACATAGCAGGCACAAAGTATTAAATCAAAACACATACCTGAGCCAGCTTTGGAGGAACGCCATCCCACAAAACTTCCCTAACGAAGAGGTTCTCTGTCATCCATCCATTTAGAGTAGATGCCCTTTTGAAGGCTTCTTTCAGCCTCTTTAGCTCTGCTTCTGTAACTGTTTAAAAAAAAAACCACATAAACACTTAGTCCTTCTTCCTCCTTGTATCTAGGAATCAGCTTGAAGTCACAATGCTTATAAGATTCCAGATATATCACACAACATTTGCTGAAAATGCAGTCAAAATTCCTGAAAAGCCAAATCTATTGTAACAGATTTAAAATGCTAACATTAAAAAGAGTTTATTTTAATAATCTAGATATTTTTCTAATGCAGCTTTAATTGATAACAAGATTCATCACAAGCCACAAACAAAAGTATTTTTCAAATGAGCACAATATAATGACAAAAAGTAATACTTTGCATGGTGAAATGAAATCTGTACATGGACTGGAACCATGTCTGGTCAAATGCATCAAAAAAAAATAAAAAAAAAGGTCATGCATGAGTAGATACAATGGGCCAAACATTACATAAAATGATCTTATTCTTAGTTGTCTGTCCAGATGCAGCAAGATGACCTAAAGAGGTATTGATTCCTGGTCAAGTGGAAAAAAAATATTGAAAAGTATTTTCCAGAAATCCAAATAGATATAACAGAGTGAGTACAAAGCATGCAGTCACTGCTGAATACAAATCAACTGCAATACACACCTGCATAATGACAAACCAGAACTGTACCTGAGCCATAAACCCATGACAAAATGCATATTCTAAGGCAAAGATCTAAACAAGGCCAAACGATGAGATTTGCCAGGCATATAAATGAAGCTTATTTGTCAGTTATGCAAGATTATGTAAACAAACCAATTTACTGTTATAATACAGTGTCACCATGTGTTTCTTTCTGTTTCATAGTTTGTTTCAGATCTAATATCTCTGATAATGTAAGGGTTCCACATCTTGTGAAACATCAGTAGGTTCTTCCCACTTCTCTTTTGAATCAAAAACTTTTTCAAACACTCATCATCAGCATCACCATTTCTGGTGTTTTGTCATCCTTTCATCTGAAGTTAATGAGTATAAAGTGTGTGGATCTACAACAACCAAACTCTGAGATGTATTGACTATTTTTCAGACTACACATTCAAATCGGGACAAAAAGGATGGATCTGCACATTTCAAGTTTTGTGTCATCATAAACTTAGCAGTAAGCATACAATTTCCAAAGTAAAGCATCTGTAACAACATTGACTATTGGCAGGAAAAAAATGATAAAAGATAAAGCATAATGTCTTGTAACTATGTTGAATGCTGGCCTGCAAGGGTATGCAAAGGCAGCACAAACTACAAATTTAAACGTAAAGGGTGACAAATGCATGTCTGGAATTTTCTGGGCACAACAATATTTTTACAACCTCTGGCTACACCGCAGCATCTGGTAGTTTAGTTTTCAAGTTATATTTATGCCCTACTTGCTTGTTTAATGTAGGCATTTAAAAGAAGTGGCTCAATCATTTTCCTTTTTCAAAATAGTAATAGACTAATACATATTCTAATAAAGTTTTATCTTCACATTGCATTGTGCTTAGAAGGTAGGATTTGTGTTAATCACTGTCCAGACAGAAACAATGCAAGAACAGCATCTTCAAAAATGAATTACCTATTGGTAGTTCACATTCCATCCTTGACATTTCAAAACTAAAAGGATGAGAATGATTGATAGCTGATATTTTTAATCTAAGACTGGACTAGCAGGCAAGAGCTAATGGAATATAAGCTCTATAAAAAATAAAAGACAATGGTACAATTCTGACATCTAAAATATACACTTCAGCAAACAAAAGAATTTTAGAAATTGAAAAAAGTTAACAGAATAATTTCTTCTTCTATCAATTTCATGTTACATTGGGAGTCTGAGATTGTAAACCTCTCAGTTGTGAAATAATTTTTACCAATTAAGTGAATGAAGTTACAGAAATCAATCATAAATTTATAGCCCAAGAGATCAAAAACCAAGAAGATATCTATGGATATTTATCCTATTTCTTTCTAAGAATAATAGTGTACATGCCTCCTTCTGATGCAGAGACTCCTGGCATTTAGAAAGATAAAAACAATAAAATCCTTATACAACTTGGACTCTCTTGACTGACAGAATACATCTCATGCATATATATCAACACTGACATTAAAAAAATACACTACTCATATCATACACAACAGACCAACAAACCAACCAACCCAAAACACACTTTATACAATTGAAACAAAAGAGGACATATAAAAGCCAAAAATGTGTCACTGGGGAGATGGGTGGGTTGGGGGTTATTAGTGTTTTACACAGAGCCAGCAACTAAGGCTATATCAAGGCAAGGCAGCCAGCACTAGAAACAGATGCCAAGACAAGAGCTGAACCCAGGACAGCCAATCTTCACTATACTGGTGACCGGCACTAACCATTTCACCACTTGTCACTGGGGGAGGGGAGGGGGGAGAGGAGGTGGTGGGGAAGAAAGAGAGGTTGGTATGAGCAGGGGCAGAAGAGGAGTGGGAGGGGGGGCAGAATATGCATAGTAATGTGATATAGAGTTAACAGTAATCTGGTATAGAGAATAAGTTTTTAAAAAATTTTCTGCAGTCACAGTCACTGGTGAACTATCACAACTAATGTCTGTGGCAGAATCACTTTTAGAAACTGATGACTAATAAATGAGCAGCAGTAAAAAACGACCTATTTGCTAAATTATATGTTTATGCTGTGCTCTTGGCCTTTATATAGAGTACTTTTAACAATTTATCTGGTGACCTACATATGTGCCCAACTCAAAATCTGTCTCTCCTTATCACACATGTCTGCTCAGTGTGTAACGTCATATACCCGTTATTTTGACTTCTTACCGATGTGACCTTTCTTACAAAAAGTGTGACTTGCATGCATGGTTATAAACTAAATAATCAGTGGTTACAACAAGTTATCCTGAAAAGTAGAGAGAACATGAACACAATTATGCTGATGTTCAACATAAGGTATTATTTTACTGACCCATTGATGTTACACTCTGTTGTTAAAAATAAGTCATGCTTATGCAATGTCATATGATGATGATAAAAAAGCTGGTTTCAAAAACAACTGGCATTTCTTAACACTACCTAGAACAAGATTTAGACAACTCCAAGTGGTGTCTGAAGCATATGTGCTAAAGCTTGTTCCCTTTAGAAAAATGCTTCATTGTGCAAATTTGTATTGTCTACATCACTCGCTATTAAGCCCTTTAAAACATGATAAACTAATAAATAAATAATCCTTTTAAGATATTAAACTACTGCATTCAGTTTCTGTTTGAAATCAATCAGCTGCAACTACTAATGGTAAACATAGCATCAATAGTCTTTGTTTATCCTGTTTATATTAACTGTTTATCGTAACACAATGATATCTTTAGCAGCAAAGATGTACAGTGCACTTCTTGCTTAAGGTGTGATGCTAATGCAGTGAAAAATGGCATGGTATGATACACCTAGGAGGTGTAATTCATGGTGTTTGAATGAGAATTGGGAAGGTTGAATACTGCTTGAATGCGAACTTAAAATGGCACATGTCTTTTAATCTGTCAAGTGCAAGTGCCTAGATTTTGCAAAATCAAGAAAACAACTTTGACACATTTGTGCTATTCATAATGTATTATATTTAGATAGCACAATTTCCTGATGTTATGACAGTTGTGTAACATTGTTGTCATAATGGATGTTGCCGTTTGTTTCTGATTAAGCGGCCCGTCAAACTTAAAATACACATTACAAAAGCGCATACACAGTCTTTATATAAATTCACATATGGGGCAGTTCAAAAAAATGTTGCAATAAGCATTGCACAATTTTGGCATGCGTATCCTGCACGACTCTCCCTTTCAACTAAAAACCGACACAGTTCTGAAAATAAATAAATAAGAAAAAAAGAAATGGGTCAGGTCAAAATGAAGCACCAGATATAAGGACCACGATTTGATAAATAAAATAATCATTAATTCCATGCTTACTGTGTATACCACTATCGTTTGATGGTGATTGGGCGGAATAAACGTCTTATGCATATTAGCTCCAGCGGGTCATTAGTCTATTTAGCGAATATTAAAACTGATGACAACAAAAAGCGTTCCCTACCAACGCAACAGATGAACATAAATTTCGATACCTCTTTTGGACGCATCCTCGTAGGTTATAAATGCTAATTTTGAATCCTTTCCACCCATGGCTAGCACTGTGCAGGAGCGTTTTACGAGTGTGGTTGAAGACTGTTCATGACAGACGATATCGTATTTGCGTTTCCGTGTCAGCCATGCCAGATCACGCGACAGTTAATCAAGGCTTCGAGATTTTACGAGTTGTTTCCCTTGTGCAGGCTGGCGTAACAGGTTTTTGTCAAGACGGGGCGAAATTAACTTGAATAACCCATATTACAGCTAATTATCAAAATTCTGCACGGTTTCTGAAGCAGTCATACACTATCGTTTTGGTGTGAGATCGAGGCATGGTTAGCTTTGCTTGTAACCAGCGTTGATGGCCCGTTGGGAATAATAATCAGATCAACGTGTAAGTTATGCACATATCGAAATTGGCCAGAGCTAGACCAAGGGACACGGGGAATTTGTAGTAAATAACAGCGGTTCAATTTTCGCGATATGTGTGTTTGAATGATGTAAAGGGACCAGGCCGGTGTGGGCCTCGCGCTTCGATCGCAAGTCCACCGGAGCGGAAGCTTTGCGCATGCGCGGTGGGTGGTCGGGAGGGCTTGGGGATACCTCCGTCGTGAAGGATGATAATGCCGGGTGGGTCGGCGATCTCTGAATGCAGGCGCTTTGCTGTTTAATGTATGATCTTGCTACCCTCCGCTGCTTTCGTTTTCATTGTTACGAGTACCGTATATCTTTCAAGCCTGTCTGTGCATGCACGTGACTTATATCTGTGTGAAACAGAGGAGCGAATGCACATATAGTTGTAATTGTTCGCGCGTGTGTGTGAGATTTATGCTGATTGTTGAGGGTGATACAGTGGCTTTGTTTAATAACTTTGACCGCAGCGTACGGTCCCTTGAGACCAACTTTGCCGAACCTTCATATTGTTCATCGCTACTGTCCTTTTCAACAACAAAAGTTGTAAGGGTGTGTATACAAACATGCTCTGTTATGCACACACCTACACACGCGCAAGTGAAAGCGTGCAAGGGTAGATCAATGCTATACACATGTTGCCTCAGATTACGGTCAAATCCCACGGGCCGCGGCAACCATTTGGTTTTCAAAAATCGTTGGTGTAACTCTCCCTTGCAGCCGACTTCAGCAACAGCTCGATGCAGCCACGCCGACGATCAGACTCGTAGTGCCGACGTGGACAGTGACGTGCCACGACCTTTACCTCCAGAGACTTTTCAGAACTCGTATATTCTGCTAGTATTTGTTTATCCCGAGGACAGCCTGTACACATCCTAGGTACGGGTGTTTTACGCTGTAACTAAAGTTACCAACTTTTCAAAAAAAATTCTTTAATTTGGAGACTCAAAGTGCCCGACCGTGGATTACTTCCTGAACGACTGTATCTTTGTATAAATTATAGCTTGTCTGTGTCGAGCTCATTGACAAAACCCCGAAGAGGTTTCCTCTTTACATCGCACTCGAAGTTTTCAGACAATGATTGATATCCTTGTCTTTGTGTCGATGCTGTGCGCTGCCTGCAGTTGGAGTGTTCAGGGTGAAGATAGAGCCGGCCGCTTGTTTTATTCCACATCCAGGCTTCAGACCTTCCTGTCTCTCAACGTTTCAAACGGACTGGACCGCTACATCGACCATGAAAGGAAGCGTCTTGAAATCATCAAAACGTGAGTCACAGTTGGATCGAAAGCGTCATCTCATCTCACGTAATCTCATATCATCTAGTCTAGTCTCGTCTTGTGTCATCTGATCCCACTTTGCCTCATCTCTCATGTCATGGAAAAAAAACGTTACAATCAACACATGATGTGGACCTCATCTTTTCTTTTTTTGGTGCTTGCTTGCTTGCTTGCTTGGTTTTTCGTCAGTGAGGAATCAAAATTTTAGGTGAGTGTTTTGTATTCACTTTTCCAGAGCGAAAGGTTATGAAGACGAGGTCCCTCAAGTTATAACAAGACTGGAAAAGCTTCGTATGTAAGGGTTAATGGTAACAGCTGCAGACAGCGAACATCCTTTCTTTCTTTCTTTTCTTACTTCTCTGTCGTTTGATAACTAGCCGCTCTAAGCATCGTAGAATCACGCGCAAATCAACAGCTCCAGCATCCCATTCTCATAACTTTATCACGTCTTTATATTCTAGTTATATCGCCCGGGAGCAAATCACTATTTTTAGAGCTTATTCTCCACCATTGCCACCCTCATTCACTGGCGTACCCCCAGCGAGAAATCACCTTTTTGTAAGAGTTTATTATTCCCTATACCCCACAAGCCGGTGTAATCTGTCATGTGACCACTTTCTTCAGAGATGGCTTGCTTAAACTTCTGTCAGCTTTGCTGCGTGATCTCCGACTTCCACAATGCCATTCGAACGCTCCACGTCTTGTCAAAATTATGTCATCGATCAACCTGAAACACAGTCATATATGTAGACAGAAATAATCTCAAAAGAGAAGGAAATACAGGCAGATGCAGCAAACACAGAGGCTACTCTCAAATCATATTGAAAAACTCTAGCAGACGACACTCTCTCTCTCTCTCTATCTTGCAGCAGAAGCAGACGACTAAGACGATGACGACATTTTCCTATTTTGTTACGCAATAAGCACTTTACGCAATTGATTTTAACGTCATTTAAGTATTGCGTCAAGGCTGCCTGACCCCACTTGACCCCTCTCCCCTTGAACCGGTTCGGAGCGGGGTTTTCCTGGGTTAGGCGATAGTTGCCGATTCTTCTAAACAGAATTCAGACTGAGATGGCTCGCTCAATTAAGACACGGTTAAAAAGGATTAATAAAGTAGTCGTTATTCTAGTAATGCCTTTGCCTTTGTTTTCTACCAATGTTTGCTGGCTGGACTACTGTCACTACTCACGCACTGCGCATGTCAGCCTGAGTCAGGAGCTACGTGCACGCGCCGTCCAGCGGGAGGACGTTACAAGGCGTCTGAACGACTTTCACCCAACCACGGCGCTCCGCCACGTCAGCGATTTCGTCAACACGTGGGTCGACAAGATGGCCAATGAGAGCGTGTACGGCTTCCGTGAGTGGTCTTCAATCGCGATAATATAAGTTGCCATTAGTCTATAGCAAGCATGCTTACTGATTTTAAAAAAAAAAACTTTCTCAGAAAATTCGTGTGTAGTTAACTTCATTCCGACCAATGCATGAGCTTTATTGAAACGTTGCCTTAACATCGATTCTGCGGATGGGGACGATGGAGTGAGGAGAAAGTGGATATGAACATCTTCTCAATGTAATCGACTATGAAGGCGTTTTTTAAATAAAATTGCCAAATAGAATTGCCAAAACACGAACGCTATCTTTCGTTCCCAGGCCTTCCAGAATTCTTGTCGAACAAACAAGGCGGTTTACCATCTAGAGACGATCTGGAAGGCATGGCGGAGGCTGTGGCGGAGTTACAGTTTGCCTACAACCTTTCGACCGCTGATATCTACGCTGGGAGGATTATGGGGCATCAGGGGGCGTCTCTGGCACCTCGCGATGCTTTCGCCGTTGGCTGCAGGTCCAAGAGCATTGGTCTTCTGAATCAGGCGGCATCCTGGTTTGCCAAGGCTCTAGCTGAGACGCCGGACCACGAGAAGACTAGTGGCAATGCTACTTACTCTGTGGCAAAAGCCATGGCTTACCTCGGAGTGATTAAATATAGCGTACGTCTGATGATTTAGTTTAGTCGGAAAATTCAGCATAGCGTAAAAAATAAATAAAAACAGATAAAAAAATCCACCTCAAACACATTTTTAAAAAATGCTTAATAGATTGACTCCTATCTGTGAGAGAGAGATAAAAGTGAGCGAGAGAGTGCGCGAGCGAGAAAGCGATAGAGATATAGTGTATTCGTATGAGGAAGAGGAATAGAAGACACTGACGACTAAAACAAGAGACAGACAACAACAACAATAACAACAACAACAAAAATCAAACCTAGACTATGTCGTACATATAATGCGAAGTTTTCTAGTCACCACATGGTCGTCTTATTACAAGTTTCATAAATGCCAGATACAGTGATCCCGAATGTGTCGAGGCCCATTGTTTTTCCTTTCTTATATTGACAATTCAATTCCAACTTTCTGCTATCAAATAAAGCTGATAAAGAGAGAGAGAGAACAGAGAGTCGGTAGCTCTGATATAGTAGTCCAAACATCAAGCGATAATGTTTTAACACCTCGTAGAAATACTTCCATTATTTTTTACTTAAAAAAAAACTGTTTTCTTTTCTTTCAGATGGACGAAGTCTCGGAAGGGCTATCTCTGATGGAAAAAGCATCGGAATTAGGTTGGACTCTTTTCTACAAATTTTCTTTTCTTTTATGATTAAATTTAACCAAAAGTTAAAATCAAAATTGTCGTTGGCGTTGACTGCGCGTGTACGTCCGTGTGTGTGTGTGTGCGATGTCCAGTGTGTGTGTCAGCGCGCTGTTAGCATATGCCTATGTAACAGAAAAGCGACACACACCCGATGGTGCTATTTAAAAACAAATCAACGCTTTGCGAATCGAAAGAAGGTTGACTGAAAATTGCGAGCCGACTGTGACATGACAGTATGGTTTCCAATTCTCTCCCTGCAGATAATCGTCCACCTCGTTCTCTCACACCCCAGCCACCGACCCACACTTTTGTTATGTGTTTTCAGATCCCGAAGATGACGAGATTGTGAAGTTGTATCTCAGTCATCGACACGGTCGTGACATCCACCGGTTGAAGGAGTTTCCAACAGAGCCCAAGATGGTCCACTGGCTGCAGCTTTGTCAGAACACATCACGATCTCCGAACAGCACTGTGAGCAGTAAAAACTCAACTAATCTTTCATTAGACATTGGCCATCAATTGGATGGAAATTGCTTCTCGTGTGTAGTAAGCTGCACCCAGCGAGAAAAGATGTCTTTATTTTTCTTGTCTCCCTAAACCGCGACCAAAAACAACATGAATGAATGAAAGAAAGAGGATAAATGTTTTATGTGAACTGTCAGGACTTAGCCTAAGTAGCTTATGACCACGTTCTGCGGAGATGTTCGGCTCACTCATTCTTTCTCTGGAACCACTATTTACAATTCCCTGCTTCTGTCTTTTATAGAAAATGGCATCCAATATAATGAAATAGTGTCTATAAGTATCTTATAATACTATTTCTGACTGGACTGATTTGTCATTCTTCGAGTTTCTCAATAATTGTATTAGTTTTTTATTTATTTTTGCAAAGTATCTTTATAAACAGAAAAGGAGAATGTGTGATGAACTTGTCGCCGTGATGTCACCTCGTCTCTGACTTTGTTATGTCACGCTGCAGGTGTTGCTGAATGGACCCGCCAAGTGGTACCACGTGTGCCGCTACAGGAAGGCGCGTGCGGTACCGTACAAAGTGTACCGCGAGGAGATCCTCAGCCGCTCACCTCATCTGTCGCTGCTGCACCAGGTGGCCAGCGATGCCGAGGCCGACAAGCTCATCAACGTTGCACTGACGAAGGTATCTACCTACTATTGGCAGGATGGAATGGTGTCTTTGTGTCTTTGTCTTCGCAAAGTCGTCTCTTTTCTACCCTCCCCGTCCCTGATGCTCATCCTCCGTTCCACGGCTTCTCTGTTTACTTTGCAGGTCATGTGTTCGTGTTCTTGGAAATCTACATAACGTCGCATAAACAACAACTAAAATAGTAACAATATATATGAGAGATGTGTAAACTGATTAAATCTATAGTAATAATCGTGCGTACATATATATATATATATCTTAGGAAATATCTAAGAGAAATATCCGTCCGGAGAAAATTTAAAAGAAGTATTGTTACTGTCAGGAGAAAATTGCCAAATCGTGTTCTTGTGAATTTTTTGTGGTATTGAAGGGAATAAGTTTATATATTACATCTGTTATATGGTAGATGGCGTACAGTGATGTTCAGCTAAAAATATGTTTTACAGCAGCTGCAGCAGAAGTCGGTACCTGGAGCAGAAGGTCTCCTCCATTTCGTAGAAGGGTAAGATACAGCACAGCAAATCACGAATGATCGTTTAGTTAACCTCCGTCCTAAGTCCAGGTCGAGGGTCCTGTGACACATTGCTTGTAGAAAGCAATTTAGAGTTGACAGAAGATGTCTGCATTTAACAGCTAAGAGTTCTTCAAAATCAGACATGGAGAAAAAAAAAAAGCTGGTGAATCATGTGACCCAAACTAATAGTCTGTTAATTAGTGTTCTTATCTGCAGCACCACTGTGATGAACAACGTGGACATAGCCGCGACCCTGTCCGCACGCCTGTCAGAGGTCACTGGCCTAGACACGACAGAAAGATTCCCACATCATTCCAGCGGCGAACCGTTCCATGTAAGTGTATGATGACAGTATTTTTGACATCATCATCATCGTCATTATTGTCATGTTGATGATGACGATGAGAAATCAGAGAACTGAAATTTAATGCTCGTGTTGTCTCTGTCTCTAGGTTTTGAATTATGGACTGGCCGGGACGTTCCTCCCACACTTAGATGTAAATAGGGTGAGTAGAGTTCACTCCAAGTGTACGATCTGTGTTTGCTACTTGCCTCATTGGACACTGACAAGCGGCGCAGCAAAGAAGCAAAAAAGAAAAAAAAGAAAAGAAATTTAAACTCAGCCAGACTGCTAGTTAATTAGATGAAAGGGGTGAACATTACTTGAAGGAAATGTCAGCTAAAGTACTATGACTGAATAAAGCGTCGAACGGGCAAAAGAGCGATCTAACAAAAACATAATCTAGTGGATGGATGGATGAAATAAACGAACAGTATTCTAATTTTAGTTTGGGTGTTTTCACGTACAGACACGACGGCAATTGAGAAATCACAAAATCCTAATGGCTGTCCAGTGCGATTTATTTATTTATTCAGATTTTACTAATATAGGGTTTGTTTCAAATTATCATCCAACAGAATTACAAGTCGACATACCTCATGACTCATTCTGGAGAAAGAATGGCATCGTTGATTTTATACGTAAGTATAGAGTGATAATCTATCCTTTTTGATCACAGTGTGTGTATGAATGTACGAACATCTCTTCTAGGCGCTTCTAAAGAGGATTTTACTGAGGGATGAAACGCCAGGCGTTGTAGACGATAATGTTCTAATATTACAACTGTTGTCAGCCATTTCTGGTGGAAATCACGTTTTCATTTACAGCTCAGTGACGTCATTTCCGGAGGCGCTACAGCTTTCAACTTACTTAACATTACAGTCATACCACGAAAGGTAATAATTCAGTATCATACCGGAGAAGAAATAGCAATATAATAAAAGATTGTGTGTGTATGTGTGGGAGTGGTGGAGGAAGAGAAGAGAAATAAAATAACAGAAATGAGAGCCTGCCTTAGTGCTTTATCTTTTCCCTCATCTCCTTTATTCGCTTTCCTCTCCCCTACCTCTCTCCTCCTCTCTCTCATCCTCGTACTTCTTAAAGACACTACAGTTACTGTCTCATGCACCTTTGTATCTCCTTTCTGTTAATGTTTCGTACATTTTGTTATAGTAGTACATTGAGGGTTAGACATATTTTTCTTTAGGCCTAGGACTAGGTGTACACAGAATGCTCTTTGCTTTTCTTTCATCATTGTGAATGAAGAATTGTTATTGTCTCACCTTTCATCTTTCTTTTTTTTTTCCCACTTATTTCTCTCTTTCCATCAGTGAACGATTTCGTTATACTAACGGAGCATAAAGGTAGAGGGTAAAAAAAAAACACACAAAAACCTGCCTGGTAACCATGACAACCCCATGTTATAATCTCTAGGGCAACGCCCTGCTGCTGTACAACCTTCGTGCAAACGGCGACAGGGAGGAAGACGCTGAGCACACAGGCTGCCCCGTGGCAGTCGGAGCTAAATGGGGTTAGTTCCCTTCACCGGCTTGCTTTTGTTTGTAGACATGTGTTGTTGTTATTATTATTACTCTTTCAGGATTTGTGTGTGTTTGTGTAGTTTTCTGGTGTCTGTAGATGAAATGCTATACGGATTGTAATGTGTATACTTCATTTGTACTTCACAACTGAATTAGATGTTAAATCGTTTGATGTCATATGGACGAGTACAGTAATCCTTTTCGTCACTATCTGTTCAAAACGGCTTTGATACATTTGTGGATATATACAAGGACACACAATAGACACATTACATAATATGTCTGTACGTTCTTAATACGGTCACAGTGCAATTTTAATGCCTGTTACAAATTCTTTTCATCCCAAACCTGATAATTGAGGTTCCACTGTAGTTGATTTCAGACAGCAATGTTTTTGAGAACTGTGTTCTTACCCAGTTTAATTCCTGTCGCAGTGGCCAGCAAGGGTGTGTGGAGCTGGGGCAATGAGCTGAGACACCCCTGTGGCAAGCGGAAGATGTCATCACATTTGGAGGTTGACAAGATGTCGCAGCGATTGCGAAGATAATGCTGGGCGATAACGTCCTTGTCATCATCAACATCGGGCAGGACCGACGCCTCTGTCATCTCCGACTATTTGAGATTTTAAGAAAGGAAGAAGTGTGTGTTTATACTTGCGGTGTTCGTGTATACGTGCGTGCTCGCGTGTGTTTGCTCGTGTTTCACAAGTATAATTTATGGGAGTAGGTTCATTGCAGGCTAACATGCAGCAATGTGGCATAAGAAAACAACTATTACTTAACTTCAGTACTTAATTATAATATCATATTGTGCATCAGTTCATTTATTGCTGGAGTCGAACACCAAACAAGCATTTAGTGCCATCCATGGCTAACCTCACCAATAAATTCTTCATTTTTTTCTGGTCTACTGAATGTTTTATTTTATGCTTCACTTCTCTAGCTTTCTGTTACTGCAATATGAACAGTTCCTGCAGTTTCAGATATAATCAATTAAATAATAGTGTTTACCTTTAGAACTTTTTATGCCAGAGACAAATAAGTTTTTCATCTGTAATCTTTTTCGAAAATATATCTTTTCTTATATACTTCCGCCCAGTTAGGTGTCAGGTGTAGGTGGGGGATGAGGTGAGAAAGAACCCTAGCACGAACTTAAAATTTACATTTCTATAAAAAAAAAAATCTATAGGAAACGCGTGGCAAAGACTATATGACCAACGCCCAATGAAACACGTTACACACTATCTGTCCAATGACCAGTAAAACAAATTACTCTTTTACAGTTGTGTGTATGTGTGAGAACAAACGCTTCTAACATCATAACGGTCTCTTTTCATTTTGTTTTCTGATATAAGGATTACTTCCATAGGAGACGAGTACTTAATACAAGAACACTGATACCTATGTCGTTAATTAAAACATAAACTGAAACCTAAAGTTTATTTAGCTGTTTACATTTTTTTCTTTGCAAAAGTGTGGGGTGTTGTTTTTGTGTTCGTATACAGGTCTGTACATTAATGCAAATGCTGTGAGTTTTATTACAGTACAAAGTCGTTCACTTTTTAAGTTGGGTTTTTTTTTCTTTTAACAGAATCACACATAGCTAGCTTCATCTAGAAAAGAACTTACTATATTCAATCTCTGATTTGCAACTGTTTTCCGCGTTCCAAACATTTGTGTCAAGTATTAGAAAAATAAATGACGGACTTTCTCTTTAACAGGCTCATTCTGACATTCTCCATCTTTTCTCCTCTATATTTCTTGACAAAAGAATCGCTTCGTTGCAACTACACGTGTCAACTAGCGATTCCAGACACGCACCAGGGGGTAAACATCTATCTCGTCACCACGACACGTTGTCATAGCAACCAGCAGCAGCTGCCGTAGCTTTGTCACCGATAGTAGTTCTCCGACAGAAAGTTCTGGAAATCAGTTTCGTCTGCCTTGCACAGTGCACAACGTGGCCAATTAGCTCGCATGCGTAGACTGTATTTTAATTTGTCCTTTCATCAATTCAAGAGAATAACTGTTGACTATATTACATAAACTGTATCGTGTATAAAACAGTTTCCAATATCAAGGTTGCTGGTTCGATTTTCATTCGGATACTTTTTTTACTTTTGTTATTCGGGTTTTGATTTTTTTCTTTACTTTTTACTTGTTATCGAGAGCTTGTTATGCGTGGAAGAGGTTAGTGCCAAAACGTCGTGGGGGGAAAAATACAGACCCGACCAGATACAGAGACACCCTTTGAAGAAAGAGCACCAGGTGACCCCCACGAACTGTGTCGTGAAAGTGCCTGAACTTCTGTAGGATCCGGTCCCAGGTAGGCAGCAACCTTCCCCTTCTCCTCCCACTTCCAAACCCTCCGGCTTCCTCCTCGACAAAACTCGGTTTTTCCGCGCGCCTCGGCGACCCACTGTCATTAGACGACATTGTGTGCGCGTGTGCTTGAAAGTTGAGAGAGTGCAGTTTGTAAAGCCGGCTGGACACGAAACGACTTGCTTGAATATCACAATGATAAAATATTGGTCTGTTATTATCATTATTATCGGAAAATTAAATAATTGTCTTTGGAAAACGCAGATCAATCATATCTATATTTCCACATCCCCATATTATTATTTGAAAAATTAAATGTCACGTGAAAAGCATAGATCAATCTTTCTGTATCTGCTATAAACTAATGTCAGGACTTTACTCGACATGTCAGGAATATCAGAAGTCAGCATTTCTGACAGTTCTGATTTCAACACTTTAAAAAAAAAACTTCTTTCAGCACGATGAAAGGTGATGAAAGTTAGGGTTCGTACGTGGGACTGTCGGCGCCAGCGGTCGAGCTTCGTTGGAATGTGGCTGAAAGTCCGACTTCAGGCCAACTGGAATAAAATATTATTTTTTAAATAAGTAAGTTTAGTTCATAAAAGTCATTAAGTGACAAAATCTGAGTGAAATATTCTACTCCACTCAACGGATACAAGCATTTGAGCATTGCCGGTCTCAGCCAGGTTTTAAAAGCAAGTTATCGTGACATCGGGAAATTTATCTTGTATTTGAGGGTTTAGGTGGGTGGGCAAATGACTCTGTAAAGGGTTCTGCAAAGGTAAGGGAGATGGTCATCGCTTTCACGAAAAGCTGGCTCCAGGATAAAAGAGCATCTTGTTAACTCCTTGCTCTTCAGTCGACAGTAAAGTCACGTGACTACTATGATCTTGCCCACCTTTTTGATTCAGAAAAAGTTGCATGATGACCCTTCGCCTCTATTCCTCGAAATGTATCAGTTGGTGTCAACGAGATGAAAATATCTACAATTTGCACAGGCTAGACGCCATACCTGAGATTCTCCAGGCCCTTTTTTGACGTTCTCTTTCATTTCTCTTTTCTTACAGACAACTGGTTGATTTGCCTCAGGAGAAGTGAAAAACGGTCTTCTTTTCTAACGGCTATATCTTTTCTATTATTAGTTTTGCAACTATTTCTGTGACAGTAAATATTTGTCATTTTCCAAAATGGATGTCTAGTATGAAGTTCGTGTCTGCAGTCGTTTTAATTGGCTTATATCAACGTATGTGACGTAGTTTCGCTATTGACATTAATAATCTATCTGACGTAGTTTCACTAATGACATCATCTATGTGACGTCGTTTCGTCCATTTCAAGTCTCTGTGACGTCGTTTTCACAATTTATCACCCTGTGTGACGTCATTTCAGGAGATAAATTTTTTTTGAATTTGATTTTGCTCAGTCAACATCTTTTCAGGAAATAATCAGTAATACCAACTGTCAATTATCGTCAGCTAATTATTATCATCTATTCGAAGCTGATTTTAAAGTCACATCAGATTTTATGTTCGTGAGTTTGTCCTTTTAAAGAAGACGAGGTTTTTTTTTAAATCATTGAGAGCAAGTAACAACGGTGCATGACCCTATAGTTAACACTAACAGCAAAATTCCATTCCACGTGGACCAGATGAACTCCCCTGACATGAGTTTTGCAGTACTCTGTACCTTGGGGGCTGCTCAGGACCCGGCGATGACAAGGCTACAGCCCGTTCTCTATAGAGGACAAGAAAGTAGCTGCGACCCGTATTTGTACCGACTGACCCTTCCTTGGACACTGTCTTCAATCAGCACCCTCTTCAAAGTCGAATGGGCGTTGAGCCCCGTTACAACATGGACAGACAAACCCCTCTCACCTTTCCTTGTGTCCATGCGTTCGTGCCATCTCATGACTCTGTCCTAAACTGCACTGCCATGTTTGAACGGGTAGCAAGGCGATGATATTCTAGACGAGGAACATTACACGATGTCGATAACGACGTACAGCTTATTTTTCAGCTTTAAAATATCCGCAGGACTCTTGTTCCGAAAACAAAATAACAAAAAATAGGCGGACGGGGGATAATGCCAACTGCCGTTGCCTTGTCTCCACTGGAAAACGAGCAGACCTGTTTGTCGGCGGTGCACCGACTTTCAGGGAGAAACTTGTCGATGGTCCAACAAACCGACCACAAGACCAGTCGTTAGCAGGGAGCCCAACAGGACTACCCTCACGATAGCGCGTGAAAATTCTGATGCTGGGCCATTACCCCATCCACCCCATCCACCCCTCCCACCTTTCCCCTTCATCTGAATTTTCATTAGGGAGGAGAGGTGGTAAACTGCCTTCGGGTAATTGGAAGGGTACGTGTGTTTACGTCACCTAACTGCCAACGGCTGAAAATGAAGTAACGGTTAGAGCTGGAAGCACCACGTGCTGCCCGAAGTTTGTCCATTTGCATACGACTATTTATGGCACGGGTTCGAGAACTTTCCTCTTGGCAGACGTCGAAGGTGACATAGATCCGATTGTCCTGCAAGAGAAGGTTCTACAGAGTCCGATTATTTTCTCTTGGTGGCTGTTCACCATTCTGCCGGAAAGCGGGTATGTGTTTTATACTTCATTATCGGCAGGTTGCGTGTGGTGGGTTGCTGATAGTAAGAATAAATCCCGTTAACATCATTCTGCTTAATTAAACGATATTGGTTTAAAATCATAATTTAAAATACTGTCCTAATTCAAATAAATCTATATTAGTCTTATCTTTATCCATCTTTCGAAGTTCATTGTCCTTCTTTTTTTTTTTTTTTTCTTTTTCTTCTCTCTCTCTCTCTCACAAATAATAATAAATGCAAAATTTATAAAGCACATACACACTCCTAAGGAGCATGTTCTTAGAGTAAACTGTCGCAAACTGTGGGGTAGAGCACGTGAAGATGGTCAGAGGTTGTGATTCCAGTCACCTCAGCAGATCACACTCTCGATACCTCTACCAAATCACGTCGACAGTTACCGCGTGCAATTACACTAAATTGCTGATTACACTTTTAATTAGCTCGAGCCTCCAGCACTCATAACCCCAATAAACAACTCAAGGCAATTTAGTGTATTAAAGAAAGCTATTAATCATAGAGAGGATTATACACATCACAAAATGATGACGGGATGAAAAAAGGAACATGCAAATGAACTAATTCCCTATCTTGGCTAGTTATCTAGGGTGTCCCGTTAATCTGATTATTCTCCTTCAGACTAATTCAGATATCTAGTGAGTCAATTAATCTATTCTTAACTACCACGTTCACACCACCACACGCTCACTCACTCCGTACAATATCCATACACACGCCCCTTAGCTTGACCCCAGCGCCCCTGATGTGTGGAATGTTAGTCTCTGATGGTCACACACACACACCTGTCACTTGCGATGTCGCACACTTGCTGTGTGGAGGACTAAGGACATAAACAGCATACGAGGGACAGAAAAACAAATAAATAACATATGAACAATAAAAGAATAAACAGTAACGAAAATACAGAAAACACGAAGAGAAACCAAATAACAAGAACAAGAGCTGAGAGATTATTATTATTATTATTATTATTATTATTATTATTATTATTATTATTATTATTATTATATTATTATTATTATATTATTATTATTATTACAACGGATATTTTATATGTATACTGAAATAAATTTGCCAGTGCTTCTGAAGCTGATATCTAATCGGTCATTTTTAACTTTAATCAAAACCTTTCTAAAAGTTACCATATATGTTTAAAAAAAAAGAAGCTGAGCTGGAGATGTTACACAAAGTTACGTGCTTTGCTATTTTGCTGTGCGCGTGTGTGCTTGTGTGCGTACGTGCGCGCGAGCGTGTGTGTGTGTGAATGCGCGCGCGCAACTGAACCAGCGAATAACGGGCCACTCTCCATGTTTTTATGAGTCTTACTAAAAAAAAAATCATCACAGTGGATTAAGTTTCCAAGTAATCGTCAGAGTTCATTTTATTGGAGAATATTGCGGCTGTTGCATCCTGCTTACTCTGCTGACCTATTCAGTAAGCAAACATACCATAACTATATACAAACGAAAGATCAGCGCAATTTTCGATCCCTTTTTGATAACTTTCCGATATTTTTAGTCCCTCACTGAGAACGCCTCTGCTTGAACCTCAACCTCGTTAACTTTGCATGTAAAACTTGTGAAATTATTCCAGCCACAATCAGCATTTTAACGAACATTTTAATACGGCCTCCAACTCTGAAACGGTTTTTGTCTGTCCGTAAATTTTGTTTACTCTCTTTAGCTGGACATTTGTACCTGGTCAAGTTAATAGTATCCCGTTGACGTCACAGTCCTAGAATAAATCACGTGACTTCTGTCTCTTATATGATTGCTGTGTTACATACCTGTCAGCCCTCCTCTCCAATGAGGCGCTCGGCTTATTTCTGTCTCACTGCTGACAGTTGTTTACTGGTCGGGGGGTAGGTGCATAGAGGGGTGGTCATGGAGGGAAAGGAGGGTGGTCACCTCACAAAAAACAACGACAATAACAACAAAAAGCCGAAAAGCATGCGACGAACGAAAATGACTCGCTTTGCAGTGTGATATTTAAGATAAGGAGTTCCGCCCTCGTCGTCTGTTCACCAACCCATGTTTTTCAGGCGTGTCCGAGTCGTTTCGGACAGCGCGGATATTATATGTCAGGACGAGCAAGAGACTGCGACAGAAAAGGCCACAAGCTGCACGATGATGATACATGTGATACTCCTGTCAGGGGTGTCCTTTCACCCGCCTCGCCAACGAACCAGACATAACCACTGCCCTGAACATTCCATTTCGTCCATTTTTCTGTTTGTACGGGCAGGTCGTTATTTTCTGCAAACCGGGGAAGTGTCAACAGTTTTTTTTATCCTTCTGGTACCACGATATTTTGTTATTGTTGCAGAGGGATCATATTCTAAAATGAGTAAGAAGGAAGAACTTTTTAGTAGAGAAGTTTTCTGGTAAGTAAAGGTATGTGCTAACTTTATAATTTTGCAGCAATTATCTTCGCGGTTAAATGAACATTTAAGTATAATTTCTGCCGTTATCTCTGTATCGCCTTCAGAAATGAGTGGCTGTAAACACTCGTCTACCGTCTCCAGTAACAGATGCGCAAAGAACTCAGTGCACTCTGTGATTATCCAGTCACCCAGTGCATGCCGGGTACCTGACACCCGCTTTGCGTCTTGAAGGACTATGGTGGGGCGAAACACAAACACGTTTTTATATGTAAGAAATGTTTATATGCATAATCTGAGTATATACAAAATGTAGACATAGTGAATAGGGATGTTGCAAATGTCGTGACGAAGTCAAGGTACATTTCCGGAGGTCTGTGTGAAAATCGAAGTCAAAGCCTCTGCCAATAACTAACAATTTTACCATTGAGCTAAGCATCTCGACCAGTTGGGCAAAGTTTTCTTTTTGGTGACTGGTCTCAGAATTCTAAGCTATGCGGCGAGCAGGCAAAATAAAATAAATAAATAAATAAATAATTTAAAAAAAACGCGCCAGGTGATTACACAACAAAACTAGAGGTAATGGAATTGATAACAAATGAGTACATAATGGCGGTCACTTGCCGAATTTATTGTGTTAAGTAAAGCTGTTTGAATTCACTCACAATAAAACTTTAAAACCAGCCTTTTCTTTGAAGGCAGCCGCCCCCGATGCTAAGTAACGACTCCATCAGACTTGTCAGCCTTGTTCTTTGTTATCTTTGTACTTTGTCCAGCTTCTAAAGCTGCTGTACTTGATGAAATAAATTTCAATAAAATTAACCAAGGCTGAATTAAAAAATTAAAACAAGTGAACTTTACATTTTGGCAGAGGACAGGTCCAAAGAAGTCCGTGTGCCGTAGTTTGTATGATTTTTACAAAATAATTTAAGCATTTTTTTTACATAATTTACAGTTACAACAAGTGCAACAGCTATGTTGTCGAAGGAGACGCTCACTTCCAGAAAACATAATATGTTCAACGGTGTTGGTGAGCACTTTGCATTTATATTTTAATTAGATTATACTTTCACCTCTAACAGAAGTTCAGCTCTTCATTTTATCTTCTGACAAAAAGGAAATTTTAAGCAAAATTGCTGGTTTTAGAAAGAATCAGAGTACTACATATTTGTATTAGTGTTATTATACAGACGCAGCATACACCACAGAAGAACTTCCAACTCTTTTTTTGTTTCTATCCCACAAGCCCTCTTTCCCTTTTTTTCTTTCTTTTTTTGGACTCAGTGACATTATTTCATGTCCGGGGACCTTCAAAAGGCAAGTATGCTATACAGACGCAAAATAAGTGTGGGCTAAAGGGTTCCTAGCTGTGTGATTCTTCCATGGCCATTTCCACACAAGCCAGTGATGTTGTAAACTTTGTAATACACGTTTTTCATACTTCTTCAGTTTAATTTTCCTATTATTTCAAGTGAATGATGCTGCAAACGACTTTGTACTAATCCTTCCTTTTTCTGTAGCGATAAAAGAAAAGGAAATAAATGATAAACGTTGCTGTCCGTAGACGTGATTTGCAAACCTTCAGATTCTTCGACCATCAGTCCATTCACTTACAACTCTTGTTTACACTTCACTGAGGTTAAATTACAGCTACCTGTGTACTTAGACCAAAAGTAGTAGGAAATCGAATTATTTGAAATTGAGACTGAGGTCGGGTAAGCACATCTGTGGCAGATCCGTTGCGTCTTTTGAGTGATGAGGCGCAAGAAACAGTTTTTTTCTCCAATCCATCTTTCCAGTTCAAGAGAAACGTCCAACGCTTTTCTTTTTTGCTTTTATCTCACCCAACCACTCTCGATAATTTCCCTATTTTGCACAAATCCTTGCTCTGGGATGCCTAGAGCCTGTCACCTTTGTATACTCTCAAGTACAGCGGTATGATTTACACACCCTCGTCTTGTTTGACTCCTCAGTCAGCCGTCACTTGACTAGTACCGGTCGTTGAGGGGAGCACATAGGCGGGACGACCACTCTTACCTGCTTCAGTGAGCAGGTCTTGCTCAGAACAAGTCCAGTCTTTGGCCTTTGTAATCTATTTCTTCCTTTGGCCACCTTGGCGTTGACCACCCTCTACGTTACCTTCAAAAACAGTCTTTGATAAAGTGTCCTTTGTCATTCTTTGCTTACATTTTTTCTTTGTTTTCCTGGTTTTATGACTTGTGGTTGCCTGGCTTCTGCTCCAAGACATATCCATAGATCGTTTTGTGGAGCTGAAGGACAAGTTCGGTAACAAACTCCTCTTCCTGAACGCTGGTGACGTCTGGCTGGGACCTACACCTGTGATCGAAGACGGCCGAGAAAGACTTGAGCAAATCAAGGAAATGGACCTCCGCGAAGACGACATTATCATCGCTGGCTTTCCGAAATCAGGTAGAGATTTGTATAGCGCTTTGTTTATGTTGTTGTTGTTGTTGTTGTTGTTGTTGTTGTTGTTGTTGTTGTTGTTGTTGTTGTTGTTGTTGTTGTTGTTGTTGTTGTTGTTGTTGTTGATGAGTTTAAATTTTAGAGGTTTTTTTTTACTTTTAGGTTTTTAACTTTTCAAAATATTTTAAGAAAGCATCGTTAATCACACATCCTTCCGTCCTCTTCCTTTTATCCATGCCCCCACCCCTCTTCAGATACCCTTATTTGTCTCCTTTCGAGAAGAATGTGTTCGTTCACTCACCTTTTCCATGGTTATGATCTTTTCATACTAAAATCTTACCGACACGGATTGCTCTCGCGTTCGTGCGCGCGCCCACACACACACCCTTCTTTCCACTTCATTTCATATATGTTTTTGCTTTACCAGAAGTACTTGTTTTAAAGCGGACTCCATAGACTAGAACGCTTTGTCACTCATGTGTTGACTCAGGTAATCACTGGATGCAGCAGATCGGCCGCATGTTGGTGCAAAACAGCACAGAATACAAACCGAACTCGCTGAACTTTGAGACTCTGGAATACATACCCGCTCATCTGATCACGCCACCCGATAAGCCCAGGGTATTTTTCACACACCTCCGCTTTCATCATCTACCCAGACAGGTAAGGGTCATCCCTCCTTCACGAACCGCAGGTAAGTTATCATCCAGGATAACTCAAGCGTTTTGTCTCAGTAGTTCTGAAGCTATATCCACACTCTGCGAATACTGCTCTACCCCTGGGACCTCAGATATAAATCAGTGGCAAAAATGTCCTGGAGTAAATGCAACATAAAGCAATATCCGCAAGATCTGAACAGTACGTCGTAACTAAGATGTTTTTTCCTTAATTTCACCATTTTGCCCCCGAGTAACGACTTGCTCTCGCCTCATGAGTAAGACCCCTGGACATAGTGACATCGTGGTATTTTATATATTTCTTATGGCCAAGTTTTTACTGTATATGGTGTCACATGCCATTAGTTTGTAAGTTTTAGCATTTTACATTGATTACTAATTTCTGATTGAAATCCTGATTTACTTGTAATTCCTGCTTGAGATTCTGATTCCATCATGGTCTCTACTACTAGACCTGCCTTTTATCAGTCATGACACTTACGACTTGTGTTGTAGTCTCGGTTTCTTCCAGTTATTTGTCTTTTAACTATTATACTCTAGACATTGTACACATCTTATATTCCAACTGTGTATTGCTACAGTGTTGTTTTTTTTGATATGGCTCGTTGTTCTCTCTGGGTTATGAACTTACGCATTTAGTCGCATTCTCACTGTTAAATAATACAGCTTTAAAGGACAACAAAATCGAGTGGTGTGTGTGTGTGTGTGTGTTTTACATAGCTGGTGCTTTTGTTTATGATAATGATGATGGTAGAGATGATGATATTTATTTTTCTTTTTCTTTTTTTATAGGTGTTGGAAAAATCTGTAAAGATTATCCATTTGATTCGAAATCCGAAAGATACATTTGCCTCCCTATACACTTTCCTCGGGCAGCATAAAGAACCGATGAAATACGAAGGATCGTGGGACCAGTTCTTCTCTGTCATGCTGGATATGGGATGTATGTATTCTACCCCGCCCCACAATATCCACTCCCGACCCCTTTTGCTTATGAAATAGCAGGTCAGCTTCATACCTCCTCTGTTGTTTGTTGGAATCTTTGATAATTGACATAAACAAGATTCACTCTTCCCTCCTCTCCCATCCCCACCCAGTGGCGTAGGAAGATGTTCGGCGTTGGGGGGGCAAACTCCCTGTTGACAGTGAACGGCGTTCGCACTCGCACATTACGTAAAAAAGGATGGGGGGGGGGGTACTGCACGCACGCACGTACACTGTGGTAGCATCACAACACGCTGCTTTATTGTTAAAAGGCAAAGCAGCATTAAATAAGAAAAAAAAACAAATTAAAGAATGACTCCCCGGCTACCAAACATTATACCTAAAAAAGAAAACACCAAACCCCCGTGACAGCAACGATCAACATTCCAGCTCTGCACATATACACCAGCGCGCACACACCTATGCACACATGCGCGCATGCACAGGCTGCGCAGTCACACTCGGTCACACACCGTACACGTCTGCATACTGGGCAGGGTAGCCATCGGGTGGAAAAACAAAGGTAAAGATTAATTAAGCCTACTCACCCAACGGCTCGTGACCACGCGTTGTTCTATCTCAAAACAAACGCGGGAAAATAAGCTGGTTGCTGGAACCCTCTTCTAGACACCACGCCAGTTCCAGCGACAGTCCACACAGCACGTGGCAAACCCCCGACTACTCCCAGAGACGGGCACAGGTCTCTCCGCCCCGCCGTCCTCCCAGTCCACATATACCTGTGTGGCAGGTTTCTATAGGCTTCAAGAAACCTCCAGAACCTTTCCCTACCCACAGGGCCCAGCGTCCGCGAGATAATACACGTTACAAAGAGGCACAGCCCTATACCTGAACTCGGTGTCCGCACACCCTGGGAAAATAGCCCCATCCACCCCAAAGAGAATCAAAGAGACCAGAGAGGAAGGGACGCAAGGCTACCGTATAATTAAGGGCCATAAACTGGCCAGACCACCGTGGCCAGGGGACGAAACTAGGGTGGGAATGGCCGCAGGGCCATCCCCTTCCTCGCTACCCGACGGTGCTGAGCCAGCGATGCGACACGTTCAATGGCCATCTACCAAAACACGGACACATATATACAAACCAAACAGTATAACACAGATAACTTATGTTGAGTACCAGCCACAGTCGTTGATGATAAAAGAGTGCCCTTGTGTAGTTTTAGAAATGTTACTTATGCACTTCCCCTGAGTCGTAGATAGCAATAATACCAGTCTCTAAAGAAAACTACCAATATAGGGACTCGGAGTCTTTGCCTTCCTCATGCTTCGCTAGCTTTTCACAAAGTGTAAGGGTTCCTGTCTGATTGGCAAGACTCACTGGGGTATTGCTATGCAACTAATTCGTTACTGGCATTTCTGTGTTCCCGATGGCCAGTGCGGCCCTTCGGTTGTAAGCGATAGCAGATAATTTTAGGGTGACAGCGAGTGGGTGGGGGATGTTTTATGTTGGTCAAACGAAAACCGCCAAAGAAAAGGCGTCGCATTATGGGGCAGGGGGGAGGGAGACCACACTCGATGTACCGATGTACTGTCCGGCTGCTTTCTTCGCTCAGGCTTCAACACAGCCTGCAATTAGCATGGCAAACAATACCAACGGACTGTCCCCGATCTGATCGTCAGAGGTGCTAGAGCCTCCACTTGCCTCAGGGCCCGCTTTTGTGACGGTGATGACCGTCTCCTCTCTACGTTCCCCTACCTTTCTTTGGTTCTTTGCTCTTTGTGAGGAATTACGTCTCAAATATTGGGGGGGCAAAAGGATATTCCTGCCCCCCCTGTATTTTCCTTGGGGGGGCAGCTGCCCCCGCTGCCCCCCTGGTTCCTACGCCACTGCCACCCCGAGTTACTGTTAAAATTGTCACTCTCTCCTCAATAAATGATTGGTTTCATCACTAACAAGTGTTTTTGCTAGTTTTGTCCCTTGTTTTTCTAATTTCTCGATAAACTAGGTGTGAACTAAACATGAGAGCATCCCCCAAAACGAGACACGGTCTGAACGAATAATCATAGAGAAGAAGGGATATCGAACCCTCTGATTCCTGCATGTTCATCGCTTATGTGTTACATTCTGAACGAGCAGGAGGATGTACTTGTTGTGTTGTTCTTTGAACAGTCTGGCATGGCGACTTCTTCGACCACCTCCTGGACTGGGAGCGCGAGATCGCAGCACACCCTGAGTTGCCAATCTTTGTCTTGGCGTACGAGGACCTCAAGCAGGTACGAACATATTTCTTCAGGCTGGATGAGAACAAAGGGCGAACTGCGCTGATTGTGCCTTCCACCATTAATGCTCATCTTATCTACAGTTTAATATAATTCAGTTTTTTAATACATATAAAGTTGTCGATATTGTGGAATCTCTGGGAAAGAACTTGATAAGAAATTAGCTTTAAGACGGAGAGACCTAGAAGCAGTGGCTGTCCGCTTGTTTCTGCTTACAAGCGCAATTTTTCATAACGTTTAGGTAAAGCTCACAGCCAGATAATATTTCCCTTAAATCTGTGGATACATCTCTCTATTGTCAAGATACACACCTACAAACACCACCATGCACAGAAAGAGGTCAACACCACACACGTCAAAACTGTACACCAATACTAGATTGTAAAGTCCTCAGCCATTGGAAAAGATGGGACTTTGTGTTAATTAGGCGTGTCGTCGTACAAACGTGACGTCACGATTTGGATCTCTCTCTAGGCATGGTGATGTTTGGAAACGTGTTTCTCGAGAATGGAAGAGGAACATTCACAGATCTGGGAAATAGTATCTGGCACCGAGTTGTCCCAATCATTAGGGAAAAAAAAACATTGCAACCCAGTGCTTCTTTAAATCCTGCCGGACCAACTGTTCGTGAAACAATTTTTGAGAAACAATATTTATAGCCGTTCGTTTTCGAAGCGAGTGCGTAGCGTGGTTGTTGTTGTTGTTGTTGTTGTTGTTGTTGTTGTTGTTGTTGTTGTTGTTGTTGTTACTTCCTAGCACGACCTAGCGGCTAGGTGGGTGGGCTAGTCACTCAGTCAATCACTGGGTAATAAGTGGGTGAATGTGTGTGTGTGTGTGGTGCGCGATATGAATGTGTACTAATACAGTGTGTGTGTGTGTGTGTGTGGTGTGTGTGGTGTGTGTGTGTGTGTGTGTGTGTGTGTGTGTGTGTGTGTGTGGTGTGTGTGTGTGTGTGTGTGTGTGTTTTACTATATCTCACAATATGCAGCACAGATGTATATGCTTACTATTTCTTGCCTGTTTATATGTGAATTCACTGCATCTTGAACTCTCAGTCTTAGCTTTAAAACTCGCACGTTCTCTTTTGATCCAGAATACTTTGGGGTGCGTTGAAAAATTGAATGAATTCTTGGAATTGAAACGGAGCCCCGAGCTGTGTCGAGATATTTGCGAGGTGTGCACGCTGACGACGATGAAAGAGAAGGAGGAGAAGCTCTTGAGACAACTTAACATCACTGACAATGGTTTTACGTATGTTTATAGAAAAGGTGAAGGACAATTTGTTTACTTCGAGATTTTTATTGTATTTATCGTGGGGTTTTTTATTTGTAAAATCTTGGATCTTGAATATATGGAGGCTTTTGTTTTGTTTTGGGCTGTTTTTGTGGAAGGGGGGGGGGTTCTTGCTCATTTCTAGCGAACGATTCCCGAACGCGTTTTTCCTCAAATCATGTTCAAGCAACTCAAACCCCACAACATATTGGTGGGACTGTTCTACTGTTATTAAATATTTATGTAATGGTCGTGCCATTATTTATTTCGATTGTGGTCCGAATATTATACATTTATTTTTATTGAGATTGAGCTATTAAATATTTATTTCGACAGTGATCGTAATATTGTTGTTTGTCTTGTCAATAGGAGAAATAGGCGACTGGAAGAACTGGTTCACTGAAGCTCAAAACGAACAATTTGACAAAGTGTACAAGAAGCGCATGGCCAAGAGTGAGCGCAAGTTCATCTTCGAATAAACTTCCGACTGTCTTTTCGTCATAGTTAAACACATTTTCAAAGTCACTAACAGGTCCGCGAATTTTTTCTTTTATTAAAAGAAACGAACCTTCTGGTTGGTTTACAATCTCGCATTTCACTGGCTTTTGTCTGCTCCCTGTCAAATATTCACAGAACAATTCCTTTTCGCGATGACAAGACTTTGAACTCTGCACCAGTCTTTCACATTACACAAATACAAACTTTATAAAAGGCAGCGTGGTAAAATAGCTGCTAACTATTAGAGTGGTTTCCATGGTGAAGCTATATGTTTAAGCGTGTGGTAATGTAGAATAAACATACAAACAATTCAAGGCTCTCGTTATGGAAACATGCTACACCTACTTTAGAAGGATCTGTCCAATGATTATTATCAAAAGCCGTCAACTTGCATGAACATTTACTTGCTCATTATTGTTGTTGTTTATGAATATATTCTTCTCGGATAACTGAGTTGCATTATTATGCGTTATGTTTCCTGCTGGTATGTAAAAATAGTATTCAACCAATTATATATATTTTCCTGCTTTGTTGCACTATAATCCAGAAAATATTCAATTTAAGGGCAAAGGGGAGATCAGCAAGATTTGTCTTGTGTCACGATTGTCTGATGTTTATTTAGAATAAATCTCAGAAAGCCTCATTACATACTTCATTTAGATTTATTTTAGTCTCTCTATGAATTAACAATACTCAGAACTAACATTTTGTTATTAAAGAGGTTTATTTTTTAATGTTTTGAATAAAAAATAAAAGCCCAGTGCAGTTACAGCAATTATTTTACAGAGTGAAAATATAATGTATTTTTCTTTTTAAGTGCATTGGATGTAAGTAAAGCCTCTCGCCGGAGAGAAAGAGATGTAAGGAAATAGTACGGAGGAACTGGAAGAAATGAATTGCAAACTATGAAATATGCAGACGACATAGCCCAAGTGGCCTGCCTGCCTCAAGGATGTTCAGTACCTTTTCTGCTTTGGGGTGCTGGAACTCTGGAAGACTAGTCTGACTGCAGTTTTCTGGAGCTGAATGTTGCAAAAGCCACAGTCGTGGATGAAGGAAAGGTTTTCCTGCTGTGATCATGTAGACCACCGTGACCACTTATACAAAAATGTCTAGCAGAAACTTTATCCGCAGTTTCAGCTACAGCTCTGGAGAGCCTCAGGAAAAATGTTAAGTCCCTTATTAAAGGTATTCTTACTTTAACATTGCCGCCTTATGCGATCACCAGGTAAGCAAGATAACCAACTGCATACAGCTACCACTCTCTGACCTGTTTGTCTGAAAGAAGGCCACTCGTATCACTGCAAACCCTACACACCCTCTCCAACTTCTGGCAGGCGATACCTAGTGTCCCTTGCGCGCATTCGAGGTATACCCAAAAGGGTGAAAGTATGTCCGCGGGTACCCCTCGCGCATTAAGTTTGTGCATAAAAGTAGCGTGCGTTTATGTCCCTCGTATGCTGTCTCCCATCAGTCCCATGTTTCCCATGCAAAACCCTTGAGTACCCCTAGGGGTGCGTGTACAACCGGCTGAGAACATGGATATAGAGATTGACGCACGCAGCTCTCAATTAGTTCAGTCTGTTTAGATACCAGTCATTAAATACAGTAAAAAACTATGTTTCGGTTACCGACAAACTACGTGTACGACAGTACGTGGTCCTTTAATCATGGAACTAAACAACTCCAATCACTTGCTGTCTGTCATGACGTCGTAGCGCCACGCCACGCTGTTCGATATACAGGTTTGTAGCTTATGGGCAACACAATATATAGGCTTCTATAGGTTTCATAAGTAAACAATGCAGTAACAACAGCACCTCGCGACTCACGTCCCAGAACCTATCTCCGAGTGGCTGTTATAATAATAATACGCTGGAAAACCGTTGATGGCTTTGGCTAGGGTCATTTCTGTCACTTGAAACATAATAAAAATGCAAAATTTATAAAGCGCATATTCACACTCCTAAGCATGCTCTTAGCGCTGAAGAACAAGATCGAAGGAAACATGGACAGGATACGAGGGACATGAAAATAAACAAATAGCACATGAACTATAAAAGAATACACAACCGTACTAAACAAAGAATAAAATAAAGTACAGAAAGCACAAATAAGAACCAAAGAACAAGAACACGAGCTGAGAGTAGCATGAATGCAAGAGGAAGGGTGTGAGAAAGGACTAAAGCATTATGGGAAAGGTTTTTAGGAGTAATGTTTATGGAAGAAGTGCGTTTTCAGAATAAATATTCTGATTTGCATAAAACTGTTTCGTTTTGTTGTCATATATATATATCATCTAGGTATTCCACGCCTTTATCACACTGTTTTAATTTTGGACTTTCTGAGAGAAATCGTTTGATTAAAAACGAGACGTGATTCAAGGTCAAGGTAAAAAGGAAGTAGGCGGCCATGAGGGAACGCTTTCCAAGTCTTTTATCAACCCTAGCAACATTCACCTCCGCAATAAAGTACCATAAGTTAAACAAAATTTATAGAAATACTTGTTTACAAAATATCTTCTACACTCAATTTTAGACGATGTAATAAAGTTTGATTCTTACATTTTTAAATGCTACAATATTTTATATAAAGGTTTGATTTTTACTAGGCTCAAGGATACATTCTTGAGAAAAAGTGCGAGCAGTAACGTCGCCATATTTAGTCGGAGAAGTCGCCATCGTCGTTTGTTTCTTCTTTTTGGCCTACACTATCTTTAGTAAGCAATGGCACGCAACGACAGCAGAGTATATGTTGGTAATTTGCCTCCAGATATTAGAACCAGGGATATCGAAGATCTCTTTTACAGATTCGGAAAGATTGTATTTGTCGATTTGAAGAATCGAAAAGGACCACCATTTGCATTCGTTGAGTTCGAGGATCCCAGGTAAGGCCAAAGCTGAATCGGAAGATCTAATTATTGTTGTGATAAAATAAAGCAATCTACTGCTCTGTTAACGTTTAGAATAGCTTATTGTGCTACTTGACTTTTTTTTTAGGGCGGTACTTGTCCACATGGATCTAATCTTTTTAATGTGATCGTAACGTGTTTGAAACGTTCGTTGGAATGGTAAAATATTTGAGTGAAGCTAGTTGGTCTTTTGAAATATTATTTCTTCGCCAAATGAAACATACAGTTTATAATCTTCCTAGACTTAGGTGTCAGAAAAGCATGGATTTTCCTACTGTAATAAGGAACATTGTATAACTCGTGTACCGTTGATATTTTGTATGCACTTCTTTTACATGTATCACTGATAACAAAAGTAATTTTTAATTCAAAAAGTAAACACCAATAGCTTCTAACATCACATGTGCCGGTGAACTTTTTGTTGCTTATTGTAAGCGAAAATTTCTGTACTTTGAAAGGGATGCGGAAGATGCAGTTCGTCAGAGAGATGGTTACAACTATGATGGCTACACATTACGGGTAGAGTTTCCTCGTGGTAGTGGAATGAGCCGTTTTCGAGGAGGCCGAGGTGGTCGAGGAGGTCCACCATCCAGGAGGTCTGAAAATAGAGTTCTTGTTTCAGGTCAGTATACCTTTTTAGCTTATTTGTGAAGGAAGTTATTTTTTCACCTATTCAGATGCCCATGCCAAGAAATGCATTATGAACTAACAGGCAAATCGATTAAAAATCTGTGACATATGGATAGATTTGTTGCACAATTTTCTTAAATCGCTTCCTTTCAGCATGTAAGACATTTACCAACACCACCTATTTCATTGCATTAATAGAATTTTGATGAGCATTCCATTTTAGATTAAAACATTTTCCCCATGTGCTTGCAGGCCTACCTCCTACTGGCAGTTGGCAAGATTTAAAGGACCACATGAGAGAGGCTGGCGATGTCTGCTATGCTGATGTCTTTAAGGATGGTACAGGAGTGGTGGAATTTCTAAGGCGAGAAGACATGAAGTATGCAGTACGAAAGCTTGACGACACGAAATTCCGTTCACATGAGGTAATGACTTTTCTGTTGCGCGTGGTCATTTTTTGTTTATTTTACAAATTTTAATAAAACTGTTAAAATGCATATGCTATGTAGCTACTTCCTACTTTTTTAAACTGAACAAAATCTGCATTTGTTGTGCTGTTTTGAATGGGACTAAAAGTTGTCATGGGTCTTTGTTTTTAGGGTGATGTATCCTACATCAGAGTGAAAGAGGACTCCAGAGGAAGGTCTCGATCCAGAAGCCGCAGTGCGTCACAGAAACGCTCTAGGGGTAGCCCAAGATACTCCCCAATGCGATCTCGTTCTCAGTCATTTTCGCGGTCACGTTCACCATACTAAGTCAAATGGTCATCTGACATGTCAGTCACCACTACACTCCTGTTTACCCTGACCCCTTCAAATTTTATGCTACATAAAGACTTTCTGCAATGACCAGAAATCGTTGTTCTGACATAGAGACAATACCTGTAACTTCAGAATCAGCCTTTTTTGTTAAAATACTTAGGAATAATGCGGATTGTAGGTGGATTGTAGACTATTTTTAATATTACTTTGTCAAATCTAAGCTCACATCTGATTTTCCAGATGCGTTCGAGTAGGAACGTGCTGATGGATTTAAAGATAAGGATTTGATGAGGAGGAAGGAACTCGATGGGAGGATATTGTCTTCTCAGGATTTTGGACTGAGTAAAGCGTCCATCTGGGACCAGAGGAAGGAATGGCTGGCTGATCACAGTTGGCCAAATGGTAATTTAGTGCATCACTTGAATGGTTCAACGTGAACATGTGAAAACGTCCAGAGAGATATGTACAGAAGTCATTAAAATGTCAGTTCTCCCAAAAGTGAACATACTAAAAAAAAATTTCAAAGGGAAAGCTTAGCTGCAGACTCAGTCCCAGTTTATTTGAAACAGTAAGTCGACAAATTTGACCTGATGCATTGCATTGGCAAATTGTGCATTTTTTTAAAGCAAAATTGAAATGCAGCATTGCTCAGAGGCACTTTGACATTGTATCAGTAGCAAGTATTATATTTGTATCTTTGATCCCTCTGCTCCTCCTTGAATTCAATTGCTGTGGTATGTAATCAGGTATTCAGGGATTGGCATATTTTAAGTGCACGGAGATTGTTGAATTTCTTTTATTCCCTTGATTTTGGTGGGCAGAAGTAGATGCATCTGTTTGTTATTGGTGCATGTTCAGCTGATTGTATTGTTTGGTGAAACACTGAAGTCATTTCTTCTCAAACCTCTTGACTAAAACAAGGTTATGCATGGGTCCATAAAATTAAAAAATACAAGTTATATTTTGGCTATTTCGAGGGTGGGTTGTGTGAACATACCTGAAGTGCTGTACAACTTTCTTGCATGTGTAATAGAGCATTTGTCACAACTTCCTGAAGAGCGTTGGGCAAGATAGCAGAGGAACCTTTTGTGAATTTTTGTTTCATCTTATGAATTGTCAATTTTTGAGAATGCACATCTAATATTTTTTATTTGGTTTTCTCGTTTGTTCAGTTACAACAAAGCAAAGCTTTTGGATAATTGGGAGGTCTGGAAAAGCATTGCAATACTGTAGGAACTCGTGCGTCCTTTGTCATGGATTTCTCTCCTGAAATGGAAAATTGGAGAATCCTGTCTTTAAAAGGGGATATCACTATGCATGGCTGGGCAAGGAATCATCTTCTTCAGGAGGGGATCACTTGGACCATTCCACCAGGGATTAAAATATTTTCCTTTTAAGTATGGATCCATTGCACATTTATGGAAAAAAATTGGATGAACCTTATTTTGGCTACATTTCCCAAATCAATTCACAATTTGAATCATGAAGATTATTCCTAGTATTTTAATGAAGGAAATTCCGGGACTATGCAAAGCAGTTTCGTGGATCTAATGGAATTCATTCTTGAAACAGGATTTCTGGAAACCTATAAACTGGCCCCCTCCCCTCCGAAAAAAAGTTAATGGAATTAGACACTTTCAAGCCAGTGTGCCTTCGATTGGAAGTGAAGGAGTGGTTGGTGATTTTGGACCTTGGTGCGTTGAACATTGCAGACTGGAGCATGAACAAGCATTTGGATATGGTTGGCAAGTTTTGAAATCTAGAGGTTAGCTAAATAGTTCAGATTCTCAAACATGCATTCCCTTCCATTCTTTTTGTAGGTTTTCTGTTCTTCAGAAGTCCAACAGTTCTTGTTCATGCTTTTCTGTTCACTTTATATATATATATTTTTTTTTTTTTTACGTTTTCAATAATTCCCTGAAAACATTTATTAAAAATAATTCAGGATCACTAATTTCCTTAACATAACTAGGGTGAAGCTCAGATTTCAAGAAGGATTGTAATGGAGCCTCTCTAGCTTTTCCTTACTGTGCAATGGATCATGGAAATCAAAAACGGGATCTTCTTTCCTACTTTGGATTCTTGGGGTGTCATGGATTGGAATACAAAATTCTGCAAACAAGGGAGCAGATTTTAGTCCTGGATTGCATGGGATTGGATCAGAGAGGGAATGTCTGCTTACATAGGAAAAGAGGAGGAAATTCTTGCCTGGATTTTCATGGGACAAGAATAGGAGACACATGGGAAATGTGGATTTCTGGTAAGTGTCTTGGTATTCTTGTTCCATTTAGATTGACATTTATTTGTCCTTCATTTCAGGAAATAAAAATGATTTTAATTTTTACTGGATTTTACACTGTTTGAATGACTGATGAGGTGTGTTTTCTTTTGGCACTAAGCATAAAATTACCTTAAGTATTTCTCATCGTCAAAATGTTGGGGCTACCTGACAAAAATGTGCATGTTTACTCTCTAGTCTTTTCCCCCATATCCTCAAGAAAGTGGTTCTTGAGCAACTTTTATCCTAACTCTGAAAACTTGATTTATCAGTCTGCCCTTCTCACAGCACTGAGATTGCGCTGGATAGAGGTGACATCTCATTTCTCACCATGTTATACCTGCCTGCTGCCTATAGATCACATTACTCTTATTCAAAGACTCAGTACTCTATGGCATCTCAGGCTCCCCACTCGACTGGTTTCAGTCATAGATTGGACTTGGTTATGGTGGATTGCTGCATGTCTCAACCAGTCTGCTCAGGAGCACATACACAACCCAACACCCCCGCCATCCTCTTTATCATATATGATATGATTTAATTTAATCTCTCTATCTGATCAATATTATGCTGACAACACTCAACTGTTCTTCTCGTTAGTTTTGGCGGGGCCGACGGATGATTGATTGTTGTTGGCGGATCTGCTGAGGCATGGCGAGAGAGTATATTCGGCAGTGATTGGCTAGGGCTGAAGTTCGTTACTGCCCGGCCATGTTGGAGGATCACAAAGTTTACCCCATCCCAGAGGTATATAAGGGCAGAGCTAAGACGAAACGAAAGAAGAGACACCGGCAGATCGGGGAGCGAGCACATGTGACAGGGGACAGGCTGGCGATGTGACGCAGCCGTGGCCATTGTACTAGCCTGTGTAATAAAGGGTCGCACACCTGCTGACTGTTCCTGCTTTTGTTTGAGTGCTGGACGTTTTTGTTGACCACAAACCCCACCAGTCGGCTACACCATGAACACTATTATCCAAGACTGTATTTCTAATATTAGGCAATGGATGATCCACGACAAGTTAAAACTAAATGATGATAAAGTATAAGCTTTTTTCCTTTGAAGAGGAGAGCCAGAGTTTACCCTTCACTGCCTGTCTCTATTCGAGTAGGCTATGCTAATGTTGCTTACGTAACTTAGGTCACTTGTAGAGACAAGGGTGATAAACATGTTTCTCACATTTGTCCTGCATACTATTAGCTCCAGAAGATCAGTTCCTTTTGTCAAACTCTGTCCATGTCAACCACCAAATTTCTCATCTGCTTATTTGTTGTCTGAACTAGACTACTGCAACTCTCTTCTTGCTGGCTTTCCACCTCATTAATAAGCTTCAGAAAGTCCTGAACTCAGCTGCTTGTCTCGTTTTTGGTGTCTCACATCTGGACGGGTCGCACCACTTCACTCTCTTCATTGACCAGTTAAAGCCAGAATAGACTACAAGCTCTCAACAGTATGCTATGAATTCTTTGAAAGTTCCTCCCCCACCCCAAAGTACTTTTCTGAAATCTTGTCTTTCCACTCCTCTGCCCAAAACCTTCGCTCCTCATCAGACTTGCGTATTCTATCCCTCCCTCCCTCCCACAAAGACAGTCACAGACAACGGATGTCCTCCCTCTTTGCTAAGCAGTGGAACTATCTTCCACATGACATTCACCACTCAGACTCACAGCCAACATTCGAACGCTCTCTGAGAAGATATCTGTTCAGAAAGTACTATTCCTGAAATACTAGCCTCAACTCCCTTGTAATCCTTAAGTTAACCATCAAGTATGGCTCCAACTGTTTACAGTATCCATACTTCACTGCTTTACTTTTTGTGCCTGTCCATGCTAATTGGAAGACTGCATACACCATACAAGACCGAATACACCATGACAGTTTTAAGGCTTTACATTCCTCAAAATAAAAAAAGATTTGTGAACACCAGCTGTCACAATCTATCAGTCCGCAGTAAAATGTTCAGGTAAAAAACATTAATGTTTATCGTTGGATTTGCTCAGAACGCAAAGAGAAAACGCTTAAGCACAGGAGCTAATTGTAGACAATATGACCCAATGTGAGAATGGTGAGATAATATAGAAAAAGATTGCATCTTTGCTACCAAAATTAAAATCGAGTTGCAATCAAACCTTAAAAGTGATTCGTACATTGGACAGGATGAATGAGACAATCGTGATGTTGTAACACTCACAAGTGAGCACAAAAGCTTGTGATTTTCGTAATTGAATAGGGAAAGCGCATTTTCCAGTGAGAACTCAGAAGCAGGAGAACTAAAAATCGGAAGCTTAGAGATGCCTCCATTGAATTATCAGAATTTACCGGGAAAAGAGAATACCTATCATAGAAATTAGCAAATGTACAGATATCCAGATCGTGGAAAGAGAGAGAAAAGGGAGGTGCCAGGTACACTTCCTGTGAAGAACATGAACAGGCGTCCACGAGGAACGCTGACAGATAAATCTCCAAAGAGACAGAGATTTTAGACCTGAATTTACGTCTTCCTCTTTGCATTTTCCTTTCCTATGTTAGGTATTTCATCTGTGTTAGTTTTTAAAATAATGTTCCTGAGGGTTCGGCACAGGTAGCGGTCTAGATAGCCATCTCCCTGCTTCTTTTCTCAGGTGTTCAATTTACTCACCTGCCGGACTCGGCTACGGTACGAGAACCATACCCGAGTGGCATAGCACGTGAGATATGCTTTTGATCTACTGACGGAGGGTCATGGAAGTCTATTTCAATAAAGGCTATAACATGTTTGACTGGTTACACATACAACCATAAAAATAAAACAAGATTTGTCAAACTAAATAGCTCAATACACAGATAATTTTTATTGCAAACACTGAAGCAAGCAATGCGTCGATTTCTCCTCGTTAAAAGATTTCTGTGAAAGACAAAATTCTTCTTGTAAGTGCCTTTCTCCCCGCAATTGTTTACTTCAGTTTCTCCTTGTACGCCTTGTCTTCCTGTTTTAAAGGTATGTTTCCTGTCAAATTTTAAATCTTGTTTTAAAATGTGGATAGATATTTAATCAATAGTATGCAACATTTGCTTTAAGATCAACCTTGAAAACTTAATTCAAAATAATGATTTCTTAATGCCATTAAAATTTGCAATGGCGATAGTCTCTTAAAGGGAGATAACCCTTTCCGCTCTAAAGCATAAACTTTCGTTTATATATTTACAAAATATGGTACATTAGTAGTATACCTGGTGGAGCTACAAAGTATTCTTCTTCTGTTCTGCATGCATTTGAAAGTATTGCATCCCTACAACCCCCCTCGGTGATTTCATCTTTACGAAGAAACAATGTTCTGAAATATAAAAAAAAGGAAATAAATTAGAAGAGAAATAATAAATGCTTTGACAAATGTGTTGTGAATTTGCTTGTAAAATAATGTGGTTATCAGCTGTCAACATGGATGGAAAGGTTCAAATGCAACAGTATATAAGAACAAATAATTTTTGTGTTTTTAAATAATTAACACTATAGCTAACAACTATACCTGTTTTCTAGCACAGTATCCAATGGTTCTACATCATCAGTGTTCACCATGTAGAGCTGGTTAGCAGATTTTATGGCACTTGATAGTCTTTTTAATCCCTCTTCATTGCTGAATTCTACCAGTGAAAGCCTCTCTAAATGATCTACTAGCTCTCTGCTTATTTCCTCCACCTGACAAAAAATAGGATTATTAGTCAAGAAAAAAAGAACGAAATATGTAATAATATACGACACTATACAAAAATTCAAACAGATTACAATACGCATACTTATCAAGTAAAATAAATCTGTCTCAAAATATGAACTCTTCGAAAAGGAAGAGTGATAATTTCTATTTTAATTTATAAAGTAGACAAAATTCAAAGTAACGCCACATACAGTTTGTTGTTATATTTTTGGTTATGATGTGCCAGCAACTTCAATCGCCGTGATACAGCCAATCTTGTATTTAAAAATTATTCAATTATTAAATTAATCAATGACCTGTGGAAGTCTGTCGTGGTTTACTGTTATCCAGGTTGGTCTGTCCGGAACCTGCAAAACGGCAGAGAACAAGATCTCTCTCATCAGAATGTTCTGATCATGAACACGTACAAAATTGTTCTCTGTGTCTTTGTTCAGCAAAAAGACAAAACTATTTTAAACAATCATGTCTGAAATATATGAACTGGAACTATACCTTGGATGAGATACATCTGTTTCGGATCTGCCGACTTAAAAAATGGACTAATCTAGGGCTCGAAAACATATTTAATAAACTGGATGTTGGTTTCTTGAGCACGATCACCAAAGTCACATTTACAACAAAAATCGTCTGCTTCGAGAGTAAGCGTAGGAATATACCGGATATTACTTGTAATTTAAAATTATTTAAAGCACGCGATTTAAAAAACAACTAGATAAAATCTGAATTTACTGATAATTTTAGTAGTGATAATATCTCTTACTTCTTACTTAATCGAAACACGATCTAGTTACAGGAAGTAAAAGGTTTTCTACAAACATTGATGTGTGAAGAAGCTGACTTCCGGCACAATATAAAGTTGGGGAAAACAGTTGGAAAGAGGTATCGGGCAAGAGAGTAACAAACGCTTTAACACCATTTTGTTGATGTGGTTATTCAAAGCCTGATAAAATGAACAGCGTAGGAGAAGAATGTGGGGAGCTTAAAAAAGCTTATGATGAGTGTTTTAACAAGTGGTTTGCTGACAAATTTCTCAAAGGCATTGCGGACAATTCGTGCAGTGAACAGTTCCATGTTTATCAAGAATGTGTCAAGGTAAAATCAGTGGCGGTATATTCAGAAGCAAACTAAATTTTTATGTTGATGTGATTGGGTGCATCTTTATTGTGATTTTTTAGTTTTACTTAGTAACAACTCCAATTGCGTTTAGTATGGTACTTAAACTTATGAACAAGTGTAAAATTCATATTCATATATTTTAATCTTCTTAGGTGTTATTAATTTTAAATATTAATTTTGACGTGGTAATATATGTAAAATTAGATTTTTTCACTATAAATAATGTGTGTATATCCATGAATTCATACATGCAGAAAGCAATCAAGCAGAAGAATTTGAACCTGTGGGACCTAGAGAAAGATGTGCTTGGAACAGAACGAGAACAGAAAACTCCTCCAGGCAGTGGACGGTGATTGAGTGACAAAGTTTTTTTTCTGCATTTTATTTGCTTTGACAGTTTTTTGCAAACTTTTGCTGTTGCCATAACAGAATTACTGAAAGAGAGCTGCTCCTCACCTGATCACTTTATCTAAAGACAATTTTATTTTCTTTGAATGTGATAAGGAATTGGTGTCATTTCACTTCAAAAGGTGTAATTGAAGATTAGTAGTATAGAATCCAACAAAATGGCCTATGCAAGCATGTGGAAAATTTATTAGTTGTTACTGAGTGGTTGTACTGCACAAGGCCTTTTATGGTATCTATGAACACATCCTGTAGTCTTTTGTTGATGCTGAAAAATGAAAGTGGGCTGAAGTTGTTTTTAATTGTTAATGAAAGATTTTTTAAAACTACCTGAAAGCCGGTAGATTTTTTTGTGGAATACTATTTTTATGCAGAATATTTGCAACTTGCTTTTTATATATAACTTACTGTAGTATTGGAATGCGGCATTGAGACCTATTTCAGTTAGTCATTAAAAAAAAAATTGTATCAAACAATATTATAGAAGAAAGGTTAATGTAAAGATTAAAGAAAGACCTATCAATATTATAGACATAAGTGTATTTTATCTAAAGGAAGACTGGCAGTATGTGCAGAAGATGATATTATCAGTCTTGTGATATATCCTTTTATGTGCTCTGCTTCAGTTTACTAGATAATAAAATTTTCAGGTAGCTGCATGCTAGTGGGATTTTAATGTGACTCTACTTATGACAAAAATTAAGTTTTTTTTAAAATTATCTTTGTTAGCTCATTTTTGGTTGAAGGTCTTAGTCAGGCGCGTACACATCTTTCATGCATAATCTATATTGTTGCTGTCCTGGAGTCTAGTTTATTGGGTGGGCGATGAATTTTGAAGGTTTTCTGTAGTGTAGTATAGTGCATGAATTTGTTCAAGAGCATTCATGTGTACAAAGGAAATCTTCATCACCTGCCCATCATTGCTCTTCACTCAGTTTTAAATGTTGGTTATTACACAACAGATCTGAGCAAATCTAGAAAGTATAGATGTGCATATCAAGCAGTTCTATGCATATTTATATTTTTAAAAAATCAAACAGATTCTGAAACAAGATGGATAAAAATAGAAAAGATTCTGAATTATAGCGTTTTATTTGTTTGAGCATTTGATTATTCTTCATATCTGATATTAATCTTTTATATAATTCCATAAAGCTTCAACAGTGAAGCACACAAGTACCTTAAAAGACAACCTTTCTCTTGAACTCCCATAACACTGGTACAGTTATGTACATGAACATGTTTCCCCTCCCCCCATTTTCTGAGACTTTCTCATGCAAATTGTGACAAAGGGTTTGAGATGCTTCAGAAGAATTACTTAAACAACAAAATGTCACTAAATCTACTTTTTTTCCCAACAGCAGCCCTTCTCGACATGAAAATGAACATACTGCTGATTGGTATGATGCTTTCCTTACTGCCACAACTAAAATTTGCAGTAACCTTTTTCATGTCTGCACCAAGGTATTTGCTTGAAGCTTTCAAAAGCAAAACTACCGTGGCATGGATGGGTCTTTTTAATTTCACTCTATTTCTCAGTTTCAAATATCTAATATCACATGTCACTTTCGACGCATTGCCCTATCCAGTTTCTCTTCCACATCCTCGTCGCTGTTATATCCTTGTGCACCATCTCTTGCACCTCGTGTTGCTTGCATCAGTTCTGCATCAGGACCTTTACCACGATGCTCATACAACAGAACATTTAATGTCTCCTCAAATATTCTGGCCTCAGGAAACTCAACCTATAAAAAGCAAAGGAAAACTTCATGATGCACTTGCTGTATATTAAAAAAGACATCTAAGATGAAAAATAGTATGTTATAAAAGAACAGCATGAAGTATGGACATGGCTAAAACAGGCAAGAAAATAAATGGAATGGAAATAAAAAGGTGGAATGGCTAAACAAATACATGTCAGGATCTTGTAGATCAAACATTAGCCCTGTCACAATTTTGATAGCTAAGGCAAACATCATCCAGCTTGGAAAAAAGTTACAGTATTTGCAAAAAGTCAGTTCCCATTGTTTTAGAAACTTGTTACTACTCTCAAGTCACTTGTCATGTTTGGTACCCACAAAGCATGCTTTCATCAGAGATCTGTAGAAAGGATTAGTATCTCCGTGTTCCTTGCACAGGAGCAGCATTTGTGCATGTAAGACCAACTCCATGCAATGTCAACTTGCATTTATTTTCAGTCTGGCAGCTCTGGATTGTTTTTCTTGGTTGCTGCTCTGTCTCAGTGTCTACTTATTTCAGGACAGATTTATATTTGGACTTTCAGAAACTGCACTTGGTGCCAAGCAGCCTGCCAATCCTACTGAAGTCTCCAAGTAAAGCCTGCACCTAAGGAAACCTCCAGTCAGTAGAAATCAGGATTTAATGTCTCTGCTCTCAGTCAAGTTATAATTATGAACAAATTTAATGAAGTACACTGAATTTCGCACTGTATATTCTGATAATCATACACAGGTCCCTATATATTGTGTATAAAATTGTTTACATGAAACTAACGAAAGGTCAGCTTATCGCTTGCTTTATAATGTCTCTCAACCTCTGGTAAAAAAAATAACGTAAATGGTACATGTTTTTCCAGACTTTTAATTGGCAATTCTCATTACAGACATGTTAGCAGTAGAACTGTGACTGCCGAAAAACATTTTGCAAATGCTATTCAAGATGTAATATTTGCCTATATTTGAGGTGAGGTTTAGCTTGCTTTATTCTGGATAGACAACTGTACATAGTCTTTACATGAAGAACATGCAACATACTCATAACATTGTTGCTGTGAACACAGGAGCACAGACATACAGTATTAAACCTTTGTGGAGACCAAATAATCCGAACAATCCTAGAAGTCTCGAAGGACCAACATTTTAAAGTTAGAGGTCAACAAACAATACAGTGCAGGGCCATTACGCCACAGTCTAGTAATCCACGAATTCCCTTAAGCTGTGCAAAATGCTTTGATCCCAATTTTTTTCACACTATGGATCGTAGGACCTAGACATGATCGTAAGATTACAGTGCAACTTTCAAAATGGCGACTCGCGTATCAACATGCAAGAAAGGATTGTGATAAAAAGCTTCTTTTTTATTTCATTATTTATTGTAATTTATGCATCATCAAAATATTTAAGCCGCCGACCACCCAAGCCGTGTTTAAGCAGTTTGGACCCCAATTGCTTAATGGCCCTATACAGTAGTTGTGTTTAGATACAGTTTCAATAGTCCTCTGTTTAGCAAAGATGTGAGAATGCTTACAGTACTACTGTCAGTTAAAAGTTATTCTAATTTTTCCAAATTCTCCTGTCTTCCCATAAGCCTTTTAGGCCAAGCTTTTTTGCTCGAGTTTTGACAAACTTTCACATTCTGCTCCACCAACGTGATTAGTGAATTTATTACTATAAGTGTTGGATCACTTCCTAGCTTTTGGATCAACCATCATAATGTTGTCTTGGTCTGTTATTTCTACGTGGAATTTTGCTCAAGCATTTTCCTTGATTCTGCACTTGAAGCAGGTCTTAGGTAGTTCAGGCATCATTCTAGGGACTGCATCTCATTCTAAAAAGATTTTACAGAAAAAAGACTATTTAAACATAAGTGCAGTGGCATGTCACAATGAAAAATATAAAATATAAGCAAACTTTCAGAGAAATTTTAGAAAAATTATATTTGAAATGGCAACATTACTATCCCATCCACTATCAGTGTACATTTTGCCTTGCTTACCATAGTGTATTGGCTCCATGTTACACATAAAATTAATTTATCAGGCTTTTTCTTTCATGAACAAATAATTTGATCTATAGTCGTAATGAGTTCTCAAACTGTCTCCTTATATTCATTTATAAAACTTCAGTTTTTACCTGCAAAGTTTGTCGACAACAAATCCATTGGACACGTGCTGATCTGAATCTACGCAACCGGAAGTATGTGTTGCCTTATGTCTGCCCGCAAGCAATCAATTGGGCTTCTCAACAGATCCACTGTTTGAACGCACTGCGAGATACCAATCCTTTTGTCTACAGATCTCTGCTTTGATCAAGTTGTCCAACATGTAAGATTTGCTTCGTTCCAGCACTAACCTTTGTGTGTTTCTTATCTGTGCCATAAACTATGGATGTACAGCAGACTTCAGCAATTTTAGCACCATGGCCAAAGAAAGACCAACAACAAATTTCATTGCTGCCAATGACATCCTTGATAAACATCACACGACCATGGAACCGAAGAGACAGCTTATCAAAAAGCTCTATGTTCTTCAGTAAATTGTCATCTGAATTACTGCAAAATGCAAATAAAAAACATGTACTCATGCATGTAAATATCCCAAGCAGAATTATTTTTTCCAACTTTGGATTTATACGCACAGTAAAAAGTAGAATCACTGCACTAGAAAATCCATTTTTAAACACTTCATTCTCAATCATAACATTATCCATGGGACAAAACAGATTTTTGTTAGCAATAATGTATAAAAAGTCATAGAATCCAAAATCTTTTACCTTGTATATGAGTATTTGTTGTTATGTCTGTTACAAATTAACTTCACTACAGGCTGAAACAGAAAACAAATCTTTTAAAGCTTATTTTTAAAACTTATTGATGAGAAATGTCAGCTCAAAGACTCACCAGAGAACCTGTAGATGACATGTAATCTAAAAAATGCAACAGCTACCTTTACAAATATATATATAAACTAACAGCAATAAAAATGTAGAATTTTAACCAGTTTTCTGCCATAAGCAACGATCATAAAGTGATCGGCTACCAAGCTGCCTGATAAAATAATGAGTTTTCATGCGACAAAGATTCACCAAGTACCTTTGAAATGAAATAGTTTGCCTTAAGCAGTATTGACATTTTACCTTGGAAGTGCTTGCAACAAGCTGCTGTTCCTCACGTGACGATGTAATGAGTGGAACTTGACAAATTGGCTCCAGCTCTTCCCTAACTTTTAATGCCGACTCAATCCTGTACATTAAGTAACTTTTATTAACATCTGATTTCTGAAAGGTCTTTTAACAGGCAGAAATTTCAAAAAGTAACAATTACAATTCTACTTAGACAAAATTTTTAAAAACTACACCAAAATGTGTGGTCTTCTCTCTCACACACACAAATCTTTCACACATCAATCATTTAAATGAGCGTACTACACTTTCACAGAAACTTATGAAAAAGTGTGTGAAAAGTTTCTATGAAAGTGCAATATGCTCATTAAATCATGTACTCAAAAAAATAAATAGTAAGATTAAAAATAAGATTTTAACTGAAATGAAAACTAACAGAGTACATAAGTCCTGGACAAGATAATATTTGGCTTCCTGCTGTAGTTCGAGCAGTTCCCGTCGATTCTCTGGTAATGGCAGAGTGCCATCTCTCAGGAAGTTTAGGATGGATCCAAAGTGTTTTCCACAGCGGTCTATTAAGATCCATCCTTTTTTTTTTTAAACAAATGAAGAAAAAAAATTCAAATTAAGATTTCTAGTTGCGTCAGTTACTACAAAAATTTGAAGTGTTTAAAGTCTTTAAGAGATTAGAAACTGTTATGGTCAATATAAATTCTACAAGCATCAAAAACAGAGTCTTTTTATATCTCCACAATAACTATACACGCATAAGGAAATGATAAAATCAGAAACAAATCTGACTCATCAAAGATGGCCATCCACTGATATTGGGTAGAGCTTCAAATTTAATCCCACAACTTCACAAGGCCCTAATTTTTAATAATGAATAAAACTAAAATATCCTTACCACCCAGTTTATTGAAGGCTGTTCATTAAAAACACTGAACTCTACACCCTACTGCAATCTGCTCAGCTTCACTTTCCTCTGAGATCCTATCCATCCCTTTGTTCAAGCACCTAATTACTATCTCACATTCTTGTAATCTCCTAAATACCATACAAATCACACACGCCACTATTCTTAAATCAGTAAGCAGCCACAAAGGAACTGGACAAATACTTCAGAATGTTCCATTACAGCAAGAATAAATACATTTTGTCACACTTTGATGACAGGTTTCGCCTAAAAACATTATCAACGAAGATATGGTGACTGTTAAAGTGATTCGTCGTCCTGATTACTAGTACTCATAACTACTTTGATATATATATATTTAACAGCTGAGTAAACCTACCTTCAGAGTCCGTGAGCACCTCCATTCGACCGCTGAACATCGCTCGCAGCATGGTGTCATGCTTTACTAAGGTACCTATCGTTGTATAATGAAGCGATCCACCTACATTAAGCTTTACATATTTGGACGTATTGCCTTTGATCACAGTCTTATGAGAATCTCCAGACATGGTTTCCAGCTGATTAGGTTCTTGTGGGTGTGGGCTAGACGGTCTTTCCACCGCTTTCCGCCCTGGTATCTGATCAGCCACCTCGCTGGTTGACAGTGAAAACCCTGCTGTTACTGTCTAAACTTATGGTCGTGCACGTTACTATACGTTTGGTCACCTGACGTTTTCAAACCTAAATCTATACCCTGATACCCTTAGGTCGCTTCACCTCACCCAGCAAGTTGCTCATATCCATGAAAAGCCTCCGGTAAAGCCAGAAGACAAAGCTGTCAACGTTTTGTTATAAACATTACCTTTAAACTTAGATTAAACTAACAAAATTACTTGATTATTTATAAAATTATTATTCGTGTTATATCGTGCATTTTTAAAAATATTTCCAAACTAAGTCTCTCGCATAGCTCTGTTTCTCAACATACCAACGAAATATGGCCGACGAAGCGCTCGCTAAAGCTGGCCTACACTTTGATGAACTAAACAAAATACGAGTGCTTGAGCCTGATGTTGCACAACAAACACGAGAATTAAAAGAAGAATGTAAAGATTTTGTTGACAGTAAGTTTTATGATATTCTCTGCATAAGTGAAAAGGATGTACCAGTAATGTTTCATAAAGGTATTAAACGCAATGTAGTGTATATAATGGAAGGATAGTAACTAAACTATTGATTATAAACTGGATGAATGTTTGGTCATTTATTCTAACGACGATAGATTCTTAAATAAGAAGGATTAATTTCTTTCAAGGATTTTATTGATAACATAGGGAGCATGTGATTTAGCACGATTTAGAGGTGTTTATAATACATTAGTAGACTTTAGTAATCATGAGAGGTCAGGCCAGAAGAAATGAAATGAAGCTGGGTGCCATATGAATTAGTCTGCTGCATGGAGGAGTTTATGCATATTATGAGAGTTGTACAATAAAAAGAAAATAAAACCAGTCTGGGTGAAACGGGACACTTCTGAAATTATGACAATGTCAAAGATGTCTACACTCTAAATCTTGATATGATTAAAGTCAATATATAAAGGTGAGAAATTATTGTGCTAGTTTAATAAGGAACTTCGAAGCTAGGGATAGTAATGTAAATCAAACAAAATTTGGAAGCATGTTCAGGAGAAGATCAAGGTTTTTTTAGGAGGAAGAACAGTTTATCAGCATTAACGATAGGGTAGAAATGCAGCAATACTAAATGAGTCTTTTTCTCCTGTTTTCACACAGGAAAAATAAATAGTATAACTATTGTGACAAGGCTTTCATTTAATGGTAGCAGTCTTGGTGCACATAAGAGTAGCAACTTTTTACATTCAAGAAAAGTGAAGAGATTTTACACACCTTACACACCTCACAGTCCAGATTTGATACCCTAAGGATTCTGAAAGAATTGAGTGTTGAGTTATTTCTTCCACTGTGCTGTTTATTTAAGAAGTCGTTGGAGTCAGGAGATTTACCATATGATAGGAAAACTGCAAAGATAATAGCTTTGTGGATTTTGTAGAATTTTGCTTAGATGATTAAGAAACTTTTTAATAGGACAGCATTTTAGGGTAGGGTCAAGTAAAGCCAAAGTTATGAGTGGAATGCCATTAATAACATCATGTTGTAGTATATAATCATGATGGAAATGATCAATCTTCGGTTTTTTAATTTCCAGAAATTGGAGAATTTCAAAAAATAGTTGGAACATTCATTGAAATGGTTGATGCAGTTGCAAAAGAAGTTGAAAAGGAAAAGATGAAGGTTTGTTTTTACATGAGATCTGTAGAACGATGATTATTCTTCCATTTTTTAAAACTAGTTGTCAGAAAATGAACTGAGCACCATTTAAAATTTGTATCACTAATGTTAAATTGCAAGACAGATTCCCCCAATACTTGTCATGTTTGACATATAGATATGTATATGTATATTTTTTTAGCCATCATGATGCGAGGTAATTGCCAGTGGCAAAACAAATGATTCTGCAGTGTGATGTCTATTAGAACAGATCACATTGTGTAGGAAAGTGAACTAGCACTTGTAAATTAACACTGCACAGCATCTCTTGAGAAATTATCATGACTGATATATTTCACCTTTTTGTAGGCCATAGGAGCAAGAAACCTGCTGAAATCTATTGCCAAACAAAGAGAAGCACAGCAATTGCAACTGCAGGCCCTCATCATAGAAAAACGCATGCAGCTTGAAAGGCAAGTGATGAAAGGATCTAATGTTCTGCTTTGGAAGAAATGGCCTCCTTATCAGTATATTAATTTGCCAAATATAATTTAAGACCAAACAATACAGATCCTTTGATAAACCCTCCAGTAACTGATGAAGTTTTCATTATCTGTGTCTGTAATTTGCTTCATGTATATTTTGTAGAAGTGAGCGTAATGTGATCAGATGTCTTGAGAGCGAATTAGGGACATGTGCCGATCAGGGTGTTGTCACCGACAAAGAGCACCGAAAAAAGGGAGGGAATTAATTGAAATAGAAGAAAACTAGGAGACAAATTTGACATAGGCAAAAGCCAAAACCAAAGGCACAGATGCGAATCTGTGTACGATAATCAGATTTTTAAATACATGAGGGACATTGATAAACTTTTTAGATGAATGTGGGACATTGGGACTCAGTCAAAGGCAGCACTGTCCCACCTAAATTGGGACTTCTGGTCGCCATAAGTGGGAGTCTGTTATATGCAAATGTGGGTGCATGGTTGTTGATTTAGTCTATGTATGATTTAAATAAAGAAGAATGAGCAAATATTCACTATAATAATCATCATCTTCCAACAGATTAAGAGTCCAGCATAATGCACTTCAGAAGGAGGAAAGTGACCAGGCTGAATTTCTTGATCAACTACTTTTACAGAAATAGACAATAAAAATAGCTTTATATTGTAAAATCTTTTCCGTCCCATCTTCTCTCAGTGGTGCATTTTTCATCTTCAGAGGAAGTGATTTGTTGTGAAAAATTGTGGTATATAATAAACATTTGTGATGAAACTTTGCTGACCTTTTTTTTTGATGAAAAAGACATTTACACAATTGCAGTGTCTGAAAAGCAAGTTCCATTTGACTCTTACTTGTGCCAGTAGTGGCATGAAAGTCTTTAAATACACATACACGATACCTGTAAATCAGCATGTAGTCTCAGCTTGACACTGGGTTTTTTCCCATCTCCCCCATTCCCTATCTTCTCCTGGTCATCTCTGACATGCTTTACTGCAGAATACATGCCATTATCTTCTACCTCTACATCAATCAGCCTACCGTCTTCTTAGCACAGCTCTCTTCTGTGCCACTGACAATGGTCTGGTTTCAGTGCTTATGCTCCTTGTCTTTCATGTTTGATCCTCTTGACCATGAAGTCTGGTCAATCAACGCTCTTCCATTTTTCAGGTATTCAATACATCTTTTCTGGTTTCTGGGCTACTTCTGTGACTGACCTCACGCTGTCATTATTGCTTCCTGTTTTTCCCACCCTTTTTTCCAGTCCTCCATGTGTTTTCCAGGATTATGTCCTCTACAATCTTTACCAGGGAGTACATCGTTGGTCATCAAATGCCATGACCTCAGCCAATGAAACTCAAGCATATGCTAACTATCCAGTGAAAAAAATTGATAGCTCTCCTCCATCAAACTACTATTCTGACATCCAGAACAGAAAAACTAAATTCAAGCTGAACCCTGACAAAACTGAGGCACCTTTATACTAGCTGTTCCTGTAGCCTCTGTCTGGCACCACAATTTCCTTATCATCTGGTATCCTTAAGGAATCCACCCTTTCCATGCAGCACAGCCCCACCTCTCCTTTTTTTGGTAAGAACTTCTCTCCAATGCCTCATCATCATCTATTGCTGAGTAGTTATCGCCATTTCTCATGCTCAACTCCCTTTTCACTGCCACACTCCACAATGCATTCAGAAAGCGCGTCTGGTGCTGGAGGCACCTAAGACTAATCACATCACCCCCTCCCCATCCCCAGTTTTTCTTCATTGGCCCTGGTGTTACAAAGTGGACTGCCATGTCTCCATCTATGTGCTCCTGATTATCTCCCTTCCTCCACACTCCTTGCACTATGTCAGAGCTCACCTCTTTAAGATATTCAAAACTCTCCCCAGCACTTCAAAATATGTTCATAGGATCAGCAAGTGTTCAGGTTTCAAGCTATAAGCCTACAATAATGACAGCTCCAACACACACTTTCAGACAGCATTTCTTAAAAAGTTTGCAAGGATTATGAAAGCAACTGTGTGGAACGGATAGCGACCGTCATGTTTTGTGACGCTACAGAATTTTCATTACAGTATGCAAAACACTGCAGAAGTCACAGACTCAAAGCTGCACAAGCAAGATGACCTTGAGCTACTTATAATACAAGCGCTCTGAATACCTTATACACTTCCTGTGAAATATGCTTATTCATTATGTGTATCAAGGAATGCTAAGAAAACCTGGACCAAGAGCTCAATGGCTATGGAGTGAAATGCACAGTACTGAAGAGATAATATGATAGGTATTTTATCAATACCCATCTAAGTCATCAATACTTGGCATTACATTTCTAATCTTGTAGCTCCATGATGTACTCAGCATTGATCTTGGAACTAACATGCCCCATGATCTCCAGTCAAAATATCATTTATCAGCAAGATCAATGGGGGAATGGAGGAAATCAGTGTTTTATGCCAAGCCAGTAACTAAGGCTATATCATGGCAAGGCAGCCAGTCCTCTAAACAGACACCAAACGCAGAGAAAGAACAGCATGTCTGAGGCATGAGCTGAACCCAGAACAGCAAACTCTGCACTGGTGACAGGTGCTGACCATGCACCACTGCAAGATCAATGAGAACAGTTTTTAAAGTGCTGAAACCCATTATAAAGTATTTCCTTGAATCTGATTAAAGCCACAACCACAAGATTGGCAAGTTTCAACAAAAAATGCCATCTAACTGATGTTTAAGTTGCTGCACAGCTGTCAATGAAGTGGCACAGTGCAGTGGGAGGCTCGACTATCAGGTTACTGTTTTGAGAGCTGCTCATAAACATAGCAGGAAAACTTCCCTCTGCCCACCCAGTCACTGGTCTGAGAGGATACCCGATTTATCAGGGAAGGCGAGGGCAACAGGAATGGGTTTCACCTCCACACACCACACTGCAGACAACCATATTTTCTGCCTGGAAGTTATGGGACCTTATTACATGCTTATTAACACTGCTTCTTAGCACTTAATAACTTAGTCATACACAACAGAGGGAAACCAGCATGCATGTTTTCTCTCAGCTGTTAACTACTATTGCAGATGAAGATTCTGTCTCAACTATAATTCGTAACAAAAATCGCAATCTTACACATCAATTCAAACAAAACAATGTTATAAAAAACATGTTTATATCATATATCTCCATCTTTTGGAGCATGATGTCACTTCTTTTGACATCCACAACACTCGATTACAATTTTAAAGAGAATTCATTCTAGTCTCATTTTCTAATAGAAAAAACAGTTTAACTGGACACAAAAATTCACACGTCCACTGCAAACCCCACAACAGCTTAAGAAGCTTGTCAAGAGAGATAATTATGTGCAGTTAACAAAATTACACCTTCTCAGATATCCACCTGATGGTCCAATGGTCATGGATAAATAATAAAGCCAGCAAACTGATGCATAGAATTTCATGAAGCAAAATAACAAATGGCAAGCTTACTAACCTCTACCAAACCAATCCGAAAAGACTCTTGCTTTTTCATGTTGCCGCAGCACATCACAGCAAGGCCTTATACAAAGATAATTATATGCCGGTGGATTTGCATGCTCATTCCATTAAGAATTTTCTCATGATTTCTTAGGGTAAGAATACCCATATCTTCATAGAAAATAGCTGGCCAACTTGACCAAGTATCACATTTTAACTTCCCAAATCACTTCTTCACTTTAGTCCAAGCTCTTCTATCTCTGATAGACCAAAGTGGGTATGCCGGACCCAGAAATTTACACCGTCCAAGGGCAAAAGAATTTCATCCATGAAAGTGTGAGGGATTGCAGTGAACTGTAATTCCAGCATGCTCATCTTGTTTAGTCTGGTTAGAAGCTATACAATAGCCATGAGAAACTTTACACAGTATTATTAACCTCCCAAGCAGAAATGACAGTGGTCACGAAATACTTCATGTGCAGCAAAACGTGAAATGGTCACAAACATCTTAGTGGTGTTGGCAAGATGCTTGCATGCTGTCAAGACTTATTTTTTGTATGTCTTCTCAACAAACTCCTCCCCCTTTTTGATGTTAGCCAACAGCTCTGGCATGGCAGCCTTCAACAAATTCACCTCAAAGTCAATGAGTTTTCCCATACCGAGGTTCTTCTCAATACCGTCTTTCTGCAAGAAAAAAAAGGTGTTTTAAATTTTACCTCGCCAAATCTATCTTTATGCTAGTTTATATCCAGTTTGTATTTGAAAATAAGCTTATATGAAGTCACACTACACTGATCACATTAACACAGACCGTTTCTCAAGAAACAGGGGATTGGCAATAGTCATCAATTCACTTGCACTTGATACAATATGAGATCTCATTGATACAATTTTTCTCATGAAGAGGATTAACAGACATGCAAACAATGCTTCTCTTTAAAAAAAAAATTCTTACTGTCATCATGGTATTAATTTTGAAGGATCAAGTACCCTCAGGATTTAAAAAAAAAGGTAAGATGAGAGCTTACCCCGAGAAGGAGAGGTGTAGCAAAGTATTTGGCTTCTGTCTCCTCAGAGCTAACAAATGCACATTGTACCCTGCCCTCAAACCCATTCAATGCTTCAAGAAGACTGGTTGCAAACTCAGCAGCAGCGTATGCCATCGAAAGTGTAGCTGAACCCTGAAAACCAAGATCCAAAGTGAAACTCCATCATAATTCATTATAAATGAAATGCACAGTAAGGCCTCCTCATTAAGACCTTCCATACTGCAACCCTCTCATAGATAACAACCCAAAATATTTTCACAGAAGCACTTCACATTGTAAACATCTCTAATATGACTACCTAAAGGAACTTACAACCAACCATTTGTGTTCTATGCGGAAGTTGCATGTTGGGGAAAAAAATTTAAGTACTGTTTCCCACTGACCATTTGCCCTATATTACAAATTTCTTGAAAAATAAAATACATAAGGAAAACTTGAAAAAGACTGCTTTTTTACTGGGTCACCTGCCATTTTGACCCAAAACCATGTTGCCCTAACCATATATCAACCACCTGTTTGATTTGTATCAACCTCGCTGTGGAAACAGGTTTAGGACAAAATGATTATGCTTAAAAAAAAAAAAAACCCTACAAATATCCAACACTTTAAAAGTTCATCTTTGTCTACCATGGTACATGTGCACTTCTCAAGTGCTTTTACCTGGAAAGTTAGTAACCCTATAATTCTTTAATCAAGCACAACAATGGCACAATACGCAAACAAGACTTACTGAAAAAGAAAAGCACTATATTTTCTTATATTTTTTGTTTTCAACATTTTTTTCAAAAAACTTGAATTTATAGGTGTCTGAAGTCATGGTTCATTTCCCTACTAAAACCCCTCTCAGTTACAACCCAATTCTGGCTGATTTTAGTAAGTCTCAAAAGCAAGGTTTTAATGTTTTTTAATGAGACAATGCATGAAATAAATAATAAATTTATCAAAATGATATTACAACTGATTGTAAGTACAAAAATCTAAATTAAAAAAATAAAAGCATATCCTCCACAATGAAACTTACAGCACCAGCTTTGGCTTCAACAACTTCAGTGCCAGCATTTTGGATTCTCTTTGTCAGCCGCTCCCTTTCATCCTAAGGCAAATGGTACAAAATAAAGTACAACTTCAAAACTGAATTCTACAGACAGGGCATGGTTAGACTGTGAAAGCTTTGCCAAGTATCTTTGTTGGTAATATTGCAGGTGTAAAAATTTAATAAAAAGACCATGAGACTATAGTCCTCAAAACCCTTCTGCACTTAAGCATTTTAACAAGTATCAGAAACCTATATGCTGTTTTCAGAACATGTTAAAATGCTTTACTTTTGACCCAAATTGTCTACAGTTCACACAAAGATCTGGCTGGTTAAGCACCAGTCTTTATCAGAGCTGTATTGTGGAAAAAAACTTACTGGAGGGAATGAGACATGTGGTGTGCACTGAGAAATCAGAGGAATAATAGTAACACCACTGTGGCCACCAATGACTGGAACATTCACTTTGGTAACATCCAGGCCCTGTAAAAATATTTTGCAACTAAAATTGAGCTAGCAAATATCAAATACAAACTTGCACTACTTAACTTTTATTATTTCTTTACGTCTGCAGTGGAGCATAGGGCTGCACTACTTAACTTACATAAATTAAAAAAAGGAACACAGCTTGGTCAGACTTGCCTTAGCTTCTGCAATAAATGTATTAGCTCGTACAACATCCAGTGTTGTCACCCCAAAAAGTCTGTTGGGGTCATACACTCCTCGTTTTTTCAGGACCTCAGCAGCAATAGGCACTGTGGAGTTAACCTAGTGAAAACAAAATAGCCCCTTCTCAGAAAAAAAGGCTACAAATAAATATGACAGGACCAGAAATACATAACAGAAACACTTTTTATTTCCTGTTGATTCTGCTTTTCCGCTGATCGACTTGAAAAACAATTTTTAAAACTCATCTTGCCCAAAACCAGTTTATCAGCTTCAAAAGCATTGCATTCAAAGCTTCAGCATCACTTTAGTCATGTATCAACAGAACATATGCATAAAATATAAATGTTAACTTATTATTCACTCATAGAATAGTATAAATTACTGATTAGAAAACAAATCTGAAAGGGTTATATCTGAAGCAATACTCATTTGACATAAATGCAACTCACAGGATTTGTAATGATACAGATCATTGCTTTAGGGCAGACATCTGCACATGCATCAACCAAATCTCTCACAATACTGGCATTGGTGTTGAAGAGGTCATCACGTGTCATCCCTGAACAAAAGACATCCTTGATACGACAGGTTTCCTGGGTTACCTAGTACAACATTTGTTTGTGTGCATCCCTGTAATGCACAATGACAATACAGACTTTTGGATAAGCCACAATAAGTTCTAGTACTCAAGTTACATTTCTTTTTAATCTTATGATTGATAAACAAACAATAGATAACTTAATCAAATTATCAATTTTATCAAGATTAAACTTAGCATTTACTGTCAAAAACATTCTCCACCCACCAGGTTTTCTGGGTACTCCAGCTGGAATAATTACAACATTTGCCCCCTCAAGACTCTCCTTTACTTGACTCTCTCCAAGGAATCCTGATACTCTTGCTTTGGTCCTGATATGACTCAAGTCAGCAGCAACACCAGGTGTGTGAGCTATATCATAGAGGTTAAGGTGGGAGATAAGTGGTGACATCTTTAGCAGAAGCGATAAAGGCTGACCAATGCCCCCTGCCGCTCCCATGACAGCAACTCGTGCATCCTTCTGTACCTATTTAACACATCCATTGGAAGAAGCATCTGCACTATGCACATGATCAAAGTTGACAATTGTACAAAAGTATTTGATATTTCTCATCAATATTTTAGATTGTACACAGGAAGAATGCATCAAACTACCTGGCTAAATGTGTTGGAGGTCAAGTGCTACTTTAACCAAGGCATGGTTACTACTAGTTGAAAGTGCAAAATCATTAGCAAATTTCATATCCCATGCAATCAAAGTACATGCTCTACTCACTGTCTCACAAATCCTGTCTTTCACCTCGATTTATGGAAAAACAGATTTCCACCAAAATTACTCCTAGCTAATATCCTCTTATGATGTCCCCCTTACCTCTCAGCCAACATTTGTGTTGCACAGTTGGTGGCAAGATAACAAGTTACAACATAACCCCTCTCAGGTACCATGTTTAAAACGTGCGAGACTTGACTGTTCAGAAGTATAAACGATACAAACTACTATCCATTTTCCATCATATGCACTTATAGAACAGAAAATCTAGTAGTTATAAGTAGTAGTTATTTACAATAGAACTAGAAGTGCAGATGCCAATAGGGTTATGGTGATACCTCATTATTTAAAAATAACAAAATGTTAACATGAAAATACTTCCTGACATACCAAAATATTATAATGTGATACAAATCATCAAACTGCTCAGACCTTAAAACAATGAGATGAACATAAAGACAATGACGGACTTTACCTATCTGGTCTCCTAGTGTAAAACCCTGTGCTTATACATGCATTAAGTTGTGTTATTAGAGCCACACAATCTTTACCCTAGAATGGTAGCATTTTATTGCGAGTGGACAATTCTTTTGCAGATAATGCAAAGTCTTATGCTCTTCTTGAAAATGAAATGAATGGAAGCACAGTAAATTACTAGGAGAAAGTGAGTTTGTTGTGTGGAGAGCAAGCTTTGAAAGGTTTTGTTTTAAGCAAAAGTGCAACAAAACCATTCATTTTGTTATGGTGTGTCATGAGGTGCATTTTAAGTTCATTTTGTGGTTTTGACACAGGGAATTGAGAAAACATGTAGAAAGCAAGTTACAGAAATTAGGTGCCTGAACAAAGGTATGATCCCATTTAAATAGAGATGAGCAGACTCAGTAGTGGGAAGTGGAGTTGCCTGCTGATAATAAACCAGGTGAGAGGAAAATTGTAAGTTGGGAAGAACTTTATTACAGCCTAAGGGCAGTGCAACCATCCCACTGAACAAAGTTTAACAGACCAGATCAAGTTTTTTTCACTGGTTAAAATTTGTGCCTGGGTATAGAATGGCCAAAGATGTCATTTTATGCTATTTTCGGAACTTCAGCCAACTTTTCATTTGATAAACTTGTCAAACACTAGGGGTGATAAGTTTTGTACCTTTTGGACACTGTCTCCCTTATCAACACGGGGAAGTAGATGACAAATGACATCAGAGTATCTGCATAATTCTACTTACTATTATGGCATTTTTTTGTAATTTCTATTGACCGTTAGACTGAAGTAAACATGCACCTGTTTCTTTCATCGGTTAATTTTTAAGTTCCGTCCAGTATATTGATTGCTGTGCATTGGGCTAATGGAACATAAACACATGCCCCCATGGCGTCAAAGTTGCTGCTAAAATGTAAATATCAACAAAGAAATAAATAACTAAAAGTTATAAAATAAATGAAAAACAATTAACAAACAATAACTCATGAAAATGAAGTTTTTAAATGAAAAAAATCAAAGTTAAAAATTTTTTCTTCCTTTATTCAAAATCAGAATACTCAACACCTTCTAGAGTACTCACTTTACGCCTGCCTTTACGGTAATGAGATTTACTTGTTTTCCATTCTGCTGACTTAAAAAAATTTGTTTTTCAATGTTAATCTGACAGTCATGGCATTTACTCGTTTGTCCTCTAACGGCGTTGTTAGACTTAACTCATCATTTTCTTCCCATTTGCCTATTATATGATAATCTGTACAAAAAATAAAACTTGCGTTCCATTCCTAAATCAAGAATTACTTCGTAAATTATCTAAAAACTAAGAAATTACACAAAAATATATTCTCAAAACTAAGACCTTGACACGCATGTAAAGTCACGTAGATGGAAACCTGCAACAATAAACCCAGCACATTTCTGTCTGACATCAATAACGCATGCGAAAATATGCCGTACCATCACTTTACTAGTGGTCGAAAATTCTTTTCTGACCACAGTAATAATCTGAGAAGGTTTCACAAATCTTGAAAACATGTTTGCTGCTGCTTGACACTGATTTCCACCGGTAGGCTACTCAAACCGGAAAACGTAAATAAACTGGAGCATGCGCATCGTAGTACTTTTAAAATTACTACGCACTTGACAACGCTAAAATAAGAGACTATTTAATTATTCGATACATATCGATAATAGTGAGAATTTAATTTAATATCTTGTAAATATTTAACGTAATTATTTATTGTCTGTGTAATACAATTTTTGAAGCATACGGTTTTTATCATTCTAAGCTCTTTATCTTATATGCGGAATGGCAGTGTTTATATGAGAAGTGAGAATCCTCCTCACTTCTGGGCACTCAAGTCAAAAGTTGCCCGATATGTCTTACGATGGGCTTACGTTTATAGAGCCAAAAGCTCTCTACAACTTGCTGCAGCAAGCAACGTTTTATTCCTGTCTAAGTGACCCGAATTATCTGCTCCTCATAGGTAAGGTAACTTACCGATCATTCTCTTTACAAATCGAGGTTGTGCATGTACGTGTGCCGATGTCCGTCCGTTTACATTATTTTAGTTGGACCCAGCTAGTATTTCACTATTTGGCACTCAAACAATGTTTTACTCCAGACGAGCACATCATTACAAGTTGTTTTGAACAAACTCATTAAAATTTTGTGATGTGCAGAACCCCCAAACCATTACAGATAAAAACAAATCTACATGCTTATAAAGATATTACATATTAAGATAAGAATTTGTAGAGTGAAGCGCAGAAGATTTCTATAATTCCTTGTTGATTATTAATCTTCTTAACAGATGCACGGAAAAAGCATGAATTCGCTGAAGATCATGTTCTAACTGCAAAAAAGGCACCAAAGGTGAGGAAGAACATTATATATATACTGCCTTAAAAAAGATTTTAAATGTAAAATTACATATGCCAAAGATGGCCAGGTAGCATCAAGCATCCTCATGTTTTTTTGTTAAACTATCAAAAACGTGTAATTGTGAATGCATGTACTTCTTTAACTGCTACAAGCCACATTTTTGTGCCAGTTATAATGAAAAGATAGATGTTTGCTTGATTTTTATCCCTGTAATGATTTACTTTTGAAATATATTACCTTTATAAGAAGGTGCAAGTATATCCTATTTAGATATAATAAATTTATATTCTGTTTATCAGTTACTTTTGCTTTGTTTTGGGTTTGTTTGTTCGGGTTTTGCTTTTTTTTTTTCTCCAACTGTCATCCTCTATCTCTTGCTGTCATATCTTACAAAGAGTCCAAAATTTTTTTATTGTTTTCTAAATAAACCAGCCTGTCTTCTAGTTTCACAATTCCTTTACTTCCCCTTTTCCCCCCACTCCAACCCCTTCCCTAACCAATTCGCGCTCATCTACCCGTGTCCTGTCATTAGCTTTGCAAAAAATTTTCAAATTAACACTAACCCACTTTCAGAGAGAAAATGGTGAATTTTTGGTTCCATATGATGCTGAGTTGGAATGCAAACAGAACATTGTGATCTATGATAGCAACACCTCAGAATTTACAGATCCACAAGGTAATATGTCTAGAGAAATAAAGGAGTTAAGAAGTGTTTTGTTTCATTATTAATCATTCACTTCTTTAAATGTGTATAGCTTATTGAGAATTCCATTTAAATGTAGATCATGAATATGTCAATCCATGGCACCAATCATTAGCGGTAGCACATGGAAAAACTCGACATCTGACAAGGCCTACATTTAATGCCTATCTCAGGCAATAATGAGCAGGTCCTGCACAGGATGACCAGTTTACTCTTTCCCATTTTTAAGCCAGTTCTTTCTCCACACTAGGGGTACATAACTTCCATACATATTGGAGGCCATGTACTGTATCAAAAACTACTGCAAGTTTGATAGCATTATTTTTGAATGTATTGTAATCTGTGTTAACTAAAGAGATAAAAGTATTACAGATAAAGCCAGTTTGATCTTTCATTAGCCAATATATACACTAAAGAAAATGTGTTTGGAGCTTCATTTGATCGTTCTTTTATACTGCAGCTCCAGCACTACTGTGTGGATGCTTACTATGGAACATGGGCAGCAGGAATCCAGTCCAGATATTGAAAGGTGTGTAAAATATTTGCAGAAGTCAGAGAAAGTATGATGGCATAATTTTTAATTATTCTTTGCTCTTCATTCTTTCCTATCAGAGCTAGAAATCTTTTTGCAAGTTTTTTTTTTAACAAACTGCAATAACAGAATTCATTTATTAAACCATTATTTTAAAATAAGTATTTTACTCTTAGTTTCTGGTACTGCCAATTAATTTGAAACACATCCACTAAATGTCATCATAAACTTTTATTAAAGCTATAGGAAATGAAAGGGAACATTTTTAGATTTATTTAATGTAAGTTCAATGAATTGCCTTGAAATTTTTAATGCAAAGAAACGACATCGTTGAAAGAGTAAAATATGCTGAGAAATATTACCATTTTTCATTTTTATTGTCCTCTCAATAATCATACCATCACTATAAATCAAACCAGAGAAAGGGGTCTAAACTCCTAAAAATTCACATTAAACCAGCAGTTTACCCCTATCCAATATCCTTCATCCCTACAATAAAATGAGGATGGCAACTTGGCACTCTTCACATGACCTGATTCATAATCGAATCAAACCATCTTTCTACCAAGGTGTTTAAAATCCAGCATTAACAAAGCCAAAACAAGGTCATTCCTAGGAGCCGACATAGGCAGCAACCATAACCTTACTCTCATGAGCCCGGAGTGAGGCGCAAGACCCAAGATGGAGTTAAATTTGTTGTCCTGAACATGGTGGACTATCACATGCAACTCTGCAATTACTTTGGAGCTCTAGCAGGAAAAAACACTGACACAACAGTATATTCCCCTCTCAATGTCAAGCAAGATCTAGCACACCATTATGTAAAAAGCACACTGAAAAATCCCTAGCCACCCACCTACCTTTTTTTGTTTGGTGGTCAGTCATTTTGCCCCATTCATACTTGCCCTACAGCCTAAGTCAATTTGTCCCAGCTATGCCCATTTCATACCAGGTAAGATAACTGCCTCCTTAGGCACGAGTTTAAAATAGAGTTGATCTGCTAGCTATGGATGAAACTGCAATGGAGTTCATTAACAGAAATAAAAGAAGACAGGTGGGTTATTTTTATTTTATTACACTGACTTGCAAAATTTGAATATGAATTATATGATTATCTTATTCTGAATATTACTTTTCTTTTAACACTGAAATCAGCGTGTGTTGCGATGCTTCACCATGTATATATGAGCATGGCTGCACTCACACACTCCGCTTCCTCTTTTTTTGCAATGTGCTATTTTCGAACTTCGCTCACTGTCACCATTGTGTTGCCTCTCTCCCCCCACCCCCAAAGCCAATTATCTTCCTATGCCACTGACCATCTCATTCTGATGCTAGTGACAGCATAACCATTCATCAATGGGTAGCAGTCAAGGGATGAATAAATATAATGAATGGTATGTTTATTAATGTTTATGTTTCATTCCGCATTTAACAAAACAATAAAATTTAAGTGGTTTTCACAATTTTATTTCAGGAGGATATGAAGCGTTTTCAGCTCTTTATCCATTTCTTCGCACTCAAAAAATTATTTATATGCCAAGAGTAAGTACTGGTAGTAGCTTTTTAAATCTTAAGAAACAATCTACATTTTTGTGGTCATAGGGGCAGCAAACTGCATATGGTTCACCATGTTTAAGAACACAGTATGAGGCAAGCAGAGCCTATCCCTAATATCTAATTGCCTTCTGGGATAAAGTCTCATCTTATCTTATCCTTTTCACATTTTCTGGTGGAAAGAAAAAGATTTCTAGTCATAGGTCTTGACAGGCTCTAATGTTGACTGCGTAACCACCATGCTACAATTCCACCCCGAATATTAAAAATAAGTGGGGAAAAAAGCCCACTAGGTTAAGTATAGTAGTAGTTTAAATATATATATAGGTTGGCTTAGTTCATGGACATATGTGGGTTATTTTGAAAATAGTTCTCTGAAAGTATGTGAATAAATGGAGCTTAAATTTTGTGTGAGCTTTTCTAGACGTGTTACAGGAAATGGATGAAATAAAACCCTATCCTGTTGAGGTTCTGCCTGGATTCTTGTATCTAGGCAACTGGTTCCATGGTAATGAATCATACATCCAGAAGGATCTCAAGATCAAAGCCCACATAAATGTATGTGTGGAGCCAGGGACTCTGTAAGCTTTGATTTAAAGGAACACAATCTTGCACTTGTTGGTTTTCATCTAATGCTTTTATCAAGACTTCATAACAATAGTGACCGAACCTAGCAAAAGAAAATGTCATTTTCCCTTCTGCTTTAAACTGTTTGATAAATCAGAGCACAATAAAAAAATTTTCACTCTTTTAAAAAAGAAATCAGTTCGCCATTATTAAGGGAAAAAAATTAAGACAGCTTTATAATTAATCCCACACTTTTTGCACAAGGCGTGCCAGGGACTAGGGCATTTCACATTTAGAAACACATTAAAGCATATTAAAAACTTCTCACATGAAAGAATATCCTCAGCAATATATTCATCTTGAAACTGCTGGGGCACTTATTAAATTCCATAAAATATTTATGCCTTTGAAGAATGTAGTACATATAGACTGTACATATTACAGCATATATGAGCAAAAACTGAACATACAGCTAGAGCTTTTTAAGTCAAGTTAAATTGACTAGAGTCAAGTTAAATTGACTAGACATATAGCATATTTATTGCTGGAGCACGCAGAACACAGCTAAACAAATAATATTTGACACTTACAACTTTTCAAAATTTACTTTAGTTCACTTAATGATTTATACACTTGTGATATATTTGTTAGCTTTGCAGAACCAGGACAGCAACGGCTGCACATTCAGGTAGAAGATCGAGAAGATGCTGACCTTTTCAGCCACTTTTCAAAGGCCTGCACTTTTATTGGTAAATATGTTCTTAAATAATAGTCAACATGAAATTAATGTATAGAGTACTTTTTAAACTAATATTCTCCTTATTTTGGCTTTCTGTGTGTGTGGGTGTACAATCTTGCACTTTAAAAAAAAATTGTGATGATTGTGGCATGTAAGGTGTTGAATGTACAGGATCTTTACTGTGGTTTCAGTGCTGTCTGATAGTCAAAAGAAAAGAATTATAGAAGTATCTATAAAGTGAAGATAAAAGTTACCATGAAATAACACTTTGATTCTTTTGTGGAAGTGAAGAATTTACAGCATAGATTATTGCTTTAATTTGTGGGAGGTATGGTCATTGTGTTCTAAACATTTTTGCTATCACAGATGTTTTTTCTGTTCCTCTAGATCAGGGCTAATTTAATAATTTATTAATTTGCATAAATAAAGCTGATTCCTGTTGAAAAAAAAAAATGTGCGTTGTATCCACAGATAAACATGAGCCTGCAAAAGAAGCTGTGTTGGTGTTTGACTACCTAGGAATTAGCAGATGCGTAACAGTTGTTATTGCATATCTGATGCATCATATGCATTGGACACTAGATGTTAGTATCATAATTCAAAATTATTTCCATTAGGTTAAGATGTTCACATTGATCCTACTGTAATTATTCTGATCAGCTAAGCTTTCTGTTTCTTGAACAAAATAACAAGTTGAACTACTGTAGTTGATATTTTCTTTATGTTGCATTTAAAGCTAAACAACAAAGCAGTTATCACTGTAATTACTATATAGCATGGGGCCAATCATCAGTCTTCTCTCTTCTACTTTTGAAAATGTTCATGTCTTAAGCATTCATTGAACTGTTTCACCCAAGATTAAGTGCCCCAAACCTTTTTTAAAGGTAAATGTCTTTATGAGATCACACAATTGTGAGCATTTATCCATATTATATGTTTATTTATATAGCACTTTTCCCCACCATTAAAGGTGAGCTCAAAGTGCTTTATCTGAAGCATTTACTTTTCCCTTTTCTCCAAATGTATATTTCAAATGTTATTAATAGTTTATTCTGCCTGCATAATAATCTGAGCTTTAGGGGTAACTGAAAATTAAAGGGACACATTTTATGCAGTGTTTTCATTTTATTGAAAAGGCTGTTTATATATAGATATTTATAAATAGGTTGTCAAGTGTAACTTCCCCAGTTGTCTATTTTAAGATTAGGGATGTCACAGTCCTAAACATGATAATATTTTTCAGGTTGCCTACATTTATGTCAAAAACTGTATTTCAACAATGAAGCCAACCAGAAATTTCATCAAGCAACTGTCACAGTGGGAAGAAGTTTTGTTTGAAAAAAAAAGCACAGAGATTGATGATCTGCTCGTTTAGTGTAGAATTTTTCATTTATGGATCTTTATACATTCTCATTTTAGATATTGTTAAAAACTTTACAGTTATGTCTTCAAAGATACAGAGGGGTAACAAAAAGTGGATATCGTTGGTGATGCACCTTTTTTATACTTCTATGTATATATTTACTTGTATACATATATTTACATACATGTACAAAAGTATTGCAAGAAACATTGAATTGTTCATGCTCTTCAGTCAGAGGTCTACAGCCTACACTAAATAAAATTTGAATATCTGGTCGATCTTTAACACGCATTTTAATCCCTCACTGCTTAGCCAGTAATTGCAATATATACCAGCAAATGCTGGAAAAATTATGACTTCGGGGAAGTGGAATGCAAACTGATTAGAGCACTGGTGTTCAAACCCAGATGTGAATGGGCAATTCCTGTGTGGCAGAATGTTACCCCAGTCAACACAGCAGTTGGAAAGGGGTATTCAACTCCACAGAGGGTTGGAAAAAGGGAAAGTAGCTAGAGGAAGAGTAAATGGGTGCCACTTTCAAAAAGAATTGTCACCAAAAAAAGTGTGGTGTCTACAAATAGCCACTCCTTTGACCTAAAAAAAAGTCAGGGGCCAACTTTTACCTTAAATGACATGTGCAAAGCAGCTTTCCCATTCTGCACACATACTTATTAGTACAAAAAAATCTTATTATTTTTATACACTGTATTATTTACTAAACGTGTCCTTTATCAATGTACACTGTTATTCCAGAATTTTTTTTAATGCATCAAATGAGCATTTTCAAATCAACCAAAATCTTTTCATAAACAAAAATGCAAAGTAAAATTCCTTTTAATGTATTTTTTCTTAGAGACTGCAGAAATACTTTTGTGAAATGTTTTGAGTAAATCATCATAATACCAAAGAGTCCACAATAATGTGCCTCTCTCAAATCTCACTTTTTTCACCTTTATGTTTACATTTACAAGCCCAGAATTAAAAGGAGAGGTATCTGGTACTGAACATTTATAGGTGAACCAAGCTACATTTCATAATATTTCTGTCGTTTTGAGGAGCATGTAAGTACATCATATTTTGCACCAGTAAAACTGATTTTAAACTCAGTCTGATTAGTTAATCTGATGATTTTGTCATCAACCACTGTGCACAGGTACAACATTCTCTGAAATGCCCAATGTTAGTGTTCCTTTAATAACTTTTTTCCAAGACCTGTCACAGATTTCTACTGAATCTACTGAATCATTTTATGAAGGAATTATTGTGAACACCATTAAGTTTAATTTTTATAGGAAGGACAATAAACATATTTTATGTTTTTATGTTAGCATCATGCAAAAATTGTTGCCTTTTCCACCTAACAATCCATTAGTATAGCAATACACATGTGCTTTCGCCAGCAAGGAAGTTATCACCTTTTCTCATAACCAAAAGAGATCTCCCTCTTCTTCCCTTAAAACACATGAGGCACAGACATACACATATAAACACACACACACATATGTGCTTGCACATACATATTTCAACTCTTAAGTGGATTTTATACTTTAATACTTTTAAACCATGCATCTCAACAATATGCATTTTGTGATGAAAAAAGATTTTGAACATAAAAAAATTTGTCTGAATACAACATTTCAATGACATTTAAATTTTGAAATGCATTGTTCCTTGAAACCAGTAAATGAAAAGGTTTTCAAAGTTTTTTAACTTTTAGCAGCATTCTGTAAAACTCATCTCTCATATTTATAAAATACACTCTTCAAAACTGTATTAAATCTGAGTTTTATAAATTGCTGCCTATAACATGGCAGTCACAAAAGGTAAAAGAAAAGGCACAGGTTCTCATGAATTATTTCAGAATACAAAAGCAAGGCCAATGAGCACCATTTTCTAAGGTATAATATAATCTACACATTATATGCTGCTTGAACTTGTAGTGTACACAGGCATTCTATGATTTTCTTTTTTAAAAATATTTACACATAAGATAGAAGTGTATCCTGCAAATATACTTAATTTTTATTTTTTAAAATGTTAATTTTAACTGAGGAATCTATAAAATTATGCATTCATATTAAAGAGGATCTACCATTCTTATGCCTTATTTATAAAACAAGCGTAAAGTGGTTGCCCAGGCAACATTTGGTACTGAAGGTGAAATGTGATGTCCAGAACACATGTATGCTGCTTTACCCCTGAGGCCATAAAACAGGGACAAAGAAACCCCTGCAACATTGTGGGGTTTAGACACAGTTTTATAACTATGGAGGGAAGACACCTGTCCTTGATTGCCTGTTAGCAATTATCTACCCTTGCTTCATAACGTCCCCAGAGGGTTAGAAACATGCCTGTTGGTTGTTTTAAGGCAAATGCTGATGTAACAAAGATTTTTCATTACTTAGGATGGTGGGAGTGGGAAACATTAAAATCTATCAATTGCTGAAGAGAACAAACAAGAACATTTAAATGAGAATACGCCATTAAAACAGTAATAGGCAAATGCAGCAATATCAGAAACATAATTCTGTTTCCTTATAATTTGAATTATAATAATAAAAATAAAGGAAATTTACAAAACATTTGTAAAGAAATATGCATGATTTAAAAGTAACTTATACTTTAATAACAGTAAAAAGAAATACCTTGAAAACATATTTACACGTACATCTTTATGTTTAAATCCTGAAGCTGGAGTGTAAGAGTTGCAGTTACATCCTTGATCCAGAGTTTTTCCAGTATGGAACCAAATCTGTTATATATCATAATCATTCCACAAGCTGAAACAAGATTTTAAAAATCACACACACATATCTCAGAATAACATTTACGGGACAAGCAACAGTGAATTGTATCCCATGAGATAGAATAACACAAGACTGAGCTAATCATTAGCTGTCTGCATAGTCAAAAGCAAAAGGCAGTAAACCTATGTTACATGACACTGATTGCAAAAGACCTGTTTTTTTTTCATTGTAATGTTGTTGATGGCTGAGATAATCTAAAACTGTTTTTGTCATTTTCACATGAAAACCCATTCCAAAATATTTTAGTTCTTCATCCTGTGATAGTAGTATTGCAAAACCTTTAACCCAGCGGTTCTCAACCTTTTACTTGTGGCGACCCCCTGACGAACACCGTACGTTTCAGGTCGGTCCGAGAGCCTTAGCTAACCTCCGATCCCGCGTCGAGGAATCAACAACGGAAGAACAAAGTTCGTATCTGCAAAAAGTATAACTGTTAATGAAATTTTTACTAAAGCAAATTCTGCGGTGCTAATAAATATTATTTATTAGTTTTATTAGACACTCACTTGATTAATGAGAAGGTTGAGCCTGCTGCTGTTGCATAGAGAAGCGAACCTGTGTGCGATGTTCGTACCCACTGCTATTCGCAGCTCAGCCTCTGCGTCCACACGATTTCTGTATTTCGACTTCAGTGCTGCCAATGAAAATCCTTGCTCACACATATACGAAGTTGAAAATGGCAGCAGAACTTTCATTGCTTTCTCAGAAAGGGAGGATATTCACCGTTGATGCTAATCCAGCATGTTGGCACTGGTGTTGTCTGGAAAGACCATTTTCAGGGACTGGTCACTCGAAAGGTCGATGAGCTGCTCTTCTTCTTGCGTGGACAACCCGCTTGTGCTAGGATCAGCCAGAAATGGATTACGAATCCATCGTATTTAGTCACATCAATTTCAGCGAAGTAATGCTGAAACCTTTCTTGCAGTCCGTTTAGATGGCAATAATTACATTCTTCACCTCATCAAGATTCAAGTGTCAGCCTTGCACTTACACAAGCACGAAACATATCAAAAATATTTCTCTTGCCCACAACGAAATTTTTCGGACGAAAGCATTATCTTGTCAGTGTTTGAGTGGTGTCTTCCCTTGCATAGAAGTATTCACAACGTCAGCTTCTCAAATATGTCTGATAAATATGCATTAGCAGCAGCCATCGGTCGTTCTTAACCCCCACCCCGCACTGTCTGGTCATGGCCTTCTGTCAGGGACCTAGAGTACTAGGACTGAGCACGTGCGAGGGGAAAGGGTGTGAATGATGGACGTTTCCTGAATGGGTGCCTTTTAATTTTTTTTTTTTTTAAAAAGAGAGAGGTGTGACTGAGAGGGAGAGGGAGTCAGCGATGAGAGGTTGGGGAGAGAGGGGAAGGAGGAGATTGGAGGCTTAATTGTTGAGATGGGGATTGTGTTTGAATTTTAGAAGTGAGAAGTCACTGCATGCCGAGACAGTTGTACTTGAATAGGGAGAAGAGATTTGGAGTTTGATCGCCCTCACCACTCGGTTACACAATCTAAGCTAATTTCACTATACCAGTATAAGAAACTTTAAAAAAGGACCACCTTCGCGACCCCCTTGTAGGCACGTCGCGACCCCCCAGGGGGTCGCGCCCCACAGGTTGAGAACCGCTGCTTTAACCCCATAACCTATGAACATCCAGTTGTATGCATAAGCATCTCAACACATCATTATTTGGTAAATAAATTCTCACCAATGATTATATTGTTTGTGATCCTGATGCTTTATCAAAATGTCTTTAACGCACAATGGAGGATCAAATCCATGTTTAAAAGCTCTCTCCCACCTTTCTAGACGTGTAATACCTGTGAAATAAATTTTGATGGTGCTTAAGTTGGACTATATCTCATGAATTTAGTGACATGAGTTTTAAAAACCTGCTGACTATTCATGACATGTTCATTGAGTCATATCAATGGTTCATCTTGATGGTTTTAATGAAAGTATAATTCAAGTCATTATGGTGTCAGATTTAAACTGTGGAAATTTGCTTTCTGCTTTTGTGAGGTGCTACCATCACCATACCTAAAACAGTATTTATTCAGAGATTAAATAAAGATGAAACACCTGTAAGGTTTTTGTTGAAAGTAAACGCTGACTGCTTTAAATACATTTGCAATGTTGTGTGAAAAGAAAGCAGCAGATGTAAATGTGGTTACCAATGGGTGTTCTTATGTAGCATGCTAGCTACTACTTCCCTATTCACTTTCCCTATTCATATTGCTAAATCTTTTAAGGATTTAACCACCTTTAAGGCTTGAAACTGTGCATGTCAGCATGTTTCTTCTCAAAATTTTTACCTCTTACCTGCACAAGGTCCAAATTCCAAGGCCAAGTCGAACTCTTTCAGAATTTGTAAATCACTTGGATTGTTTTTAGGCAAAGCAACATTTCGATTATCTTCAGACACTCGACTGGATGCTAACACAAAACAGTTTGTAACAGAAATAAAAAAAATTAAACCACAAACGCCTCCATAATAATGATGATTTTATAAACACTTACATTCCCCTAAAACGACCACAATACCCTTTTTTTTTAATGACCAGCGTTTGTTGTCAACTGCATCTAAACTTAATCAGTCGCAAAACAGGGGGTCACTTCTCCGCCCCTTTTGCTTTCACACCTAAACTATACGTCGATCACGATGTGAACTACTTCAAAAAAGAGAATGAATTACAAGAGAATATTCAATTACTTTTAACTTCCTTGTGACATCGTCTTGCTTTCTTTATTTGTTTGTACACATCTGTAATCCGCTCCGCCATGATGCCAGTCGCGTGCACGCTGAAAAATCGACCAATCAAAAAACCTCTTACAAACGTCGCTGAGCTTTGTGTGTAGCATATATTACAACGCAAATCAACGTCTCGTATCAAATGCGTTAGTCGAAAAGATTTAATCTTTTGGTACATTTTAAGAAACTCTGACTTAAGTATTTTCATAAACCTACCGCTTAAGAATAATACGCACCACCTAGATGCATGTATCCGTCACACCACGGACGTGTATACAGATGCACTGTCACATGTAGTTTTATGTCGGGCTACTTTCACTATCGCAAGACTCATCGGCATCGAATCGCCGGTTAGAATCTGCGTAGGAGGTCTACGAATCTGAGACAACTCTTAAATTCTCACGTTAGTCAAGTAGAATTTGGTACGATCTGTAAGTTGGTTTTTTTTTAAAATCTTTTTTACAGTAAGTTAACGATTCTTTGTGTATCGGTTGGAAACATGGAGCCGAATCAGTATAACAGCTAGCTATTGAAAGCTTTAGTGGATTATATAGACACATCACGAACTAATATATCCCAATATACGTCTGTGGATACATAATATTAATCGGTAAATATGCTGTTCGCAGTTAATATTTAAAAATTACACCCATTTTATGTTATCTTAACAAGACATCTTAAAATCATTTTATTTAGAGATTGGCTTTTATTTTTAGACTTAAAGAGAATCACCAGATATGGAGCAATTATTTTATGGTGGAGCCATGGTTGGAATGTTGCCCCATGATGCGCAAGATATGAGGTACTATATTATATAAATAACCCCCACTTTTACTTTTATTTTTAACTTACTGTAACTAGAGCACCTTCCCATGCTTAAATCGCCCACTGGAACCAATTTAATATAGTTGATCATTGTCATTGTTATTTTCCTTAAATCTAAAGTGGACTAACAGATTAAAAATGATTATTATAATTCATATGTATAGATGGATATAGAATTTTAGGATTACATTTAAATATACTCTTTTATTAGACTGTCATCAGAAGTCATCATTTCTGTGCATTTATCAGATTAGTCATGATTTAGTGATTATACGCTACCTTGATTATACAACCATTACTTAATATCAGTATTATGTTGATCTGTGTTGAAAAAAAGCTTGCTGAGAGAAATCCCAGATAATCAAGAGGTGTTTGCACATGCCAAGACTGATCAAAGTATCATCATTGAAATCATGGAGTATGTTCAGGAGCCTGATGAAGTAGCACTAAGGTAAGATAACCAAAGCTGTTTTGCAGGAGGAAAGAGCTCTTGAATGTGTGAAATTGAGATATCAGGGGTTTCACACATTTTTAAAATATAATGAAATTATGTAGTGTATCATTTAGCAGTAAAGTTATTTGTAAGCTTTTAGATGAAGTTTATGCTCTACTATATATACTTCTTAATATAATATGTTATAACGGTTTTGAGCATACTAGAAGACAGAGATATTTTCACAGCATGGTAGAGGTTCTTTGACCCATTTAAATGCATCATGATGTCAATCAGAATTCACTTTGAGGAACTTGCTGAAAGTAATGATGCTTCTGGTTGTGAAAAGAGTTGTATCCAGGCAGCTGGTGTTTTGGACCTCAGCCAGATTTCCTTAAAAGAGTAGGTATTACTTTGTTATTGTTTTTAATTTTTCTACATTGATGATACTGATTATACTGATCTATTTCGTTGTAAGTTGATGTCAATGCAAACCCTGTTTTTAGCTTTCAGTACTTAAATCTTTAAATAAGGATCCCGAAAACCATTCGTTGCCAAAACAGAAAAATAAAAAGTGAAGAAGACATCTTTTGTACATCTTAGTCGTCCTCATAATGACCTGTTGACTAAGTTTAGTTAGCAGCTGTAATGGAATACCCAAGTGAGAGACTTGAAATAAAAGATAAGGATGTAAAAAAAAAAGGGGGGGGGGAGGTATTATAACAAAAACTGTTTTATGATTTGGGGGAGGATGTAAGGTGGGTGGGAGCTATCATCTTCTTACTCTAATCATGTATAGCACTTAATCCTGAAATCATTTAAGTATTATTTTAAGTTTTTCTTGTTTATTAACTCTTATTAATGTCAAACTCTAAAGAATACAGTTCAAATGAAGCAATAGGAGGGAAAACATGATGTGTATTTACAATGTTGATGGTAATGCTGTTTAATCTTTTGCACTGTCATTTAAAAATGTAATTCCTCTATTTAAAATAGCAGAAATCATTTTAATTTCAGATGCAAGAGTGTGTACTGGCTTACTGGACAGCAGCTTGTGTCAAAGTTCAAAGAATCTGCTCTGAACAACGTTAATATTCACATGGTTCTTTTCCGTTTACCAACGTTTATGAGTGACATTCTTGTCACCTTTAACGACCCTATAAATGTGAAGTAAGGGACTTATTATGTTTTTGACCAAAAAATAAACGTTTTTACTGCTCCTCCCCCACCCAAAAAAAGCAGCATAGCAGTACAATGCTTTTATGTGAAACTACAGGGAGGATTGATAGTCCTGGGATCAGATATCAAGGCACATATGCTGCAGTTCTAACTAGTAACTACCTGATCATGTGGCTGGTTTGCAGGGTGTCTTCTGATTATTCAAGTTTCTTTTAATCTTAATGTAATCACCCCTTGCCTCCATGTTGTGAAACAACCACTCTTCAATCAAATACACTAACCAACCATTTTTTTAATCACCTGTTGTAAAATCGGAATATGTTCTTTTATATTGTTTATGATAAGCTGTATGTGCAGCATTTCTTTTTCTACATCAGAATCACCTAAAATATCAACTACAAGGAAAAACATGACTACCACTATTTTTGATTTAGAATATTTAATAGTCTAGTTTTCCATTTTTAATATGGTGATTATGGGTTGTTGAGTGGTAGATGTAGTGTCAGGGAATCATGGTTCTATATTTCTGTTCCAGTCCTGAAAGCAGCAGTCACCATCCAATGTCCACAGAAACAGTTCCATGGACAATGGAAAACTTTTGGACTCTAATCAACTCTCTGACATTATTAGACTCAGGGCTGTTTGGCGAAGACAGATCTTCATAATGTTTTATAGGCCTGGCAATTTTAGAATACTGTCTTCAAATACTAGAAATGTTCTACATGCAAATTCACAAAAGTCACCATAACTCATCTTAAAGGAAGTATACAGTTTATTGTACAACTGTATTTTGCAAGTCACTAGCTCATCTTAAAGAGGTGCATACAGTTTGTTGCACATCCACATTACAGCTGTTACCATATTTTTTACTTTCCTTCCCACCTGTAATTTTCTATCTATCAAGTTTAAGAAAATTGAACAGTTCTGCTCTGTCTGTACATATTTGCATGTGTGTGTGGACCTGGTTTTGTAGGGTGGTGGTGGTGGATATGTATTATAAGATGCGAGTACAATTTAATGAAAGCTAAAATATAATAAAGTATTTTTAATAATGCTAAGGCCATTTATTTGAAGATTAATTGCAAGAACAATAGAAATCAGAGACAACTCGATCTCTCTTCCGGCTACGTTTGCTGTCCCGATTAAATACTTATTTCTGCTGGGGTTGGGGAGGGGAGTATTGTTCAGCCACCAGCTTGTGTGCCGCAGTCGAACAGTATAGCCATCAAGTGATGAAGCCTGCCAAGTTTATGCCTGCTTAAAAATTTGGTAACCCTAATAAATAATAAATATGAGGGAAAGACAACGCACTGCAGATAGCAACCGTTTCAATAGGTCCCCACTCCGAGCTCGCCTTCTCAGTGTTGAAACATTCGCGGTTTTACCCGATAACTTACAACATATATCACAAAGTTTCTTTTATCCGTTTGATGATTGCTCGTCTTAACCGAACACATTTTTCCGACAGCTGTTTTGTTGTGAAAGCGTGTCTAATGAAGATACCCTGTTCCTTGTCTTAGTTATGTGAGATGCTAACAAGAACAACAACAACAGAAAGTGTGTGTGTGTGGTGGGGTATCAATAAACACTTAGTAAACAAATTTCCAGATGAGAGGATCGCTAACGGGTAGCCAAAAGTGACGGTCCTTTCAGTGTAACTCATTAAGATCGCACTTGTACGACAGCTACAAAATATTGTCACATTTCTCCTTGGTGGGTGCGACGTGTTCTCGAGGTTATTACTTCGATATTGAGCCTGTGCCCACTCATAACGCATTCAGAATAAGTAGAGCATACACGCCATAGAAATGCACTTGAGTTTCTTGTAGAAAATTGACCGACTTTTGTCCTGGATTATTTACCAAAAGTGCTAGGACTGCTTTCTTTAGCTTTCAGCGCCTTGCAAGTGAAAAGAGTTCGGTGATTTCACAAACATGCATTGCGTAAAAGCGACCTCAGGAGAATTGAAAGTACCTTGCAAGAAGCAAAGCAGTTGAGTATGTTTCACCATATAGCTTTTGGATATTACAAATACCGTAGTTTTAAGTTGAGTGTGAAGGCTGTTCCTGAACTAAACGATTTTTACATGAAAATACGTTCAGGCTCTAAAACTATTTATATAATCAGTTTTATAAAAACTACAGTTTTTAAAAATTAAAATTGTTTTAAATAAGACTCGTTCCCGTCAGGAATTAATTTTGTGCAACGCTTATGTAACGCATTTAAATGGCATAGGAGTGGTATTTGAAAAACATTTCTAAATTTGATTTGTTAGAACAGTTTTAGTTTTATAAGCATTAGTGCACCTACCCCAATAATTGTGTTCACAGGGCAACCACTTAGCAAACTACACATGTACATATTTGCGCATGTAGCTGTACCCACTCAGCCTTCTGACCTTAGTATTGAGAAGGAGGAAAAAGAAAAAAAACCCCATTGAATTAAAAAAAAAAATGGGGATTTCAGCAACATTTGATTTAAATGGTTTCGCTTTGCAGTCCTAGCAAAATGCCCACAACCCCACCCTCGCTTCTGGTGCAAAGCATTTCAGAGTGTGTGTTGTGTACTACAACGGTTTGCGACTTTAAACTATTGGTATCATTGTGTCATGGTTGAACATCTGGGAATTACAATATCATAGTACTTAAATGTGAGCTTGTAGTCTTGATCGGTACATTAATTAATTTACTACTGTTGTAGTTATGGGTTCTGTTGAAGTCGAGGTGAAACCCTATTTTCTTTTTGAAATCAGCCTTACCAACAGCGAAATTGTCCGTGGCTAATCGTTCTATTAGTTGCGGCCCTATGCTCCACTGAGTGTGATTAGGAACAAGAAGAAGAATCGTTCTCCCACATTTAGAAACGACCATGGTAACAATACCACATGTCCCTCAAAAAATGGTCCTTCACTGGTCCATCTTCAATCCAATTTACGTGCCAGCTTTGTCACAGAGATCATAGCCAAGTTTAAATATTGCTGTGACAAAGTTGGCTTAGCCAAGATTCCCGTGACAAAAGTGGGTTGTTCAAATTTCATATCTTTCCAGCAGATGACCACCTCGTACACATTCTCCCATCTCTTCTTCACAGCCGAGCAATCACTCATGCCTGGAGACGATTAACCCACGAACTTGTATTACTGGACAGCTGGCCCAAGATTTTTTTCCTAGTTAACTACTAAAACGAGGCATGAGACTACAAAGCTTCCGGTTTAGTCACATTGTTTAGGCTCGCTGAGACTAACAGCAGATCACTTCGCAAGAGACTAAGCGTTGGTCTTGGCTGACAGACTATACACATCCATGATTAATTGTCAAAATGATGGTTATATGTGGCAGATGTTCATACTTTGGTTGCTAAATCTTCTCCCACTAGCTCAAGCTATTCAAAATGTGCATATCCGTGTGTGTGTATGTTGCTACGAAACGTGTATGTACCTCATCGTATTGAAAAGCGTCATCGACAAGTTCAGTTTTTCTTTCCATGCAAGCCTTTACATTCACGAGTATTGGCGCATGAGCCCCAACATGCACATATTGAATACATTTTTTTTTTCTTACCGGTACATGCATGTTCCTGACGACACGGTGTATCTAATTGCAGCTAGTATCGTAATCTAAACAGAGTGGGCGCAGAAAAACGAGTAAAAACTTGAGAGTAAACACAGTTTATCTGAGGTCTTTGGGGGTGTCTCCTTATCGCGGACGTGCACATCTTATTCATGTACCCTCTTCGAATTTCATTTAACAGGTGTGACGGGGTGCAGGGTTGTTTATCTTTGAAATGTCCTGCTGGGGGCTTCAAAAGTTCCCTGCGTGGGCGCAGGCCGGAGGTGAGAAGGTGGGATAACACGTGTGTAATCAGCTGACGTGTCAATTAGTTTAATCACACCGAGAAGAGCCTTTGAGGAACCAACCAATCGCGTGGCTCTCAGAAATGATCACGTGATAAATAATTGTGCAATTTGTTTCCCCTCCAAATCCGCCAGGATGCAAGTTAAGGGGACAAATCCATCCTTCCCAAGAGGTTGGAAGCTGTCATTGTTGCTGTCACTGCAATGATGACTAATTTCCCTGGCTGGTATTTGATTAAGGTGGTGCTGGATACTTTGGGGAGAGGAAACTTAACAACAGTATATAAAGAAACCATGCAGAAAAATAAATACATCTCTTGTTTGCTGTTACGCAGTTTTAGAAACAAACCTCTGGTATTTAAACTTGCCGCCCTTTCTTCCATTTCTGCCCTCCTTCCTTAGAATTTTTTTTTTTTTTTTCTTCTAGCTTTTGTTCTTTCCTTTCTTCGATTGTTAGTTTTTCTTTATTTTATTCATTTTTTCTTTCTCTCGTTCGTTATTTTTTCTTCCTTCCGGATTTTTTTCTTTTTTCACCCCTGAAAAACACGGGAAGGCAATGCATATTCGTTACCTGAGTAAGATTTCATACGCGTGTAATTGTGGATTGAACTTTCATCAGAATATTCTCTACTTTGACACCGACACCCAACCATCAAGAACTGAGCCCTCTGTACCAGTTTTTATAAACTGCCAAAGATCGCTGCACATTTTAAATTTTTTTATTCAAATATAACATTCTTAACTATGGTGATGTTATCTATGGTAGCGCCTAGCAATATCCTTGCTGCTACAGTGAGTTACGGTTAAACCTAAGAAACTTTTTTGGAACAGTCCAGTAGCTTGAATCACGAGAATTTATCAAAATATTGATAGTCCTTTGTCCTTGTCTTCTTTTTTCTGCCAATTGTGTAAATATGTTTCTCCACACGTAATGTCAACTCCCACACACTGGGCAGCTTCCCTATTCCTGTGTTCCCACCCCCTTGCCCGCTTTGTAAGCTTCTATTTGGCCCCTAGTTTTCTTGTAATCTCGTTCGTGGGAAGAGAGAGAAAAAAAATCACCTGTCACCCTAAGATTCATGACACTGGAGAATTCACTCCAAATGTTTTTTAAAACTGTGAGGAAGAGAAGACTGAGTCTGAGGCAAAGATATCCAGTGTCCAGGTAAGAAATGGTCAACTGCAATATTGCTGTATTTGCTCGAAACATTTTAGTTAGAAATTAGCTGTCTTATGTGAGCGTGGATGCCTGTTATTTTGCTGGATGCTCTCCCTCCGTTCGTTCAAAATTTATGAACTCGAGTACAACATAATGTAAAAGCTTATAGTTTTTTGTTTGCTTTTGTGTTTGTTTATCTGTTTTGTATTACCCTGATCCGTCTTGACTTCATTCGTTATTAATTTTTTAGATGATACTACTTTGTTCATAAAAATTCTGTTCACGAAACTTTTAAATGTCGAGGGGGGCTGTTACACCGGTTCCTATAATCTGTGAGCCGCTCCATGTCTTCTTTTTTCCTCGCCCCTGAATCTGTCGACGTTGCTGTCTCCTGGAGCCGTAGTCATGAAGCGAGAGTAAGTCGTTTCCCCGGGGCAAAAATCGGAAACTGGAGGTAAAGCGTCTTTTTACCGAAGGTATAAAACGATGTTCAGACCCCGTGGACACTACTTTGTGTTTCTTTACCCCAGGGCATGTTTATCACCGCTTTATAAAACATCATCCGGTGAGTAGAACATTGCCTAATAACTTCGGAAGTAAGATACATGTTCAACGACTTGCCCTTGCTTCATGACTACGGCCCCAGGTGGTCTCAGCTTTTTTTATCTTTTTTTCTGGATTATTGTTTGTTTTGCTATGAATTAAATTTTGTATGGAGGAGGCATGCCGCTTGTTGGCGGGTGGCTCCATAATGTGTATTTAATCTTGCATTTGACGCAACCGGTTAAGCAGCTTTGATGCACCCCGCTAGCTCCAACTCTCATTACTTGTCGACATTTTAAGTGTGGTGCTGTAAGTCTCGCATTAACCTTCCACTTTATATAATATTTTTTCCCCCAAAGCGCATTTGTTAATGCAGTCTCCTACTCTACAAACTGTCACGTGTATCTGATTGCTATGCTCTGTGTGTGTGTGCGCGGTTGTTGTTTAAGGAGTCATGGGAGGACGCTGTCGTTTATCACACAAACGTCGCAAGAACCACTCACCTCCCGCAGCTGAAGAGCTACACTTTGCTGACTGCGGTGTAAAAACTCCTTTACACTGGCAGAACAACGACAGGCCAGTGGCAGGCGACACTACGGCGGAAATGAGAAATTCTTTATTCTTTCCTTCGTGGATCCCATACGTGGTCTGGATAGGTACCCTAGTGCTGAGAACTACTCACGTCGTGCAGCCAGTCAACTGGTGGGTCTTGCATCCCGACGAAATCTTTCAGTCTTCTGAGGGTGAGTCCCCATTTAAAGGGTAACCCGAGCAGGAAAATGCATTCTAATATTTTGCTACATGTTTTACATTCTAATAAAGCATTCTTAATCATCATGGCCATTTCTACTACCACAACTGACATCCACAAATCTATGTCACATGCAGAACTAAATATGTAAAGAAAAACATACCCTAATAAAAAAAAGAATTTTACAATTAAAGCAATTTGTCAATCTACTGGTTACTGTTCCGTTAATACGATTTACGGGTGAGCACAACATTATCCTACCAAGACAGCTATCATCGGGAAATGTTTAGCTGCTTATCTAAATAAAGTTGTCTAAAAAAGTGAATATGCATAAATATTTGGGTTTATTTTATATATAATTAATATATATATATAGATGTAATAAAATATTATCGTTGTCAATGTGCACAGAATTAATAGACAAGAATAAAGGTCATATAATGTACAGGGAATGTGAGAAGATTACAATGGATAAATAACACAAAATAATTCATAACCCTTAACTGTCCTTCCTACAACAATACTTTATTAATTCCACTTCAAACCATTAAACGTCCGTTCCCGAATCTTAACTTTTGATAAAACTTTTTTTTTTTTCTTATTTTTGCAGTAGCGCACACCGAAGTGTACGGGTTTGGTTTCCGAGCATACGAATTTACAAATGGAGGTTCTGCGGCAGGAGGGAACGTGTCCCTGTTCCGCCAAAGGGAGCTGCAGCTGGGCATGCGCGCCATGCGCTCCGCCCTGTACCCTCGCTTCTTCGTCCTCGTGTCTGGCCTGGCTGACCTCCTGGGTGTTGAGGTCAAACCTTTTGTGGTAACTGTACTTGTTTGTAACTGTGCACGTGTGAGCGTGTGTGCATACTCTTTTGACTTATGAAGCTGTAAAGTTTAAACAATATGTATGTTAGACGATGAGTAACGAATGAAGTGACCATTGTTTAACCTATAACCGCTGTTAAGTGACGACTGTCGGATTTTTTTTTTAAATGGAAGCGGTACGAATACAGTTTGATCATTTAGGTATGAAAACAATGTTACCACCAGGGTTTACTTCCCTTCGCCACGTATAAAATGATTTGCATTAGAAAGTGTAATTTCCACAGAGTACCCTTTGTGTCCCTCTCTTTTTCTCCTTTTTCCTTGTGATAGAGTTTTGATTGTTGTTTTGAATTTTCTTTTTCAGTTGTGGAGAGCAAGTCATGCTGCAGTTGCCTCTCTGTTGCCCTTGTCCGTCTACCGTTTCTCTCGAACTTTCTTCCGTTGCAATGACACTGCGTGTTTGGCAGCCATCTTGACCGCTTGTTCTCTCCACCTGAACGTTCTCGGAACGCATCCCTGGTGAACAGCTTTTTGGCTCCGGCTATCTTCTGGGTGGCTTCGGTTTCTGTTCTGTCTTCAACGAACGACCGTCCTTCCCGAAAACGTCGAGAGGTTTTCCTTCCGCACCTGTTGCCACCAACCAGGTGTGCACGAGATGGTGAGTGCAGCATCGCAACATTTTTCGAGAGCACGCAAAGAAGCTAATTTTAGTCTACAGCAGGATGGCGGTGTCCTGTCGGAAATCAAATCTGAAAGCAGTCGCGGCTGTATGGCGGAAGTGGATGAAACATGGGCAAACAGGTGTTTCCCAAATGCAAGCAATTTGAAGAGTGGGGACAGTGAGGACACTGCAGCCCCATCTTGGACATCCGGTGTCGCTGATCAGGTGATGATTTTGATGGAACACACTTCTTTTATTCTGTGTGGACTTGTTGCCGCTCTCTGCATTTATATCAGAGTCGACACAGCTTTGTTTCTTGCAGTTATTCTGCTTCCATCGTATTCAATAAAGACAGTGAATCATGCAAACTTAGTGAAGTGCGTCATCGGAGCATGCGCAGGGACTGCGCTTGGACTGATCGTCGACTTCCGGTTTTATGGAGACATCGTTGTGACGCCGATTAACTGGGCGAAATTCAACATATTCGACGATTTCTCTTCCAAGTATTTTAGTTCATCTTCTTTTTTCAAGTACTTCGACGAGCTGTTCGTTCGTGATAAAGGACAGTCTATGCTTGGCATAGTTAGCGTCGCTGGACTCGCCATCTTGATTTGTGGAAACAGGAAGTCGTCGGGAAGAAAGGCAGAAAAAGAATCAGGTGAAAACAGTGTGGCGTTAGTGCTCCGACTCACATTTTCTTGGCTGTTTTTGCTACTCGTGTATTCTTGCAAAGGCCACAAGGAGGTGAGGTTTGTGCATAATGTGATAGTGCTCATCCTGGTGACATCTGCGTCAGTCATCTGCCAGACAGTTGCCATTTGGAGACAAAATGGCGGCGGCAACTTCTTGAAGATCGTGTGGCTTTGTCTGGCCTTGCACGCTGCACTCCAGTGGAAAAGGTTTCCCTCAGCGCGTGACGGGTCCAACCAATCGTGGGCGTATCACGGCACGTGGGACAGCCACGACATCAACGCTTGTTTGGCCTACGTTGGCGAGCAGACTGACGTCACTGGAGTGTTTGTGGACAGGAACTTACACGTGACTGGAGGATACAGTCTCTGCATCGCGACGTCCCTATCTTGACCTTTCTCACTCATGAATTCGTCGAGTTTGACTCCTCTTCAAAAATCACCCTCCCTCAACCGACTCTTTTATCCCCAGGTAAAAACATCTCCTTTCTGACATTCGACAATCCCTCGAATTATGTTTCTGTGCAAAACGCTCCCTACCTGGTAAAACTTCTTATCCAGAAAAGAAACTACAACTACGTGATTATTACGCGAAAAAGACGTTTCGTGTCTGTGGGCTACGAGACCGTTTTCGAGCAAGGTACCATGCGCGTCATGAAACGTACCTTCCATCCCGACCACGAACGACAACTGCTTGAAAAAGCTGCACGCGCTCCCATTGGAGTTAACTCCACTGTCTTGCAGTACGAAGGTGACGTGCTTTTCCGGTTCCAGAAGTTTCGACTGGCTGCGGAGAGATACCTCGCGGCTCTGTCGCTGGACCCGATGCATGTACATACATTCCAGGGTCTGGTGGCCTGCGCCACGGAACTAGGAGACCAAGCGGAAGCAGGGCGTTGGACTCAAGAGTGCATCGACAAGTTTGGGCAACTGAACTGCCGACAAACCACTCGGCATCACAAACATAAACCCTGAAAGACGACTAATGTGACATTTTAAGGCTTGTAAAATTATTTTAAATGTTGGCTCAATCTTACAAAGTGTGGCGATGTTTTTGTGTGGGTCTAGTTGATAAGTTTGCAAAATTCCACCGTTTGCCCTCTTCGGCAGAAATATTTTCTGCTCCCCATGACTCAGAACTTCTCCTTCATACAATTCACTCTTTATTCATGTCAAGTTCAGATCGTGTAGCTTGTAGAAGACACTCACGGTGAAAGAATGCTAGAAGCTAAGCCACACACTATTCTCGATCCCCTTTTCCCATTTAAGCACCACACAAAGAGAACTGCTAAACGCTGAATGGATGTTGTCATAGGACACCGGCCTAAGCCAGATACCCTTATTGCGACATACCTCTACTATGCAGGACAAACCTGGACAAAGTAATTATGAGTGCCACCCCACATACACGGTACAAGCCCACCCTAAACTTTGCAATTCTCACCTGGAGATTGGAAAGACGCCAGGAACTCATCTCTTGCGAGGGCACACACGTAGGCCCAGGGACAGGTGACAGCTCACTACCATGAGCTCAAAAGTCTATCGTTGGGTGGGACTAGAATGTAGGTTTATCAACCTGTACTTTTCACAAACAATTAATTAAAAATTGCAAATCTTGCGACAAAATAATGACTTTAAGCTTAATTTCATGTTTCGTTCGGTTTAGACTTTAAGACTCCATGTATTTTTGTGTGGTTGAAGACATTATCATAAACAGAAAGGGGTCAACAACGCACATCATCATACATCGCGAGTTTAGCTTTTTTCAGTCCACGGTAATGTTTTAGTTTGCAGGCATGTATCTCGAGAACGAAAAATGAGGTAAGGGATATTCATGCAGGTATGGGAAATAGTTTCTTACTCAGAGCTTTATGTAGTCATTAGAATAACAACAATTGCACCTTACTGCTCCTATGAACACTCTTCACTCATGCATGAAGTGCATTTATTTATTGCAGTTTAAAAATGACTCCACCTTTTTTTTTCTACGGCTCGCAAATTAACGAAATACTGGCTTCTAACGGCAGTGGTCGAGACGTCTTAATGTCCAGCTACAATCCAGTTCTGTCGGAGTCTCTCTAGACTTTGTTTACTCATGTGCTTCTGATATATTTATCGATTTTATCGAGTTTTACTTTCCTACATTATGGACAAATTCGACACAATAATCGATCCGCATAATTAAAGGAGAAAAAAAGATTGCTGAACGACCTCTGGGCATTCACGTCGTACGAGATGTAGATTCAATATGAATACCGACCGGCCCATGACACGTGATCTACAAAATGTTCACCCCGACCCACAAACGCACGCACGCACGCACGCGAACGTCGTTGTATAAGGATACGCAAGACAAAGAAAGAAAAATTGTCATGAAGACGAACAGACTCTTTTCATTTCCCATTTATTTTTAGGTTTCATCTCCGTTTTATTTGTTGAGCCTCTTTGTATCTTTCGTCGGCCCGTTCTTTTAAACCAAAAGCGAATAATTCCTGAGCTTCTTTCTCCAGGATGTCTGCCGACGGTGTTACTTTGAGCGCCGGAAGTAGGGCTGACAGTTTTTGTTTCGTCAGCCTTCGATCCCAAGCGCTTCAGGACTTTCAGGGGTCCATGGACGTAAACCTCTTTGAAGCTCGCTTGAAAAAAATCGTCCTCGACATCCAGCACCAAGTAGTTGTATTCCGTGTGGGTGATGAGATGGAGCAAAAGATGTGGTTTGTTGAAATCAGAAAATAAATTCGAAACCTTGCTGGACGTGGCTATCGAAATCTCCTTTGAAGATCCGAACCAGTTTCGCGAAGTTGTTTTAGTTCTGGCAGAAAATCCATATTCATGGTAGCCACTGAATGTCCGAACTAAGATAGGCACGTCATGTCCAAGCATCGTGTAGCCACCGAATGTATACAAATGTTTGTTTATAAACACACCTCTCACATCAGTTTGTCTAGAAATAAAACGAACACACCGGCTAACATCGTAGCTGTCCATGGATTCCCTATATGTCCAAGTTCTGGCGGACAGGTCACCTGGGGTCGGAAAGTCAAGCCACTGGGAGACTGCATAGAGGATCGTCACCATAGCAACAGATACAGCTCTAAAACTGAGCTTTTTGAGGAACATGTGTGTCAGGGAAACAATGCTGGCTGCAGAAATACACAAATACACCACCATTGCGTTGTAGATGAAACGAACCTCCTTGTGGCCTTGGAGGGAAAAAATAACGAGCATAATCAACAGACATGAGATGAATCTAAATGTCTTTTCCGTCCTGAAACAAATTTTATTTGTTCTTTCTTGCGAAGGACGGATCATTAGAACCAGTGCAATGACATTAGCCGCAAAAAGCATGCGCATTCCTGCATTTTTCCATAACAGCTCATGAAGGTATATCATGATGGAATCGGTTCCAAACAGCTGAGCCTGCACGCCGGACGCCACGTTGAACCAGAACCAGTTCCAGGGTGTAACGGTGAAGAAACCGTAAAAGTAAACGTCGTCACACACCCAGCAGCACGCCGGCCAGACATCCAGCCACTGCGCCTACTACAGTTCGTCTGCTCGTCGCTGCGTGAAGAAGGTGCGACCATGGGACGAGGAGGCAGACGACACCGACGATGAGGAGAGCGCTGTCAGGACGCACATAGCAGCAAAGAGAGAGCGCGAATGCGTACGTCGATAGTTTTAGAACCCTCGTGACTTCTACGCTCAGATTTTTCCAATCAAAACTCGTTAACCTTGATGTAGCTTTTCTTTCTTGGATTCTCCTGCAGTTGTTGTCAGTAGGACGACATCCTGTTCCTTCAGAAGGGTTCGGACTAGATGGTAAACTGCTTTTTGTGCTGCTTTCGATGACTTTTCATGAACTTGGTGTACCTGGATTTCTTCTACACTTTGACGATCAAAGATCACGCTCAAGAAAGTAAATTTTCTTATCGAAAGTGAGTGAAAAATTAACTTCTTGACAACCCTACACAGCGCATTGGAGCACAAGTACACCAACCTGGTGACTGGAGCGAAACTTGCCGACCCTGAGAACATCCTCGAGATTTCTGATTGAAATCCTTAATTTGCACATTGTTGTTCTCCTTTAAATAACCGTTTCCACTTCCCAGAACTCAAGTCTTTCGTTTCTGTTTGAGTTCAGAAGAATGCATTCTCAGCAAAGACGAATCACATAATACTATGTTTTCATTCTCTTTAGGGGAGGAGGTATGAAATTCCTTCCGTAAACAGTTTGAATCTTTGCGGTCTGAATATCCTAAACTGGATTTGCTACACAGGCGCTGGCGTTCTCTCCGAGTCCTCTTTGGGACAGAGGTAGGACAGGATTCCGGCCAGGGAGGAAAATAAAATGGGCGCCAGGAAGCCGTGGATGAGGGTGTGCGTGGCGACTACATTGGTGAACACGGAGCTTGCTGCCAGCATGGCCGCCACCACCCCGGTGTCCCGACATCTGAAGACAGACCTCACTAGCCTGTAGGCCGCCAGAGGAAGGAGAGACGAAACGACTATGTGTGCCACTCTCCACACCTGGGAAAACATTAAAGAAGAAAAGGCGTGAATGTAGCATCAAATAAACAAATAAATAAACAACAAACTAGCGCATTAGAGAAAAGTTCCAACCTTATGGCCTGAAGCAGTCAAAATGTCCATCAAAGACGATTTTTTTTTTTTTTTTTTTTGCCTCTGGGTTAGAATCCAGACCCCGTGGGTGCCCCTGGTGTAATATAATAGAAATATCGTGGAGTCTGGACACTCTTCATAACTATGGACACAAGAAGTCTGCCCCCGAGTTCCTCATGTTGCTCCCGGAGTATGGACTTGCCCTTATGGTTACGGCTCATGGGTGTTCTCATTATTAGCACAACTGTGATTCTTTTTTATTTTTAATGTACACACAATAATCAGAATAATTTTGACATCCACGAAAAGAATCGTAACTGTGAATATAAGATGGCTGTAAGCTCTTGTGTCTACACTACTAGTGGTGATGACACTAGGGTCTCGCGAGTGAAGGTAGTCAGACCTAAACAATGAAGACAGGTGAGAATCTCGTGAGTTAGTCCTCCTAAGGACAAATAATGTCATCAGAATGCATACCAGGTAAGGCTGGAGGTCCCATCCTGCGACAGTCATCAGCCAGGCTACGGCGGAGTAGAAGCGTGGGAAGAGCGGAGAACGCAGGGCGTACATCCCGAGTTGTCTCTCTTTTGCGAGTACAAGGAGGGGTTGTCTTTTCCCGCCGGAGGGAGGAACTCGTAAGTTCGGAAGCCATAGCCGTGGAGCTCGGAGTAGGCAACTGCGTCAGACAATTACCAACAAGATGAAGACACTGGCCAGTGAATGATTATCGACTTCAAAAATTAATGTCAGACAATCACCAAAATAATGAGGACACAGCTAGGCCATTGAATGAGCATTTATAGTTTTTAAAAATTAACGCATCTTTTCATGAAAAAGCAGCTTCTGAAGTCAATGCATGTACGTGTGTGTGGGATAGGGATAGAGGTGGGGGGGGGGGGGAAGAGAGAATGACTACTGATGATTTTTCGATAACTGTCTTGAGACACCAACATAGATGAAAATCTAGTTGACACTTTAATGCAACCCATTTCCTGCCCGTTATTTTGTAAAGTGCAGCGCCAACTTCAGCATACACAAACAAAAAGGTTCCGTTTACGTCCTTGATTACGTGACATGAGCGAGCATTTGATGATGTTATTATTATTATTATTATTATTTCATCCTAATGAATGTTTGATCCTCTGTCCATGCAAAGATAATGTAATTATTGGTTCAATTAGAGGTTACGGGTAACCCCCGCAAGTACCTTCTAGGGATTGATATATCTCATCCGGGTGTAGAATCCACCATGCACTTTCCTGAAAAACGTGACGCACACGTAGCAGCAGGGTCAGCAAGGTCACTAGCCACACAGTACGGCGAGCCCACGTCCTACGTGAGCAGGAGGGCACGGTGTGGGCGGGGGGCGTACCCGTGCTACAGGAAATATCGTTTTGTCGATGTTGAGGGGTTGTTGTGTCACGTGGATGACAGACAGGAGCCGCCTGCGGCTTTCGTCTTTGATGTCGAGGTCGACGCGTAGCTGGTGAAGCAGAACGACCAGCTTCCATTTTCCTCGGTGCACGGGTCCTAGCCGCGAGTCAGGCTTGGCCGGGCATCATTATACATGCCTGAATCAATGAAAACAATTTACAGCAATCAGAATAAAAAAAGAAAAGGAAACGAACACTTTGTGATCAGTGTTCATCATAAGACATCAATAAAAATACAGACATTTTATTTAAAAAAATAAATTTCAAACCAGCTACTTTATAAAGTGAATGGCATGTTAAGGAAAATATTCCAGGCTCTATTTGTGCTTTTTTCACAGTTAAACAAGAGGAATCCTCAAAATACTGTTTTTCTCAGAGATCGTAAATAGTTGTGAACTACACTCACAATATTTTATTGCTTGAGCTCGCCGCGGCTTACCGAACAGAGGGCGCGCTGTGCCTACCCCACGCTGGCCAACCGGAAGTGATGTGCACCTCCATTCTGCCTTCTCACCCACATGTTGATCTTGCGTGTTCACAGTAAGGTGGTGAAGGGGGTGGGAAGTTTGCACAGCCTGCTCGCTTTACAAGCGACTGACACTCACTGGAGTTGCACTTAACGAGAATTCGAAGCTCAGAAACCTTTGTTGCCCTACAGGCCACAGTCAGCTTTTATCCTTTTAAACTCTTCCTCGTGTATTCACGTCTCCCTTGAGCGCGCTGAAATTTTCACGGGAGAGTTAAAACCTGAAACTAATGCACGATCTTTGAACTGACACACGTGTGTGTGAGGCCACCCCAACCCCCGAATTCCCCACCCCACACACACACACTGTTAGTGCTTTTTTTATGGCAATCGGGGTAATGTTCAAGGCAAGTAATGTGACAAGGCAAACAGCTAGGAATCTAGATGGCAAACACAGAACATCTTCGACTGAAAAGTAAAGACATTCAACAAGCCAGGCACTCGGGGTACCGTAGTAATGGAATAATTTCTCTGTAGCTATATTTGACAACACTTGCACCAAATGCGTGTATTTACTACAGAATGCGCTAGCTCCAAACATCAACAAGCGGAAATTTCGCTCGTAGTAATGGCAAAATAAAGAGTGAGAATGGCGGAAAAGGGAAAGCCATGATAATCACCACAAATGATCATACATGACACATATAATGTTTAGCAATTTCTGTCTCATCTACCTGCCATTTGACAGCGACTGCCAGCTTCATTTCAAGCGTTCAGTCATCTGTATTTACACATGGTGACACTTAATGGACATCAGACACTTCAAGTCGAGAAGGCCAGCTGGGAAACGTGGTTTCCTTGTTAATGGCGCAGACAGCAGTTACCGAGATAAACTACGCAAACACAGAGCTACATTATTTATTTATTTGTATATTTCTCTCAGCAATTTGATCGTTGTTCCAAGTATTGTTGCTGCATTAAAAAAAAAACGCATTGAGTGTTGTCCTGTAACATTGTGGTAACTAACTGTAGTGCTTTAAATGTTATTATAATATTAAGCTACTTCCCTTTATGGATCCAGTATGCACCAAAGATTTATCATGCATTTTTAAAACTGCTTCCCTTTTGCCATCACAAAGGGAATGAAAAAGCACAGAAGTCGATTTGTGTGCAGGGAAATGGCTCGACAAAGGCTAGTCGGTTGGCTGAACTTTCAAGGCAATTGCACCCACATGAAAGAAGAATTTTTAATTGGAGATAATCAATAGTATCCGCATTATTGTCTCTTTGGCCCTAATTTATGGTCAGCCAAGCACGTATGTAAGCTGCCACTGGATGTGACTGGATGCAGCTACAGTCAATGGATGTTTACATTTAGTTCTTCCTATGTAGTCTTCCACTTCCAAATTTTCAAAGAAACGATACTTTGTGAGATAAAACGATGTTGATTTTTTAAAATAATAATAATAATATGCTTTTTACACCCTCTAGCAACGAGCTCCGTTTGTCACAGACTGTTAAGATGAATTATTTCATTACACTGCCATCATCGATGAGTTATCATACAAAGGGTAAGCTGGCGCTTGGAGTGGATAGAAAAGATAAGGTTGGGTTTGTTCAATATGCAATCAGACCATGGACATGATATAGCGATATAGGGGTGGATGGGTCATAGCTGGATGGTTAACGACTACAAGCAGTGAGCAATTAAACGACTAGTTGGCGTTTTAGTGAGTTAGTTGACTGCTACACTTTAACCATCCAGCTAGTAGTTAGCGGCGGACTGCAGTGCACACGACCTTTGTGTGTCAGACTGTCGTCTGTGTCAGATGTAAGACGATCATGCTCAAAAAACAAATCCAACCACCCCGAACTCCTGTGACTGGGGAAAAAAAATGTGGCAGCTATTACAAAAATAAGTACGGGCCAGGGTGGTTACCTGCACCTGCCACAAGTGATTTCTTAGGATTTAAATATCAGTTTTTGAACTCGCACGACTGCGTCAAGCCTTGAATAAGATAAGCGAAATTGTAAAGATCTCTCTCTCTTCCCTATCTCTGAGTTAGTGAAAGCTTTACAATTCCATTTAACACGTGCGTGTGCGTGCGTGCTACTTTCTCTCACACATCCAATCATTTCACGGTCATTTCCACAATTGGATTCTCATGTCTGTCCACAACTTCTCAACCGATGCAAGTAAATGAACATGAAAGCATTAATTTTTTTAAACATGGCACATTCATTTCAGTATTTTATCTTAAACTGACTTACCGTCGGCATTAAAGGACCTCCGGTGTTTACCACAGAATGATGTGCGCCTGGCTCGTATCAATGCCCGTTACAAAACTAAGAGCTATACGCTGATGTCAGGAAGTGGGGTAGGGGCAGAGCCTATCCCCCCACCGATCCGCCCCTACCTCCCCAGCTCAGCGGGGTGGCGTACTCTTGAAGAGATTGATTCACTGCAGCAATATCTTAACAATTCCGCCTACTGGCAACACGCTAGCACATAATAATAAGAAAAATAAAAAACAACACTCGGCTCGGCTATCTTTTGTTGGATCCTAGGCTGCTTCATATGCACCACTTCTTTCAGTGACGCAGCCACCACCACAACCCAAAGTGTCATTTACCAATCCCCTATGGAGCGGTCGGACAATCATGCAGAAAACGCGTACCTATATCTTCCTTTATATATATATTTTTTTAAAAAAAAAGTCGGGCTGAAAGCAGCTGGCGTATGGGCTCACGGCTGCAGTATGTTACTGCAGTGAAAATGGGAAACAGAGCTTTTCAAAGGTGAGAATGTGAAATAAAGTTTCAGCTAAATGGATGAAATCCAGGACAAGAGACTCAGAGCTGCATGACACGGGGACTCCGCGAAGCGCAGACGTGGATCAGATTAAGATGGTCGACAAAAGGCACTGGCGGATGGCTGTAAGCTTTTAAGTCACGCAAGAAAGTGCACAAATGGGCGTGATGAACCGATGACACCCATGGTGCCACTGACCCACTGTATATGGAATGTGTGTCAAGCTAGCCCCATTGTTTGGGAAATAGAGGTACAATCTGATGAGGTTTGGGGTAAGGTATGGTGGCATACAATTCGACCATTTACCAATTTAACCAAAGCGACACCCACTGGTGCACATATACTATATTATGTACTTCTCGTAATTGTCAGTGGTCATCTCCAAAATAATAGTTAAGTCAACTGGTTACTCAACGTATTTTTCTTTAGTCGAGGTGGGTGAATGTCTTTTATTTATTTTTTTTGTTGCTGTAAGAACGTCGTGTAGAAATTTACCAGTTACATATTCGTTAATAATTATCCAGTTAAGAAAACCCTTTCTTATGACATTTAATCATAAAAAATCTTAAAATCTGAAATTCGTCACTATATCATTTGTAAAGTTTTTTTTTTCAAAGTGGGCGATAAGGTCGGAGGTACTACGCGTGATCAGAAGGGAAATAACTTAAAACCTGATACTGTCGGGAAAACAAATTAGGCAAGTGACGTCCCTTAGCAATCCCAGCATTCCTGTAACCACCGCCGCCATAGTAAAGTAAATGGTAAAGAAGTGAGACTTGATCAGGTACACAAAGGTGTTTTAGGAAACAAAGAGGAGAGAAACTGATCTGTTCGTGTTAAACGACGACCCCTACAGACGTTAACATTAATTTGTATATCCAGTCGGACTTTGTGATTCCTTTGTTTACTTCCGAGACAAAATGAGCTCTGAAACAAAGGCTGCAAATCCTGGCAAGAAAAAGGAGGGTTTTCTAAAGAGGCAGGCGAAACAAGCCAGAAATTCTGAAATGTTGTCAGAAGACGAACTACTACAGAGGAAAATAATAACACCGGATGATATTCTGAAGCTCAGCAGATGCACAGAGAGTAAGGATAGCCATTGTTTATATTTTTGGTGTTTTCGTCGTCTGCTTTTGCCTTTTGTGTCTTGGTTGCAGCTGGTCTAGTTTTTTGTTACTATGAACACAACAAAGTGCGGCAGTGACGTTTCGTTTTTTGCGAATGCGTGACCATTCTGTTGTTTAAAATTTGTTTTATATCATAATAGCCACATCCGATTTCCTTAGCAATATGAAACTGCATGTCTTTCGCAGTTTAAATGTATACAAGTAGAGTACCGTCGTCAATTGCTAGAGATTTCAGGAAGTTCACATAGAGACAGAAAGGACATTTAACTGTTTGTTTTCAACGTGTTGAAATATCTACTTTCTGTGAAAGTTTACTATTGGTTTAAATGGCATATAAGGTGGTGTATACAGCAGTTATATTGGAAATTGTGATTCAGTATTGTGTACAAATGAGACTGTGCATATGTTTTAAGAAGTCTTAAACCTGGTAATATGAAACGTTTTATAATTTCCCTATAATTATAATCATCCCAATAATTTCCCTAATTTCCAGTGCTGCATGTTTGTCTTATTTTCCATGCATCAAACTATTCCTGTGTATGGTCTCGACCTATACAAGATGGATTACTAAGATCTATCACAGTATATTTATCTGATATTTCTTTAATTATTTTCAGTTGCAAACTTAAGTTCCAAGACACCTTTAAGCCATTTATAGTTGAAAATTAGTCATTTTATTACATTTTAATGTCAAAGCACATTCACTAACTGCTGTCAGCATTTATGTTGTATTTTGAAAAGAAATTGGCAACTTTTTTCCAGAATACTTGTGTCCACCAGAAGCAAATGTCTACGGCATAGATTTTACCCGCTTCAGATTGAGAGACATGGAATCACAGACAGTTTTGTTTGAAGTGGCTAAGCCCACTCCTGGTAGGGCATTGTGGTTTTGCTCATCCCCATTTGTGGATTTGTTTCTATATGCTTAATAAAATTATTTTATTATATTTCCAAATTACATTGTCCAATAATACTTAAATTTGACCTTGGAGAGTTTAGTCACATTAATATTTACCAAACCATATTGTCCAATAATCCTAGAATTTTAGAGTAAGACACATTAACCAACACTTTTGTTTTTTTATCTTCTTAACTGTTAAAGGTGATGGAGAAGACTTTGAGCAAGAACTGGATGACTCAGACCCAAATGCTGGACGATTTGTGCGTTATCAGTTTACCCCCCAGTTTCTCAAACTGAAAACAGTTGGAGCCACGTAAGGGATTGAATATTTTACTTTGTCTTTCTCATTTTTTTAACATGTTGGGAACATCAGACTTTTCTGTCTGCAAATGTTCTTGCAGAAGCATGTTATTATAATTTACATTTTTTTAAAAACAAAAGAAACACTGGTAGAAATTTTGAAGAGCAATGTTTTTAGTTACCTTGTATTTAATTTTTGCTGCCACTAATTTCTCTTCACTATCACTCATGTAGAACTCACTCTCATCCTGTTCTCTTTTGTTTCCTGTTATGTCTTTTTCCTTATCTCTAAAAATTTATGGCATGCTGGCTGTACTAATATAATGTCAAAATTCATATAGTCGACAAATGATATGTCACAAATCTTCTTGCCTTGCAAGATTTGGATATTTTTTTTGATTTTCAAAGATATGGACTTGGAGATTTATTTGCCTTATTTTATTCATATCCCTTACTTGTATATTTTGATGTGAGACAGTTACTTTGACATTGTTGCTTTGCAGGGTTGAGTTTGTAGTAGGAGACAAAGAAGTGACCAAGTTCCGAATGATTGAGAAGCACTATTTCCGGGACCGTCTCCTCAAGTGCTTTGACTTTGAATTTGGTTTTTGCATCCCTCACAGTCGCAACACCGTTGAACATATATATGAATTTCCTTCTCTGTCTCCTGATGAAAGTAAGGCTAATAATTTTTGTATGCTGATATGATAGAGTGAAAAGCAACAGTTTTGAGCTGTCCATGACAAGGGAAATCTATATCTTTGAATTAACAAGACTTTTAGCTGGCAGAATGAGAGCAGGAAATGAAATTTTTAAGAATACTTTCAGTACGCATATTTTTAGTAAGATTTGTGACTGTTGTATCTGTAGGCAAGGAGCTTAGTGGTGATAAATAGTTCACCAGTAGTAAATCTTGAAATTTTTTTTAAGGTAAGGTTGTTTAGTAGTCTTCTTCTTATGTCCCATGAATTCATAATTTTCATCTTATTTCTTCATTAATACCTGCAATGTAGAACATTCTCCTCTAAGCTAAAAACTGCTCTTTCCTGACTAGATACTTTGCTTTTTAGAAGACATTTCTTTCTTATACTCGAAATAATTGAAATGTACTTTTCAGCTTTGAAACAGGAAATTACAAAATGCAGCAAATTTCCAAGTATAATAACTGAAAAATGCAGATTCTTTAGCTACACTGATCCCAAAAATGGGTCAGAGCTTACTGTGTGACCGTTTGAAAAATAGTATTGAAAATCTCTCCGTATGGACAAAAAATTAGTTAGGGGGGGTGGGTGTATTGGCTGGTCACAGGGTCCATTCAGTACATATTTGCAGTCCTTTTTTATATGGTTATCAGTGATCTGACAGTTTTCAGAACATCTTTTCCTCTTCTAGTAAGCTGAATCTACTTCTCTTTTTTTTTCAAAATTTTAAGCATATGTAATCTCTACTTCAGTTTCACCCTCTTTCATTTCAGTTCAAGAAATGATTGATCATCCATTTGAAACCAAGTCTGACAGTTTCTACTTTGTGGAGGACAAACTGGTGATGCATAACAAGGCGGATTATGCATACAATGGGGGATCATAGTTTCCTTGGCAAGAAGGTGTCACTGTTCAACATGCCAACAGGTCTTGTGCTTTGTGTTTCTGTCTTTGTGCTTCTGGTTACCTTTCACAAAATTAAAAAAAAACCTTCCTGATGGACCTTAACATAAACGCACCACTTTTGCATTTTAAAATGTAAACAACTTTCTCGGTGCATTTATCTTAAACAACTCTCGACTGTTTAAAAAATTTGATGGTCAGATCCAGGAACTGAGAATACATATTGAGCCTGATGTTCACTGTGCGTCTGGCAGTCATGCTGTGTAGCTGTCAAATAAGGCGTAAGCATGAGAAACACATGATCTGAAATTTTTGTGACAATTTGATAATGGTTGTTCTACTGCATTGACATGTTTCTGGAAATATTTTTGAAGAAAAAAAAATGAAAATGAAAGTTTAAGAAAAGTTGTACAAAAGTGCTATTGATGAACCTTTGTCTTGACTGCCTTTACTGTGTCAGAGAAATTCTCTGATTAGGCTAGGCATTATCAAAATTTATTTGAGTGTAGATGGGTGATTTAACGCTTTTTGTCTGTTCTTTTCTGAAATTTTTAGGACTTAATTTTGCAGAATTCATTTAGTCTTTTTTTTTTTAAACCAGAGTTTCTCAGTTTCAAGTGACAGCATGCCCTAGGCAGATGTAGTGGTTAACAGATTTGGATTGTATGACTCTTAAGCATAGTGACTGGTATGTTTTGTAACTTCAGATGGCTAAATATGCCACATGTAACAGAAACTATATGTCACACATATTGTGTGCAGGCATTTGTTTGATGTAGAACTCTGCTTCCTTGCACTTTATTTAAAGTTTTGGCTTTGACTCATTTGAGGAACATCTTACATAGATGCGTAAACCCATTAAAATTTTTTTATGCTGGCTGTTCATGAAAATGAAAAGCAATGTTTACTTTTATAATAGCAATCTCTTAAAAAGACAACAACCCAGATCAAGACAAATTTCACACTAATCTACACAGAAAATTCCTTTATTAGTGAAACAGTTCTGATAGAAATAGCATAAGCCAATTTTTTTTTAAATTTTATTTTAAAAGAGGTTCGAAATGTGTTGTAACAACGTCTGCAAATTTTGTCATTATACATAAACTCACAAAAAGGTCTTTTCACCTTTTAACAAATGTATAAAATATAAATATTTTATAAAATAAAAAAGTTTACAAATGCTTACATTTCTATTGTCTTTATGTGTAATGTAAAATGTATCAGCTCATGCACAGCAGCAACTGGTACAGTAACAATTGGTTCAAACAGCTAAGATCCTAGGGCAGAACTGATGTAGATAAATACTCCTTAATTTGGTAGCAATATTGTAATAGCCATCTTTTCAATACCTTTTGTTCAAACAGGAAGATTGAGACACTTCTATTACACAATGATTTAAGAGTTAAGTGAACAAAGCATTGCTTATGCTGCATCTTCCTACTATGAAGAAGCATTCTCATCTTGTGTTTTGTATTTTTCTGTTATTTTACAATGGCTTTGAACTTGCATTAACATTCATAATATATGAATTACCTGTATATGAGGTGACTTCTTTTGTCTATCAAGTGGTATCAAGCAAAGCATTGTATGGCATTTGCATGTGGTACATGTTGCTTTGTCTAATAGCTCAGAACAGTGCAATACTAATGCTAGTTCAGACAGTTCAGATTTAGGCAGCCCTTGCATCTAGCAAAATGGGGTCATACTACAAATTATATGCAGTATATACATGCATCATGTGTGAACCTTTTTCAGAATGGTAGGAGTTTATTATCAATTGTAAACTAGATGCAAAATGTTTTGAATCAATAAAATCAATGTGGGGAGTCAGGTCCAGGAAAATTCCTGGAATTTATTGCTGCCAATTGAAAATGGACATAGTGAGAAGACAAAAGATTTAATGTCCATCGCCAAGAATAAGTCTTCTCTAAGATCAATTTTTTAAAACAGTTTTTGCTTAGGGTCCCTATGCGTTAAGGTCCTCTCTTTTTTTTGGTCAGTGACACATCCCTTTTGTTGCCAGTGACTCCTTTAAAATTTCTACTGATTTTTTGCATAATAGTCACTTACAGATCATTACCTCAGGACAGTGAATTAGAGCTTTGGAAGAGACCTCTGCAGGTATTTATTGAAGAGGCCATCAGCACAACTGCCAGTAATACCTTAAATTGGTTTCTCCAAGCCTTTGTAGGTTGGATTTTGTGGTGGGGAGGGGAGGATTGTGATTTTCTCTTTTGGATGGAAGGGGGGAACTGTGGTTCCAGCTAGTTCAAGCATGCTTCCAAGAATCCACAGCAGGCTTGTTGAGGATTGTGTACATTCTTAGCTGCTCCTTGAGCAGGTCGTTAGTCTCACTTTCGTGACTTATTTGCTGCAATTTCAAACAAACACAACATTCACTGAAAGCTGCAGGAACATTAGTTGAAAGTGAATGAGCTCTGTAAAGAAAGGAAAAAAGTAAATCCACTGACTGGGACCATTTGTTATTATCTTACTTACAAAGAGCCAAGTACTGAGAAACCTGCTTTTTTAATGTCTAAAGGAAATAGGAATGGAAATTATTAAGATTGTCTGTTGAGGCTACAAGTTGATGTCTAGCCATGTTCACACAAGCTCAAGACAGGCGATTTAAATACATGTGAATGACTTCATGATTATAATAGCTATCATACCAAGATGGTTTATTAGAAAGGCATTGCTGGTGCTTTGTATGCACATAAGTGAACAATTCAAGTAAGTAAAGAATTGTAAGTCTTGCACAATATTTCCAGATCAATGTATTTCCGTATCTAAAGGTCATCTGTTAGGGGGATGGGGTGGGTAGGGGTGCATACACTTAAAATTACAGAGTTTGGACAAATAATGCCACAATTCAAGGTGTGGTGCTAGAGGATGGAGTATGTCCATTCATGTTCTCTGGCACTTTTCTTTCTTGTATCTTGGTTTCCATCAAGAGAATTTAGAAGCTGCACTTGGAAAGGATTCTTAACATGTACTAATGTGGTCTTTAAATAGCTGTCAGCAGCTGTCAGTACATGCTGTTTCAAACCGCTGCTTCACATTTGTGGACACTGCACTGATTGACAGTGGTGTACAAAAAAGTTGCAACAGAGCTGATGTACTTCATCTGCAAGTTTCCTGATGGCATTAATGCAGGCGATCATTTTTGAAGTGTACATACATAATTCTTCTTCCCATTCCTCATGAAAAATTAATAGTTTTGTTCCCCTGTTTTCACAGAGAATTACCCAAATGGAACAACATTCACTGACCACAGCATGCAGTGTGTAAATTTTGTGTGAATGCATGCGTGCGTGTGCATGCATGTGTGTGGGTGGGTGTGTTTTGCAGTCACTGATTGTAAATATCCACCGATTGCTATTCCAGCTAGGATATGTCACTGTGGTTTTGTATTAATGTTTAAGCTATTTTATGAAACATTTTCTTATGTATTTATGACTCATTATCTTCTTATCAGTCTAGTACATTTATTTAATATTTGTTATAGGTGTTTCAGTATTTTGTAACATTCCAGACTTGAATGTTAAGCATAGTTTTGTGCAGGTCATACTACAAAGCCCTTGATATTGTCATTTATATTTGAGAATTCTACTATTTTTAAAACAAATAATGAGATATTGACTAGGACTCATTTATAAATTGTATAGATACATTGTGGCTGTTTTTCTTTTGTGCATGTTGATTTATGTTTTTGATGCATATTAGTTTATTTTTAAAACAATGAGAGTATGGAACATGGAATAAAAAGTTCTTTGTGACTGACATGTAGTTTACACATTCTTACAAATGATGCAAAGGTTACTTCCTCTTTTGAATTAAATTACTGCAGTAGATGATGAATATTAATAGGTTTCTTATGGTTATAAACATAAATAGATAAACACAAGAAAACACTGCCATTAAGCCATTCACTCTTGGCACATCATCTCCTTCTCCGTCCACCCAGTTTTGTGTATGCATGTGCAGATTGTACATGTTTGTGTTCAGGAATTTTTGTTTTTAATGTTTTGAATATGTCCTGTATGAATGTGTGTATTTGTTATTTTTATAGGCCTGTAAAATCTGTTTATTGGCTGATATTCTATGACACATTTTTGTTTAGTACTTTTCTTCTGGTTGTGAGTCATTTCGACATTCAGACTGCACACACATTAAGTGTTACAATTTCCAAGTAAAGCAGTTTATCCTGTTGTACATCTACTTAAGTCTGAGAAATATTTTTGTAATAACTTATACAAGTTTTGATTCATTTCCAAGAAGCATTTCTTACATGATGCTTCGATTTCACACAATTTTTCACAAGCACTTAATGGTAGTGTTGTGAACTAGAGCAGAAAGAAAACAATTTGAAAGAGCAGGAGTGGTGGGGGCACAAAGATTGAGCAAGTTAAATGCATCATGTTCAAGCGTTTCTTCCTTGTCTCTTCTTCCCTTACTGATCAGAGTCCTGTTCATTTTTTTTCAATTTTGGGAGAAAAAGAGCGTCAAATAAAAAATATGCATAGTTCATATGGTGGAGCAACTGTGACAAAGGTCAGTCTTGAAATCGTGCTATTTACTGTCATTTGCAAGGTAGTTTTATAGGATTTTTTCTTTTTTGTTAGCTGAGCTTTTTGATATTTTCTGTTTAATTGTTCATGATGAAAGCATTGTTCATTGCAATCTTTCACCACATACATGAAGTCATAATGGTAGTCTCCTTTCTGTTGTAGTTTTGATGGTTCATTCTTTCTCTTCTCCATCATGATAGCCTTCACATATGTCTAATTGTTTTGTGCATAATCTTTGTGTTACTTTGTGGTTGTTCCAGAAAGTTATCAATTTGAGTTGTTTGCTCACTGTACTTATGTGCAACATTAATGAGTGGGTTTGGTTCATTATGGCATATAAGTGTTCTGTTCACAAAATACAAGTTTTAATCAACATCTTAATTCTTACCTAGATTTTAGAAAGACCTCAATTTTTCATGTCAGAAAAGTATAATCACTAATTAAGCCTAGCCTAAGTAGTGTATGCTTGAAGCTCTTGCATTGATTGTAACTTCATCGATATCAATAGTTAGAGGTTAGGTAAATTTTGTATGTGCTTTTTTTTTAAAGGACAATTTCGCTACACATTTTTATAGATAAAGTAATGACTAAGCTGCATTAACTTTGCTTAATTTTTTGTCATTTGGGTTTATCATTTTTGACTCATATTAGGATGATGCTTTCGTAGGATAGTTCTTTCAATCAAGACGGCATAATGTTTTTTGTACAGATTAGACCAGGACATCTCTTTATTCAAGTATTTGTGAGATAAAACATTGAGGGCAGTTGTGATCACTGATAATGAAGAGAGAAATTTGGGTGTATTGATCTGTCATTCAGGCAGGGTTTTCTAGCATGGTGTGGTGTTGATCTGTTTCATAGGATTTTGGTTCATAAGCACAGAAACGGTCATCGTTTTTAAAAAAAATTTGTTAGCTTATCTTTGGCTTAACAGTGTGTAAAACTTTATTAAAAAAATTAAAGAGTGATCTTTTATGAGGGGTTACGTTGGTGTCAACACCACTTATTAATATGCAGAAAGAAAAGGACTGCTTCACTGACCAAAGACTGCTTTTATTAATTCAAGAATGTTACTTTCATTCATTGGAAACTTATACAGGTACAGAAAATTTGCAGAAATATTATTGAGAAAAATTATACATCAAAGCATGCACCTTAGCATTGGGTGAGTGATAGTTGCATGTGGTTGCTAGAGGTGACAACTCTGTGGCTACTTGAAGAATCTTACACTAGAATTTTCAAATATTCAGTTGAATTTTTTTTTCTATATTTCCTTTTGTTTTTATTTTCTTTTAGGGAGGGGTAGTTTTGAAAATACTCGTTTGTTCTTTTGCTATCACTTATTATCAGTTATTGATTTTTGACAGCTATAAGGTATCACAATTTTTAAATGTAAGTTTCATTATAGTGTTTGCAACAACAAAAAATTGTGTAACCTTTTGTAGCCTTCTCCTTATTACTGAACAGGACTTTGATGTGAAATACCAATTAAATGCTCATATAAAACAGCTTTCTCGTTGGTCTTTTCTTCCTCCCCTCCCCCCCACCCCTCCCCACAAACAAGTAAAGGGAGACAATCGAGGGAAAAAAATGTGACAAAACAAATTAACAAAAAATTAGCAGTTTCTGTCAAAATGAAGCATTTTTAGATTGTGAAGATGGGAACAATACACTTGTATCCAGTATCACTGTTAGAAGACTTAAGAAATGTGTACTTTGTTAAATTAGTTCTTATGTTTTCATTAACACTACACCAACTGTTTATTTTGCAAAAAACAACAAAATTGTTCATTGCACTTTGATTTGCAGATTTTTCTCAACCATTTACCCTTAATGTAAATTCAAATTATTTTCTTTACAAAATAGTTATCTTTCACTTGATGTTTTGTGCGTTCTTCCTTCGCATGAATATGCACTAAACTTGGTGATTTTTGCTCGTTATCGCTTAAACATAATTTTGAATTATCAAGTCAACAATGCTCGCTGGCCGTGTGATGCACCTGTGTGTCTCCCGCAGAAGTGAGCCCCACGTGGTGGAATCACGAACTGTATTATATACACGTCCATGGTGGAATGATGCGGCATCGACCCCTGCTGCAACTCCCCTCGCTCCTGCACGCTCGTATGATGATGCAAGCGCCGTGCAGCCAGGAGCGGGATGGTGCAAGAATATCGACTGAAGTATAGAAAGTCGGACTGCCTCAGTCCTGGACGAATTTCTACTACGTGTGCTAATATATATATTGGCTGCAGTTAAAAATCAGTCACGGTTCCAGCATAAGAATGTTTTCTTTGCTATAGGGTCCTGCTCAACATTATTTTCGTCTACTTGATTTAATAACAGAATTTGTAGGAAGCATTTACCTGTGTGATGACCAGCTCACTGCGCTGTGCACAAAATACTACAAACGAACCGACAGTCAACCATACAACAAAGAAACGCTCGTCAGCAAACAGAGGACACCGTGGCACACATAACAAAGTATGTAGATAAGGAGCGAGCTAAGATTCCCACCCACTGTACCGGCAACTCGACCCGCTCTTTCTTTCCTTGCCTGGTCTTTAGCTCGCTTGCATTCATCCATCACACGTAAAATACAGAATGTGGAGGCAAAGCAGCTCGATCAAAGCCACAACCCAACAACAGGTATTTTTTATTTTTTTATTTGCATAATGTTGCCAGAAATCAACGTGAAAAAAATCTTGTTCCACGAAAAATCTTTTTTAACTAGAAAATCTTCCAAGAAAGGTTTGTATGTAGAATTTATTGTCATTTGCTTTTCCTATTCACCCAAACTTCTTTCGTCGTGCACCATAATTTTAGTTTAGCTTTCTTTTGACCTTACTTATTCCGATGGGTTTTTTAAAAAAAATCGTTTTACTGTTTGTTTCTTGGTTTTTTTCCCCCATAATGGTATAATGGCTTTAAGATAATTTATTTCACGATACCTTATTTTAATTTAGGGTTGTTTTTTGTGTGTAACCAAGTGCTTCCCGAGGCCGTATTTTATCTTACTACCAACAGCAACCTTTCTGCCGAATAAAACGGATGCCATCGTTTGATTCATTCAAGAAAGGTGGTTTAGTGGATTTCGATGACAATATTGTCAGCTGACAGTAAGTAGACGCACCAAGGATAATTAGTTCGTGGACGCACGTACGTCTAGGGGCATTGATGGTGCCTTCTGGGATATCAGTGCTGCGGACAAGAAAACCTCTTGAACACCAAAGAAAATGTAGCAGAGAAGTTTGACACCTAGACCATACACCGTATAACATTGACATTTTTCTAAGTTCAACAAAATAATGAGTGCTTTACTGTCAATCTTTCCGGTCAACGACAATTGTCGACATTAATGCACCAACACAACAGTGCAGACCTTCACTGACAATTACTCCTCTGACAATTAACAAACTTCGGCCAGAGGGGATAAAGGGCTCTAAACCAAACTGTGAACATCTATCACCTGGAATATTAAATGTGATGGTTTTGCTAGATTCAGACAAAATAAATTGTATGTCTTCTATGTACAAAACGTAAATAGTATTGTAGGCAGAGTTTAAATTTACATTTAAACCAAACAACTAAAAAAAAATGACAAGGAACAGGCGAAGATTTCAGCAGAGAAAAAGGAAAAATGGTCAACTTTTTCATTTTCCATCTTTCAATAAATATTTTTACAGAAACAACATTTTTTTAAGTATTTTAAATAAGAATATCAGACAAAGTTTTAAAATATTAACAGAGAAAATATGTTCGAATTCGAACGTATGTTAGAAAATATAAGGAGATGAAAATTTTTGAACAAAGAAAAAATATATTTAAAAAATAATAAGTTATTTGTTCATGACAGTTTTGAACGACTGAAACAAAATGAACAGTACTCCCACTGTCCATACTGTTCATCTCGTACCATTGTAGTTTCTTCTTCTCACCTCCAGCATCTGTCTCCATTGCAGTTCAGAGTCCTCTCTCATCACCGTCACTCCCCCCTCTTCCCCCACCCTCATTTCTCTTCGCGCGTGCAAGTGTCAAACGATCAGAAGTCTGGAGGACTCAACCGGTTGTAACGTGTCACTTCACTTGAAAGTTGCAGCTGACTCCTATTCTGGAATGTGTGACCTCATCTGAACCAACGGGTCTTTCGCCTATCCATTAGAGTGAGTGCACGGTGTGACTCTAGGAAACTAGTGGAACTGCGCGTTCATTTGAATCCAAAATACATGTCGCACACAGAATAGAAGGGGCGCCCTTAGGGGTGAGGGAGGGGTTGTGGGGATGAAAGGACGAGTGACTGTGGGTAGGCGGGAGGAAATCGACGAAACTGGGATTAAGACTGATAACAGGCGATGATCTAAACCGGGCTATTTTAAGCTTCCCTAGGGATAAGCTGGAGGAATTTCCGAGCACTCCATCTCCCGCCTCCATAAATATTGAAAAGCAAGGCGAAGTCTCTGCACTCATTTCCAATTCTATGACACGAAACCATCAAGTTTGTTTTTTCTTAACTTACTGTTGGTGATGTCAAGCTGGTCAGATAACACAACGCTTTATCATCAAAAAAAAAAAAAAAAAGTTTCTTACATCCGCTCACTGTTCATGATGCCACATCCCTTTGACCTCCCCCCTCATCCCGTCGTCAACGGCAACGGTGTTCCCACACGTCTTCAACGGAAACTGATTTTCTTTAAAGAGATGAAGTTAGCGAAAGATCGTGATGCGAACATTTCAAACAATCCATAATCCTTCAGGAAGTGATTTCTTTTTCTTTGTTTCAGAAAGCAATTAAATCACACCCTAGTGGTGGCAAGAACTTCCCAGCGAACAAGAAATATCGAGGTTTCACAAAGAGCTTATGGGGTGGCAGGGAATGGCGGGGGGAGGGACGAAGACTGCACGTTGTTAATCATTGTACAGACAAAATTTCTTTAGGGTTATGTCTCTTTGTGGTTGAGTCCAAGCACATACGCGAGGCCCGTTTGAAAAGAGATGCGGGGCGGCTTCAGCGTCGGCCAAAGATTCTGGAAGTCGGGGGCCTGGGCAAAGGTGCTCCTTCGATGTAGGGCAAGTAAATGCTCATCACGACGTCATCCATTCCGAACGACATGGTCGCAAACTAACGTTCCCTGGCTCGAGCTGTTTGAGAAACTGCCTGAACCTGGACCCAAGCTGTGACCCAGCGACTCTTCTGGAGGAACACGGTCTACGAATACGGACAGCAGCAAGCGTGAAGATCCGGCAAGCCAACGAGGACGATCAGATGCACCAGTCGGCAATGGCGAGGCGAGTGCGGCGAGATCTTCACTCTAACGTCGGCAAAGTCGAAGAAGCAGCAGCAGCAGCAGCAGCAGCAACAACAACAACAGCAGTAGCAGCAGCAGACAAACGTCCTTTGTACTCTGCGTGTGCTGGACGGCAGTCGTAGCTCTGTGCCGGAGGATCACCTCGCCGCATTCCAAGACGCGCCGCAGTCCGTCCGGTTTATATACAGTGTCACCTGCCAGAACGTTCCAGGCAATCAGCTCCCAGTGACAAGATGCTAGTCCCTAAACTAAGATCGGTGTTCGTTAAGCATGGGCCCGTCAATCATCTTTCTCTTGCTCCGCCTCTGCTTCTCCAACAAATGTAGAGATGATAGGGTGGGGATGGGGCAAAGGTGATACTAACTTTAATAATATTTTATTTGAACTAGAACTTGAAGTAGGAGGAATACAGTTTTACTGGAGTGAGAAACTCCGTTGGAAGAGGACGTGATGCACGAACTTTAACTTTCTAAGTTAATATAAACCACACACAGTTTCCTCTCAGTGAATTCAACAGAGAGAAGCTTCACACGATCCATGCAACAAATTCCTAACATCATGGTTTTTATGGGCTTTGCCTACTGTTCCATATCTCGACACGCACTGTAGCCTGACACAGCCTTTAAAAAACCTTTGTTCTGGGAAATAAGATTTTATGTAAGTGTTAAAAATGTATTCTTTTCAGAATCTATTCGGTCTGCTTGGTCACCAAGACTTCATGGCTTTCTTCGTCTGCAACGCAACTACAGCACGGCGCTTCTATGCTCCGAAAGCAAGCTTAGTTGTAAACTTAATATCTAGAACAAACAGTGTTTTTTCACGTTGGTCATTCTCTTTCTCCTTCACACACACTCTCTCTCTCTGTACCTACCAGTGTCTTCAAGGCCGAAGAAAATGTCCAGCGATCACGCCTTTGTATTAGATTGGTAGCAGTTCGATGGCGACTTTTCTCTTTGCTGTTTGGCTTTCGTTAGAGAAAAGAGTTCGCCTTTTAAACTTCTATGACTTCCAGTGACATGTCGAACTGCATGACAAAAATATTAACTGTGCGAAATGGAAAACGCTTCGAACCCTGCGTCCTACTCTTTTTAATAACCTGCTGCTTGAATCTCTCGGGGTTATTTCCAGTCGATCGGCAAATATTTTTAAACCTCATCGCATGAACTAATAGTTACGGCGCTGTGGGCAACTTCCCAGAAATAATTGTAGTATGTCATCACATGAGGTTATGAGAAAAAAAAGTTTCCTCAAATTGAGTATGAATAATGCGGGAGAGAAGCACCTCGGACGGCAAACCTAGGGCCAGTGGCTGCGGGCCAGCATCAATATGTGAGTGACAGGTAAGCATCTGGAGCAGTTTTAATCTGCTGAAAGATTAGAATCTGATGTGGTGGCGATGATGGTGGTCAGGCGAGAATGTGTAGCATGTGGCAGGTGTGTGATGGCTCTGACTGCAAATATATATATAAACAAAGAGTAAAGAGAATGAAAATTGTACGGTAAAGGACGAAGCTATCTAGTCAAGTAGCTGAGACAGGAAGCGCTGTGTGTGTGTGTGGGGGGAATCGGAATCTCTTTGGGACCAGAAAAAGTCTCAGGACTATTGGGATGAATGTCAGATCTACTGCAGCGCTAGGCTCTGCATTACACGATAATAGTTAATGCCATGCATGTGTTTAGCATCTGCTGTGTTTGGCTGCACACAAAACTAGGAGATAAAATAAGGAAACAGCGCACGTGCACACACACACACACGTGTTACGCATTCAATGACTTCTCTCTCCAAAGGAAACAAAGTTCTATCCCTGTCTGGGACTGGCCTCGGTACTGTTTTGCGTTTTAACAGAAGGGAAAACGGGAAAACCTATTCCCAGCTGCCCTGTAACTACTGACATTAAATTAGAGCAAAAAGTTAAGCTCGGACACCACTCCCCCTCCCCAATTAAAAAAAAAAATCCACACTTCTTTCATGCCAGTCGCATATCGTCAAGACACTGACAGTTTGTCTCAATGACACCAGGTGTTTGGTGCATCAGACCTCCTCGCCATGCTCCAGAACATTCTTGCGGAGTCAGCTCAGCCACGTCCCGCTGGTCACACGTGTCTGGTACATGTCCATGAGATGCCGGTGGCTCCTCAGAAATGTCGCGCTGTCTGCTGCACCTATTTCTGGAAAAACCAACGCAATCAGGTCTCGACCTTGTAAGAACATATCATTCTCGTCCTGTTAATCTTGGCGAGTGGTCAAATTAATGATGACCCTGGAAGCCCTTTCTAAATGACGTAACGTCAGAAAGGTATGATCACAGTCAGGGACAAACACAGGGATCAGAAATGAACATGGGAAAAAGAATGGCAACAATTTCCGTAGTTTCTAAAAATCATCTAGGTTTGTGTCAGCAGGAAGGAAAATACTTTTTAATGGGTCTACTATTTTGTGAAGTTTGCCTGTCTTATTTCCATCGTGGACAGCTGTCCGTCCCATCTCACGCATGCGCGTTCCCATCATTAGAACCCCTTAAAATATTTACTAAATGTAAGAGTGCATTTCATTCCAAGAAACTGACGACCTGCATGGTTGTTTTGATAATAAATATTAAGTGACCTTTCGGGTAGGCGTGCACCAAGTTGTCCCGATTCTATAGAGGTTATGTAGAGTCGTGTGGTTTGAGCACTCGACATTGCAGCAGGTCAATGGTTGAAGCACAAATTATAGCTATTGTTTTAAAGCCTGCACCAATCAGCTACTGGAAAAATCACCACCAGTGCCACCCATCAGCAAATGGTTGATGGTGGTCGCAGAGGAGTGACTATAGCTTTCGTGAGGGCGGTGCCCATCTCCTCTCCCTCCCTGCCTTACCTTCCGCAACCTCCTTGACAGATAGGTCCACTGGGCTTTCAGACAACGTTGCTCTCCTCGCTAGACTATCTGCTCCCACAAATGGTTAGCCAGGGAAGGTACACAGCCAGGAGAGACCCGTGCTTCCCGCTTCCACAAGCGTGTCCTAGCCACGGTAAATCCCTAACATGCCTAACTACTCCGGCAAAAGCTCAAGTGATCACCACGTGAAGCTGACAGACACAGAGAACTCTCCTTTGTAAGAAAGTGGAAAAACCGACCCCGACGATTTCTTGATGTTTCCCCCCTCTCGCGAAAACAAAAAGACTTATTAACGCGAAAACGATATATTAATTGTAAGAGGAACTGAGAATAATGTGTGTGTTCATGCGTGTTTGTATTGCAAAGAAGACTGCTGACCACATGCTCCTCAAGTGTAAACTCCAAGGTGAGTCAGTGGAGAGCTTCGGCGCTGTTTGATGACGGAGATGATGACAGCGACAACACAGCAGTTGTCGCCGAGCTATCGGGCGCTGAAGGTCCGACGGCAAGCTTGTTTTCATCAGGCCAGATGAGGATATATCGGTAAGCCGACGAGCGACAAGCCGCATGAACTGACAATCAGATGTCAGGTTACGTCATCGGGCCGCCATAATTAGAGAGCAACTTCCGGTCTCTTTGCAATGGGTTACCGAGATCTATCTTTGCTGGGTTGAATGATAAAGCACGAGTTTACCTTACCTATCGCTGATTTCTTCCACATTCTCTAAACATCACAGGCTTTCTACATTTAGGACAAGCTGGGTGTTAAAATGCGGCAAGTGGTGGTTGAGTAACATCAAGACATTCCTTGACAGACCTACGGAACGGGTCCGCCGTCACCACTGCTGCCTCTCGTCACGTCCCCAAAACATGTCACAGTTAAGGGACAGAGAGTCTGTAAACCGTTTTCGGAGATTGCAAATGTGTTCAGTGACATCTTTACCCCCATAGCGACATTCACGCACTTGTCTTGCGCTGCTTACAAGTTGATGACAACTTCTGAGCTTAAAAAGCTTTAGTCATGAGTTATGATCCTCCGCAATAATTAAAGGCAATAAATAATGTTAAAAAACCTAATCAGGTACTACAAAGAAAACATAAATGAGGCAAAAGACATCACTTTGTTCTAAGAACTAACAAAAACTAAAAAGTGGATCTGGAGGGAGAATGTCAATAAATCTTTAAGCAATGGAGGATGACCATCATTAGATAATAACAGTTGAAAAAATGTTTATCATCTTTCTCCAGTGACATGTACACAGATGAACGGACATTGACTCAACCATACAAGTGTACATGCACACATCCGTCCACTCATCTCATGTGCACACACATGTACATGTGCATACATTCCTAAAGAAAAAAAAAGCATTTATCTTTGTAAAAGATTAAAGATTTATGTACTTTACAATAATCATCAGGATATCACAAATATGCATTGCATATTATCTGTAATGGATTATGAACAATTTCTTTCATGTCTCTAAATATAGGAATTGAAAAGCACTCTTCAAGATCAGACTAACCTAAGGTGAAATTATATAAAAGGATAAAATTTCCATGCAAAGGCCAAACATAACTTCTGAATCAATATCATTTGTTAAATGGAAATGGAAAGTTGCTCCACTGATCTTTGTAAGTCCATATTGACAGAGCTTGATTAACAGAGCAAAACAAAAAAGAAGCCAAACAATTTATAATGGGAAAGTACATGGCATGATCATGAAATTGACTCACTTTACTTCCTCTTAAATACTGTATATGTCCCACAAAAAATGACCAGGAGAATGAAAAATGAGCCAAAATTTTTGGTCTCGTGTCTGCAAACTATGTCTTATGTTTCTGTTTTATATAAATCACAAAAATCTGTAATGCCACTACCAGGCAAAGAAAAACACTGAGTTGAACACATACACTGGAAAATCAAATTTCTTAAACATTTCAAAAATAAGCAATCATGACTCTTTTTTTTTTTTTTTTTACTGGAGCTTTTAAGTATCCAAACCAATAGTAATTCTTCTTGTACTGTACTACTGCAGCACAATCTTTCACTTTTGAAATCCAGTTTTTGTAATACAAATCATCAAATAATATTTACTAGTTGTTCCTCTACCTGATCCAAAATAAAGCCTCTCACCTGTCTCATTAATGCCACAATGAAATCACAGCAAGAAAAAAAATAGTAAAATTTTCGTCACAATAAAGCTTCATTATTTTGATTTTTAGTGTTCAAGTCTTATAAAAAGATCTGTAAGGATTGCATTTTCAGAAATGGCATGACCTTTCAGAAATAACTACCCATGCTCATTTCTGGCCTTGTGAAGCTCTTAGATGCCAGCTGCTGTATAACTTCAACAAAAGGCACATGGTAAAACTTTTAAAATATGACCACAACAGCAGTCAGTAAGTCTCACAACCCCTAAAAACATATTTCATGGAGTCCTGTAATGATCCGAGGTAGCTGCAGCACTACAGCGATGGTGTTTGATATGGAGATGAACACAATTCATACTCTATAGCAGCGGTTCTCAACCTTTTCCTTGTGACGCCCCCCCTGACGAACAAAGGTACGTCCGCGCGTCCCCCTTAGCCAGCAATGTAAGCTAATTTCACTAATACCGGTATAAGAAACTTTATAAAAATGACCACCTTCGCGCCCCACTTGTAAGCACGTCGCGCCCCTCTTGTAAGCACGTCGCGCCCCCCCTGGTTGAGAACCGCTGCTCTATAGGAATAAAAGCAAGAGGTAGACACAGCATCCAGGAACTGGATGCAAGAATGAAAGCATGAATTTGAGAAAACAAACAGCATCAGCAGTCAGCAAATGTTCCTATCCTCACAAAACTTTCATGAAGTACTCTACTGTATGGGCCTGAACAACTAACACATAAATGCCCATAACCATGATCAGTGTGATTACTGTTCCTTTGATGAAAGTGAATTAATCTGGTCACAGAATGTGACAACCTGTTATTAATTGCACGCAAATTTACTATCAGTAAAAATAACACACAATTTTTAAAGCTTTAAAAGGAAGACAAGCTAATAGTTAAATAGTTTTAATAGTTCTAGTTAAAGCTAAAAAAGGAAGTCAGAATAACAGAATAATGAGACGTCGTGAGGATGAAAATTTTTAAATTTGAAGAATAATTTCCTTCTGTACACAGAACTTGTTTTTAAAATCAATGGTCCATATCCTCTCCATAAACGGTGCTATGTGCTGAAAGTGGGTTGCGTTCCATGAGGTCATCATCATGAGCATCTGAGCGTTTTGATTTTTCTGATTTTTCTTTGCCAACAAAGCTCAGTGTTTCCTTCTCAAACTTCAACAGCATCACACCAAGCTCTCCATCAAAGCGATTCTTAGTTATCTGGATAATAAGGAATTAACAAGCTGAGTCAATAGAAAGTTAACAGAGTTTAGATCCATCACAATTCACATGTGCAGCCATTCACATACCCCTCTTTCATGCCTAAAAATACATGATCGCTCGTAACATTTCTGTAGACAGGTTCTTAAAAATTTTATCAGGAAGGTCTTCTACAAATAAACACAGGTATTATCATGCAAAATCACAAGTTAAGCGCATATCCAAGTGCTCATAGGACAGGAAAAAAACACACACAAACTCGTTTTCCCTTTCTCTCTGATCTCTGCTTCCTGCTCCACTCCCATTTTACTTTTGGTATCTTCTACAGCTTTGTTTTCCTAAGCTATGACCCTACTGTTGCTGCTGATCTGCAGCAAGTTTTCCTTTGATCTACGTCGCTATTAGACCTGCCTGACAAAATAAAACTTACCTGTAGGTACTTGCGCCCACGAAGGGACATCAACCTTTTGTCTTGCAGAATCAATACATTGTCTGCTTCTTGTGTAGCCTTGGCACTGCCAAACACTGATGCTGTTGTTAATTCATCTGTTTCTTTTTCCTGCAACCATCAATCCTTCAAGTAGACATAAGGCCCATCTCAAGCCATGTAAATGTTGTCAAACATTTGACCAAATCTGGTGAAGTTGTGTGTAAAGGTTACAGGGGACTATTGGTTCTGGCCGAATGTTCAAGACGTTAGTTTAGCATACTGAACTAAAAAACTAAGTTGGAACTTGTTTGATAATGCCCTGAATGAGAGGACTTCAGAGGTTTGATGCTTTGGCACTTAGCATGGTTAAAAACGCCCTTTAAGAACACTCTCTTCTAGCAAATAAGCATTTATTTTGCATTTCTAAGCTCTCTTTCTAAGTTCATCTTCCCAAATGAACCACTCAGTATTTAAGAAGGCACCTCTATGTTGCAAGCAACACTTGAAAAATGATCAACGTCCTCAGCTAAAACAAACTGCCATGAAGATATTTAACAAAGTAAAAAAGAACAAGAGGTCAACCATGTTTTGTTTTTTAAAAGCGTATTGCTGATAGTTTTCTTCCCACTTTTGATATATTTGCACTTCAAGTCTCATGCATTTTTGACAGAAACCCAACTTAAGAATAATATCTACAAAAGCACACACCTTTCGAGGGTGAATAACAACTGTCACATGACAGTTCATGTTGGTAGCAAACTTGCGGAAAGAACTGATAAAAATGTCCTGTTTGGTAAAACGTTCAGCCATTTCACCATTGGAGCCCAGCATGAACTGAAGATTGTCAACCACCACATGTGCAATGTCATGGACGTACACTGCATGCGACATGGCCTAAGGAATAAATTTAGGGCAAATCAGTGGCAGCTAGACAAAGTCATTTTTTTCTGTTTTGATATTTTTCACATCCCCAAAAGCTTATACTAAAAGTGCCTTCGGCAAAAATACCTGGTGTCTGAGAAACATGCCTGTATTGCCTGTCTGCATGTGTGAGCATAATAAATGAATGTACATATCAAAAAAGTGGTTGGTTGCTTGTACTAGTATGGCACCATCAGAATTATGTTTTATGATTGTTTCAGTTTAAATGACACTTATTGTAGGAAGCTTTGAAATAATCACAAATGGAGGCTGGAAAACAACATTCTAATTATTTTTTTTAAATACTGTGTGTCCAAAGGAAAATTTAGTAATCTTTTGGTAGGAATACCATTTTGTGAACAAGGTTTATTTTCCTTGGATCACATTTGGGACAATTTGTATAAAAGTGTGCACTTTCCTAATGTACACTTTTTGTGCTACGTGTTCACATTCTAGAAGACCAGCCACAACCTTGTCCTAAGTTGTCGTTCTAAATTATATTTCCCATGCTGCAGCTGGGGTTGTTTGTGTTGATCATGGCTTGTATCTTATCTTGTATCCATGATTCGAGAAATCAGACTTTTCAGAAGCTAAATATATTTGATCAGCTCACACACTCCTTACCTCTATTACTTTACGTATACTCTCCTGGCCATGAAAAGTCATAAAGTACATGGGCAGCTGTTCAAAACGATCAGCCCAAGCATCAAACTGATCGAGATGTTTTGATAAGTTTAGCCTGTAAAATCAGCCCACACAGGAAAGTGGTTAAAATGTTTGAAGTTCAGATGTCAAATTTATTCCAATAAGAATATTTAACAGTAAACAAGCTTCAACAATTATGCTTATGAGTGTTATAAAAACTATTTAAATATACAAATATGACCTCTTGGTAGATGAAAATATTTGCATTTGTAACGTTATTATAAAGTATACAGAACGATTGACATTCTTTCTGTAATCTTGTTATTTGAAAATAATGATCAAGCTTTTACTTACTGCGCAAATTGTGTCAACATCAATTTACCCAGGCGAACATTGTTGATTTCAAAGCTACCCCAGAGAGTGTTCACCTGGATTGAAAATATTCCATCTTTTTCTCTCACTCCTGACAGATCTTACCAGATACCTCATAACAGCTCTTACATAAACAGATTTTTTTGCACTACCAAATGATATTCTGCTTATATTTTTATGCTGCATTCACTATTGACAGCTGTTGTATAAAGATCTTAAATAGGAAAGTACTTTGTGTGTTGTTATAAACAATAAATGAAAACCACATTATATGAAAACTTGACCAAGAATTTTCCTAGAAGATTTTTATTGAAGCTAAACATGGTTCTTTTGCAAATTCTTCATTCATTTTGACTTTCCATTTTCTAGAGATACATTTACACACTGACCAGACAAATAACACATTTTTAGTTATCACTATAAACAACTAGTTTGTAACGAATTCTATTGACTGCTTATTAAATAAACATAGAAAACAGACAATGCCAAAGAAAAAATGCTTACCCCTTGCATACAGAGATCTAGCGAATAATCGCTAATAAAAGTGGTTTTCCCAGAACCTGTTGGGCCTGTGAACACAGTAAGCTCCCCTCTTCGGTGCCCCTTCAACAGTTTGTTTAGCACTGGATACCTCTTCCACTAGCCAACACAATTTATAAAATAAATAAATAAGCAGTGATAGTGCAAGACTATAGTGCCTTTGCTAAGCTTTTATTGAAAGCCTAATGCTTCAACATGTTGCTAAGTGTCCAGATTATTTTCTTCATCAACGTGGTCTTTTTTTTTATCATGGAAAAGATAATAACAAATAAAACATACAGCCATCATTGAAAAAATGCATTTCAGGGTGGACTGTTTACATACGTTTGTGCAAAAACTACATGTACCCTTTTGAAAATCAAATCAGTCCTAAATTTATCAACCATAAAAAGTCAGATAATCCAGGTTGAACATGTTCTACTGATCTGAAGAAGCAAAAACTTTGTTTTTACCTTGACACCTGCTACTTGCTCTGCATGCAAAAGCTCTGAGAAGATTTCTTGCCGAAGATGAGAGAAGGAGACGATAGATTTGTGCATAATGGGCTTGGCCTTATCCAGTACTTCCCTTAACCTCACGCCTCGACGCAGAGCCTCCAGGGGACTGGGATCATCTTCACTTGGCCTGTAACATGGAAATACATGTATGATAACTGATAAAACTGCAGCTAACACTAAGGGCTGACGAGACGGGAGGAATGTTGCAGCAGGCTGACAAAATCTGATGAAGCTGAAAGCATGCTTACAGAATGTAAGCTAGTAGGGGGCATATTCTCACGTTCTTTATTCATGTCAGCAGATAATTCAGTGGACACTGGTAAATGCAAAGGTCACATAGGAAGTAAGAAAGAGAAAAAGTGTAAAATTCACCCTTCAATGCAGTTAAGTACACAGCATGCTTGATAGCTTGCTTGTAGGTTAATCAAGTAACTCATCAGTATCTTTACACTACATCTTGAGAGGATTCACTCAAACTCGCAGGCATGCTTACCCTTTCCCCCAACACTCCACCCAACAATGGGTAAATGGCAGCACACATTTCTCTTGTTCTGCCCATACCCAGATTGTAGCTGGAACTATTATGGCAGATAGGAGTAAATCTAAAATAATTCTACGCAAAAGTACTTTAAGGCGCAAACTAAGAGAACACATCAAACTGCTTTTACCTGATGATGTAGCAACGATCGTTTCCAAGCTTTTTAGCAAACATTTTGGCTGCCTCCCATGCTCGCATATCATCTCCAAGCCACAGCACCAGCTTGCTAAATCTTTCCAGGGCTGGAAGCACCTGTATAGATAAATAGCTGATATATCTCTAGGATCACAACTCCTTCCTGGTGTACAAAATTACAATATCTTTGATAAGAACTGCCAAAAATCCATCAGCTGTGGTCGTGAGACAAAAGCACTCACCTCTTGCGGTAATGAAGAAAAACCATTTGGCAAAGCAAGTGATGGCGTCTGGGTTTCTTGAAATACTGCCAAAGCATCCAGTTCAGTAGAGGTAAGTACTACTTCCTTTGTACCATCGGACAGAGTATTGAATCCAAACAAGCCAAGAGGTCCGGTCCTAGCACACAAATTTAAATCTCAGATTAAACATTTTAATGTTTTCTACATGACAGGGAGAAGTCCACGAAGGTTGCAAATGAATAAAAATAAAACATTGTTATGACCAACAGCAAACACTAAATACACTAAAGAAATTTCCTGGACATCATGGTTTTATACCTGGGAAGAACTGATTCCTCTATGACTCTGAGATTTTCATTTTCTTCTGGTATGGTGCACATCAGACGTCTCACTCCTACAAGTTGCCCTTTGCCATCAAAAGCTGGTAAGACAAGACTTCTGGTTTGTATATCAAACTTGACGCCGTACTTGTCCAGTGTGGCAATTTTAAGCCCCTGTTAGACAGTAAGGGTATCTGCATTGTGACAGTCCTTGAGGAACTCGACAAGACTGATACAGGAGTTCTGACGTCATTTAAATGCACTTCTATACAATGAGAACAATGGCTTTTTAAGCTCATTAAATTGCAATTTCTTTCAAACAACTAGTCTTTGTTCTTCATAATATATCAGGGGTGCCCAACCTACCTATGGCCTACGAAGGTGCCTCATCAGGCCCACTCATTTTGACCAGACAATAATAATTTCATTTTTACTGGCAAAACCACCATGTTCTGACTCGCGAGATTTTATATCATGTCTAGTGTAGCCCTTGGGAGAGAAAAGGTTGGGCATCACTGTAATATACCAATCCCAATTATTACAAGTCTATTAGCTGTGGATGCTAAACCCTCAGAACTCTACATTTATGATGATGATTTTTTTGAACACTAACATGTATATCAAAATCATCCAAGATCTGCCTTGTGACATCAGCGGAACATGATTTTAGCCCAATACTTCTGTCCAATAAATCTTGCACTTGTGGAGATTGCTGACTAGCATCATGCACAGAATCGACTTCCTTGAAACACTGGAAATCTTTTCTGTAAAAAAAGAAGAAAAACCCACAGTGCTCACTACTTAACATGTGTTAATCATTTTGTAATTTGCTATTAATTGCAAACATGCACAAGCACAAAGAATGTCTCTCAGTCAGATAAATCTCATTTTAATAAATCTTAGGATGATGATGCAGCACATTATTTAGACAGGTTAAAGTATTAACCCTCTTAGCACAATGGGCAACGATCGTGGCTTTGATGGAAGCATGGGGAAGGCGATTTTCATGACTTTTACTACAAAGTTCAAACTTTCTACTTTCCAAAAATGTATAGGTTTTTGGGTCTAATGTTTACCTTAAAGCAGCAATAATAAAATTCATCCACTGTCGTCTTCGCAGTCTTCAGTTATAAGCCAGTCATTGTAATGTTATATTTTTATGTGGTGCTAAAGGGTTAACCATTTGTAAGAATAAATATTGGCTACCCTTATATATGAAATAATGTGTTAAGGGTCAAAAGTGGAGCATAGAACCAATATTACTTTCTGATGCAAATCACTTTAAACGGTGATGCGAAATGTCAATTCGACTGTCCCTCATCAATTTATGCTACACAACAGCCATAGATTTATGCCTCAATCAAAACAATATAGCTGAAAGCACCAAATGTTCTGATGGCATAAATGGTTAGCAGGTGAGATTAAAAGTTAAATGTAACCAGTTTGTATTTCCCCAGAAGAACAAAAAAATTCGAGTCACTTGTAGTCAGGCTCAGTTCTGCCTCTAACTTTTCCAAACAAAATTCACATTTTGAAAATTAAGGATATCTTTTCTAATTAATTGAAAAATGTATATAACATTTTATTCTCTAGAAAGTAGTACAATATAGTCTCAATATAGACCAACTTTCTAGACCATCTAAAACTAGCGATAATGGATAACTATCCAATCGGAGAATGCTTACTTAATTACTATAAATGTAATCAAAGAATAGGAAAAAGACAATGGAATGATTTAGTTACTTTCGTTTTTTTGATGCAAGTAGAAGAAGATTGTCCTGAAGGTCTTGCCATCTGCCTCGTTTATCACAATGCTTACAAACAAATTGACCTAGAGAATGAAAGAACACACACTAAAGATGAAACATCATCATTAAAAGTGAAATCTTTTACACTTATATTCAAGTATTAACATCTGTTAGTGCATTTTAAAATTACACTATTTCTTTAAAAAGATTTTCTGTAAGCTTAATAATTTCATCAAAACTCACCACTGGTCATATTAACAAAAAGAGCATCAGTATCGGTCATTCCTGGCTGAGTTTTTTTGTTGTTCTGTGCCAGTCGTGGGCAATGAGTAATGAAACAGGTGTGGCCTTGTTCCACCTTCATATTATTCTCAACTAAAAATGTTTTAATGTCCTGTTCTGAAATAATGTCTTCATTAGAAACTTTTACTGATTTTGTAAATGTTCTATGGTGGTCGGGAAAAGTAGTTGTGTCAGCTTGTATAAACATTGTATATGATCTATGAAAAGTTAATGATATATGCTGATTCTGAAATTGCACTGGAGTAAGACACTGTTGATTTGTCATTGACCCACATGCATCTGGCAACAATGTTCCTTTTCTTCTTTGGGTTTGTGTTGAAAAAAAAGGCAATTTATTATGAAAACTTAAGCATGAAGATTTTTGCAAGTGTTGCCAGCATTCAAAGCCTCTTTCTGTATTATCAGTTCTAGAAGGCTTGGTTCCAGTAGATAAATGGTCACAACTTGGAATCTGTGTTTTTCCCAAAGCTTTTCTCAAGTTACCCTTTACTGCCCAAGATTTTTCATCTCTTCGATCAGCAAAGATTTTCTCTTCCTTGAAGCAAGCACAAATATTGGAAACCTGACTAGGCACATTGTTAAGACCACTGAAAGTGCAGTGTGCGTAAGGATGTAGAGATTTTAATTTTTTGCTGTGGCAACGGTTCTGGAAACATGTTTCTATCCATGACACGCCAGAAGAGGCTTGATATCTTGTTAGCTTGTAATCTCGCCTGCTTCTTGGATGCTTCTCAGTTTCACCAGTACATCCTCCATCACAAAAATGTCCCGATTTTTGAGAACCAAATGCTGACCTTGATGTAGTACAAGTGGTTTGTTTGCCATCAGTAGCATTTGTACAAGTCTGTATGTGCACGCCACGCAGCTCTCCCTTCCTCCGCTGGACCCGAGACACGGATAGAAATTGAATCGACACAACTCTTAACCGCCGCTTTATTCCATCAGAAAATAGCATTTTATGTCGTGATCAGCATTACATTTGACTATTAGACGTTTTCGCAAACTACTCACTAAAATAACATTTAATATTTTCAGACGTCGTGTTGTGAAATCCAAGTCTTTCTCAACATCTCCTCAAACCATGCACATCTCTCATCTCTACGCAATTCACTCGTAATCATGAAGTAAGAAATAAAGTAGGTCACAAATACGTAAAAATGTGAATGGCCTTGCGGCTGCAAAGCAGGTATCCACAGTATCGCCGTCACAGACCCTGATTGAGGATGGCGTACATCGACTGTATTCACTATCACCTCGCGCAGTTTATTTGGCGCCATGTGCACAACAACCGTCGCGAGAGTTACCTTCCCTTGGCTCAGCAGACATCTGCGGCCGTCTCTTTGTTTCATTTAATTACAAATAGCCTTCTGTTTATGACTCTTGCCACTATGTAGTTAAATTTTCTGCATACTTCGAGGGTCGTCGTTAACAAGGCTGATGCAAGCTTGAACGTCTGTTCTGGTGTCATCTGCTCCGGCTGAATTGTTACATCACGAGCTTGTATACACATCCGTGGTTACATGGGTCACATCACGGACGTATATTTAGTTCGTGGTCACAGCGATAACTTGCAGGGTACCTACGTTACATACACTAATTTCTTCCTCGAACTCTTCCAACTATAGTTTTATTGTCGACTTTCTATTACCACATAGGGGGCGTCACTTTGCACAATCATGATTGCACTTATAATTATTCATCACTCGTTGACTTGTACATCTTCAGTGCTTTATGAACTAGAAATGTTACCATTTTGACATGCAAACAGAACCCTGATAATAAAGGTACGCGCACATGCATTAACGCCACAATCATCCATAAAAATTAACCAGCGGTAAATCCTGAGACCAGACAAAAAGAACAATAGATTGGTACCATGCATGTTTCAAGCGAAGGGAAGAGAAACATTGGAAGGATGTGTAAGACTTGTATCTATAGGCATCCTAAATCGTCTATGATCTCAGAATCAGCGTCATTTGTCTCCTCACTTAGAGTGAGGTGTTCAAGTGAAAAATCAGATTGCTTATTTAGATTAAAAAAAAAAAAGGTGGTGTTAAGGGGCCCATCAGCATCAGCAGAGTAGCACTCGCAGCATGCACACACACACAAATGACTAATAATTGTCTACTTGCTTTATTTCCATGTGTTCTATGGTGAATCAGTTCTTTTGGACTGCATATTACACAAAAAAAGAAATATTAGAATAGACTCTGCAAGGTCATAAGAAATAAGTTTTGAGACAAACATATAAGCTCCATGTATGCATTCATTGAAGATGTAATATGTGTTGGTATTACTACAAACACGCCCTCAAGTCCAACGATGTCCATTTTGTGAATTAATTCCATTTTTACGATGCAAACACCCATGGTAAAAAGTAAAAAATTAAGGGTTAATGAGAAAGAGATGATTTAATTATAGTCATAAATAACATGGGGCAGATTGGGGGCAAACAACTGAAAGTCACTGACATTTTTTTTCTGCATATAACACAGTTTCTTTATGGATAGCCCCTGGTCTGTTATCAGTGTCATCAATTTTTGACTAAAACAAATGAAAACCAATCTCAAGCCTTTTTTCCAAACCACAAATTTTGAAATCTTTTGATTATTATAATCAGCTTATGCATGTATTCAGATTGAAGGAACCTCATCAGAGTCCCTTTCAAGCAGCATGAGAAGTTCCATGTGTTTTGTACATGGAAACATGTCGATAGGCTGAGCTTTTATGAATTTAAATGGTACTCCTTTTGTCTTCCTGGAAGCTGGCCGTAAAAGGCTGTTGACACACAAATAGGGACATTATGCATAATACAAAGAGAGTTTGTTAAAAGAGTTTTATATATAACATTTTAAAAGTAGAATTCCTGAGTCACTGCAAAAAGTTACCAATGAATAATCAGTAAATACCAGGCATTGTAAAATTTATTATTAGTTTTTCTACGTTTTCTTAAGTTTTACTCTTTAACTATTATAAATCTGTGCGAACATGTGCAACCAAGCATAAAATAAGCATATACTAGGCATATGCATGCATGCGAGCACACACACAAAACAACAACAAAACTTACTCAATAAAATTTGTCTTTGCTATCATTGGATGGCAGGAAGCATATACAATGCGTTTAAGTTGTTGGCACATCCTTAAGGCTTTGATTACAACCTGATCTGCAATGACAGCATGATTACATACAATATTGACTTTTTTTTTACTTTATTCAAACAGATATAGTTGACAAATCACCTGCTTGGTCGCTGAGCTAAAAGAATTAGAACATGAAGTAATCACCTACACGATTTAGGAGATTAACAATCTTTCCATGGGGAATTTCAGTGAATTATCCCTTTATCTCCACTAAAAAAAAAAAAATGTTGCCACTTACGAATTCCAGCTCTGGGTGGATCCAAGATGGCAACAACATCTGATGTATCAAGGTTGTGTACAATATCTTGAATACAGTCTTGCACCTTTGCACAGTAGTACTCACAGTTGGTCACTCCTTTCCAAAATTATGAAGGGAAAAAAAGGACAGTATTAACACTATATTTACAAAACTTGGAATCATCAACCAATATAAACAGGTTGTCAAAAAAAGTTAATTATAAACAATTCCCAGGACATACTAAAACACTTATTCCTCTAAATTTCAGACACAAAATGTAATAATAAATGGTATACTACATTACGCCTTAGTATCCATGGACCCACACAGTTATCTCTCAACATACACCTATTTACACTTGCAGTACTTCCATTATCCACATCGCCACACACTGACTAGCACACAGTGTTATGACTCGTACCCACAGACCTGCATGCAGTGTCATGAGTCACCCATCTATTCATTTTGTCAAGGCCCCTGCATCAGTTCATCCTCTGCAATGTAATATATTCAGATTCCCACTCTTGTATAGTTATTATCTATAAACTTTTTTTTCGTTCTGCAAGATCTCACCATTCAACGCAGCATTACTCTTGGCATCCTCAACAGCTTCCTTGCACATTTCAATACCAATCACTTTTGCCACACTCTGAAAAAGATGCCAGAGAGCACTGTCATGCCATGACAAAACAAGTTTCAATCAACATCTGTTTGTGCACCCATCTAGTTATTTTCTTTCTTAATATTTTACTGTGAACCTTTTGTCCCCATTTATCCTTTGAGCAGCCCTGAATGTGCATATGGGCTATACAGCAACTGAAATGTTAAGCTGATTATAATGACATTTTTTAAGGGTTGATAAGTCCAAACATGGAGAAATCCTTGCAACAACTGGTCAAAATGTACTACTACACCATAAAAATTATGAAGCTTGATGAAATAAGCAGCTCCCCCTCCCACTCTTTAGGCTTTAAACAAACTTGATTCACATGCATATAAAAATCTGAATTTATTCTCACACTTTTCCTCTCCCTTCTTTCTTGTCCCTCAGGAAGTGCTAAGTATCTAAATAAGGAGAAAATAAATGTGATGTAATGGAGCAAGATGATCATGTCATATTGTGGGGGCTAACTGTCATATTATTGGGATAAGCTTTCAGTATTTAATACCTTAGCCAAAGATAATCCTATGGTTCCTGTTCCACAGCAAATGTCAAGAACAGTTGAGGTCTGAGTAGCCCCTGTCCACTCCTGTATCAATTTGTACATAACCTCTGCTGCTGCTGTGTTCACTACAAAGAAAAGATGTAGTGGTGAACTAACTACACAGTATATGAAGATTATGTCAGAAGCCCAATATATAAGATGTGTAGGCAGGTCTCAACAGGAACACTCAGTTAATCTTCAAAATGAGTACAAACCTTAATAAAAACTGGCAGCATCTTTGTTTTCTGAAGCTGTGATCAATTCAACAATGAACTTTTATATCTGACAGAGGTATATTACTAACGTGCTACTTATATATTAATCATGCCAACATGCAAGCATATCTTAGGAAAGAGGAAAAAAAAAATGTACCTTGGAAAAAAGAACTGGGTGATATCCTAAATTTCATCTCAAGCAAGGACTCATAAATGAACTGAAAAACAAAACATTTTGAAATACCTGTATTATATTTTAAACAACCACCTTTGTCTCATGTTTAGACCTCACAGAGTGTATACCATTTTATAAGTAATGCACCCAAGCCAACCATCTATCCCTCTGTACACCCCTATCTTCTCAACCATCAATCTAGTCATTATCAAGCAGTTGTGCTAAATGCATGCACTCTCTCGAAAATGCGCGTGCGCTAAAACACATACTCTCTCGGTGGCAATGCCCTTTTCATTAATATCTCTTCAGCATCTCAAATCTACTCACCCCATCACCGTAGATGAGTTCATAAGGTTCTTCAGAAGTACTATTGCTGGTCCTGAATAAAGCACCAGGTGTGTAAACATATAAGCAGGGAAGAAAGTATACACACAAATGCATGTACATACACATATTACAAAAAAATACTATCAAATATCTCTTCAAGCTTAAAAAAATAGTCATGAAGTGCTGTTCTAAACAAAATATTTCAAGAGAACAATCATGCTGATTGTCAATTTCATCACAAAATGGTTCAAAGGGAAGAATCTATATATATCTCATATATATATATCTAAACAATCATAAACAGATTGTGATTGGAAGATTGTGATAAGACCAAAGGAGCTACTCACTTGATAGAACATGGTCGAAAATAAAAAGTGCTAACACCGGACATTTTGCCTGGTCCCTCAGTAAAGTAATTTTTAATGTCTTCTTTCACTTTTTCTCTGTCCTCCTGAATAAGTTAAAATAATAATAATTATAATAGAATGATTTTATTGCACAGCATCATAAGCAAAGCAGGTCATGCTCTCTGTACTGACCAATGATATTAAGTGTAAAAGAATACATTTAACTAATAAAGAGAAATGAACTGCGTCAATGCATAATGGTAACAAAACAACTACAAATGATCAAGCATAACATTTTTAATCACAACAATTTTTAAACATATGTTTTCAGAAAACATTTCTAATATTTATCAAACACATTTGACACATAATACTTGTGACAAGCATCATTTTAATTCTCACAGTTACTTTGTCTTAAATAATTCTTTTAATTTTGGCAGTTCCTTTTTATCCTGCTTCTGAGAAGGCATTTGATCAACACAAAAGACAGATCCAACCATCCCATTTTATTTAATTAAACAAATGACTTACTGCAGTAGTATTTTGCACAACAAATTCTGCAACACCCATAATACCCCCTCTTTCTCTTGTTGTTCGAACTGTCAGCTGACGCCAGTGGCCTTCATGTGTACGATGGTCAAATACAGGGTAAGTGCTGCTACCAAGGAATTCCTGAAAACACTGCACACACAGACACACACACACACTTGTTAAGATGAGGTAACAAGTGGATCCATAAGGCACATTCTTCTTTTACCATGTTTAACTGATTATTTTCTATATCCTCTGTTTTGTGTGGGCAGCAAACTCTGTCAGCAAATGATCCCAGATCCCAGGGGATGGTTGGGATCAGATTGGTTTTCCTTCTTGGGAGAGTGGATAGGACTACAGAAATGTTGTGGTGTGTGATCAGCTGGTCCATTGGGCACAGAGCATAAGTCTTCTTGAAATGGCTGTCAAGGCTGCAGTGTCTGGTCCTCAGGCAGAAGTTTCTGTTCATAGCATGACGTTTGCTGAAAGTATCTATGTGTGGAATACTTCTGTCACTTTTGTTACAGAGCTGATTTTTTCCTTTTGTTTGTAATTAGTGTGGCTGCTTTTTTGTATAAAAGACGATGTTGGTTGCTCTTTACTGCTGCCTTTCTCAAGTGGGTCCATAGGTATGTGTGGGCCTATTTTCTTAAAAAATTATTATAAGAATGACAATAATTATAATACTAAACCCATTTGTTTAGTTTTTGCTTTCATAGGAGTTTTGAGTAACACATGCATGATGCTTTTTTGTTTTTGTTGTCCTCAATTTCTCATTATAAACAATTTACATTGCCAAGATAGCTGAAGTAGTGATTAACTGCATGGCCACTCTCAAAGAGTTAAAGATATCTACCTGGGCCACCATTTTTGAAGACGAAGGAAGAATCAGGATCTCACTTGGGCTTCCAACACAGTCTGTTCCATCTTTGTACAAGCCAAAACGAAATCCCACTATGGTTTCTGTCGATCCCAAACGTAAACACACAAGAGCATAAAGGTAAATTTTTCATGATTTTACACATTTCCAAATGTGAAAACATTGTAAATGCAAGGAGCCCAATAAGGAACAGAGATCTAGCTCTCTCATTTTTATGAACTCCAGTGTCTTTCAGAATATTTTTGTGGATTAAAAAAATATGTAGCATATCTTTAAGTACTTGCCCACTGAAACTGAAATTTTCCACTTCTTCAGTATGAGGACTGAGATAACAGTGTTGAAGATCACCTTCTAATATGCATGCCTGTGTGCACACACAATTTGGCTTCCAGCAAATCCAGTCTGCTGAACATTGATTTTTTTCTTCTGAACTGGGCTTTAAGCTCTGGATACATTTTGCCTCGTTAAAAGGAATACACAGATAGCAACTGACAGAAACAGACCATAAAAATAATACCTTTTCCATCCTCACTTCGACCTATTGAGAACTCAGACTTGTTGCGATACTCCTGAAAAACTGGCTGAAAGAAAAAAACGTCAGCTTTTAGCATGATCAGCTGGACTAAAAGAACTCTGATTTACTTCATATCTCAAATTGTAGCATACAACACTTGTACTCACAGAAGGTACAATAGGAAGCAAAGGGCTGCACAGTCCATTATACAGCATTCTGCAATATCAAATAAGTAATTTGTCTCATTATATATCACTCTGAAATGTATAAAATAAGTAATGTGTCCAGCAAAATACTGCACATAAAGCTGATCAGATATCAAGAAAAAAGAACATTGGGATAAACTGAGGTAAAAAATGAACTGAGAGATATTTCTAGCAAAAAAAGTACATGATAAAATATATTATCAAAAGAAAAGGCAAAAACAGAAGTAATCTACAAAACTGAGGAAAGTAAGAGTTCTGTAGCTTGCTGATAATTCAATAATGAGGCATATAAGACTTACCTTGCCTGTACAAAACTCCCACGTACATCAGGGTGAGTGGCCACAGCTTTTAAAACTTCTTTTGCCGTTTCTGTTTTCATCTGAAAATGATCTGATCGTGAGTTACTTTTCTTTACCTTTTTTACTACAGTGCTGCTTATAAACAACCATAAAAAGTCATGGAAAACTCCAAAACAAAAGAAAGACATTCACACTGTATGTGGTATGCATGTATTCAAATATGCACAAAATATTCTAACCAATAATAAAAAAAATCTAAAAAACAAAAATGGATAAAGTACTCAGTTTTACTTATACTAGACTTTCTGACCTGAATACTGTAGACTCCCCCTCCCTCCTCCCAAATAGATACAGACAACTTTTGAACATAAAATTAAAATTGATAAGAAATGGAGCAGGCATTATATTTATAATGCAAACAATAAAATGTGAAATGCACTGAAAAGAATTTTCTGCATGCTTTTCATTTCATTATTAAATCTAAATCACATTACCTCCAGCTGGTTTGAGTATGGTGTTTCCCATAATGGAGTGACACTTGATTTTAGCCTGTATTTTGAAAGAAATGTTACATTTTCAAGACAGAAGAAAATTCTCAATTGATTTTCAAATAAATGACATGCATAAAATACTTTGTGACATTATAACTATGAGCTTTCTTTTACACACACACACATAATAAATACACAAGCAGGCTATATATAATGAAATACAGTCATTTTTGTAACAAACAAAATTAACATTTTTCTAAGATTTTAAAAAATAAATTCATGGTTTAAGTTAATTTTGCAATATAATATTGATTGAGTAGTAATCTACCTCAGTGCAGAAGGCAAATCTGAAAAATGGTTGTCATCTGTCCTCTTTTTCTTATTTTCAAGTGCTGTCTCATCTTTTAGACCTTGGTTGGTTGTCATCATGAGCAATCATAAAAATTAGTCAGAATATTATGTGTTGTGTTTAGGAATATTATTCAGTAACAAATTCCTTTTATATTCCTATGATGCTGCTTACATTTATCCTTGCAAGCAATTAAATCAGATGCACGTGGGTGCAAAGGGATAGCAATTTTGATGGTAAATTATTTCACAGTTTGAAGGGTTTATAAAGTTATTTTGTTAGTGCTATAATTTATTTTATAGCTTATACTATTATTTATTGTATTTATCATCCAACTTTTTTTTCCATCTTGAATATATAGAAGCATGATGCATATTGATGCATACACTTGTGCATAGGCATAAGCACCTGTCTTAAATAACAAGGCAGAATAGGTACAGTTGTGAGTCTCACTTTAAAAATATAAAAAAAGAAAATAATAACTCACTCTCAAGTTTTCTCTTCAATGGGTCAGCTGCTGCTTGAGCTTTCTGAAATGAAGCAAATGTTTTTCTAAGCTTTGATTGGTTTAGTCACTGCCTAAACATGCAAAAGCATTCAATATTAGTATTACACAGTAAATACATTAGTTCAGTGCATTAATGCCATTGGTAGATATTGCTTCAGTCTGCAATGTCTAGATACACCGACATGGGATCTAGAACCTCCAAAAAGATTTGTTATGTTGAAAATACAACAAATTCCTTTCAATGCTTGGAAACTATGATGACTTTTAGTGAGCACATAAAATATATTTACAGATTTTACCCTACTTTAGGGTTATTGAAGATGCATTTTAAAGAAATCGTCCAAATATGTAATCTTGAATCTCCACACAGTCATTCTGTCATATTCTAAATGCATGAAAGAAAAGAAAACAACCTAAAGACTTGGAAGCAAGTTAAATGTAAGAAGATTATTCAAAATTATAACAAGTTCTTAAATAATTGTTCTTCATTACTATTTACTGCGAGCAGACATACAAAACTTAATCAATTTAACATATGCCATAAACCACTATACACACTTAAATTTTCTTTTAAATTTGTTGGTGGTGCTTTTAATTACGTCTTTTAAGATTTTAAATCCATTATTTTCACACTGCCAAACTTGCTTCTCTTGCAAGGAATTTATGATTACTGACATTGTACCCAAATACTTGCTTCTCCTGCAAAGAATTTGTAAATACTGGCATTGCACCCAAATACTTGCTTTTGCTGTCAGCTCTCTCCCTTTCCAGACGTGTCCGTTAACAGCTTTCAGTGCTGCCTCTCTATCTTCTTCACAACTGTTTGAAATTAAAAAAAAATAATAAATACTATATTTCCTTGTTTCTAAGGTCCACACAAATAAAAATTAAACAGCCTTTAAGAAGCGAAAAATGTTAACATAAAAGGGATAACAAAAATGAATACATGATGTTTTATGCAATAAATAAAGTATTTTCCATATTTTCAGTGACTCTGTCTATATATAGACACATCTATTCATATATAAATTCAAGTGGCTACATTATATTGCAGTGTTTTACCTGAAACACACATAAGCAAATGTCTTAAATGGAACTGCCTTGATTTTGTGTGGTCGAAGGCCAAGAGTATGGGTCAACCGTTGCTTCAGTTGCTGAAAAAAAAGCATTCCATGCAGTTTTAAAAGAATATATTATCACTTTTATTTGTATATACTCTTCCACTACCTAACTTGAAAACAAGAAAACATTCTATTATCAGCAATTAAATAATTTTGAAACTATTCTTACAGTTTTGAAGATGTTAAAGTCAAACTGGCAGTAGGTGTTTATAAATTGTAAGTATTTTTATGTGCTAAAAAAATTGTCTCAGGTCTTCTCAAAAGTTGCTTTAGGTGGAAAATGGTAAATGTAAAGCATAGTGGCTGTAGGGCAAAGAAGAGTAAATTGAATGGTTCAAACTGTGTATGGAGCAATTGTCAATCACTCAGTTGTCCCTTGTTGTTTGGGGGAGCACACAGACAGATGTGGTAGCTGATAGGGATCGCCACTCTAGCCTATTTTGGGCGATAGCAGGCAGGTCCTGTACAAGACAACCAGTCCAGTCTTTGACATTCGTAAGCCACTTCTTTCTTTGGCCACCACGGTGTCAACTACCCTCTAAGGTTCCTTGATCAACAAGGTGTTATGCTGGGTCACATGGCCAAAGAAGACCATCTTGACGCTTGACTGTTGAAAGTAGAGGTTCCTTGTGTCCAATGGGTGCAGTAGGTATAAGACGATTTCCTCTCCTGCTGTCTTTTAGCTTCTGTTCTACTTCAGATAAAAGGTAAGGTAAAGGTCATCCCCTGAGCTTTTTTAAAGTCAATGGGGAGCAAGATGTTGGAGACCTCACATTTTTGGGGGCCAGCTGTTTCACCTCTATCAAATGAAGTACCCATTCTCAATAGATGGGTCAACTTGGGGAAGTTTGCTGCCTTGCATGGGTATTCAACCAGCGCACCTCTCAGTTCAGACACCAGCACTCTAACCACTCAGCTATTTCTTATCTTAGTCAGGTACCCACTGCTAATGGGTGTGTGGAAATATTTCAGCCTTGAACTAGAAATATTTAAGAGTGCAGAAACCAGGTTTATGGTTCCTGTTCCCTCTACCTCCACAAAAAGACAACAATAATCCACACATTTCCATAAAATTATCTTTCATTTAGAAATTTTATTCTATAAAATAAAAGATGCCCAAAAAACCAAACAAACTGCATGTGACTTATTAGGTGATTATGCAAACATATTTTACTCACGGCAAAATCCAAACTTTTTGGAAGGTTATTTATTTCAATTTTGAAAATTTTCGGATGTAAAACCATCTCTTTCTTTGAACTGGTTCTCTGGGTCTTTCGGCAGTGAATCTTGTTCATTACTTTTATTTATAGTCTGCTCAGTTAAATCTGAGATGGAGATGCACACATTTTCTTCAGAAAGAGTGGGTATCCCCAAAGATGTTTACATCAGAGTTATGCTTCGGGATTTTGCTACTGATTAGTCTGCTCTGGAAAGGTTTCTGCTTCTACGTCGGGTGGCAGAAATGTCTTTCACTAGTTGTAGATTACAGCTGCTTTCACTGACGTATCGACAGTTACAGTACAATCAGTTGTTTTCTTTAGGTTGGTCTGGTGTCTTGATATCCATGTTTCGATTATCGCACTGTCAAGGAAAAGAACTAGGTAAATTGTTTCTATTAAGATTAACAACTGATGCAGACTTGCCACTTTACAACTGACGTAGATTTGCCACGCAAAAAACTTCTGAACAGAAACCCATAAAATGTAAATGGGCGCAGCCATATTGTAATCTGAAGAAAATATTTTATTAAAAAATATATGTTGAAATATATTTAAAATTCTAGTTTTACTTTAAATATAGAAAATGAATGAAAATAAATGCTCACATATTGATAAAATATTTCTTGGAATGAAAACCGGAAATTCATTGTCCGTAAATGATAACCGGAATAAGAGAAACTAGCGGGAAAGCAACGATGCTCGTTTAACAAAATCATCGTTGAAACATCAAGCATTATTATGGCTGAAGAAAGGTATTTATGTACAAATAATAATTAATGCGATTCTCATTTAATACACAAGGGTCAGATTTTCGTTAAACTGTTACTGTTAACGTTATTTCTTTTAATATCATGGTACGTAAAAACGCTCCGTAAAAACGTCAGAGCAGACGCCGCGGCGTGGCCCGTGACGGTTTTTGTTTTCTGATGGGGATGCTGTTCTTTGCCATAAAATGACTTAAGATGTTTGTCAGATCGAAGATATTTAACTGTTTTTTTAAGTGGTTGTGCCGATAATATATTAGGACATTTTCTATGCTGAAAACCAGAATACAAATCTAGACAACGCATGCGAAGTGTCTTTGTTCTTGTCATGCGACTCTGCACTTAGTACTAACGTACATTTATCTAAAGATTTTTCACACTTCATTGCTGACTATGATCAGACATTTTACTCAAAGATCAGTTTGCTAAACTTGACATTTCTTTGAGCTATATTGTCTGTTATGTCTAGCTACTTTCGGGAAGTAGCATCACATTTTTATAGCTTTTTGAACACTGTAGATAACTTTTCCAAATTTACAGAACTATTTTCACAGTTTTTGATAGTTAATAAAATATCGTGTGAAACTCTACATACACTGACAGTATTTAAGTGGCTTCAAAAAGAGATATTAAATAGGCCGAGAAGTCTAGGCAAATAATAGTCTATCCCTATTACTACGAAATGGTGAAGTGATGATGAAAATGACGACGGGCGGACTGATTGTCATTGATGTTTGTCGTTTTTATTCTGAAGCGGAGATCATTTTGTTATGCAGCACTTGAGTTACAAAGACACACAATTCTACAACTAAGCATGCGAGGTTTCTTTGTTCTTGTCATGTGACTTTACACTTTAGTACTGCCATACATTTATTAAAAAGCTTTATTACGCTTCATAGCTATGATCAGACATTTTACTCAAAGATCAGTTTGCTAAACTTGACACTTCATTGAGTATATCGTCTGTTTGCCTGGCTACTTTCATGAGTAGCTTTTATGACTCTCTAGGTAACATTCTGAAATTTACAGAACTATTTTACAGTTTTGATGATTGATAAGGTCACCAGTCATATCGCCCCACCACGAGAGTCAGATTGTCCCAGCTATTACCATATTATCCAAGGACCAACAGATAAATCAATCACAAGTAGCTATTAACATCAAATATTACCAAAAAAAACCATACGTTCAATCAGTATGTTATATATAAATATGCAAGCTCAACTGCCTATTTAAAATAGCCATGCTAGACAAAAATGGCGTATTGGCATGGGGAGATTGATCTGTTAAAGATTTTGTGCGGTAATTTTATTGTGAACTTGTATTTTGAATTTTTTTTTAAGCCTACTGTTTATATACAGAGGTGTCACTGTTCAAATTCACGTTGAGCTTGAAGTACATCATACAACAGTAGTGAATTGTCATCAATTGTAAAATCCACTTTAAAAAGTGTGCTATAATCAGTCCACATTCTTATTTTCTGGTCATGCTGTATTGTAAAACACCCCACGCTCAAAAGACTGTTCTGGATGACAGGTTTACTCTGGACGATTTGACAAGAGCTGTGGGGCAAAATGACCCTTCCCTGTTAAAATATATGATGTGAAACTCAAACACTTTGCAACATTCAAGAAGATACATTAAATAGACCAAAAAAGCCTAGGCAAATAATAGCCCATCCCTATTACTACGAATGGTGATGCTGATGATGAAAATGACGACGGCGGACTGATTGTCATTGATGTTTGTCATTTTATTCTGAGGTGGAGACCATTGTTATACAGCACTTGAGTTACAAAGACACACAATTCTAAAACTAAGCATGCGAGGTTTCTTTGTTCTTGTCATGTGCCTCTAAACTATGTACTAAACTTATCAAAAAGCTTTTTCACACTTCATAGACTATGATCAGACATTTTACTCAAAGATCAGTTTGCTAAACTTGACATTTCTTTGAGCTATGTTGTCTGTATGTCTGGCTACTTTCGTGAGTGGCATCAAATTTTTATAGCTTTATGAACACTGTAGATAACTTTTCCAAATTTACAGAACTATTTTTACAGTTTTGATGGTTAATAAAATATGATGTGAAACTTATACACAAACCATATTAAAGTGGCTTCAAAAAGAGATATTAAATAGGCCAAGAAGCCTAGGCAAATAATAGCCAGTTCCTACTTCTACTACGAATGGTAATGCTGATGATGAAAATGACGACGGGCGGACTGATTGTCATTGATGTTTGTCGTTTTATTCTGAAGTGGAGACCATAGTTATACAGCACTTGAGTTACAAAGACGCATAATTCTACAACTAAGCTTGCAAGGTTTCTTTGTTCTTATCATGCGACTTTACACTTAGTACCAACATAAATTTATCAAAAAATACCAAACTATTCAATGGGCTGTGATTGGGGACATTTAATAGTCAAAAAAGTTTGTTAAACTTGACATTTCATTGAGCTTTAATTATATCCTTAAGTTATGGCTACTGTCATGAGTACCTTTGAATTGCAATATCTTTATGAACTCAGGATAACACTCTGAAATTTACAGAAGTATTTTACAGTTTTGATGTTTAATAAAATATGTGAAACACAGTGATAGTATTAAAGTGGCTTCAAAAAGAGAACTTAAATAGGCCGAGAAGCCTAGACAAATAATAGCTAGTCCCTACTACTACGAATGGGAATGCTTATGATGAAAATGACGACGGCCGGACTGATTATCATTGATGTTTGTCGTTATATTCTGAAGTGAAGACCTTTGTTATGCTGCACTTAAGTTACAGAAAAGTCCAGGCAACATCATAGCTTTTTCTTGCTATGGTCAGGTCTTCAAATGCACGGTTGAGTTTTAGTCCACACACTGCTTTAAATAACTTAACTAACTCTTATGTATATTTTGTTTTGAAGGATGAAGTTCCAGAGTCACCAGAAATTCATTTTGAGCCTATCGTGAAGCTAAATCCGGTTGAGATCAAAACTTTGGAAGAAAACGAAGAAGTCTTGTTAAAACTGTAAGTAACTTTATTACTTGTTTAGAAATCAAAGGTTAAAGAGATGGTCTGTTCATAAATATACTAGTGTGATATGCCAAGATTGTAAAAAAAAAAAAGTTATCTTGGGACTGAGTTTTCTGTATATAATATGTAATGGTGAAATATAAACAACAGGCAAACTGATAGGCATTGGTGCATGTCATTTTCTTTGATTTTTTTCCTGCTCTAAAGTAGTAAAGTGGATGCATCATTAATAAATGTTTAAAAAGTTGTTGTTTTATGCAGAAGAGCCAAACTTTTTCGTTTTGACAATGAAGCGGATCCACACGAATGGAAGGAACGTGGAACTGGAGAAGTAAAAATTTTAGAACACAGGGTGACAGGTCACGTTCGCATACTGATGAGGAGGGACAAGACATTGAAGATTTGTGCAAACCATCATAGTGAGTTATAGCTCATATTGTGATTTACTATTCTGCTCACTCTTTAGGTTGACATCTTAAGTTTATTCTAATAGTGGGTTGACTTTATTTTAAGAGTGTGCCAAAATTTTTAACTCCAAGCATTTTGCATGCCTGCGATTGACCATTTCACCAGTAGTAGATGTACCTTTTGTTTTCTAGTACTAAAGTCAAAGTTTGCAGACATGTGAAGCGCTCAGAGTTGGTTAAAGGCAACATTTCTACTATAAAGAATTGTTCATCCTGGGAGATGGGGGTGTCTAGGCATATGGTGCAGGCTAGATTAGTGGTCATGCTTTTCTAATATCTTACATCTGATGAGTACCTTCACTCCCCTTTCCAGAGTAAAACAAAAGGCTGAAGGTTAGGCCTCTAAGAGTAAGCTGAATTTGAATAGTTGTATTCACATTTTCCAGTAACACCTATAATGCAGCTGAAACCCAATTGTGGAAGCGACCGTGCTTGGGTATGGTCCACTTTAGCTGACTTTGCTGATGAAGAAGCTAAGGAAGAACTCCTTGCCATCCGTTTTGCCAATGCAGAAAGTAAGCGGTTTTAAAAGTTTTGCATATCTGCTAGCAATAACAAACCCAACCATGAAGAGAAGTACTAATGTAAAGCATTTTTTACTAAAGTGAATGGGTTATTTTGGGGGGTGGTGGTTATGGTCTACAGATAGCCTTTTCAAAAGTGAAACTACAAGATGATACTTGATGGGGGGGACTGAATCTATAATACTTGTCACTTCTGATAGTTTTCCCTGGGCTTTGTTGATCTGATAGATCCGTGTGGTGTTTTTCATAAAATAATTTTTGTATGCAGATGCACAGCAGTTCAAGACAGTATTTGAAGCAGCTCAGACCAGGATTGAAGAGTTGTCCAAAAATCAAAGTATGAACTTTTTGCAGTTTTTGCTAAATCCTATTTTTCATTGTTAGTGCTTGGATGGCTGTTTTCAAACCATTTTGTAATACAGCTGGAAGTCAAGTTGGGCTTAACTGGTGGATATTTATACTTTTTATGTTGAATCGGGTGAGACTGAAAATATAATTTGTATAGATTCTTATATACAGTTGAAGATGATGCTGGATTTTTGTGATAATTTTCCTGGCTTGTAACACCTGTTTCTTTTCTACAGAGGATGAGTCTAATGCAGAAAATACACAGTCTGAAAATAAAGAAGGGAAATCTGAGCAAGATCGGGGTCCAGAGGAATTGTCTAACAAGTTGGGTAGCCTTACTGTCAGTGATGCATTAAATGAAAGTGCTAGTGCTGCTGGTGATGGAACCACAGATGTTGTCAAAGAAAATTCTGAAAAGGACTGAAATTCGCTTAATGTGAAAGGACCTATTTTGAAGGAAATGTGAAAAGACAAAAAGAATGGCTTTGGAGTTTGTGCAGTAGACATGGTGGGTGCCTGTGTGTTGGAAGCTGGTAATCCAACAATTGTACACAGTAGCCACCTCTTCTCTCTGCCCATTTTTTTTTTTAAGTTGTGCATCTTGTTCACATAAAAGACACGAGTTGACCTTTTTAGATAAACTATTTTGTTGACGTGTAAACACGTTTCTGTGACTAGCTGCATGCTTCGCGTGTACACTAATTTATGACAAAGAAAGGAATTTCATCATAAATTGATATAACTGTTGCATGGAAAGGCATGCTAAATGGCAGCCTAAAGAGAGTTATGTATTGTGTTACTGCTTTGATGAGTATTGTCTTGAAAATACAACACTACGTTGATCTTGGTACTGAGTTTTGTCCTCTCATTCCTTTGCATTGTAATCACTTGCAAATATATTTACATGACACAGAACGTGAGGAGTAAGGGTGCCATTTTAATTAAATCTAAGATTTCAAGTTAGCAACACCTTTTTATTTAAGGTTTGTTTTTTTGTGTTTTTTTTTTTTTTTGGTCGTTCAACAAAATGAAACTGATACTAAACAGGTTGCCAAATTGTAAAACATACCAGTGCCAATGATGTTGATTCTTAAAAACACTAATTATGTCAAAAGCCTTTCTGGAGCCTGTAAGTTAAAAAGATCCTACTGCAGGTGCTTTTGCTGTTCCTGCCTGCTCTGAAATACCACTTGCTCTGCTAGCTGCTTCTCGGCCATGTGGGGTGGGGTGGTTTAGGGTTACCTACTGGCTTCATAATCTGGATGTTAAGGCTTATTCTGGTATTGCTTGTTGCCTTTATTTGCGAAAGGTTATAACAAGTGACTGTGTCCATTCTTTGGGGCACTGTTAATCTCCGATTTTCTGAGTGGTGACAGCTGTTACCACTTGCCAGAATCATGCAACTCTGCTGGACTCTGAACACTTGCCTCCCTTCAAATGGTCAATTTGATGTATTTCCTTAGGACTAGGTATTGGGGTCTTTTGTTGCCATGTCACATTGTCAGTGTCAAACCTGTTTCCAGCTGAAAGTTTTTTAGGCCATTGCAATATTGTATCCATCAGCTTAGTACTGTAGTTTTTTAAATATAACCCTGTCTTTTGATGACTGACATCTGCTGCCCTGGTTTGAATTGTCAGTAGTTGATAGGCCTTGGTGTTTTTGCCTCATTCCATTCCCTTCTTCAGCCCTACATTTCTCCTTGATATAGGGTATTTTTTTCTGCAAGTGCTTATGAAAGTGTCTGCTTTCTAGTTTTTGTGGACATAATCATTGGACTTGCATGGGTTGAAGATGTAGCGGCACTTTGTGAAGCTTATTTTATAATTCCTCTTTGTGTCTTGATTCGTCCATTATTACCCATCAATGCTGTTGTCCCTTCCATTTTTAATATGTTGTCTGTCTTGGAGCATGCTCCTTCATGACCGTGATGAGGCGGTATATAAACCAGGTGTTCATTTTATGAGAAAGGCGTCTGGCTTAACAAATTTTTGGCAACCTGTTACCCTGCAGCGATACATTTTCTACATTGTGTTAATCTTAGGTCTGACAGTTTCTGGTGCATGTGCCTCTATATATCACAATGGGAACTTGGCCAGCAATATGATGCAATGTGTTGCAAAGGTTTGTGGGGGGAAAGATGTACACATTTGATTTTTGCATGACTAACTTGAATGAACATTAAAGCTGATGTTCAGTACACCTGGCCCTTGGTCTTTACGAACAAGTGTTAAAGATCTGAAATCCATCTGCAAGGGGTAAATCTTGAGTAAATTAGACAATTTCATCAACTACTTGAGTATTGACAAAAATATGAACATCACCAGTTCCAACAATAACTACATGGCTTTTTTTTTTTTCACTTCATTGGACTACTATAGTTTGCTCACATGTTTAAAAGAGAATTCCTTATGCGGACCATGCTAATGACAATGGAGAGACAGATCCAGGCATTTGACACCAAATGCTTACTGAGACAGCTCCATATCACTCACCAGAACATGATTTTTTCATAGCACAGTTGCCACTCAGGTGGGTGAACAAGACTGCTTGCTACTGGCAAATGGCCAAAACTAAGTTGGTTTGGTCATTTTTCTAGGCATGATACCAAAGACAGTTCTCCAGGGGATGTGGAAAGATGACACTAAGGTAGAGGAAAAACAATGGCTGGCTAACATGAAGAAGACAGGTTCCTTAACTCCTGAACAGCATGTAGCACCCTGGGCAGGCTGGCTTTGGACCTGTTAAAGGAGTAGTGATGGTGTTCATAAGAAATTAGATATTTCTCAGCCTTGACTTGTTTAGGTTGGTGATCATCTGATCTCTGGCACCTGAACCACTCGCAAGTGTGATAACTTGAAAAAGTATATTCACTTATGAAGCACTGGTTTATTCTCTATGTTCTTGGAAAACAAAGTGGCTTGTTTGTGTAGAGCACACTAACACTACACCACACCTGCTTTAAATTCAAGATTACCCACTCAATATTTCAAATAGTGCACAGTTTACGTGCATATATAACTATGCAAACTAAGTTCAACAAAGGCTAGTTTACCCCAAAATAAAGTAGTTTAGGGGTTTTAATAATGGAAATTTTTTACCAGCAAAGTGAATTGATTTTGATATTTTTCTGTGGACTACAAAGAAATGTGCCTATGACGTCAACAAGTCAAAAAATGTGGTTGGAAGATATAGCAGATGTCCAAAAGTAAATGTCATTGCACTGTTGTGTAGTCATATTCTCAGAAAAGACTGCAAATGCTGGCCTGTATCACATTCAGTGTACTCCTTACCATTCTGAGATGGAGTAAACATTGTGCACCAACGTGTGTTCATGTTATCTATCAAACGTGTGGGTGCATGTTGGGGAGGCATTAACAGTTCCTAGTAGATGACGATTTGTATAAGATTCTCACAAAATCTGTATGAAATGATTACAAGTTTCAGTAGTTCATGTATATATTGTGCTCACTTTTCTAAAAATGCATTTTACATTTATGCTTTCTCATTCATTGCCTTACCTCCACTGCATACCTACTCCCTTTTCGTCAAGCAAATTATATCAATAGATCCTCCCTTTTTTTTTCTAACATGAGATTTTGTGGAATTAATTCAGCTATTGTAATAAGCATACTTACCATGGACTTCCATTAATTACAACACTTCCACATTTATTTCACAAAGTCTACTCTAAATCACTTTTGTGGAAATGAAATAAATTCTTCTCACATTTTTTGGGGGGATGGTAAACCATTGCAACAAAACATAGTCACATGGCTGTAGGACACTGGCTCAGGTCTAATGCTTAGTGGAAGGTAGATAATTGAGTCATGTACCTTTTCAGGGGAGTAAAGATTGTAATGGTGTATTACTCAAGTGCAATGAAGCATTTGGGAAACAAGAAACTTATTGTGAAAGAATGAGCTCATAAAACTGTGTTCAAGTACCTTTTCAATAACTACACAGGCCAGGAACCCACAAATATTTTAACTAAGTGTGACAACAAAAGTGCTGTCATGCATGCCATGAGGTTGCTGGGGTCAAACAACACAACTGCATGTATTATTACTAATAATACAGTATGCTTATACAGTGCCATATCTCTGCCCTATGGGCAAGCTCAAGACACTTCAACAAATGATAGTGTTCTGAAGTAACTAAGATGACAACAAAATAATGTAGGTGGTAGCTGACTAAGTACTCCACGCCAAAGGGTATAGCATCCACACCTAGCATGAACCACAATCTACAACCCAAATATCGTGCATATACAAGAAAGAAGACTCATCTATATAGAAAATGCAGTTTGAAGCATCACATCCAACAGAAGCATCAGTCGCACTGGAACGACAAGCCCCAACACACTTTAAACTTCATTGATCAACAAAGGTCATATGGAACTGAAGACTGGAACAACGCTGATCTTGATGTCTTCATGTCAAAAAGTAACCGAAGCCATCAATATGGAAGGGGCACCTGATTCCAAAAGCATGATAGACATGTCAAAAACATGCATAAGTGCAATATGAAAAATACGTCAGATAAGACAAAAATACCACAGAGCACAGCCACCTTCAGCCGGTTAGGTGAAGAGACATCACTCTATTCATGCCAAACAAAATTTCCTACATGCAAATTTCAGGTATTTCACATTTGATTGAGGAATGTTGCATTGCACTGTGAAAAAAATCATAAAAGGATCATAAAGAATCTGCTCTCAAAGAAATTAACAAGTAAATAAAACATTTATGTTTCATACAAATATTGAAAACAAGAGCTGCCCCAAGACATGACTGGATGGTATTAGACCATACAACAGCCAAAACTACTTAAGTTCAATTAAGAAAAATCCTTAGATGACCAGCTATTATAAACTTTCAATGTGCTGACTAAATGCCCCAGAATTACACATTGTCAGGGATGTAAGGGGAACAAGAAGAGACTAGTTGCATAAAATCATAAAGCCACTGCTAGCTGTTAAACAAAAGCAGGTACATAAATATATTTTTGAACAATACGTGCAATTTTAAAACTATGTACATATCACAGATGCATTTTCCTGTTTGAAATGCCATTGACAAAAAGTCATAGTCCCAGGCACAGTCACAGGGTTAAGCAACAGATCAGTGTAGAAGCCAGTGTCACTAATGTCATTTCTTCTGTCCATCTAAGCAAAAGCTTCATCATGATTTGGTGGAGGTAGAGCTTCACTTGCAATGGCATCATGGTAACCATTTATGATATGACAATTAGGTCGCTCCCGAACCCTTAATTTATCAAGCGCTTCAATGGTTGCTTGACGGGATTGATTAAATTCCTCCACCCAAAGCTGAAACATATTATTAGAAGTCTGTACTATCTGAAAAGACATGATAGTTATGCTCAATGCTTCTACATATGGCAAACATAGTAGACTGGAAGGCAAGAATAGCTGCAAGATAACTTACACATTTTATTTATTTATCTGGCTATTTATACCTCCCAAGCTAAATTTTAAAAAAAATCCACTCTTAAATATTGTACTAACAGGCTATAGTGAAAAAAAAAATTTTGTACAAATTTTTTACTTCTTACATGAAAAAGACAACTAAATAAAAAGAACACACACCTTTACTTCATCATGGTACATAAGCAGACTGAAGTCTTCTCTGCTGCGGGTCTTCTCTCCATAAAAAACATATTTTTGCTGGGGGAAAAAAGTAAGAGTCAAAAGTGCACAAGACATCATAAGCAATACCTGAAGAATCTAGGAAATGTAAAACAAAACAAAACAAAAAAAAATGTGATTTCAGTTCAGTCCTAAAGTAAAAAAAATGTAGGCCTTGTTTATTTTCTATCAACACAAAACCCTACAAATATTTATAGACCTAATACATTTATGTACATTTTTTTTGCTGATTTCTGCTAATTTCATGCGCTGCAATCTGAGGCTGTCCTTTGCTTTTTCAGCCATGGGACTTCTGAATGCGACTGTGTGTGAGAGAATTGTGGTCATCTGCAGGTCTTCAAATAGTGTACTTTGTTACCAAATAATTAATGGATGGGTTTTAGAAGCTGAAATTTACAGGATTAGTTTTATATCGCCTATATCTATCAATATCTGCAAAATATGCAAACCATTCTGGTTGTCTTTAAGATCAGTATAGTATGTTGCTTTCTGTTGCTCTTGCTCAAATGTGACTAACAGTTTCTGCTACATGTGGATACTACATGAAATGCTATAACCTGTACACGTACCTCTGACGGTGAGCCAGCAATATAGTGTCCAGTTAGCGGTGCTGATTCTTCTCTACACATGTGCAGCTCTTCTTCACTTAGAGTTACTTCCTCTTTGTAAATCCCATGGTCTTCTGTCAATGTTAATTACAATAATGATTAAAAAGAAATAAAAAATAGACTGCAACAAGCACATATTATTACAAAGGGAAGAAAACATAACAAATACTTCAATAAAGTGCACCACTAACAGTCCTCCAACAAATGCTGAAAAGTACTGAAGAAAAAATTATTTCATTAAGCAATCACAAAATATTTCAATGTCTTTCTCAATTATCACTCATGAATAAGTAAAGTAATATGCAAGTAAATGCAAGAAAAAGAAGACTACTTAAAACAAAAATTCCATTATGGGTGTGTATGATCTCCCTTTACCTTCAATATCCTCCACAGCCATCTGTCTCCGATACTGGATGCGGAACATGAAGGACTCCAGCACAAAGGCCACAACAATATTCATTACCACCTGTTGGATTTTATTCATAAATACATCGCAAGTATATAAATATATCAAATACATTAAGTACTTCACAAAGGCATTTAATCACATGCATCTCATTTTTACACACCTGTGTATGATAATGCTGTAGGGAATGTAAGCTATAATGATGTATTAATGATACTTATGAGTAAGGCAAGAGGATGCATGAGAACATGTGTCAGACAGTTTCACACCTTGGATACATCCCTACACATGCACTACATACTTTATGAACCTAATATATATGTGTGTGTGTGTGAGGTGCTTTGTAATAAATGATCAGAGCTATACAAAGTTCATTTCCTTGGAATTTTTGTTTTCTGCTTTTACTTATAGAGAATTATTCAGGGACTTAAGATTAAAATATATATATAGACTTGCAATAAGTATAAACTGAAGTGCCTGAGCCTAGGAGAGTAAGAGACTAAATCCCTCAGTGTATATCTGGAACATGAACTCTGAGAAGCTATTTTATTTTTATCTTAAATCTGATGTCTATTCCCAAAACAGACACAAATACAAATGGTGAGAAAACATTTCTGCTTGCTTGATGAATCTCAAAATGATCTTACCATCATGACTATGTAGAACAGCATGAAATAAATGCGGGTCCACTCGCTGATTGCATGAGCATAGCCTTCCTGCATACCAAAACTACAGTGTTAGTGATCTTTGTCCAGATCACAGATCCACTCAGAGCAGTTGCTGAATGGTTACTCAGCTCAACACATCTAACTCTACTAGGTTAATGCACAATAAGCCAGAGTACTTCAGTTACAAATGATTTAACATTACCGAGAGTTTGACAATATATAATGAGCTAAATTAACATACATATGTGTATGTTGGACAATGTATTGTGTGCATACACACACATCCTTCAGAAGCATATGCACAGTGAGTTGTTCATCTTCTTTTGTATTAATGCACTTATGTCTAAATAAGAAAAATCAAGTGTAACCTTACCATGATTATAAACCAGTTGTTTACAACTGTCAGTTCAAACAGTGTCACTGCAAGATATTAAATAGCATTTTATAAAATTGAAGCCTCTGCATGCTCTATATTTTCATCCCAAATCAACATTTTAAACAAATTATTTTTTTGGCTGCTGTGGCACTCATTTACTGCACAGATGTATATTTCTGCTGGACTGCTTGCAGACCCATTTTCTACATTAATTTCTAGAATGAACCCAAAGCACAAATGTATTTCTGGTTTTAACTATAAAGAAGATAAGCAGACGATGTAAACCCTTGTGTTGACAGAGGTACAAAAAACTCTGTTATTTTTTCAGTTATTGGCTCTAAGTCATGAGAAGTGGAGGCAAAAGACTTGCAAAAAAGTAAGGAACAAATTTACTGGAGGTCTATTGTTGGCATAAGACTTTGAATGCTTTTCTCTGGTTTAACGAGACCTGACAACCTACAACTTATCAACAGGTTAAGAGTTGGTCTCAGCAAACAGGCAGCAGTCCAGAGATTTGTGGTCACTGCAATGCAAGACAACAAAATTTCAACATACCACCAGATACAAGAAGATTTTCAAAACTGTTTAAGTAGTAGAAGCCTTGAAAGGTTTTATTCTCATACATGTAGAAATCCTCAACACTTGAATTCCTGAAAAAAAAAACAACCCACAATGGATAGTGGACAGGAAAAAGAAGGATGGGACCCTGCAAAACATGACAAAAGAGAAAAACAACTTAGTCTAACCATAACCCAGTGTTTACAGATCAATAGTTATTTCATATATTGTTCAGAATGCCTTTCCTTAACTTTGCAATCATTTATAATATCAAATAAAAAACCAACATTAAAAGAAGTCATGGCTTTAAATGTTTATGCAATGTCTGCTGACATTAATTCTCTAAAACATAAGAGCATTAAGTTAACCTTTCATGCATGTTTATTTAGCAGGAAAGTGCATCCACACATACAGATAGTGTCCCATGATGAGATCTGAACCCTGAGTTTCTCACTGCAGTGGTGACAAGCAATTGTTTTAATCACTACACTACCGGGTGCCTCTAGCTTTTCATGCAATACAGTAACTTTGCTTATTAGTTTATTCCTTGTTTTTCCTCTGAGGAGCATAGGGCCGCATCAACACCTCGCCAACGGACCCGGTTTTGGACAGCCCCCTTCAGCTGGGCCCAGGTGGTGCTGATGTCCTTTACATCACTCTCTGCTGTTCTTTTCCAAGTACTTTGCTTATAAAGAGTCTATAATTTCTTTGTACAATGCTAAATTCAAAAAGCACATTTACACTTTATTTTTTATCAGATGCATGTATCCAGAGTAATGCCCTGCAGGTTAAATTATCAAAGATGTAGCTTCTTAAATAGTTATTGTAGAGAGGCTTCTCTTGAATGGACTGAAACTACTTACACACAAAAAATGAAAATAAAATCCTGCTTACTTGCAGCAATTGCGAAGGTCATAGCCAAGAAAAATCTCCATGCCCAAGATGGCATAAAAGTAGTAGACCAAGATTATCACAAAAACAAGACTTATCAGCCGATGGAACAGCACAAACAAAGTGCCAAGCACATCACGGAAACGACGTTTGATCTTAAACAATCTGAAAAGACCACATTGCTTATGCATTTCTAGGAGGTAGGCAAGATGCTTTGTTATCTGAGACAACCAAACTAAATCATCTAAATCCAATGCCTAAGACATTCTGATAAAAAAATGTATTACGAATGTTTCCTTTTTCAAATGCCTCAACTACTGATAGTACATGCGCTCTCAAAGGCATGGCTGACTGTTCTTTACACACTCATTCATGCACATAAAGCAGTTCCTTGTTATGTTCAAGATTTTATCAAACATTTATGCACAAAAATAAATTAACATACTGTAAATATTACTCAAGTCCAGAACAATCCAAGTTATCCTTACACATTACTCCTAACAACCTTTCCCATAATGTTACTCCTTTTTCCCACCCTTCCCTTTGCAATATCATGTTACTCTCTGTTCTTGTTCTTTGGTTCCTCTTTGTTTCCTGTATTTGATTTTATTCTTCATTAGTACTGTTGTTTGTTCTTTTATATTTCATATGTTATTTGTTTTCTGGTCCCCTTATGTTGTCCATGTTTTGTTCTTGTTCTTAGGTGCTAAGAGCATACTCCTGAGGTGTGTGAGTATGCGCTCGACAAATTTTGCATCATTTATTATTATTATTAACATATGAATACCTGAGAAGGCGAAAAGGACGAAGAACCATGATGTAGTAAAAAGATGTCTCAAAGAGTTCACCAAAAACGCCTATTACACTCACTACAGTCACTAAGAAATCAAATCTGAAACAATGCCAAGCCACTAAAAAACATCTTTCACACTCATTAAAGTCATGAGGAAGAAAAATCTGAAACAACAATGCCCACTAGTGAAACATGTTGCACTCACCAAGGCATCCAATAAATGACTTCATTGACAAAGAAGCAAAGAGACTGATTGTTTCTAAGCTAAGTTTTAAATTGTCTCCCACATGACAGTTTTAATGTCCGTACAGGTACCAAATAATTTAAATAGGACCTCTGTTCACATGAAACAGAAGGCTGAAAGAACACAAACAATAATCAAACAACAGAAATGAATGGAACCAAACTGGTAGCTAAACTAAACAGTTTAATGAAACTCACACGTCCCATCCATGTGTGAAATAATCAGGTATTCCTCGACCGATGATTTTTAGCATAGCCTCAATGCAGTAAACTGAAAACAGTATATGTAACCGTTAAATAAACAGCATAGAGGAAAATACCTAGTTTATGTGGAAATGATATGGTTTATTATGATTCTGTTTGCAGGATACAATGCCTCAAATGAACCTGAATTGTTAATATAATGCACTCAAATTTAACAAGCTATAATGCACAAGAAAAAAATATCCACTTACAACAAACAAATGTAATTGAAGTCCAGCTGGATGTGAAGTCATAGGACATCACATTTATGTTTCTGACTGTGGACATAAAATAGAATTAAAACCCCTGAGATTATCAAAATATCAATTTTGTTTTGCTAATTGTTTTAAAGTAACTGTTACAAATTTAGATCATGGAATGATAGATTAAACCAGTTGCAAATTTTCTTTGCCTTCTTTCCACTATTCACTGGATACTTTATAAAAAGGAGAGAAAACTCCATTTCTTGTCCTTTTTAACATCAAGAAGAAATCAGCCTGCTTCACCTTTGGTTAGGATGTTGAAACCAGGAAATCATTCATTCATTCATTATCCATTACACAAGCTCTTAAATTTAGTCTGACTCAAGACGTACCCTATCTCATCCTTTTTTTAAAAAAAAAAAAAAGTTAAGCAAAGAAAGACAATACCTGAAATGTTGATTGTTTCACCTAGAATCCACAAAAAATTAGCTGCGATGACAACATCTGAAAAATATAAAGGTTTTTCTTTTGTACAAACATACTGCATGACCCTGAACTTGTAAATTCTATACAAATATTGTGCTTGTGTACTTCTTTTGAGTAATATCAAGTTCTGGTAGAAAAAATACTTGTTTGCACTTACATATGCATATACATACCCACACACATACATGTGGGCACACACATAGTTTAACCAGAAACAGTGTTATAACAATATTCTTTTATGAATGTTCAAGGAGTCAGTGTTCTGCAAAAGAATCTGTGAAGATTTTATTTTACACAACTACATAGCATTCCAAATGGATTAAAAAACATATCTGGAAAGAGCAATAACATAGTTTTCCCCATCATCAACATATGTTTCTCTCTAATAAAAATATTAAGGCTAGCAAGTGACAGAAGACACACTCACATATAAAATAGTCAAAGTAGGGCCAGGTTACAAGCCAGTGTATTCCTACAAAATAAAATCAACAATAAAAAAGCTGCAAAGAGCAGCAAAAGAAAGCAAACTGTCATAGAGACTGGTTAATCCATCACAATATAAATCAAGACCACAATTAAACATATTCATCCAGTTGTTGCGGTAACATTGTTTATTCCTAGTGTTCTGAAGCTTTGTTAATGCTACTGTAGGTCACAGTCTACCATCTGTCATGACAATACAGCACCATATTTTTAAAAAGAAACAGACAGTGGAGAAGTACATTTCCTTTGTACATTTTTTTGAACAATGCTTATATCATCTGGTCAAAGATGACATACATCAACCTTAGGTTTTTTTCCCGTTAACGTAACTGCTTACTAGCTAATGATATAAAAATATCCTATGCATGAAAAAAATAGTCTTGCTTAGCATAAGCTGCCTTTGTTATTAAAAGCAAAATCTGACTCATGCTCACCTCTAAGTACTTTGTAGCATGGATGACGGAAATTTGATGACCAGAGTCTTTTGTCACATTTCTCCTAAATTTTCACAGTCAGGGTACAATAAATAAACAGAAAAATGGAATGGAAAAAATAGGGGAAAATATAACATATTCAATAAAAGTTGTAATAAAATTAAAATAACAAAATTTAAAAATTCATGACAAGAGTACACTATGCAAACTAGTGATTGCTGAATCCAATATTTTAGTGAAAATTTTTAGTTTTACACTGATTATAATCTGCAAAACAGTTTTAAGCCAAATATAATGAAAACCTTTCTAAATAAATTCCCATACACACAATTCTATAAAATGAAATAAAACCCTTACATTCCAGCTTAGTCCAGCCTGATCATAAATACCAAAAAATTCCTCCAAACTTAGACTCCCACTCTTGCTTGTGTTCAAGAGTTTGAACAGCAGGTAGCAATCTCTCCTTGCTGTTTCAAAATAAAGCAGTGATGAGCAGAATTATAAACAGCTGGTTCAAACAATTATACAAAAGAAGACTGTTTAGAGATCTGAAGGGTGTAATTTGATTTCTTGAGGCAATGCTCAGTGCAAGATACCCAGCTCTCCCATTGCCTTGACAATGTAAAACACATCCATGTTCAATCCCTGGTCTGCGCATGGGGATATTTATAGGCCTGTATTTTGAAAATAAAACGGGTGGTGGTGGTGATGGTGGCTGGGAGGGGGGTTATAAAATTTTGGGAAACAGTATCTTGCATAAGTCATCACTCAGTTATCACCAAAAAAAAAAAAAAAATTCATCCTACTAGATCTTAATGGCCTGTCAGCATTCTTGTTTAAAGCTCTCCTCCAAAGTTTTGTTCAAAGCATCATGCTGTTTTATGTTTGTTTATGAAAAACTGCTAAATACAATTTGAAGTCTACATGTACTTTCTCCTCTGAGGTCAGCAAAAACAAAACAATAAAATCATGCATACACTCACCAATTTTAGACTTAAGCAGAACATGTGAGTTGAACTTCAGTTACAATTTTGTGTTAGAAATATTTATGAATGCAATAAAAATATATATTAATGAAACAAAAGCACCAAGCAAAACTAAAATGAGGTCTAAGTGCAAGGACTCACATCGTCTAGGACTATAATAATGCATCATGCCTACAAAGTGCCGTAAGGAAAGCTTGTTATAATTCTGAAAACACAAAAAGCTAAATGTTAACTTAAAAGAAACATACAAAAACAAGAAAGGTTTATAATAATCTTTCATATATTCAACTGCCAATGTTAACTTTTAGATGGTAAAGGTTGCATAAAGTCATCTAATTTTGTCATCTGCTCTTCCATCCTCTCACCACCAAAAACAAAACAAAAAAAAAACCACACAACAAAACAATAAAAATCAAAACCATCAAACATAATGACAAACACATATATTAATACATATTATTTATATTATTTAAGAAAAAAGCAGTAACAAAATGAACAATTATCAACCCCCCCTCTCCCTATTGTTATTCCTCCCCATTTATATGCCCTTAACTTTATATATTTTAAATAACTGTTTACTTGTTGAAAAAGACAACCCACAGTTATCCCCCAAGATTCCATGTTTCTAGAAGAACTAGTACCTACATTTCCTAAAGAAATCATAGATGTATGTTCATGCATTTTAGTGTTATCAGAAATATGAATATCATTCAGGTGCTATCACTCAAAGCACATGCATGTGTATATATATATCCATATCCATAAAGCAGTAATAAAATAAAATAAAAAAATTCAACAAGCACATTACAACCATGAAAACAATGGAAAGACTGGCAAAACTGGAAGATAGATATACCTGTTTTGTTACCAGTAGGCGAAAGGCATGCATGCAAGCTTCTCGTTTATGAAGAAACAATGCTTTTAGCTTGCTCTTCTCCAAGTTGGAAAATGCATCATACACCACAGCCAGCAACTGTCAACATAAAAAAGAAAACAACCATAAAACCTGCTTGTAGTATTTACTACTTTCTTTTTAAATTATCTTAACTATTTCTACCAGCCTCCTTTATTATCAAACTACCTGTTTATTCAATTATAAGAATATTTTTATAGAACTGAACATATGAGGGAGTGTTAAAGATTTATGGTTTGAAAAGACACTGAATTGATCAAAGAAGGTAGTGGGAGAAAAGGGTTGGGCTCCAAGGCTTGCATGCTGTGCCTGAACACAGTTAACAGTTTAGATTTCCCCACCTCTAGCCACTAAACTGTGGAACCCTTTACTTTTAAGCTAGATTCCTTCACCTAACAGGTCAAAGAGATGACCTCTCCCTTATTTTGTTTCTGTATCAAGGATGTGTTTCAATTTAGAGATCACCAAAGGATCTTCCTCTCTGTATATTACCTCAGTTGCATTTTTCTGTTTTTAAGAGTAATTAATTAATTTTGCATTTAACAACAGTGTGAAGTTACTGCATCCGTTTACTGACTTTCCATGCTATCTTACTTCCTTTTGTTTGGTTATACTTTTCATGGCAGAAATCTTAAGTCATGGTGAATTTACTCATGGTTACCTTCTGCTGTTGTACATAATGTGATCAGTCAACATTCTCCTGATCTTACTAGATCCTGTTTTCTAAACATTTCCTGAAATGCATCTCCACTGTTTAATCTGTAGTGATCACCCTTTCTGAATGGCTTATGGCTCAAGATTTTTACAATGATCATCATTTTACATCGTTGACACTGCCTTGTGGATCCTGTAATGAGTACAGTTTGCACTCATTGCTATGACAGGAAGGCACCATGAGTGCCTGATCTTCCTTCATCACACACACTTTGTGGACATCTACCAACACACACTATCACTGTGTGCCCAACATTAACACACACTTTGTGGATGTTTTACCCCATCCCTCTAACATAACTAGCATGTCTAACATGCACACAGTTTTTTCTAAAATATAACGATCACAGAAATTACTAATCCATCTTTGGCTCCACTTTGGAGATCAATTAGATTTTCATAGATGTTATACCAGTTAATGAAGGACTATATAGCTACACTTTTTAGTATTAATAGCACAGGGTTTAGCCTGTTCTGAGCAAAATAATGAAATCAGCAATGCATCCATATGCAAACAACATAATTACAAACATTACAGGTATGCATACCTACACTCAGTTTAAATTTTTATAGATACATCTGAGGTTATACATTTTTCCATAATCTCAGAAAGGAGATCGAGTACAATGCAACCTATTTCAAAGATCTGCTCATTCCTTTATTTGGTAAGTGATCAAAAAACTAAAAGGCAATAGGCACTGAATAAAGTTGACACAAAAGTCAACTAAATGATTGATAACAGCAGTGCAGACAACATAGAACAAATAGTACAGCTAGAACAGTTGCAGGTTAAGCCAATGGTGCATGTAACAAAAATTTTCAAAAAATAAAGAAAAGCCAACTGGCAAACTGTGCATAAATAACCATCCACAAGGACAGAGCTATATAAAAAAAAAGAGAAAATAAAGACGAAGCTGTGAAAGTGACTGATGTGAAACAAAGATATCTTGAAAAAGTAAGTGGTTAAAATGATTCCCTTCCCCAGGAATGAATGTAAAAACTGTTTCTGTGTAGATGAAATGATTAAAATGGTGAAAAGAATGGTCAGAAACATTTCAAAGTATCTGGTAGGTGGATAACAACAGTTAACATTACTTACTATTTATAAGCATACTGCCTGAATGGCAGAATTATGACTGCAGCAGACAAACCAAATAGGCTAAGGTAAGAAAGTAAATTCAGAATCACTTGTGCTTGCTCAAACATTTACTTTTAAAAAAAAAATATTTTGAACAATTGGTAATAAGAAAAAGTACTTACAAGATTCATTAAAAAGTACAACTCCAGTGACAAGTAGGTGATAAAGAAGAGGGCATAGTACCTGGAGACGGAATATGCTGGCATCATCACATCAGGGTAGCTAAGAAACACACCAGAAGAATTCATTAACATAAGGACTGCATGGGAAACAATACAAAGTCAAAACACTTCAGGGTGACAATCCGTTTAACATGACAAAGATGCACTTTATCTTTTTCAACAAACAACTCATATAACACATTTTTGTTTTGATTTCACTTAGAAGCAAAATGCTGATGAGTTGTGGTAATAAATGAAATGCACATCACCTTCACTAAAATTTTAAAAGTTGGAAGGAATGGAGGGAGAGAGCTAGAAAGAGAAAGAGGTAGATTGTCAATATGTGTGTTCGTAAAAAGTTAAAAAAAGTATGTAGCTCCAAGTCACTAAAACCACACACAACAACTGTACAAAGATAATCCAGTCAAATAACATGTAAGTAAATTGGTGATATAAATATAAATAAAGAAATGTATGTGCACATGTATAAATTAATTTCACTTTAAAATTCAGTTGCTTTTGGTCCTCAACATTTTTACAGCAAGTAAGTTTCTCTCTTAGTAAATCCATTTCATTTTTTTTTTAATTTCTGTTTAGTTTCTATCTCCTTTCTTTACAACTGTTTCTACATGACATAATACTCACTTAGCTGTAGTCAGCAGAACAAAAAGGCTAATGAAACTGTCTTGGATTGTTTTGAAGTACTGAAAAAATGGCAGAGATTGTGCAATACAAGGAAATCTTGCCAAAAGGCTTAATAGTAAGTATAAGTAATTGGCAAACAGAAAGTATAACTGGCAAAAACATCTCATAAAACATTATGAAAAACGTTACATAAACACTACATGTAAAATAATACATAATCTGATCTTACAATTATTTCATCCCTATCTTCCAAACACTCAAAAATGTAAAACAAAAAATTCTCTCCCACAGGTTTTTCATACTCACTGGGTCACTAGGAACCTGCGAAAACAAGTGAAACCTGAAATGACAGCAAAAATTCCCATTTTTCTCAAATTCCCTTTTGTTCCATAAAGAGAATTAAGAAAAATCATCTAGATCTGAACTATAGTAATAAGCCATTAAATATGAAAAAACAAAAACACTCTATGGTTACAAACCTAAGTAAAGGTAATTTCAGCAATGATTTATATGCATGTAAAATCTAAGCATGCTTTTCACATTTTTCCCATCTAGTACCTAGAATGGAGAAGATAAGCATGAAGAATAGGAGCAAGATGATCATGTCCAAGATTGGAGCCAAGGACATCAATATCTGGCGAGTGATCCTGCATGATAAACAGAAAATAACAGAATTCTAATACTAATAAGTTTTATATAAAAAAGTATTATGTCTTTGTTTGCCTTTTAGCTTTACTAATGATACTAAGTATGCAGCTAAAGAGACATAATACTTGCTTCAACAAACTACAAACTTGAGACAAAAGGGAGACAAACCTGCGTATACCTTTACAGTAATAGAATGAATCAGGAAGAGAGGCCTCAGAGCTCGTGTAACTCGAAAATGGTTAGTCTGCCTGATCAATACCACAAGTGCTTCTGTCATCATTAGGGAGGACCAGCATCAGCTTAGAAAAGAATCAAAAACAAAACCTCTTACCAAATTTAGACAGCATCAATATCGTATCATTAACATTGTCATCATTTTCCTTCTTGCATTCCTCCAACGCAACTCTTATTTCAAATGACAGGCTAGTTCAGTGCAACAAAGCTGAGCAAGTAATCCCATCCTGTTCTTAAGACACAATGCTCCTATACATCAAAATAGATGAAAATCTCTTGTCACCATGAACATAAAGTGAAATGCTTACATCATCAATGCTGGGAGTAAAACTTATTAGGCATATTTGTGGACATTTGTGACACCATGATTTTACTCTTTTTTTTTCTATGCATGGCAATATTTATAATGATGTATCTCAGAAAAGGAAGTTACAACGGAGAAATCTTTTAACATTTACCTCAAATTATAAAACTGTATAAGAACACTTCTGTATTTAAATGTTAGATATCCCCATAATCTGTCCTCTCATACTCATCATTTTATCTTCTTTTAACACTGACAGTAACAAGAACAATTGATCAAATGCACTGGGTTTGAAAGGAAATAATTACAATGTTCTTTTAACTACTATTAAATTATTTTTGCCTGTCGTGTAAGCAAATGAAAATTTAATACAAGAGAAAAACAACATAAAAAATATGATAAACAATAAACTATTTTTATAAAATTTTACTTCTTCGCTGACCTTGACCACAGTGCGTTTGTGATGCAGAAATGTGTAAAATCCTAACCACTTGTATCTGATGAAAAGCTCAAGGCTAAGGAAGAGGAGAAACAGCACTTCCAATGATCCATGTACCTACAATTTCACATATTATAAATAGTAGCACACGCAATATTATTTGCAACTATTGCTGAAAAATAAGCTATAATTAAAAACATAAACAGTACAAAAATAATAATGAAGAAAAAGAAGATTACATTCCAATTACAATGTTTCAAAATATCTGTAACATCTTTGTTTACATATAGAAAGAACCATTTTTCTTTTTAAAAATCATTAAAAATTTTATAAGCAACAAAGCCTTGGGCAATTGATCAGATAATGAGCATTCATTTTTAAGGACTAGTATTTTGAATGTGCCTGAAATTTTACTGTACATGAGCTCTTGGGTTTATGGTCTCGCCTTAGAAAAAAAAGTCTTTAGAGGTTGCCAGTAACACTGATGCTGAGGTTGTTAATTAGGCTATAATGATCAATGTGAACAAAAAAGTTGTGGTATTAGATCTTGTCCTAGATATTTGTCAAACAAATTTCTGTCATCAACAAACATGCTGTAAATGTCACTACTGTTGTCAGTAGAACTCACTTAACTCTATATTTTTGAGGTAAGAGACGTGTAATGAGGTCAGTAGCACTCTATGTTTCTATGTTTTAGGAGTAAGGGAGTTGTGATAAGGTCAGCTATCAGGGCATTTTTAAAATGGGCTGTCACTACTGATGATGGGAAAACTTCTTTGTGTGTGATATTATGCTAACAAATGACAAGTCACGGTAGTCATGGTTACCGAAAAGATCTTACCCCAACGGGCAGAGAAAGGAAGTTAACTGCTGGACGTTCACATAATGCCAGTAGCAATATGGCTATTGCTGCTATTAAATCAAGTGTGTGAAACCAGCAGTTATGAGCCACCTGTAAAGGTTGTAAATTTTAATAAAAGCTAAATAGAAAACAAAATTGAAGAGTAAAGCCCCTAAACTTTAGCCCCAATTGTAATGTCAGGCATGTTTCCTATTACCAATTATAAGGAATTCTGATAAATTTGATGCATTATTGCCTTTATACATTTACTAAATTGACATAAAATGTGAGATTCTGCTAATAATTAGCAACATTAATTTCATATGTACATGTCAAATTTCTTTTTTTAAATTAGAAACGTTAATAGGTTTTATGCTTATCTGAATACTGTAATGTCTTCTCACCAATACTCAACTGAGATTCTAACATATATGCATAACATTTATAAGGACGCAAGCTTCATCAACTGCACTAGGGCTTGTCTTATCTCTCACTGCCCAGCTATCTCCCTACTAATCCAGACATGGACAGGGTCATAGGTCACCACAATCTAGACTATCTAAATATAATACTTTCTCTAGAATACGACAAATACCTCATAGGCAGGAAGAGAATCATGAGATCGAGGGTGTGTGTTGAATTTGTCATTGTTGCTCCCCTCTTGTAAAAAGATGGCAGCTTCATGATAATTCAGCTGCCACTGCTGCCATCGATGATGCTCTCCTGTTTGACTGTTGTAACACTGTTGAGGATTAGAATATCCAGACCCATATTTCCCACTTCATTTGCAATGTCACAGTCATGTTCACCTGAAAAAGCATATCCATTTGTGCAATAGGAGAAGCAGACAGCCTCATAGTTATAGATGAAATGGAATTTAAACTCAAACGCATGCATTTAAACTCAAACGCATACTTTCCACAACTGTGTAATGGATACCTATTTCATAAAGGGTTGGGAAAGGTGTGGTGGCGAGGGAGAGATAAGAACAAAAAGCCAGTCCAAGATATATGATTAAGGATCTCAATCTAAGTAACGGGAGTACCTTTGGCTTTACCTTTTTATATGCAACACAGAATTTTCATTCCTGATATAAAGCTCTGAATGATTCATTTAAGCCGTAGTTGCTGGTCCATTTGGATTCGGCGCAGAATATACATAATTTCTATGCAAAACTGAGCAGACGCTATAATTAATAAAATGCAATTAACTTTATTTATCCCAGAAAGCCATGATAAGATTATGTCGAAGATGATAGATGATGATGACAAAAATTATTACAGCTCTGTCTCTGCCAGAAAAACATGGTGAAAAACACGAAGACATAACGCTACATCAGTCATATCATGTGTAGCACACAAATGTTTACAAGCAGCACGCTCGATTGATCACCGTTTTTCCATCGCACGCTGATCTAGTAGCGCTGTACATCTTTCATCTACTCTTGTTTTATTATACACACGCAAACATCGACACTCTGAATAAATTGCACAGCACGAATGAAAGTGATAAAATAAAACTTAACATACTTATACTAGATTCTCTTCCTCGTTCAGTAAGGTCAGCTGAATGAGCGTCATGAGTGCCATCCATCTTTAATTCTTCGACGTTGACTTTGTGACCACTTCCTGTAAGAAGTCCCTAGTGATGGTGTACAAAATGTTCATACATTAGTTCACTTTAAATTGATTAGTGAATGGAAGTTTCATTGAAATAATTTAGAAAATTAACAAAAAACATAATTTTCTTTGTTTAAGATTGTCAACATCATTATTATATAAGGGATAGAAAAACTAAATTACATTTGAGAACTTTGTGTTGCTAGTGTACTGATACGCACCATGTTAGTGAGTGATTAGGTTTTTGTTGTTGGCCTAGTGAGGGGAACCAAGCTTTGACTTTAAAAAATCGGCAATTGTTTTTCAGTCAGAAAGATAATGTATCAGTAATATTTGTATCTCAAAACTCTTTGAAAGGAGACATTGTGAGCTGAGTGAATTTTTCTTGAGGAAGGCAACATTAAAAAAGTGGAAATGGCGACGACAATAACGGAGACCGTGAAGGTGGAACCAACAATCCACATGAAAGTTCGGACTCCAAGTCGTCAAACACAAGCCTCGAAGAATTCCGCTGAGCTCCCTTCTAAACGGCAAAACCTTCGGCTTGATCCTTTTCGGGCTTTGGAGCCAGCACGAAAAAAGCTTACAACTATCGAGACGCAGCGCATAATGGCCGTCTTTGAAGAAACTATACGAAGAGTCGAGTTGTAATCCTTATTCCTCACATAATCAAAGACTTGGATCGATTTCGCGTGTCACTTGGAAGTGAACTTGTGGAGCTTCTGGAGCATCACCATGTCATAATCTCCAGTTACGAAGAAATTCGGCATGATCTTGAAATCAGTTGGGAAGAAGGGCAGTAAAAAAAAGCCCCAGTTTGATAGAGGAAGCAGACGCTGATGCAGAACAAGAACCTAGTAAACTAGGAATAGAACGTGAGTACACAGAATCGGTTAGCAGTGGCGGTCGTCAGCGCAAAGCACAGACACTCAGATAGAATCCAGTCTGAGAACTCTGTCTCTAGTTGCCCAGCAGATGAGTCATTCAGTCAGAAACATTCTGAGAGCCTTTACAGTAAATCCTGGCCATTATGCAGATGTCAGTAGCAAAGCATCCAAGAATGATCCAAATGCAAAAGTTTGATACTATATCTCAGGAACTTCGTGATATCTTGATGGGAAGGCTCCTGACCACACCCGAAGAAGAACGCGAAACGACAGAGATACCTTACAGCAATCACAAACCGAGAGCGTAACAATGCTGCTGTAATTGAGAAGTTGGAAGCAGATTTCAAGGAAAAGGCTGATGATAAAGATCAAGAGGTGAATATTTTGAAATATTTTGAAATGAAAAAGATTACTAAGGAGGAGTTAGAAAAAATTATGAACAGTTTTTAAAAAATGCAGCATTTGAGTTTGTTTTGTTTTTGTGTGTGTCGTTTGTTTTTGTTTTTGTTTTTTTTGGAGCAAGAAAAACTTTAGGTGAAACATTTTGAAGACTTAGGACATAATATTGATAGCATTTAGAATGCACATTTTATTTCTTCTGCATCTTTGCACATTTTGTTTTTATGCAAAAGAGATCTGGAGATTTCCTTTTGAAACATGAGAACATGATTTACTTTAGTGATGCAACATAACACAAGCATTTTCATAATTTGCTGTTAAATTAACTTCATTTATTAAAATTTTAAATGATTAATTACATCAGTAAGCATCAAAATTTGTTTATCCTACATATCTATATATATATGTGTGTTATCAACAATTATCATTCTCAGATTAATCCTTATTTTTATCATAAAGCTAGATGTTATAGTAAGTTTGTCGCATAATTAGTGTGCATCTGTTACAGATATTTAAAAAGAATGAAGTCATTAAAAAACTGCAAGCAGATTTGCACCAGATAGATAGATTTTCAGAAGAAAATATTCGGCGAGTTAGAGGAGATGCTGAAAAACAAGAAGCAGCTGATGAGAAAAATTCTGAGGGAAAGCGTCAAAAGCTCCAGACAGAGATTTCACAGCTGAAGTCACAGTTGCAGAATTTAATTGCTGAGCATCGTGAATCAGAGAAAGAGCTACGAATTGTAAGGATTATACAATAGGCTACCTTTTCTGCAGTCTTGTATTTATGGTTTAGAGGGGAACTGTAAGAGAGTTCCAGAATCAATTTCTCCAGCAGACTTTCCCACTATGATTTTATCAACATTGGATCTACAACTATATTTCAGTGAAGCTGATACCATTGTAGGGAAATATTGCAATTCTTCCAAGAACATGATGGTTTAACATCTCTCTCTCTCATATGGTACTATGTGTAATGATGTTGATCTCATTAGGATGAAAACATAATGTAGACGCTTGCTTTCTCATTTTTTTCTCTTATAGGGTGCTCTCTGAAGTAAGGTCAGCAATCTTTTCCATTGTGTGCTTTAGATAGATTACAAAAATCTTGGAGTATCAGGAACATTGTTTCATCTCTTTTGTTTTCTTTCATCTATTTCAGAAAAAGTTTAAAATTGAGACAGAGGTTGAAAACTGGATATTGCGTTATGATCAGGAATTAGGAGACAGACAGGTGAGGACATTCAATGTTTTAATAATATAAATGTAATACCCATGACATTTGAGCACAATTATATTTTGGTAATATTATTTTGTCATGAGACATTCTAGTGAGATTTCCATTCCTTCCGGTTTCTGCTCAGCTTTCTTTTGGTGGAAGAAGAGAGCTAGTAGGGCTGAAATATGAACTTAAAAAGTTTGTCCTAATTCAGAGCAAATGTTTATCTTTGATTATGGGTGGTTCTTAGCTTGTGTTGCTTTCTTCTTTTTGTACCCTACCATTTTTACACCGGTTGCACCAGTGTGTATAAGATACCAAGATACCATGTGTGTCTCTTATCCTGGGCTGCCATCTTGTTTTATTAAATAAAGTCTGGAAAAGGAAACTGTTGACAACTTTGTGTGTTTGCCAACAACAAAAGTTCCAACCCAGCAAACAAACACTTTCAAATTAGGGCCCGCTACATAAATATATATATAGTATAATTTATAATATATAAAACAGTATAATCTGTAACACACATTCTTTATCAGATAAATAACACAAACTCTAACTGTTTCAGAGGAATATGAAAAATTGATGCATACACAGAAGAGAAGAAGCAATTGCATGAGCTTGAAGAAAGTTCCACACTCTTGAAAAGGAGTATGTGGGTATTATGGATGAGCGGCGCCTTGCTCGTGAAAAACGAGAAAAAGCTGAACGAGAGATGGCAATGATGATCAAGTGTGCAACAACTATCCAAGCCTTCTGGCGTTCATATAAAGTGCGAAAGGCCATAGCAGCTAAAACAAAAAAAGAATCGGGGAGGTAAAAAAAGGAAAAAGTAATAAGCATCATTTGCTGCTGATCTTTGAAGACTTTAGTACACTGGAGATACACAATATTAGAATAAAAGCTATTCAGTTGCAAAGATTATATGACGTAAGTGTGAGTCTGTGCATCTCTGTAAGACCACAAAACAAATCTGTTACTCGCAACTTTTTAAAATCATTCACTTTTCATGTTAAATTCCAAATCAGTGAAAAGATCATACTGCATTGTACACACAATAAAGTCTGTTGCCTGTGGACATTTTCTGGGTGCTGACATCAAATGACAGAAACATCTTTCTCACGTAGTGTGAATGAAGTTAAGATAAAATATTAAGTTTAGGCATCATATAGGAAAAAGTCACAGACCAAAATCTGAGTTTAGGATAGAATCCATGGCTAGAATTGCAGAGTTCTTCTTTCCAGCCAAGTTTTATTCCTGTCTGTTTACAGTTATAATTAAGTAACAATAATGAAAATAAAGTGTTTTACTGCCTGATTATCATACTTTTGTAGCAGTATACTTCCTATATCTAAATATGTAAAGTGGACTGGAAGCAATGCTACCCATGGCCTCATCATTTTTTTGAGTCTGTAACGTGTTTTACCTGGAGAGTCTTGAAATGAATTACAAATTGAATGAACTAACCAAGGAGGGAAAAAGACCACCAGTCAGAGCACAGGATTGCGATAAGGCCTATGCCAGCGGTTCTCAACCTTTTACTTGTAACGCCCCCTGACGAACAAAGGTACATCCGCGCGCCCCCTTAGCCAGCAATGTAAGCTAATTTCACTAATACCGGTATAAGAAACTTTTAAAAAATGACCACCTTTGCGCCCCCCTTGTAAGCATGTCACACCCCCTCAGGGGGGCGCCCCCACCGTTTGAGCGCCACGGGCCTAAGCTGTTGGTAATCAGTGCTAAAGTATTTCTTGAAACCCTCAGGAACATCCCATTTGCTCCAGGGAAAAGAACACAAATTATGAAAGTGAATGTCTTCCATGAGCTGGAACCTCTGATTTCAGCTGAAGAAATTATCTCAATGAGCTTATCGATTAACTATATGTTGCCATGTGAAATTTGTCTTCTTGTTGAACTGTCATAATGGTCAGAATAATGCAGTAAATATCCTATGATCAGAGGTACCACATGCAAGCAGTTGTATCATGCAGATATCGAGGGATCCTAATTTTTACAGTTTTTAATATCAGTGAAAAATCAGTAGGAAGTTGATATCAATTGGTTAAAGTAAAAGTGTCTACATACTCTGCCGAGTTGGATGTCTATGTGATGCAGCATACTTTGCCCAGCTGTGGATTGGATGCCTGATTCCTTAGAGTTTGGGAATGTAATGTTGCAAGAGAGAGAGAGAGGTGGACACTGTCCTAAGCACAAAATGCTGGCAAAATAAGCTGAGTATAAAACTCACTCCTTATTGAGCATAAGGTAACATTACTACTGTACTACCATTTTTTTTATTACCAAAGACAAAGTTATGTCAAATGTGCTTTGTAAATTATTTGCTGTGATTTATTTTTTTTATTTCATGTACAAAATGCATTCGCCATGAAAGTCACCAATAATGTTTATTGTACCTCACCCAGCCAGCCATCTGTTTGACAACATCCCATTCTTGTTAAATGAAGGTTGTGTAGCTTGGTAATCAGTGGATTTGATGGCACATGAACAGAAGGTTGGGTTGTAGTTAGAAACCATTCCTGCAGGGATCTGCATCAGATTTATCACGGAAGTTAAGGGCAGGAGGGAGAAGGGTGAGCTATTCCTTCTTCATGCCATGGCCTTGACACAGCTGCCCTTATATACGACCACTAGGTTATGGGATCATTTACCCTTTTTTATTTTTAACTATCAATGCAGCAGTTTGGGTTCTTTCCAAACAGTCTGCTCTCAGCTAGAAGAGTGTATCTGTTAATTTCTCCTGTTTATTTTCTGTTGATTTTTTCTCAATATTATCAGTATCACAAAAATAATAGATGCATATGGATTTGAAATAATAAGTTGAGTTATATAGCACCATCTATAGCCCCAAGGCATTTTACATACACTAGTTGTTGTTGACTAACAGTTTCGACTGGTTGATGATTGACATATTCTTGTAAAGGCTGAGTCAAATGTCGGTCACTCAAGTGTGGACTTAACCTCTCATAATAGCTATAGCGTGTGTGTCTGTAGGAATACATAGATCATCAGTTTCTATGATCTAAGATCTGTACAAATTGCTGTAATTTGGTGATGTACTGTAATAGTTTTTTTTTCACATCTTACATGAATGTATTAATGGATTTTTCATTTCTAAAAACAGTCATAGCTATACTTATTAAACACACGGCCGGAGGTGTGGCCGGTTGTGTTATTTATAACATTCTGAGTGAATAAACTTTCAAACATTATTTCTTAAATTATTTCTAACGCTGTTAATGCCCTTTGTCATTCTTGTAAAAGTGTACATCTAGCATGATCGAGCATTATATAGAACTGAACCCAGATGACCTCCATATAATGTCTCAGGAATTTGGGATGAACGACTGAAGCAGTAACCCAGCCTGCAAGAACTCTTGGGTCCCTCATGGGACCTCTTCGGGAAGAAAGTTGGGTCCCTCTCGGGTTTTGGAAGCGGACCCTAAGGGACCTCGTAGGGAATCCCACGGTGTTGCCATGTTTTCCCACGAAAGACCCACCCACCTTCCCACCAAAAAAACCATTGCATACCCACCGATCGCCCATGAGAAGTCGTGTTTTCCCATCAAACTCCAACTCCCCTCTTGCTGCATTCCTCACCTTTCTCACTTTTACTTACACTGGTACACAGGCTTGCACACCATGAGAACATTCAACAGCTTTTCAAAATCTCGTTTCCTCACAACGCATAAATAGTAGGCAAGAGATATCATTAAACAATTTATTATTTACACCAAAAAAACTATTTTAGCAGTTACATTATTTAAAGCATTAAAATGTTTTTAACATAAGCATTCATCCAATTATTTACATAAAATTGCAGTCAATAATTTTTACCCCATGAAAGTTATTTTTGAAATAATTATTTATAACATAAAGTCAAACAATTACATAAAAGATAGAAAAATATGACACCAAAAATCGATCCATGAGTGGTGGAATCCCTGTAGAAGAAAAGAAAAAAGTTACAATGCATTTACATATTTTGATTTTTGCTATGTAAGTAGAACTAACCTCTCACATAGATGAAGCTTAACTCTTCCTTTATGGCACTCAACCACGGGTGGCCGATTTTGCCCTGCTCACTTGTTACGCAGTATTTACATTGGCTTATGCATTGTTGTAATTTTTTAGGCCTTTACAGCTCGTGTTTAAAAGAAAAAAATTAATAAATATGATAGTTTAGGCCTTTATGAACACAATATCTCCCTTACATGACGAAGGACGTCCGTTTGAACGAAGTCTCGCCGATATTCTAACACTACCTGTCCTTTTCGATGGTACACATTGCGAACATCATGCATCTGAAACGTCGAATAACAAAAGAAAGAACATCCCAGAGGATATTCCTGCTTCAGATGAAGGAGAATTTGACCACGAATGGTGTAAAAATGTTTTCATCTGCTCCGAATTTTTGTTTAAATGTGTAAAAAAAAAAAAATTTTCCAAACTTCACATAATATACCTAATTTTGGTTGGATTATCATAAAAGTGAGTTCACGAGCAAGATTACGGTAAAATTTGTTCCACTTCTACACATTTTGATCTGTCATAATCAATTTAAATTTCTGTTCTATCTTGTTTAGTTATTTTTAATAATTTTTGAAAAAGGTTAAATTCATGCGTACAGGGGGGTTTGACCGCCTTTAGCCTTGTGTAAAGAAAGAGTTAAAGCTTTCATAAATCTACTAATTACTAGTGAGATTACAAAACTTGACCAGCAAAAGTGGAATAAAAAGATTTTAAACGGTAATGTCTATGGCCATTTGTGTGTATAAGAAGTTTTGGATAATATCTGAAAGTAACCAATTAATCTTTAGTACAAAAAGTAAAGTAAATAGGCTACTGAATAAATCCACGAAAGAAGAAAACAATGCTCACATTAATAATTTTAACTTGACAAACTCATTTGTAATTCCACTCACCATTAGAGGCATCACCCTTCAATCATCCTCAATCCATGTCTCTTGGACTGCACAGTGCACAAATAGAAATGTGGTGTCCAGACACTTAATCCCCAGACACTCCATCCCAGACACTTCACCCAACGCTTCATCCTTAAAATGAAATTTAACTATAAAAATTATGAAGCCCAGCGAAAAATTTAATTGAAATTCAAATAATTATCTCATATAAACATCACAATAAGTTTACAATTAAAAACTTTAACTAATGTTGTAGAGGTCAATGACGTTGAAGTTAATAGCATGATTTGAATATTATTAAAGTATTTCAATATTTATTTTAATATAAACTTATTGATGTTTATATGCAGAAATTATTTCATTTTCAGTTAAATTTTTCGCCGGCTTCAATAATTTTTAAGTTAAAATTTCATTTTAAGAATGAAGCGTTGGGGATAAGTGTCTGGGGATGATGTCTGGGGATAAGTGACTGGGAACCAAAATTGTAAGGTAGACTTAAAATGCTATTGTACACAATAATAAATTTGTGAAATGTAGAGAAAATAATACTTAGATTCACTATTTTTTTAAATTGTTCGAGGAAACTTGTCCTTTTAAGTTCATATTGACGTACACCTCAAAGAAATCAAAACCAAAACAAAAACTACACACCAATTAATATACTTCTCAGCTGAAGTGACTGGAAACTTTTCCCCTTTGGTCCACTGAGCCAACTCTGAAGATAGCAGCCGTTTAAAATTCTCCGTGCACGAGAGTGCTGAACCTGTTAAAAAAATCTTTAGTTTTTCCACCATGTAAAATACTACAATACAAATGCGAAATAAATTAATTCACTGGATTGAATATGTTTAAGATATAATGCTGAACCCTACTCCACTGATGAGGGATCAATGTTGCATGATGAATATAGCTACAACAGACCCAGTCTCTTAAATAAAACCTAGTGGACTTCAGAGAAAATAATGGCATTAAGTGACTCAAATCACCAAGTTAATTAAGAGTTTAATCAAAGCTGTTCTTTATGAAAGTAGAACAATTTTAGTGGTCATAGTTAACATTAGAACACAGACTGCTCATTTTGACACCATGAAAAGCAAGTGACAGAATTATTTATAAATAAAATCTAGCATATAAAATACTACATTATTGTTGTACTTCATAAAATGTGTATTATTTTAAGTGCAAATATTACACTGACCACACATTCGTTGTCAGGAGAGTTAAACCTGTAAGCCGATGCTATGCCTGCCTTTTGTTAAATGTTTATCAAGACTGTAAAGCATAACATACAATTAACTGATATATTAGCTAAAGCTAAAGGTAACATTTAAAAAAGGTGTCTTAGTACTAACACCATATACTTAAATGACATACCACTTTGTTCTAATTCCTTTCTTCATCAGCTCCTCTTTCCCCATATTTTGAAGAAGCAGGGTGACCTGATTCAGTTTGTGAACTACATTCTGTAGTGTTTTGCCTCTCATCAACTTGCTGAAACTCTGTTCAAAAATGTATTTGAAATCAAAATATTACTTTTAGTCTTAAAAGTAATGACAAAACAAAAACTATGGATGCAAGTCTATTGACAATTTTTTAATTAACGAGAAAATGTTTAGATGATATAATAAAGGAGGTGCATGTAGACCACTAAAAACACAAAACCTGTGCTTGATAGTGATCCTGATGAAATCATAGAGGGAGACAAAATAAACTTACTGGTAAAATTCACTGAGCCAGACCTAGTCAGTGTGATCTGCAATTAAAGATTGTTATAATAGTTCTTTTGTAAATCATGTAAAATAAACTGAAAAAATGGCATGCAGCATTTTAAAGACAAAGAAAATATATGTGATCAGATAAGGATTGTTAGAAAAATGACAGACTTGACAAAGTTCATTGCATAGCATTGGATTTAATACATTTTGTTTTAATTTCAAAGTGTATCAAGTACAAAAATAAAATTCTTCTTTTGCTTTGCATTTAATTTTCCAAAATTTTAGTTGTTCAGAAAGCAATGTCATTGTCTTGTTGCTTTCCCCTAGAATGCACCAAACGGACACAAACGTTTGGTAATCGCCCCGCACCGCTGTTATTGAGAAAGCAGACGACGAATTTCAAGCATGACTCAATGAGTTCATGTCATAGACTTCAACTTCGAAGTTAATCATCAATGATACGAGAGATTGTGTGTGTGTTTACCTCTTGACTAGTTAATTTGAACCCATCATGCACTGTCCTCTTGCTTCTGCCAATCGATTCGCGCTCAACATTTCGTTTCTGTAATTAGTAAATACGTGCAATTAGTAGGCCAAGAGATACGATAAGCAATTTGATTATTTACAACAAGAAGAATGTTAACCATTTAAATTATTTACAGCACATATAGAAGACAGCGTCATGTAAAGCGAGTTCCAGTGGATGTATGTGTGAGACCTGCGCGGTACAACACGTGAAACATTTCACAAAAAGCACTACAATACTTTATATATGATCATAAATTATTCATGACTATCCACTGTTATAAAGTATAGTTGTTTAATGGCATCTTTCACTTAACTTTATTAAGACTTACTTCAGAAATCGGCGGTGTTTCACTTGAAGATGGACGTTACAGTTCAAAATGTCTGCGCGCCGGTCAAAGCTGAACCGGACGATGTGACCTCTGATTAACCCTACACGCGGCGATGGCGAAAGAGGGGGGAGGGTAACAGCGGGTGGAAGGATGCGACACGATCACGTGGCTACCAAATCGAGAGCGGCTGAAGAAAAAAAGCGCGATGGACGCGTCCGTTTAGGATCGAATTACACGCTTCCCATCCCAAAGTCTCACTTCCGTATAGGGGCCGTTCAAACACCCAAAGCCCATGCACGCTGGGTACCAGTGCGGCCCATCCTTGTACTTGTATTTCATATTGTCTTACGAGCGATGTTTAGCGTGAAGGGAAAATGTAGTCTCTAAAAAGGATTCAAAAATAGCTGTCGAAAGCCGGTGCTTTTATTATTGTATATGTCGGACGTACGGTTGTCACTATGGCAGAATGGAGCACAAGGTCTGAGGTCCATATATCCCGTCGCCGGTGCTTATTTTCTCTTTTCATTAGCAATCATTACCAGTGCGATGGTGTTCGGGCTTAATTGCTGACAGTAAACGAACTTTGCACTCGCTCGTACGTTACGAAAAAAAAAAAAATTAAACAGGAGGGGATGCGTGAGTACATGCAGCTGTAAACATATATGGTAGCATCGCAACAGTGTTAACAAAGCAACATGTATATATATAAACAAGAAACAAAACTCACTGAAAAATTACTCACCCGCGGTTACCGCAATCACAAGAAATTATATAATATTCAGAATAACATAAAGTTTATAATCATATTCAAGGTTTTCAAGTCAGTGTGCCGAAAAACCCTGCTTATTCTTTGATTAATGCCTTTGTTTTGTAGTAAAGTATATAGTACTTGTTTATTTTTCCTTTCTTTATAGGTCAAGACGGGCTATAGCTATAAACATACATATGTATATAACTTTTGCTTTTATGTTGCCCCTGTAAATACAGATTTCTCATTTGTCATTTGTCTCTCTATCTCGGCTCCTATAGCTAATTCATTTGGGTACTTTATGAAGAATGACATTTGAAGTACTTGTGACCGGGTTGAGGGGGGAAGAGATCTTGTCCAGCAAGTTTGATTCTTAGGGGGCGGCTTCCCCGCCTGCAGCTTCCTTATACGCCACTGCACGGTTACCTGCGCAAAATCAAATGAACTAGCTTTCCAACCATATGGCTGCATAAGCCTGCATTAAGCTTGAAAATTACATAGAGAAAAGGTTAATGTCACTTACCGAGGAAGCGAAAACAATTTGAGATAAACAACTACCAGTATTCCGCTCTCCGGGAACTAATATGACAACAAGGCCAAAACATCATATGATATATATATATGATATATATATATCCTCAGGCTCAAATAATTAATTTCACTTCCTCCAGGACACTTTTCGACATCTGCAGTCTAAATGACTAGAACTAGCAATGCAATGCAGCTGCCCACTGCCTATCCTTCACAGCTACAGCAAGTGTTTTGTGATTATTTTGCTGACAAGATTTCGGTTTCGATCATCCTTGGACTCGATACCGGTGTCTGACAGCATCTCTTGTGGTATTCTTCTTGGATGCTCTCTGTCCAATTAATTTCGACCAGTCTCTGATGCTGATGTAAAGGCGATTTCCAAGCCAACAACTTGCCAGTTAGACCCAATACCCACAATTTCATCTTTGTTTAAAAATGCCCTGGTGAAGTCATTCTTAAGAAATCCAAGCTTGATGTCAACTGTGTTGAACAATTATCATTCACCTAGTTAACAACTTGTCTTTCCCCACAACGATCACAGAGTAAGTAGTTTTGACAGCTGTACGTAGCTCATTCCCATCAGCATAAAGACCTTTTAACAATACTGAAACTACTTTAATTAAAGTGACCACCAACATATTATCTGCCCTTGACAGTGGTGATGTGTCTACCTTAACTCTACTCGACCTGTCTGCTGCATTTGACACAATGGACCACTCTCGCTACTCCTTCATAGACTACACACCCTCGACGGGATTTCTGCACTAGCGGGGTTCAACTCCTGTCTCACTGATAGGACGCAGACTGATTGTTGATGGTCACACATCTCGCCCCGCTCCACTTTCTTGTGGCGTCCTTCAAGGCTCGATCGGTACTCGGCCCAGTTCTGTTCATTCTGTATTTGAAGCTACCTATATAGCTTAATTCATCTTGCATCCAGTCTTACATTTCTCATCAATCATATTCTGATGACATTGAACTATATGCTGCTCCACTCCCTGGCTGAGTCTCACTCTGCTATAAATTAGCATCATAGAAGCCTGTATTAACAACGCCAAAGACTGGATGGTAACAAAACAAAGTTAAACTTAACAATGATAAAACGGAATCCCTGATCCTATGTTCGAGAAGAAGAAATCCATCTTAACACTTGTTTGTCCACCACATCAAGGTGGGCGAAACCAACATCACCTTTAATTGCGTCCTCCGTCAGGAATCTGGGATTTATTGTCACTGCAGACATGACTCTTGCTAAACAAGTTACAGCTGTCAGTCAGTCTGTCTATTATGATAAAGAAGTTACAGCTGTCAGTCAGTCTGTCTATTATGAACTAAGCAAGATCAGCGCGCCATCCGTCAAATTCTGTCTACACGCGCTACCAACACAGCTGTCTGTGTGTTTGTTTTATCCAGACTTGATAACTTCATCTCCTCGCTTGCTGGCTGCCCTGTATACCTTCTTCACAAACTCCAGAAACATACAGAGCTCTGCTGCACGTCTGGTGCTTAGAGCTAGGAAACGGAACCACACCACTCCTCTCCTTCGTTATCTGCACTGGCTTCCCATCCGTTCTGGCATCCAGTACAAACTGTCCGTGCTGTTTTTATTTCTTTGCTGGCACCTGCCCTGATTATTTCTCTGAACTGCTCTTCCCTTACATCCCAATGGAGCAATTGAACTCCCTGAACTGCTTTCAACGCCATCTACCTAGATACTTTCAAGACATATAGATGAGGCCTCTAGAGATTCCTCCCAACTCCAGGAAACCTTGTAAATATATGAATTTTTTCTTAACCATCACTTTTGTACATATTCACCTTTCTTTATGTTTGCTACAATTTTTTCTATAATTCTTAATTACTTCATTTATGTAGTTAATTTCCTTCCCTGTAAAGGGAGAGGGCTAAACGGAAAAAAGCATTTTCTTGCTTATTTTACCTCTCGTAAATAAAGAATTGTCATTGTCAATTGTCATCCCAGCTATATTGACAACTCGATCCGGTCCTCGTCTGATGATCGTCTTCTTACTCGATCTTTCAACATATGGACACAGGATTTTTAGTTATTGTGCAGCGAAACAATGGAACTCACTCCCTTTCCATATCCGACACATACCCACTATTGAATCCTTTAAATGTGCGATGAAAACTACTCTTCCGTAAACATTACTCCTAACAACCTCGCACACAATGCTACTCAGCTCATGCTTTTCACACCCTTCCTTTTGCAATACCTTCAGTTCTTGTTCTTGTTATTTAATTGGTTCCTCTTTGCGTCTTCTGTATTTGATTTTATTCTTTGTTAGTACTATTGTTTATTCTTTAATTTATAGTTCACATTTTCTTTCTGTTTTCCGGTCTCTTGGTGCTGTCGATGTTTCGTTAGGAGTGCGAGTAATTGCGCTCTACAGATTTTGCCTTTATTATTATTATATATCATTTACATGCTCTCTTCCCATCATTAAAATGACTACATCGTCACCGTGTTCAGTTTGCTTAAGGCGCTGTCTGCTAGAAATTTTAAGCGTGTGATCTCCGTTATTATTATCGTTAGCTTTTTCTGTTTGCGGTTAGTGAAAAACGTACGTTGACTGCTCCTCATTGATAACCGAGTCGGTGAGTGTGCAATCGAAATGGAAAAGTATTTAAAACAAACTTTCGTTTATTCTAGCATTTTTTACCGATAATAAACATTCGTGGATGTATGAATGCGTCAATATTTTCACTATGCGCAAGTTTAACTAGAAAACATCGGCTAAAGCAGACGACAGCCGCATGCCCCTTACGTCAACAACACTGTGATCAACAGTTATTTCCCTTGCATCTGCGCTGCTTGCCAGGGGCAGTGCGGGCGGTGGTGGCCAAGCGAAGTCGTTCGGTGAGTTTATTGATTTCTCGGGACTAATATGTCGATACTGCACTAATCCAAGCAGATGAAAAGCGAATGTTAAACTGAAGATGTCCTCCATTCATTTGCCACGAGTCGCCAGCCAGAAAGGAAGCCTCTGGATGTAGAAAGAGAAAATTTTGAGAAACGACAGGTGGGTTACGTTTGTGGAAGAGTGCATGCCTAACAGTTTTGACAAGCCTCTAATGTTCTTTGCGTGTGATCGTGAGTCAGGCATGTCGGCAGACCGAAAGTTTATGTTATAAATGGTTACAAGGACGTGGAATGTCATGTCTACTACTTTTTAGCAATCTTTCAGGATACAGGACGCTGTGAGGCAGTCATCGAATGTACGGTTATGTGATTATTGTAAGCGCGTTCGTTGACATTCTGTTTCGGCTAGTAAACTAATGAACGTTATTTGTGAATATACGCAAATACAGTAAAATACGATAATGTAGGTGTAACAGAATTTAAACTCAAGTTTTGTACGAAAATTCATTGTATACAAAACAGAAGGCTTTTCATACAGGAGTGGAGACTAGGCAATACAACATAAAGATCTTTATTAATCGTTTTCAGGAAATTATTGTGCCCACCGATTATAACATTAGAGCATCACTTTACATAAAACATCATCACAGGCTATAAAAGAACATAAAATATTTGCATCTCAAACCCAATCTGTCACACTTGCATACTTTTGCAACAGTAAATTAACACTACAGTCAGTTGCATGTTTACTATTCATTGGCAGTGGCAAACTGTACCGAGTAACTGAATGGACCAGAGGTTTCACCAGTAGCCTGCTCAAAATAGTAATTAGAAATGTTATTGTGTTAATTCATCACATGTGTGTCTGCATGCTGTAATAATAAAAATATTTTTAAAGCACATTTTCTCACATTAAAATAGTCTCAATGCACTATACAAAATCCACAAGGCTACATACACATTGATAAACTTAAAATAAATACCTTGTATATCCATAGATAAAAATATAATAATAAATATACAAAGACATAACAATATGGCATTAAAGTATAGGAGCAAGATCTCAGAGTCAAAGCAGGGTGGTGAAAAGCTTGCACATTTGTTGAAATTGTGTTTTGAATTAAGTTTTAGGGTTTGATGTAAGATAACAATTTTATGGGCAGCATTTCATGGCAGCATACACAACCAGATTAAATAGTTTATACAAATATCACCACATGGTAACTGATGAAAACATAAAACAGTCATTAGTTTGCTATGCAGTGTCTGCAGTTTCAAACAGGTTTTAAGAAAAGACAGGGTATTGTTTCTGTTATCATTATTATTTTCATTACTTGGTACTTTTTCTCTCACTTGCTTAAAAGTTAAAGTATTAAAAATATTTAAGGTGCTAGCAGGAATTAGAGCAGAACGATATTTTTAGACTCTGCGTTGGTTTTTTTATGGCCCTGTTCTTTGTAAGCCTACAGTCACACTAAGCACTTATTAGAAAGAGAAACAGGTAGTGTGCTGTGTTCTGTGACCAGAGAATGTAAAATTACAATGTCTTGCATAACTCTAGCTCTCTGTGAACCAGTCCAGAAAACCTTGCAGCAAGTTGTTATTATGCATGTTTCTCACAGTCAAAGCAGGGTGGTGAAAAGCTTGAACATTTGTCGAAATTGTGTTTTGAATTGACTTTTAGGGTTAGATGTAATATAACAATTTTATGGTCAGCATTTCATGGCAAAATACACAACCAGATTATATACTTTATACAAACACCACCACCACATGGTAATTTTTCTCTCGTGTGCTTAAAAGTTAACATATATGAAAAATATTAAACTATTTAATATGCTAACAGGAATTAGAGAAGAACAGTACTTTACTCTGTGTAGGTTCTTTTTTATGGCACTGTTCTTTGTAGGCCTACAGTCATTCAAGTATTTATTAGAATGAGAAACAGGCAGTGTGCTGTGTTCTGTGACCAGAGAATGTAAAATTACAATGTCTTGCATACCTCTAGCTCACTGTGAACCCCCCAGAAAGCATTTCAGCAAGTTGTTATTATGTATATGTGGTGGTGTTATTGTAAAGTGCTTTGAACCCACCTTGGTGGTGGGGAAAGGTGATGATGAAGATGGTGATTATTATTATTATGACTACTTCTATTGCAACAGTGTAGAATGAAAAGTATATTGCTTCAGTCTGGTCGGCCTGTGCATTATATTTGGCTTGACAGTACTCCATATTTTTAACAGTCAGGGTTAGGGTTAGGGTTAGGGTAGAGCATAGTCAGACACTTGAATTTCTTAAGGCTTTGTTACCACTCTATAAGACGGTCTGAGTGTTTGTCAAAGAGTAAATTAAATTTTATATACAGTGCAGAATACGTCCTCTGCTAGATGTTTAGTAACATAGTGTTTATTTTAAAAATAGAAGCTCTTTAAAATTCTTAGGTAGAATTGAGGTATGGGTATAATGCCACAAAGGGACCCCTTTTTAAGGGGTCCCTGTTCTTCGCCCAAATTTGAATGGAACCCCATTGACGAAAATTGAAGGGGTCCTCCGAACTTTTAATGCGTACTGTACGCAATTTTTTTGCGTAAGCAGAAGCCCTGATATATATATATAAAGCATGCAAGCAGTTATTGTCATCAGTGACTAAATCATCTGTTACTTGGGTCTGTAATTATAGAATCCCTGTATATAATTCTATTTCATGTTCATATTTCACTTTTACATTCATTAAAGCTTGCGAGTTCTGAGTGATCATGTTGCTCTGTATAGTTTTCATTCTTTGCATGTACTGTTTGTTCTCTTTTGACAGGCAGTTGCCATCAACAAAGCCATCAACAATCACGAGACACCTGTGAAAGAGAAACATGTCCGCAGTATCCTTAATATAGATGTAGGTTAAAGTAGGTCTTGCTTTATCTACAGTATTGTATTTGGACAATTGTTGCTGCTTTGAATTGACATTGTCTTGCATTTTGTAGTCTGTACTTTGATAGAGCTGTTGCTGACTTATAATAACATCATCCTTCAGCATTTGTGAATTTTATTGCCTTGTCCAGACCCAAGCTGGTTAGTTAAGTCATGATGAATCAGCATTTCAGCTCTGTGTTTATGACTATGAATTTCTTGGCTTTCTATTCAACATTTGTAAAACTTTCCTCACTAAGCAGCCTTGCCTCTAGCACAGGATCAAATAGAATGTAACTTTAAATATTTTATTCTTTCTGAAGAGCTCAAATGGTGTTTTAAGGCTAGCAGTAACTCTGTATTTAGTTCATTCATGATTTATGACTAAAATTTGGCAGGAAATAAGGTCCTTGTGGCTGTTATTAATGGCCAGTGAATTAAGTTTGTGGAATACTGTATGCAAATACCGACTAATGCTTTTTCTGCCAGTTGCTGTTTCCAAAAATATTCTGTTTTTATTTTGAAGCCACATAATTTATCTCCTGTAACTGATGAAGCTTATGAAAGCTTGGCAAACAGCAGGTTGAGATATCCATTAATGGCCCTAGGTACCTATGCTCTTAACTGCCTTAGCTCACTGGGGTCCTCTGCACTATCAACCTTCTTAGATTTTTTTTTTTTTAGCCCTGTGCACTTCCTCTAGATTTGGTTCCTGGCATGATTCCTGCTGTAGGTGATGAAAGATTTATAGAGATAAATTGCAGGCTGTCAGACTTCTACCATAGAGCAGCATCTTCATGTGTAATGATAAAATAGGTTTTTTGGAAAAAGTAAGATTAACCCCTGCAAGCTGGTCAATCTGGCATCTCCTGAAGTCTGTGTCAGATGTCAGCAAGAGTTTATGATTTGTTCCTTAATAGAATTTCCTTCTTCCATCTGAAGTAAATAGAGGATTACAAAACCTATTGTTTTGTCATAGCTGAAATGGGAACAGATTTTTTGTTGAAAAATTCACAGATTGCACATTGTAGAAAGAGAAATCAAGAATTCATGTAATGCCAGCTTTTTAAAGAGTTAAAATTAATTTTAAAAGTAAAGAAGTGCTTATGAGATATATTAACATAATTGTAAGCATTGGAAAAAAGAGCACGAGAGATACAGATAAATCACTCGTTTATATAATCACTCAATTATTAGAGTTTACAGTTTTTGATATTTAGCTTTCTGTGCCAAGAAATTTTTGTTATGAAAATAGCCAAGTATTTCCTTTTCCTGGCATCTGTTGCAGTGCAAAGTTCTTTTGGCATCGGTTGCATTCAGCTCATTACAGAATGACCTGTAATGGAAGTTTTTTTTGGTATGGGGTAGGAGGAAGTGAAGTGCTGGTGTGTAAGTTTTCTGTCTTTGATATACATGATACAGTCAGTTCTGTTCATAACTTAGACTATGACAACTTTAGCCAAGGATCTTCTGCAGCAGAACAGGATGCTTGTAATAGCTATGACTCAGAACTAAATGTACAGTTGTCTTTCCTGTTATTGGTGCAGATCTCTATCACTGAACTGTGGACAGTATTATCAGACAGTCGAGGGAAATGACTAGTTCTACTTGTAGTAGTAGTAAGCAAAATGAAGTAGTATAGGGGAAGTAGAGCTCTCAAACTAGTTTTAGCAAGGGGAAACAACATTCAAATGGTTAAGTTAATAATAAAGACGGCATTTGTTAGTGGTTTTTAAATTTTCACTATTTCTCTTCATGTAATAGTGATAAAAATTGAACATTTCACCATTTTCATTCTTTTTGATGAGATCTGTAGTAAAATAGAGATCCTTTAGTTTTCAGAACAGCCTTATTTACCAGTGATACTTTCTCCTTCTCATTCATTTAGAGGGAAAGATACATAACTGAGTCCACTCCTGGTGACATGCAGTTGTTTTCTCTAGTTACTCCAAGTGCTATGAAACAGGATTGTGGGGCATGTCATTTTGCGTGAATGTGCATTCCTTGTTGGTGAAATGGCATGGCTGAGGTGTCCAGCAGTGGAAGACATTCATGACTGTGAAATAGATACATGTGTCTATCCCTGGAAGCTGAAGGATGGGTTTTGTTTATGAAAACACCTGGGCTAGCCTCAGCCATAGCTTTCGCCATCCCTTTTGGCACACATGGCTGAAATAATTACTACTACAATCAAGTGTTTTGAGAAATAACATTATGATGACTATGTCACTAGGTGATAGGAATATTTTTAGTTCCATTATAATCTTCTGTGACACATTCATGTTTGTGATTCATCATTGACCAAAATGTTGCTATGTACCTTGCCTCTGTAATAAAATTCTACGCATATCAAAATTCATTCACATTGCGTTTAGACATAAACAGTCTTACTGAACATTGGCCATGTCAGGAAATAATTGCTGGATTATGTGCTCGCTACATAGATACTTGTCATTCTAGTTTAGACTTTTTAACATTACCCCTTACATGAAGCTGAGGTTGAGGGGGCTGTGGCAGTGGTTAACAGGTGATATATCTTTTTGAAAAATGTAGCAGGTGTCTATGGCAGGGAATTTTATTTCAGCATTGAAAACGTGGAAGTTTTTTTTTTTTAACTTATTTACTTCAGCTCCCATAGACTTGAAGATTTTGCATCATCTTATTTGGCTGAGGTGGTCTGTGAGAGCAAAATAGTTGAGAGTCTCTATAGTGCAGCAATAGAATGGGCAGTCACAAGGGGAATGTTGGAGGCTGTCACCCAAGGGGGAAAGTTACATCCCACAAAAATGTTGAAAATGTGGCATGGAAACAAGAGAGTCAGTAGAGCAAATGGAGGAGATGTTTACTCATTTGCTGGTGGCATGTCTGCTGTGTTTACTGTTGGCTTCTTGTTGATGGAGGATCCTCTTTTTGCGCCTGTCTAAATTCCCTTGTCAATATATTCTTTCCTCTCTGGCCCATCTTCCACTCCCTGTGAAAACAGTATTTTCTCATTCTGATACTTTTGCAAGACGTTAATTGTAGCATTTCATAGACACGAGTTTAAAATTTGTAGACCGATAGGGAATTTTTTATTTTTGTATTTTTTTCTACCCCCCCCCCCCAAAAAAAAAGGCACCCCTCCCCATCCCAATCCAATCTAATTTCTTGAACTACACAACCCCCCCCCCCCAATACAAACGCAGATATGTCAACAGGTGTAATGATAATATAAGCTTCTATAGTGCAGTATTCCAGCCAGAGCCAGGTTCTCCACACGTTACCAACACAAAAACACAACGCAGACGAAATTCCTGTGGCTCTCTCTGAGAAGTTAATGTAAATGCCAAGTCATTCTTCTACCAGATGACATTCGTAGACCAAGCTGTTGATAAGACAGATCTACAGATCAGAAAGTCATTGGACTAGACAAGAATAGATCAGTTATCAGAAATGTAGATCCTCAGGAAAATGTCCAGATGTCATAAAGCAGAAATTGCAGTAAAATGCTAAAGTATGTGACTGTTTGGCACTGGAAGAAAGTCTATCGCAGGGATGACTTGTGAAAACAAACTGTGATGGTGGTAGCCAGAGAAGACCAACGGGGATGAGAGACTTGATATCAGGAGAGGAAAAGCAAAAGGACAGGCAAGGACACAGTCTAGAATAATGCTGATGATGTTCTACCAAAAGTACAGGTTGGTATAGGCGCTAAAAGCACAACAAATCCAAGCAGAAAGGAAAAATGCAGAAAGCTGGTCTTCCCCTCAAGCCTGTTAGGCAAAGGGACACCTCATATGAGTGACTAGGTTTTGGGGTGTGCTATGACACCATACATTATGGATATTTATAAGTGCAGAAGCAAGTGCTGGATGAATTGTACCTATTTTTGTTTAAAGGGTTGTCAGATTTGGTGTCTTTATTATTTTGAGTTGGTGTCTCTGTATTGTTTTGTTATCATTATGAACCACCTGTAGAGAAAAAAAAAACCCTAACAGTTGTGTAGATGCCATTCTTGGCACATTCCAAGACAACGGAGGAGCAATGTTCTGGAACATTGCATCCAAAATGCCAGTACAAGCCAACCCAATTGTGTGCTGGAAGTTTCTACAAGTTATACATAAACTAATGAGAGATGGTCATCCAAATGTAAGTGTAACATTTTTTCGTAGTCCTGCATGTATTTCTGTAGATAATAAGCTGTTCAAAAACAGTCACAGAAATGGAAAGAAAACCACTAGAATATTTTTTTCAAAAAGTGATTTGTTTGTTTTTATTATTTTTTTCCTGAAATTTTTCAGGTTGTTCCCGACTCTTATAAATACTGCAGCCAGCTCCGAGACTTGGGAAAGTTATGGGTGAGTAGTATATTTTCCTTGCATTCCAGTTGTGAATACCATCTTTGCTTCTGAAATGTGTGAGCTGGGCAGTGCTTGATTGCCTGGCCATATTTTAGGAGTAGGCCTTTATTTGAAGTGAACCATTATTGAAACACTTCTTCGGGTGATTGCATTCGCAGCTCCAATTCTCTCTGCAGACAGAAAATAATGACCCTTTCAGTCTGTAGGTCACTGATTTGCCTGTTCTGATAGGTTATCTGTGTTTCTTGATCAGTATAGTTGCTTTTGCATTGTACTTGTTCATTATTCTGCTGCTCTACTTCATTTCCATTATTATAATAATCCGAGGATTTGTGTAGCGCTTTCCAAAAATTTGCTCAGAGTGCTGTACATAAATCATACATAGACTAACTCATCAACTACTCACCATATTTGCATATGACAGACATGTTCATTTCTACAACATACACTCATACTCAAGTAAATTGCTGACACACATTAAACACACTTCTGGTCAGGACAGGGTCGCAGTAAGGGTTTGCTCAATAAAGCATTCATTCATTTGTTTGACAGGGTCACAATAAAGTCTGCGTTCTGAAAAGATGTGTCTTAAGTTTAGACTTGAAGGTGGTAAAAGAGTGTCGAAGGCTGATTGGTAATCCATTTCAAGTTGACGGGGCTTGGTAGGAGAAAGACCTCTGTCCATATATCTTTGTCTTAGTGGGACTTTCAGAAGCTTGGTGTCAGAAGATGAGGAAAGAAGTCGAGCGGGTGTATAGATGAGATTGAGTTCAGAGAGGTACCGAGGATCAGTGCCAGAAACGGTGGAGTAAGTCAAAGTGAAAAGTTTATAGACTATACAGTATACGACTGGCAGCCAGTGAAGAGAGAGTATAATAAGCGATATATGCTCACATCTAGATGGTCTACAGATGAGCCAAGCAGCGTTATTCTGGAACCTGCCTTTGACGTCTTGATACTTGGGAATTCCAGCTAAAAGATAATTACAATAGTCCATTCTCAATAGCACAAAGGCACAGATTAGAGTTTCAGTTGCATAAGATAATGACAAATGGTACTGATCCTACAAAGTTTAAGGTAAGCATTTCTGCAGACATGAGAAATATGCTGATGAAAAGTCAAACTCTGATTGAGACTGACACCCAATCTGCAGACAGAAGTGGATAAAGGAATAGATGAACCGTTTATAGACAGAGACCGAGGTAGAAAAGGATGACTCAGAAACTTCTTTGGACAAGTAAGTAGCTTTTCAGTCTTGTCGGTGTTCAGCTGCAGTCTGTTTTGGAGCATCCATGACTTCACGTCATTGCTTCTTGTGTCCATGTCAGTAGTCCAGAGAGTTCAATAAGTGGAGCTGACTTATTAAGTTGTATGGTCTGTAGTACAAGGAGACATCTGTTGTAGAGAGCTAAATCTAAGGATAATGTTGCAGCACTTCTTGCATGACTTGTCATGCTTTTGGAGATTTTGTGGCTTTAGCAGTGCCAAAATAATACACTAGAAAGATTGTTCAAAAGATTCTCCAAAGGCTTGTAAAACTACACACTGGTACAGATTTTAAGATAATATTTTCTGTTCAGTTTGCCTTATTTGTATGTCAGCTGTTCCTGTTGGCATTAGGTTGACCCATTTGAACACTAGTCAAACACTAATCTCTTATGGGCAACTGCCAATAATCTCTCTGTGCAAGCCTATGTTGTAATTCCAATATCATTCCTTCCCTCGTGTCTTAAAATATTTTCTCATTTACGAGGTTGGGTCTTGAAGCATGTTTCTCACATGCCTTTATTTTTGTTTATTTATTTTTTTGCTGGGAGGGGTAGAGAAATAGTGGTGGAGTTTATAAGTGAAAAGTTGTGTGTGCTGCATTATTGAGGCTTACCAGCTGCTGCGCACTGCAAACAATCTATTTATAGATAACCCTTGATCATTGTTTTTTCACATGGCTCATTTTGCACATAAAAAAAGGGGATTACTTTTTGCAGATTGAAAGGATTTTGTGGCAGTTGTGGGAAATTTTTAAGCAATCTTGTTCACAAAATTAATAAAAGGATTTTCTCCTAACGAGACTGGGAAAAACTTTATTTCTTGATCATTGGTCTTCTTTACTTTCCTTTAATTTCAGTTTTCATTTTTCTCATTCTTATGTTAAATTAAAATCAGATAGCTATCAGTTGTGCTGCTATATAGATTTTTAGAAAATGTTTACCATGGTTTATTTATTTTTTTGTTTTGCCTTCTTTATCTTTTACTCATCATCATGATCTTCTGTGATGGGATCCCCTATGATTTCAGGGTCACTTAAAAGAAGGTTATGGAAAACTGATTGCCTTGTACTGCACTCTTCTCATCCAGAAACTAAACTTCCACAGAAAGGTAAGTTACATAAAGAGTAGGAAAAAATAGTGGGATGAAGACTTAGTGGTAATATTCTTATGCTGATTGTATCAGTGGAAAGCTGGTAGAAATTACCTTTCTGGAAGTAAGATTATCCAACATTACAGATTTGCACATTTACATATCATAACATAAGCTTAGATTCCAGTGTAGTATGATAGCTTAATGTGCTGTTTTATATGGAAGTTTGTGTGATGTAAATTTCAATATGTTGAACATTCTGCATGGTGGTTTTGTAAATGAAAGTGGGAAGGCAGGTTCGTCCGCGATAGATGTCTCAATGTAAGGTTCTCATGCCCCTCTTTACAAGTCAGTACCAAATTATTTTTCATTCCAGTTTCCACGGATACCAGGCAATCTTATGATGACTGATGAACAATATTACAAGATATGCGGGAACAATGTAGACAACTAGTATGTCCTCTTTTTTGTTCTTATTTTTGTATTTTAATATTCAACTTACCTTGATGATAGATAAGATTGCATCTTGAAAGTTCAGCAATATAGAGTTAACTTTGAAGTAGGTTTTGGTGCTAAAAAATACAGTAATAAAAATTATTTTATCCATCATTCATTAGTAAAACCAGAAGTAATGGGCTCAGAACATTGTGACTGTAAGAGTAAAAATCTGAGAGTGGCTCACTGTGTCTAAGGCATAGCATGTAGATGGAAGAGCCCAACCCTCTTTTTGCACCACCTTTTGCCTTCTCTGATAAACCAGACAGACAGTGCTGCTAGTTAGGCTTTTTCCATCTATCATCCAGGACAAGCCTTGAACAGGCAACCTTCTGAAGTCTAGAATGGTAACCACAAGGCTATAGAAGTCTCCTAAATTTTGCTGAAAAAGATGTGACAGTTTAGTTTTTTTGGTTGATTAAAAAGATCTATGAAGGTCACTTAGATTAATTCTTTACACTACCAGGTTTCTTTCTGAGCTATCGTGAAGCTGAATTTTGATTAACTATGTGGTTGAGTGCATTGAGAGTTAAAGACATCTTTCTTATTAATAGTGTGTAGGTATATAAGTTGTTATTTTGTGTGTCTGTTTCAGTTTTGAATTCTCTATAGATATGCTTGATTATATGGAAGAGATTCTTAACCTCCAGCAATCAGGTATATATAATGTTTTTAGTCAAATCTTATTTTACACTTGTACCTACATGATTTCTGCATGTGAAAGTCTCATTTCTCTAAGATTGTTTTCATCTACATGAACGAACTTTGTCAGAGATACTGGATATCAGTTATTTAGTTCTCAGCTTACCACTGTTTAAAATAATACAGAATTAAAAAGTACCAGAACAGCGGTGATTTGTCAGAACATTTTCAGTTTTATTGTGGGTGAATGCTGAAATACTATTGCATTTCTGCAGTGTTTGGATCGCTGGACATGTCTCGAGCAAACTCCATGACTAATGCAGGGCAGTGTCGACTGGCACCACTCATTTTGTGTATTTTAGACTCGTGCCAACTTTACGACTATTTGGTTCGATCTCTCTTCAGCCTGCACTCTAGTGAGTTATTTAGAAATGCCTGCTTACGTCTTGTTGTATGTAAAAATGTTTTCTACAATTGTGCCTTGTTGACTGTTTGGAGCTAACCGTGTAATTGCTGTGCCACCACACTCATTTTTTATTTTGGCCATAGTTGTTTTTATTATTTTTTTTAGTTACCTAGGTCTGTTAATAACTGGGCATATCATGTAATGTGGGCATATTCACGTATAAAAATAATCTTTGTCGCAGATTCTGATCAAATATACCATTCTTGCATACTTCAACAACCATTTGTTAAAAACAAAAATGACATTAGACATTTGATGCAGTAAAAATAATACACATGAGACTGAGAGCACTGTAATAAAAGTTATCTGTCATGATTAGTGTCATCAGACAGTTTTGTTTCTTCTTCTCACCCTCTCTAGTCAATGGTCCCGGTAAGTACTAACAGTTTGCTAAGAAGCCTCTCTTTTAAATTGTCTCTCTTTGGATTCTACTGCTTGGGATTAAAGTTTTGCAATCATGTAAAATTGGTCAGGTTTTTGGTGGCCCGTAGTTTTGTGGTGATGGTTGAATATCAGAGAGACATTTTATTTCTTTTTTTATGTTTGGGCAACTCCAGATATTGCAGGAGCTTTTTGTTGTGTGATTGCTAGATGTCTAGAATCTCAGCTTTTTAATAGAATCATGGGATAACTCAACAGTAGTGTTTTAAAATGCTACCAAAATCACAGACACGATCATTTAACTCCGTAGTTTTTGACATCTGTTTTGTTTCTTTGCTTCATTTGATATATTACTACTCTTAATTAAAAAAGATAAAAGAAAGAAATTAATAGAGATGTGTACATGCTATCTTTGACGAGATGTTACTTTAAACGTTTGACTGAAATACAAGATAAAATGCATGAGAGCAGAATTACTGAAAAAGAAAGAATCAGATTTGCTTTTTCAGTCCCCTTCCCCTTAGATTACGTTATTCTGAGGGATAGTCTCTACAGCAGATATTAATTTCTATTGAACATGAATTAAAAAGAAGTGTATATGGAACGTACACATTTTACTTTCCTTTTTTTTTTTTTTTTTTTTTTCATCTTCACTGCATCCATTTTGGAAAAACGCATTATTCCTAAATAGGATCGTGGAAGTTTTACTGTTAGAGCCATGCAGAATAATTGTCAAATAATGATGCCGAGTTTTACTTACAGATGGTACCATCAAGGGGAAGTTTTAGAAGTACGGGAAACATTTTTAATTGTCCTGTTGCCAAACTATTTGATTTAACACATCTTAGAAGTAATCACACTTGAGCACTTTACCTATACACTCTGGAGTATTTGATTTGTTAACCAGTTTTTATTGATCAATGTTTTATTTCTTTGCTTTTTACCTGTCAGCCCTGTATGATAGCTGCATATATTCTTTAAAGAAAAACCCCTTATGAATAACATGCTGATGACCCAAGAAATCCGTCATAGGCCCATCAGTCTTTTTTTTTTCTCCTCTTACTAAAACTGAACATTGCGTTGCTTTTATTTTGGTGCTGTAGTCATCGGCTTTACTTGCTTGCTTGAGTACCAAGCGGCTAGATGATTTGTTTAGGCACATAGAGAACGAAAGCCAGGACAGAAAAGGTTAAGATGCAAAAAGAAGATAATTCACAGAGTGCTTGTTTGCCTTTGCAGTACACAAGATTTGCAGGCGGCTTTTCAGCATGTACATATGGACTAACATCAGCGCAATGTACATGCATTCTCTTATTTTTTTCTTCGTTTTCTTTTTTCTTTTTGTACTTGTTCCCTGTTATGATCCTTCAAGAATGTCGAAGTCTGTGTCATGAAATATTGAAGGTCTGTTGCAGTTATGTATGGATATGATATTTATATGCTGATCATGCTGGCAGTTGGGAAAAAGTTTCTTACTGTTCTGTGTAAAATACCCAATGCTAGTCTAAATGTTGATGTGGCAGGTCTTCCCCCAGACACACTCTCTGGACATAGAGAACGCTTTCTGCAGTGCTACAGAAGGTATTCACAATATAAATTCTTTTTTAATAACCTCAGTTGACAGTTGGATGTACTGCATTTAGGTCTTGTCAGATGAAGTTGTTTTAGTGATCAGATTCTCTCTTTTTTTTTATTTTATTTTTTGGAAGAAAGTTGGGAGTGTACTCTTTCATGTTACCATTCTTGGTTATTTGTTTCTTGTTGCACTGTCTTGCAGGCTGAAGGAGTTCTATCACAAGTGTGGCAATTTGCAGTACTTTAAACACCTTGTTCAGGTGCCGTCCTTACCAGATGTAGGTATCATCTTCAAGGCTTTACAAATGTGCTTTTTTGTAATTCATAATATGGTTCAGTTTCTTTAATGGAGAGTATATTGATAAGATATATAAAGTAAAGACCAAGCTGAAAATACCCTTTTTTAAAGCATAGGAAAACTTTAGAAGAATAAAATGCTGACTATAGTGTTTGTTTTTACCTCAGGAACCTCCCAACTTCTTGGTAGCATCAGACTTCAGCAAGCATGTAAAACCAGTCGCTGTGGTTCCAGATCCTGAGCCCGAGATGGATGCCGACAATGACTCTGTAGATAACCTCATAAACACATCGTTACCCGATGTGAGTGACAGAGTGCAAAACGTCTGGATCGTGGATACTAAACTAAGCATATAAGATAGGTTTCCTGAAGTTTTCCCATGATTGTTAAGTTTTCTGATACAGGTCTTAATATGAAATATGAATATGTCTTAATATGAAAAGAGAGAAAATCTAGATAAGAAAGAAGCAGTAGGCATTCTTTTTTCAAGACAATTTTGCATAAAGGTTACATGAACCATGCCCTTATTTTATGCTCCAGGAATCACAGTTTGAAGAAGCTTTCGGTGACAGCAGCGCTATGGGTAGTTTTAACTTTAATGGACGGCCTGATGAGAGGTGAGTTGATCATTGTTAAACTTCCTTTTGGGAAGCTGGTCCTGATCACCCACAATTTGTTTAGCCTTAGGCTGATTCCTGTTGTCTGTAGTTTCACAATGACCATAATGCAGACAATTCTACTGAAAGGATCTTAGTCATGTAAAAATAAATGTCCAGTTACGGATAAGTGCATGTAAAGTGTGTGTGTGTGTATATATAGTGCATGTGTGTGTATAATTATATATAATCTGATAATGTATGAATATATATGTATGTGTGTATGTATATATTTGTGACGTTTCTTGTATTTTTTGAAAGCTCATTAACTCATTCAATAGGAACAAAGTGACGTGACTAAACATTTAGTAATGGAATGAAGTACAGTGTGTTCCAGCATTTACACTGGTTAACCTACAATAAAGACAACCATCATCGACACTCTATTTTAAAGATAATTTTTTCAAAAATATTTGTGCAAGATGTTCGTTGCCGGATGATAGCCACGACTGCGGCAATGACAAGACTAAACAGAATTTGGAACCACAAAAATATCTCGGCTGCTTTCAAATTCAGGATCTATAAATCTCTCATTGTCCCAGCCATGCTGTATGGCTATGAATCTTGGACGTTGCTATTCAACCAGGAGCAGAAGATAGCAGCGTTTGAGATGAAGTGCTACAAGAGAATGCTTTGTAGCTAGGAAAAGACGGATGACCATGTGCAACCTGGTTCGCAGTCTGGTGGGTCCCCAGGTGCCTCTCCTCAGGGTTATAAACCGGTTTAAGTTAAGATGGTTTGGACATGTCATTTGACATGGGGGCATACCTAAGATAGCATTGCAAAGGATCTGTTGAGGGCAAGACACTGTAGCCTTGAAGGCGTTCTTTGCTGTAGAAGCAAATTGCATAGAAATTTAACAGCTGTCTTGCTGCATAGCATTTCCTAGTATGTGTACATGGGGACATGTCCTTTTCTTATGATTAAACTGTCATTAATATTTTGTTTGAATTGTCTTTAAAAACTAGGGATTTGTTAATAGAAAGGCTACAGCAAGAAATTCAGGAGCTGAAGTTTGAATTAGAAAGAGTTAAAATGGAGGTGAGTCTGCATCTTTATGTTTACATTCATGTTTGATAAGCTGTCTTTATTTCTAAGGCTGAAATCAGTTATGTTTAAATAATGTGAAAACTCAATGCTTAAGATCTTAAGTTTTGTGATCTTAGCCTAAAGTAGTGAAATGTTAACTCCTTCGCTTTATAAAGTGTACAGTAAAGACAAGCCATATATTGCCAAACCACTTAAACATTTAAATGATGTTAATTGTAAGAAATGCATTTTTATTTTCTTGTAGCAAACATAAATGAAAGATAGTAACTGAATAGAACAAAGAACTACTGTTATAAAATTGGGTTACAAGTCAAAAACTAATAATCATGTATTTCATATACGCATATGTAAAGTGCTAAATAATTAAATACTTTAACTTAAATATAAATACTTAAACTTTTTGTTACATAAAGTCCATTTTTGGTTGTCATGTAAATCTGTGTCAAAATGAGTAACCAACACCTGTCTCAACCATAGCTAGATCTAGCTCGACTGCATCATACCTACTTTCAGATGTTACAAAAATTACCTGATTGCATGCTTAGTTTAGCTCGTCAAAGGAAAAAAATTTACAGTGAAACAGTCCTTGAAGGAGCCAACAGTCTCTTGCCTAATCACTTCACTTATTTTTGTACACTACACAGTATTTGTGAAAAACCCAGTTCATATTACAGTGCGCCAATAGTTGTTGTGCTTTCAAGACATTTGTTTCTTCTGAAGTGAAACATAAGGAAAAGGTTAAGCAATACATAATAATTATTAATAGTGACTAAAAGCCATGATAAAAGAATAACACTGGCATTGTATATTTGAATGTACTGATTGCTGTAAATATCACTTTTGTCTGATTTAATAAAAATTCATTTACAGGATCAGAGACAAATAGATGCTTTAAATGGTGAAATAAACAAGTTGAAAAAGATTCTATCAGAACTTCGTTTATCAGCTGACAAATCTCTCAAGGTAAGAAGGAAAGATACTTTTATCCTGGTGTATGGACATCACAATGATTCATGCTTGTACTTGAACTTTCTGGCAGTGATTGTAAAATCTGGAAAGATATTCTATTTCATCAGTATTTTTATATTTACATCTGAAATTACTGAGTATGCACACACCATTACCAACAGGCAGAAACACTACCCCTACATACAGGTAAACATATTCTCATTTTCTCCTACACACACCATAATATTAAACAGCAGGAATGTTCTTTTATACCATAAAAAAAATTTAAGTATGTGTTCTTTGATTTAGGAAAATGAAATGCTGAAGAGAGATTTAGAGATTGCCAGAGCAGAATCTGAAGCAGCAAGCAAATTACCTGAAGCAGAAAGTAAGTTTTCAGTTATAAATAAACTTAATGATGAAAAATGTTTATTATTATTAACTTTGCATACAAACAGCACACCAGCAGAAGATAAGCCCAGATATTTTAGGCATGTTCTCCATATAGTAATTAGAAAGGTCATGTTGGTATGATCATTACCGTTATGCTTAATTTTTGTTTCAGGCTTAAGTGAAAGATTGTGTAGTTTCCAGTTAATGATCTCTTTAATCTTCAGTACTCAATTTTTTCTCAGAAAATGCAAAGGCCAATCAAGAAAAATTTCAGAAAATGAAGGATATTTATGGCAAACTACGTGAAGAACATGTACAGCTACTTCGAAATGTAAGTAGTCAGAATCTTTGCTGCCGTGACTGGTAGAAAATGCTAAATACTAAAACTTTTCTAGGAAAATAAGTCACAACATGTAGGGCAGTATTTTGTTTTTATACTTCTTGGTTACATGTACAATGATCCATAAAATTCAAAGCAAACTTTTTAATGCATTTTCTGTTATTGACTTTTGTCGTGACACTGATTTACACATTATTGCAAATCGTTATCATTTACTCTGGTCTTTTTTAAAATAAATTATTAAGATTAAGATAAACCTAATAAAATGTTTAAAACTGTAACTGATAGTGTAAAATAGGCATTTTTATCTGGAGAATTAAGTGCTTAAAAATGTTTATTCTTTAATTTTTCATTAAAAAGTTTAAGTTGATTTCATTTAGCAGGATTATGGTCCTTTCTGTCATTTGATAGAAAGGCTGGAATAAAGCTTTTTTAAATTTTTTTCACCCTACCTGTTTAGCATGCAGAAGTCAGTAAACAACTCGCAACGGAGAAAAAGATTGTCGAAGAAAAAAATCAAGTCATCAAGGTTAGTTTTCTTCTTGAGAGCTCTCAACAGAGGTGGACAAGAGTAGGGAGAGACTATGTTACATTCAAGATGACTAGTAAAAAATATATTAACCTATCATTTGTTTACACATTACTTAAAGCATAAAATCATAGTCAAGGTAAAGGGTAGTAGGAGTTGAGCAATTTCTATGGCCCACATCATGATAGTAGACTTGAGTAGCATGATGGAAATTGAAAAACTGACGAAGACTTGATATTTAATCCTTCCTGTGGCCATTTTACTCGCAAGAGTGACATTTTAAGCAAAGATTTGACACTGGGGTTTTTTGTATAAATGTGTGTGCTGTGGAAGCTGGTTGATTAAAGATTTTAAATGTATGGGCATGCCATTCCCACAGATAAAAATGCTTTTAACGAAAATCTTCAAGATTAACAAGTCGTTTTTTATGTGTTTTTTTTTTAATTTAATGAATACACAATATAAAATAACTGCAAACAGGAGAGAGAACATTTGTCAGAAGGGGGTAGAAAGTTCAAAAAGAAAAGAATCTTGTCAGTTGCAAAGACCACCAGCTGACTTTAAAAAAAAATTGAAAATACATTTAAAGCAAATCTTATAAAGCTGGCAGATAAATTACAATGTTTGTATTGGTATTATCATAATTTCTTTTTCGTAAGATATGTTTGCACAGTACGTTTATATGTGGGGAGATTAACATAGCATGTTTCTGCATGTCTTTTTTTCTTTTTTTTTGCATGTTGTTCTCCCCCCTTCCCCAACACCTGTGAACATGCAATGTCTCCCAGGAAGTGGAGAGTGAGCGAAGGAGAGCAGAGGAGAACCAACGTGTGATGCAGGAGAATCTTCAGAAGTCAGCAGATGATATTTCTGTGCAGCTAGCACAGGTTTCCAGTTCCAAATCACAGCTAGAAGAGCAGAAGCAGGTATAGCAGATATAGCAGAGAAGGAAATCCCAGTCACAGTTCAGTTGTCCAGAGGAGCTAAGTCTTCTAGCATAGTACATATGGTGCATTATGTATTTTGTCTATTAATGTGTTTTAAGAAACGAGGAAAAGTCTGTCACCATGGCTGAACGAGAAAAAGCTCCCTTGTACCGCAGTACATTGGTTATGTACAGATTGTGTTAAAAACGTTTTGTTAAGAAATGAAGGTTGCCCTCACACCCCACCCCCATTTTCTCAGTTATTATTCATGATAAGTTCCCTTCCCTGCTGATGTCAATGTTAGTCTCGTGAAGAAATCAGTTGGAGCGACAAGGAGCCCCAAATTCCCAGCTTTGGGAGAGAAAAAGATTAAGTAAAGTCTTTTTCTGCATTTGTTTTCATTTTTGAAGCAGCTTTTTTGGCAAGAAGACTTTCTAGAGGTGGGAAGATTTGCCTAGATTGGATTTCCTGTGCTGCATTTAATTTGTCTTTTGCACAGGTTTGTTGTCTCTTTTGCCTTTTTTCATACGACATTACAGTTGTTTGGCATCACTCTGATAAAAAGACCACTCAGTTACTAGACCTGTGAAAAGCTCTCACCTGTTGTGGACGTGTGATTTTCTGATCGCAGTGTTGATGTTTGAACAATACATTCATAGGCCTCACTGGCCCTTGTGTGCCAAGCCTCTAGTGTTTCAGAATTTATTTCAGACTGGGCATTTTCCATTCTTCAGGCATCCATGTTTAAAGTCTTAGTCTATTGCATTGAGGTTAGCTTTAACCTGCAGCCATCCCTCAAAAATGATTTCCCTGGGATTAGAAGCTTGAAGAATTGGATGTCATGCTTTGAAAGAAATTAATCCCCCAGGTGATTAGGTATAATTGGCTTTGTAAAGCTCCAGCATCTGGATTAGGCATTTGCATGAGCTCTCTGATGCATGTTTAAAACAGCTGTTGCCAACAACCACCAAAGCAGCACAGATAAAATTTGTGATCTGACAGGGTTTTTTTTTTTTAAGTTTCATTTTTATATACAAACAAGATCAGAATAGACTATGTACTATGGAAGTACAAGCTACATATAGAAAATATGCATCGAATTGAAATTTAATGCAGTGAAATGAGGTCATCTCACAATAATTCATTTGAATTTGAACTGCAGAGAACATTTCACAGTCTATTGCGATCATTTACCACTATACTACCCATAAGACAAATGCCATCACTCGCTGTGCTGTTTCCTGCATGACCCAGAATCTTGAGGTGCGTTCAGTGGCATTGTCTTTCTGCATGGCTTAACACCTTAGGGTGAGTTCGTTGGCATTGACTGCTTGAACAGTTTGCCAGCCAACAGCCTTGTACAGTTGGAGATTGTTTCTGCGTTTGATGTGCATGTGACATCTCCCATGCAGCTGCTGTTTAGATATTTTAGGTTGGAGATGCAGATCTGTACAAATGATGTTACGTTGTGGTGTGGCAGGCTTCACAGATGGAGGACTTTTTCACAGGATGGCAGAGGAGTAAGGTAAGGGAGAGCCAAAGACTGATAGGCATGGACATAAGAGAACTAGAACTGAAATCACCCAAGCAGCAAGTAACTTGCAGTTGTGGAGTTGGAAGTTTGTTTCATTGTTCTGAAGAACTGTTCATGAAAGTTATCGTTGATGTACACATTTTGACAGTTGAAAAACAATTTTGGATGCTGGATAATTTTAAGGTTCTGTTAAGATATGCACAAAAATGGATGCTTACCTTGTGGCATACATTGTGATGGTTTTTAAAGAGGTGTGGAGTTGGGAAAGTAAGTAATGAAGTTGTCAAAAAAAAATTGTTGCAGCAGCTGATCTTTTTCTCTCCTTGTCATAGGTTGTTTTTTAAAGCTAGGAATCATTCCATATTTTGCAGGGTTGTTGCCTTGTGTCTGATGAGTTTCTAATTTTAGAAGGGAAGGAATTAAGAAAGAAGTCTAAATCTGTATTGTAGATAAAGGTAAAAAATTGTTTCAATTTGAGAAATAGTATAAGAAGTATAAGATCACAATGTAACCAAAAAAAAAATGTTTTTTCAAAATTAGGACTTGGAAAACCAGATTCAGACACTGCGTGATATCCAGGCAGACTTAGAGAAGCAGCTGGATCAGATACGTACAGAAGCAGGGGACTTAAAATCAAGCCTTGAAAACACACAGAGAGAGGCTGGAGAAGCAGAAGCTGAACGTGCAGCAGAAATATCATGTTTGCAGGCCCAGGTATCTGTTGTTGCATATTAACCACTTTTCTGTTTAGCAGAAATATTGTGCTTATAGTCCCAGATAACTGTTACCTTGTGTTAACCATTTTGTTACTTGGCAGGAAGTATTAAGTTTTCAGTCCTTTTGTTTTGCGTTAACTGTCCAGCCACTGGACATAACTATCACATTTGAAATCCCAGGTACTTGTTTCTTTGTTGTGTAAACCTCTCTACCACCTAACAGATCTTTTATATTTGCATTCGTGTGTACTTGCTGCTTTGTGTTAAGAACTATGCAACTTGACAGCAAAACCGTTGATTGTATTATAGTTATGATGCAGAATGTGCTGTTTAGCGGTCATGACCTTCCTCGGGCCTCTTCTTTTTCTTTCTATTAGTTCATTTTAGGGGTGGGGAATGTCTGACCCACATGCTATATGAAGCCCACAAAATCATTTGGTCTGGCCCTGCCAAGGCAACTGCAGGCGGGACTTGAAATTCAGTAAATCTAGCATGTTCTTTTGTAGCGACTTAAATTAAGTGAATAATAATAACAGCTTAAAGTTTGAGGGACAAGGGAGGAATGTCCATTACAGGATAGCCAGGATACATACGAGTACATAACAGGACGGCCATGTATGCTTCTCATTGGCTGACTGGCTGCCTGTGATCTGTTTGCCTATGTTGTAGTGACTCGGAGAACAGTTTTGTAAAACAAGCTGGGAGTGTATATTGTGCAAAAGTCTTAACACAGTGGTGAAACTATGGCATGACTAAATATAGCAGAATAATTTTAATTGATAATTTTGTATGGCCTCTAAATAATGTTATAAATATCCAAATGGCCCTAGACAGAAGAAAGGTTTCCTATCCCTAAGTTATTTAGAGAAGTAGATAGCCAGAGCACTGAATCCGAACACAGGTATGTGTTAGATACCTTTGTGACTAGTGGACTTATCAGGTGTCTCAGCTGTGAAATGGGGGCTTGATTCCACAAAGGTTTGGAAAAGTAAGGTAGTGAGGGAGAGATTGGTGCCCCTGAGTGGTTTCTAACGTCTCGCTTCCCAGTTTCTAAAAGGTTTTACTTTTACCCTTTATTTATTGATTTGGATTACAGCTTGAAAAAACTCAGAGGGACAAGCAGAATCTGGAGGAAAGCCTCAGGAAAGAGTTGGCTGAAGTTCGAGAGCAGCTAGACAGGACACTCGTGGAGAAACAGAGTATTGAGAATGACCTTGCCAGTCAGCTAGACAGCCTGACAGAGCAGCTGGCAAAGCTGTCTGTAGACAAGGAGGAATCGGAGAAACATTTAAGCAACCAAATTGATGACCTGCATAAATCTCTCATCGGTCAGTGTCAGATGTGTGTTTTGAGGAGTTGTAAAACAGACTTTAGGTAGTGGTGAAAGCGTACATTACTGTTTTCTTCTATTTTGATTTATTCTTTCATGAGATTTAGAGTGCATAAATGAAAATGGGACAGTTCTAATACCTGATTTATATAACAAACTATGGGGGAGTAGAAAACGACCTGACAGTTTTGCACTGATAAACAAGCTTGAAATATTGAAGATCGTAACAAATGGTGAAACAGGCTTCAACTGTCAACAGAGATGTACTGTTGATTCTGAGTGATCAGAGGTCAGAGTGAGATGTCAAGATCAAAGTGAGGGTTCAAACACAGTGTGACATCATCAGATGTAGAATGCGTGATACATTTTAAAAGCTTATTCAATACTGGAAGAAAGGCGTACTAACAAAAAAAAGGGGGGGGGGAGAAAAGCTTAGTAGGGGTGGGGAAGGTGGTTAAATAACACGTCTAACTTTCTACCTCAGAGTAGCTGTGGGAAAAGGAAGTAGGAGAGCCAACATTGCTGAAGCTGAAAATTTTGTTTTTACAGGTAGTGTTGTAGCAGAAGGCAGAGCTATCATAACAGATGCCATGGATCAGAGTGAGAATCCAGCACACAGTGATGTTAAATGCACAGCAGGTAAGGGAGAGAAAGAGAAAATGCTAATGTACCTAGGCATGACTGGGTTGGAAGAACGTGCAGGAGTGTGTGGGTTCATGTTGGATGACTGAAGAAGCTTTCAGGAGTGAACTGTCTGTAACGAAACTGAATGTGTTATTCTTGATACATAATAATTTTTTATTTCCTCCCTTGCAGAGTTTTTGATACAGAGGACAGCTCCAATTTTGGAGAAACTGGAGAAGCTTAGAAAAGTTCATAATATCTACAGTGCTGACAGAAAAGGTAAAAAGTTTGAACTTTTTTTTTAAAGATAGTGTGGAAAAAATGAGAGAAAGTGATAGTAAAATATGTTAAAGTATTTTAAATAATTAAAACAAAATGAACAAGACTTCCCTCCCCAACCCCTAAAAAATAATTGGCTACTTTTATTATTCAAGGAGAACAGTATGTTGACCCCTTTTGCTCTTGGGTTGGGACCCAGAAATTCTTTGTCCATCAGACTCCCATGAAGTAGTGGAGTTAAATTTATTTTATTATTTTTCTAGATATATATATATTTTTAAGGCTTTAGAAACCCTTCCCACTCTCCTATAAATCTTTCCTGCTCTCTTATTATTAATCTCACGTTGGAAAACTTGTGAAAGTGGTAATGGCAGACAGTACTGAGTTTCCATTGTGTACAGTACAGTATTTATCCACTGATGAAATACTTGTACATACTGTATTTTATTTTGTTTTAATGTGTTTGAATTAACATTTTATGCATTTTTTTATATTTTAAATTTTTTAGGCAAAAATAATTAACATAAATATTATATGAATACTGCTAAATCACACAATATATTGAAAACTCCGCGATACAGAGTTACATATATTAAAAAATCCTGCGGTACAGTGAAGCCACAATAAGTAAACCATGACATAGTGAGGGATGACTGTAAAGACTTTTCCAGTAGTCTTGATCACAGTAGTAGTATTGAACAGGAATGTTTGTTTCTTTTTTAAATCAACCTTTTCTTTGGCATTAGCAGGTTTTATTTAATTTTTTGTTTAATTAGTGAAGAGGTGATGAATTCCTAATTATAGCCTGACTTGAAATATTGAATAATTCAGACTGGGACTAAGGATGTTACCTTCTACTTCTTATTTTCTTTTCGCAGACTTGCAGGAATTTGTAACCGCAATCAGTGACTTATCACATCACATGGCTGACTCCTTGCTCCATGGCTTTGCTACTGCCCATGCAGCTCAGATAGAACCAGGAGAGGGTGAGGGAAGATACAGAGAAGTTTCATTTAGTTACAAATTCCAGACGCTATCAAAGTGGAGAAATGTCAAATGCTAACGCATTTTAAAAAATAAAAAAATGCGATTAACAGAAAAGCGATTTTGTTAACTTTAAGAAAATAACATAACATGTGATGCATTATTCTGTACATAATACACAGAATGGCATATTGCAAATGTTCAGTTGCAAAAATCCTAGCATAAGAAATTTTGAAATGTTAAAAAAAATGGTACATGGCTACCTACTTGTTTTCAACATGAAAATGAAATTATAAATAAAATATGAGTAACAGAAATTATGGCCTCTTCAGCATTATGAACAATCCTTTCAGAGCTGACCAATGCCTGTAAAGATGCTGGAGGTTTTGCCTTGTCTTTGCTGAACTCCCTCGAGAACAACATGGCAGCTGTTCCAGATGAGATTAATTCAACAAAACAGAAGGTGCAACATGTTCTTCAGCTGGCTGAAGCACTTGTACCAAAGATGGAGGATGTGAAGGTCAAAGAGATTGGAGACCTTGTCGAAAATGAGATGCAGTCTACAACAGCAGCCATTGAAGCTGCTGCTCAAAAAATGCAGGTTGGAACGATTAAATGCATTTCCGTCCTTCACTAAAAGGTCATAGAACTATCCCCCCCCTTTTTTTTTTGTAAAGAACAAGTACCTTCAGCCACTGCCTCTTCTATCCATTCTTCTATCATCATTGCATCGTTTGCTTCACAAGGATGGTTTCCATATAAAAATTTGGCCCTGAGATGAGTGTATTGTCCAACATCAAAAAGTCACAGGAGTACCTTCACTATCCCCCTTCCCCTAGAGAAGAACACATTAGTTTAGTTACTTCCTGGTTACTCCTCGAGGAGTGTGAGGCTGCAACAACACATCGCCAGTGGTCACAGTTCTGGGCAGCACCCCTCAGTTGGGTCCATGTGGTTCCGACGTCCTTTGCCTCGCTCTCTACTGTTCTTTTCCAAGTCTGCTTTGGTCTCCCAAACTCTCCTCTTCCCCTGAGGGTTCCAGTCGAGTGCCTGCTTGGCAATGGTGTCAGCTGGTTTGTGCAGGGTGTGTCCTATCCAGCCCCATTTGTATCTTTTGATGTCTTGACTTTTAAGCCAGTCTTCTCTGCTTCCTCTGCTAGGTTACTCAGTTTGGTTTGTGCATGTTTTTGCCGATGAAATAGGAGATGAATATCATCTGCAAGCTCCAGGTTCTGTAGCTGTTTTGTGAAGGTCCTTTTGATACCAGTGTTGTTGTCTTGAGTTGTCTTACGCATAATCCAGTCTATGACAATCAGGAAGAACCCTGTCTTAACCTATCTTCATTAGGAAAGGCTCAGCAAGTTTGCCATTGTGGATAACTTGGCAGAACAAGTCTTCATACAACCCCTGGATAATGTTTATGAGCTCACGAAAACAGCATTAGCCACTACCTTCTCCATCCATTTTTCTGTTATCTTTATGTTCTTTGTTTCACAAAAAATGGTTAAATAAACCAGAGGCCTGTTAACGCAGTTCTTTTTTATGGTAAAAAAAGAAAATTGTCAGTTTTGAGTCATAGAGCCACTCCCATATTACCTAGGAATATTATCATAGCTATCACACTTTTTTCCTCCCCAGCAAATGCTTCAGAAAACTAGAGAAGATACTACAGGCATTAATTTGGAGGTCAACGAACGAATTTTAGATTCTTGCACAGAGCTTATGAAGGTGAGTCTAAACATTTCTTGTTGTGTCATAATAAATGCAGTCTATTTTGTTTATTTTTATACTTCCTGTCACAGTCAGTGGTTTAATAGAATTAGGTTTGAGAAATTAACACATGTAGACGCCTACTTCACTCATTGCTTGTGCTATATAGTTTGTAAAGTATAGAAGAACACTTGATAGTCACGGTATAAAATCAACATCAGCATCTTGTTATTTATGGCATTGTAACTTGCAGGCTATCAAAGTGTTGGTGGAGAAGTCCAGGGATCTGCAGAAAGAAATTATTATGCAGGGCAGGGTAAGTTTTCAATGAATAATTTGCACCTCATGGTGAAAAATATAAAATAATTATTCGTAGTTTGAAAGATTATGTGGTGAACCTTGTTCGACAGACTGTCAGTAATTTCTTTCCCCCTTCCCTTTCTACTTTTAATGAATTCTAAATACAGTCAAGAGTTTTTTCTGTTGGTGTTTTTACATTATCAGCTTTTGTTTCTAGAAATGTCAAGGAAATTGTAAAAGAAAAGTAGATATGAATCAAATGTTTACATATTTTCCATCAGGGAACATCATCATCAAAAGATTTCTATAAGAAAAACCACAGATGGACAGAAGGTTTATTGTCTGCTGCCAAAGCTGTGGGTTGGGGTGCAACTGCACTCCTGTAAGTATCTCTCTGTGTATGCGCGTGTGTGTGTGTGAGATATATATATTGGGGGAGTACTGGTCTGTGTGGGAGAGGTATTGGTGAGTGAGTTGGATGTGTATGCACTTACGTATGTCTGTGTGCTTGGGAATGAGAAGTTGGAGGGCAATATGTACTTAGAAAGAAAGCTTTGCAGAGAAGAGCAGTGAGCAGAATTGATGATAGTACTAGAAACAGCTACACCCTGATTTCTGTATGATGGATCTTGTGAATGGGGTTGACAGGGACACAGCAGACAGGGTGGTGCAGGGTAAAGGCAAATTTGAAGAACTGATGGCATGTGCACACGAGATCGCCGCCAGCACCACACAGCTTGTGGTTGCTTCCAAGGTCAAAGCTGATCGTGGCTCCAAGAACTTGGCAGCTTTGTCATCTGCATCCAAGAGTGTGAACACTTGCACTGGTTCTGTAGTGGCTTCTGCCAAGACTGGGGCACAGATTGTGGAGGATGCAGGTGAGTTCTCAGATGCATGATTTGATACTGTAGGATGCTCATTTAGTGAGAGGTTGTCCACTTGTTTATGTGTGAGGCTGCATTTGAGAGGAGAGCTTATTATGTGAGTGATGTGGATTTTTTTTTCTTCCTTGTAAATCACTATCGGTTGTCACAGTTTTAATTTTGTGCTTGTTTACTGTTCAGGGCTTATGGACTTCAGCAACATGTCTCTTCATCAGACCAAGAAGATGGAAATGCAAACTCAGGTAGTGTCACTTAATTTGTTTGCTGTGATTTTGTTTGTCCTTGATCTGACTGACAAGCTAAACTAATTGAATTCTCTATCTGCATTCTTGAGTCTGTTCTCACTTCTCACACAATTTTATTTCATTATGTTTTTTAAAGGGTTAGGATTAGTTACACCCATCAGCTTTTGCTTCTATCCATGTGCTTGCAGAGGGATGAACAAATAAATGGTCATCTGCTATATTGGGTCAGCAGATTTGTGTGAATGAGGTTCTTGTTTGACTGTTGGCAGATTCGTGTCATGGAGCTTGAGACTGAGCTTGAGAGGGAGCGGAGACGACTGGGAGAACTCCGCAAGCAGCACTATCAAATGGGAGGCGAGGCTGAAGGCTGGGAAGTTGCACAAGTGAGTTGGTGCTGTCATCTTGTTGTTGTCTTTTGTCATACGAAAGTTTTTGTCTTTTCTTCTCCATCCTCTCGCTTTGAGGAGCTTAAATAAACAGCCTATTTTTTCAACACTTTCATTGTTCTAAAATAGGGTGCAAATTATTTCATGTAATGAAAATACATGCAAAGATCCTCTGTTTTTGTGTGTACTTGTGAGTGAGATAGAGAAACGTTTCAATTAGTTGGTGCAAAATATAAACATCAGTGGAGACCAAATAGTTTACACATTCGTAAATTTTGTGGATTTGCTTATGGACGGGTGGGACTGTATGAAGACTTTTTTATGTTTAGGAACAGTAAGTTGGACATGTATGTGAGTGCACATGTTCAGATATTTCAGTCCCTTTTAAGAAAGTTATTCAGTGTGTGAAAAAAAAAAATTTTTTTTTGGTGTGTTTGTTTGGAATAAGTTTTATCAATCTGAGACATTTCTTCCTGTCATGATATGGTCTTGGAAATGGTAGGAATGTCACTGGTCCATTCTCAAGTCCAGAATCAGAGTTGCACAAACCTAAGAGGCATCTTTATACCATGACTGTTTTGCATAAATCAGTAAACATTTTACTATGAGGGCTAGACATGGTGTTTGTCTGGAACGACTGAAGTAACTGCCTGGGAAAATTTCTCCTACAGATTCTCTAAAGTCATGATATTGGCCATGACATCACAAGGGGCGGAGCGTCTAGCGGTTAATTCTGTTGTCGTTTTGGCAAAAGATCTGTTAAAACTGGGATAAGGTTGTCGTGTATATTCTTAAAAAGTGTTTCTGATCCAAACTGTCACCATTTCTTTAGACTTCATTTCAGTGTACACACCTGTGTGAGTGCAAATGTACCTGTGGATGAGAGAGAGTGAAATAGAATTAGGTCAGATTGACCAGGGTTGACAGAGGAGAGGAACATGAAGGAGGGAAGAAAGAAAGCATGAGAGTGGGCAGCTTGTATGTGCATGTGTACATACATGTGTGCCTGTGTACTTGTGTGCTTGCTTGTGAATATGCAGACTTATGTTCTTCATATAACATCATTTTATTCCCTGAATCTTACATGAACTGCGCTCAGGATGGAGAAGGAGTTGAACAAGACCCTCACGGCATGTCCAGTGTGAGTTGTACACTAGTGCTGCATCACTGGCCTTAAAAGTTGTACTGATGTTTTTGCTAGTTGTTTTTGCACTAACCTAAAAATATGGGGGAATTTAGATGAATTATTGTTGTGCATGCTTAAAGGGGAGGTGTGTGTGTGAATGAGAGAAACCTGTGGTAAGAGGAAGAATTTGAGAGCGAGACCACTTGTGGAATCATCTTCCGTACGTAGATTGCCATTTTTAAGATTGTTGCATGGTAATTCAGATTAACCAGTCCTGACATCAGTCATCACAGCTTCACCTTTTTGTGCACAAACAAGTGAAAAAGAAACATATCATATAAGTCACTTTTACAAAGGAAGCTTCACCTTTTCATGCATAAATAATAAACAAAATTGAAGTGACCATTTGCGTATTGTCACAATCATGTCAAATGCTCTCATAACAATTGTGCATTCTTTCAACAAATAACAATTCCCTTGGACTGTCTGGATCCTGCCGCATTAGTTGGGCATTCTTTTCTCTCTTTTTTTCAAGGACAAGGACAAGGACTTGAAGAGATAACTAGCTGGATCTTTCATAATTGATATTCAATGCTGGTCTGCATTCCAGATCACATTTAGAAATATATACTGATCAACAAGTGGAACAAACAGGCAGGCAACAAACACCAGCAAGGAATATTACATATAACCTCACGCATCCTATGTAAGGAAATCATCATGACACAAATTCAAAGAATAGAATGCTGTTGACTATAACAAAAGTTTTATAGCAGTACTCACAACTTATGGAAATGGATTCTTGGATAAGTCAGTGCCGATTGCATGTGTGCCGCTCAAATTCTCACTATAATTTTTTTTTTTAAATTTTTGCATTCATTCCCATATTTGACTGATTAAATAAATACATTGAAAAATTCTGACTTTACATTCATTTGACCATGTCTCGCAATAAGAGAATAATACTTAGATATTCCATAGTTTTCACCCATCAACTAATGTTTCAAAATCTCGTCTATACTTATTACCTTCATTAGGTGAGGGTAGGGCTCAATTTTGGGATCATGGCAAAGTACTTATGTCTCACCAGTGCGATGGTCAAACCCAAATGCCTTACAATATCACATCTGTTAGTACCTTTAGGTGAGAGCATTTCTACCTTTGAGATGCTTCCACCACATTTGTGTATTGTCTCTCTTGCATACTCATGCTGTTAACTAGCAAATTATTTCCTTTACATACACAGAATTTAATGCATTAGGGCACAGACACATCCATGATGAAGGAAGATTCACCTTTTTGTGCACAAAGAAATAAAAATATTTTGTAACAGCCAGCCACCTATACGAAGGAAGATTCCACCTTGTTTCAGGCAAATAGGCATGCCTTTGATTGAACTCAACCAAGTTGCTGAGCGCTTTTTGGTAGATCCCTGTGAAGAAACACATTTTGGTTGCTTTATTGATTTTTACTTTTCTTTTTGTTCTCCCATTTGATGTTTTTCTGTTTTGGATTCAGTTTGAGATGCCAGTACACATTAGCATGAATGTGACATAAATTTGTTTCATTTTGAGTATTTGATTTATTTGATCACCTATGAGGTCATTTTCTGTTTTCTGTAATGAAGTAGGAATTTAAAAAAAATTAATAATAATAGTAGTTCATTGAAATATCTGCGTCTGCCACTAGAAAAGCCATAAGTTTCAGAGAAATGACAGATGTAAATAACTGTGCAAGATGAATAAAAATCTGAAATGGAGCGTGAATATAAAGCACACAGAACCAAAAGAGAGAAATAAAGGAAGGATATTTTTGAGGGAAATGGGGAAATTCGTCATTTCATGAAATGTATTGAAGGGAGGTGGTGCACCGTTAGACCTGACATGATAAACAGATTAAGCAAGAAGATCTGAGCATTGGGGTTTCCAGGTGAGACAGGCGTTAATAGGCAAAATCAAAAGAAACAGAACAATGAATCAGAACAGTGTAAAAACAGCTTACTGTGAACTTTTGTTTCTGAGAGTACAAATATGTTTTATACTTTTTTCTTAAATTATTTCTTTATTCAATCATGCAGTTGTAACTCTGTATACAGTCATGTATATACTGCTGCATCTAGTCAGGTCTTCGCCAACAACTAGTAGTGGCAGGTCGGCTTATCTGGTAGTCAGTGCTTGTTAAGGGAGGAATGATAGTCATACACAGTTTGGATCTTAGAGAGGGGCTCAGAATATAATGTCTATAAACAAAGAAGTGTGAAGAAAAGTACATCTACTGTCGGGATAGCAACTTCACAAGTGTGGCAAGATGAACTGTTCTTGTGCTTGAATTAAAAATATGATCCACAGCAAGATTTCATTTGATATTTTTAGTTCAATTCAACAACTCAAGTCAGTCTAGTTCTAAATCAGCTTTTGCAAAAGGCAGTATTTTAAGGGATCTGCAGCTTTTCTTTGTAATCAAGCAGAAAAGATCGCTTTGATAGAAAGATTTAGTGAAAACACTCATCACACTGCTTGTTTAGTTCTGTAAAGTTAGTTACATGCTTTTTAGATGCACACACCTCGTTATACTAAATGATGAGTAATGTAATGTTTATGGCATGGCCATGTTAGTTGCGGAACCTTCTAGACTATAATGTATGCTTTTTTGCACTTGACTGCTGATTGCGTCACCCACTAAATTAAAAAATCTACACAAGCTGCCTGGCTGCATTAACTTATATTTGCAGTTCTGCATTTCTTTTCATGTGAGCAATGATATATCTTGAAATGTTTGGTTGAAATGTAGTCCCCAGAACAAGCATGCGATAATTGCAAGTTGACAGAAACATATTATGACTGCCACAATATATCACAGAAGAAAAACATCAATTTTGAAATGACTCAACAGGATCTGGAGCAGTTATTTTATTTAAGGATTATAAATTTAGACAGTTCTTATGTTTTCTGTTTACTACTGTCATTTTCATGAATACCTTAGTGTTATATTATCATAAATACACTTCAGCTCTGTAAAATTTTTCATTTTTTTTTTTTTTTTTTTAGTTGCATGAATTTATTTTGTATAAACATCTCAAAAACTTAAATCATTTTTTTGAAAATGGATGACATCAACTTATGGCATAAAATTGTGGTAGTTGTCATAGTTAGACGAGTGTTTAGAGATATAGTTAATAATCTGATGTCCATTGTTTTTACCAGCATCATCATGCTACCATGTTTTGAGTTATGTTTAATAATTTAATGCCCATTTTTTGCCAGCATCATGCTACCATGTTTCAGCTTGTCACCATGCTGTCATGGGAAGGGCCGTGGGACTCAGACATGTTATAGTGATGCTAAGTTGCCACTGATTTGTGTCTGTGGTAAGGTCTCATGCCTGATGCATGGTCAGCTGCCACCAAGCATGTCCATGGTTGAGCAGTTTGCCTGTTTGATTTGGTGTTGTGCGTTGAGCTCTCTGCTCCTTTGGCAGATTTTATTTTTTGTTCCAAAAGATGTGGAAATAGTGCCACATCGTGGTGATGCTGCTTGCTCAGTTATGATCAGAAGGATGGCCTGTGGATTTTTTTTTTTCTGAATTTGCATGTTTGATTGGGGAGGGAGGAAGGTCTGGGGAGTTCCAATGTTCTTTTTGTCGTTTGCTGTTGTGATTTCTGGACTTACAAGGATGTCTGCTGAGGTGTGCGAGATAGATACAAGTTTTATTGAGGTTACCTCCATGATGCCTGGGAGTTCATTAAGATTTTCCAGTGCTTGTAACATAAGTGTAGCTTGATGCACTCACAGATTGGTATTTGTTGTGCCCAGGATGTTTTTTGCTGGAAGGGGATGAAAATATTTTTTAGTTATAGGTCAGCATGGTGTGGCAGCAGAGCAGGCAGTGTGAGTTGTTTTGAAGGAGATGTGTAAAGTTGAATATTGTGTGCTTTTGTTGGTGCTGTGTGGTTTATTAACATTAGGAATAATCTGGTTACTGAGGAAGTTTGAAAACAAAAAGTGCAGCTAATGACCTATCTATGGACTGTTTTTGTAAGTTGTTTCCAATACTTGGTGGATGGGCAAAACCCAATCATTTTATAAACACATTTGACCATATATTAGTCATGACAAATGCATAAAAGACTTAATGAATCTTGAGATCTAGCTGGATTAAAAAAGAAACACAAGTACATTTCCACCTTGAACGGCAAGTTGGGGGACTGTTAAGGGCCTGATACATGGTACAGGGGTTGGGATGGAGTAATTTATTAAAATCTGGCTTGCAAAATGAAAATAATTTGTTGTAATCTCTTGCAGAAAAGATGATGCTAATGTTGAAGGGCCTTTGCAACCAACAAGCACCTAAAGCATCAGGTGAAAAAGTATTCAAGGACAGAAGTATTGTCAGCATTTACTTAAAGCCGGCATACTTGAATTCCATTGGTGTACTCCTGTATGCATTTCTTTAGGTTTGTGTGGCAGTCTGGGGCATGTTATCACCTGTACATATGTATACGGATTGTCCTTGTGGAAATAAATTTGATGTGCATTAGCACGGGCAGGTAACATTATGCAAAACTGTTGCAGCTATGGAATTTTGCTTTATGTTACTGTTCTTAAAATGTGAAATCTATTAAGATGTATAAAATATGAATTTTATAACAACTTGCTCTAAATTTTGGGGGGCTCACATAGCTACCTTTGTGGCCAAAGGGTGAAGGGTCATCATTTCAATTAGATCAAGTTTGATCAGTTTTGATTATTGGGAATATTTGGTCTGTCGCACATGCAGGTTTGTCTTTTGAAAAAAAAAAGTGGTCCGATTGAAAAGATTGAAGTGGACTCTAAATTATACATTTTATTGTTGTTCCTTTTGGACAAGCAAACCTTCTTTGCAAGAGTAATGTTTTTGTTGCTTACAATTTGTAGGGATGCTCTGAGATGGCACAACTGGGAAGAACATTTTAAAGTGAATAGCAGGGTTGATGCATATGAAATAAGTAATGATGAAACGATGATAAGTTGTTGAGTGATTATTCAATCGATGCAGGCATGCTTTTATATTTTAATTGTTTTATTAGGCTGCCTTATCGCATTAGGCTGCCACACAATTTCTTGCGTTCACAGCAAAACAGAAATTGCTTATTATAGTTTGATTTGGACAGACCATTTGGTGAACTTCAGTTGCGGTAAAGCATGATTGTGATTGTAATTAGTTGTAGAAGACAAAAAGGTCAATACTGATTGAGAAAAGTTTTTTTCCTTTTTGTCTAAAACAAATTATTAGCTGTCTGGGTTTAATTGCTAAAAGGACAGCTATAAGGCTAAAGATAAGCAAAATTAGAGCTTTTTTTTTTCATTGAAATTAGGAAGTACAATGTATTATTTTGTCAGATGGATAGTTAACCTCTGCACAAATTGCTGGTAATGAAACGGGATTGTTCGTAATCATGAGAAATGGACTTGTGATTAGCATGTTACATTTCAACAATTATGAAATTGCTTACAAGGAACAAAGAGGGCAGTCAGGCAGAAAATGTAGCTGCTGTTGCTGTGATTTGATGTTTAACTTGATATTTAAATTTCATCTTGCTCTTCTTTGGTTTGCATTACATTTTTAGGAGAGGCAGTGTCAGACATGTATATAGTTTTTATCGCAGTTGTAGACCGCTTTCCACAAACACTTCTTTTAGTTCTGCTTACAACATGTAGCATAAGGCAGGTATCACAGCTGTTAATATGTAGGAGGCTAGATAGAAATTGACAGAGACAAGAATCTAGATAAGTATTTCTCAACAGAAATTGAGGAATTTAATAGTTAGAGGGCTGTATCAGAAGCAGTCAACATAGATTTTAAAGAAAGTGCTACATGACGTGTAGGATACATAGTTACTGTGTTGTCGATTTTTTTTCTTTCTGCGTCCGATTTAGTTTTAAATTGTCTTGTGCATATTAAAAACTAAAGAAAACAATAACCATGGTTTGTTTGCATATAGTTAAAAAACTAGATACTTATTTTCACAGTGCCATTAAAAATATTCATCATGTTGATGTGTGTGCAAGAGAGAATAAAGAACTTATATATACATATATAAACAACCATCCCTGGATTCAGCTGGAGTAAAATGGCTGATGGTCATGTAGATCTGATGTAGTGGATTTAAAAGCTAAATGTATACTGTGATTTGTGCTACTACTTTTACTATTTATTTTGCTTTTTTTGGATTTATCATACTGAGTGGCTTTTAAATAGCACTTCTGAAACTGAAGAATAAATTATGATAAAGTTGTGTGGCTATTTCCTTACACTCTAGAACAGAGCTGTAAGTAGTGCACATAGAGATGCATGTACCAAATAATGGTAGGTACTAGCAAGTTTTATGGTCTTTCAGACTGATGTGAAGATAGTTAACTTACACGTGGCGACTCTTTCAATACTCTCAAATTTAAAACTAGTCATTCATCCTGGCATAATGCCCTCCATTGATTATCCCAGCACAATCTTGTCTATTCGTTGTTGAGGGAACAAGTTGAGTTTTTAAAAAATTAGTCTTAGCATGCATAAGTCTAAAATACTTAAGCAGTTTTATTTAAAATATTCACAATGAAGTTGAAATTTTCATTTTTAACCATTCACATTCTTTGCTTGTCAGGGCATACAGAGGTGTGGAGTGCCAGGGGTCGGGAGAGGGCTTAAAAGGATGGCACAAGTTGCATTGTTTTGTTGAATTTTAGTTGATGTCTCAGGAAGTACATAAAGATATTTATATTCTCTTGATAACATTTAAGATATTATTGATATTTTGTTCAAGATCTATTTGGTGTTGTGTACAGTCGCTGAAAACTTTTCTTTACATTTTGTTCCAGTTTTATGCATTTTTGTGTTTTGTTAAGGCTGTTAGTTGGGGGGGCTTGGGAAATCTGAAATTAACTGGAAAATGCCCCATTTTGTTAATCTATCGTGAATAATCCTGTCCCCAGTTACTTGCATGTTTGGAATTTATTCTGCCCACTGTGACATTACATGGTCAGTGTATCTGAAATTTTGTTACTGTCGGTAAAGGACAATAGCCAGCACCATGGTTTTCTTCTCTTTGGAGTTGGCTTTCATTTTAATTTGTTGTAAATTTGACGTTACTTATGTACAACTTGTGTGCCTAAGCCTTGTAATTCTGGCAGATAATAAAAGGTGATGATCTCTGTATTTAGGAATCTTCCCTTTCCCTGAAGTGCATGCCATCATGGAGAATACATGAATGCCAGTCCGTCACTTATCACAAGAGCTGAAGTAAATCAATGATGTCAATAATCCGGGGTGTTTTTCTTGATCATGTGACTTTGAGATAATTATACCCAAAACAAGCCTTAATGTCTTAATGATCTGAATTCATGTACACTGCATTGCATGAATAGCTTTCAGTATTCACAAATTGTGGTGTTTTTCGGGGGTTTTTTTTCTGTGCTACATATTCATGGGTTGTACAAATGCTGTACTTCAAATATGTTGGATCTATTTTACATTTTGTTTATATGTGAATCCTTATTTAGGTATTACAAGAACTGTATTGCATTTCAGCCCATTAAACAGTTAATGCAAGACTTATTTCATTTCTTAGATGCTTTGTATTTCATATATATCTATAAAGACACTTTAATGAAACATTTCACAAGTAGAAATTTACAGAAAACTTTAATAGTTCTAATTAGGCACGTCAATAGCCCTGACAGAAACAGAAAGATAATGGCAGCACGAATGATGCATGTTGCTAAGTGTTTAAGGATAAAAAGCTTGAAAGGAAGCAAACAAAATTTAGTCTTCATTTATGTTCTCTCAAGTCCTCATGAGTGAACACTCACCTCAGATCTGTTCAGGATCACTTGTTTTTAGTATTTTCACACAATGGAGTCCTGTAGTTGCCTGTAATCTCATTTCTGACATTAAATTATAAAAGCACTCATATCACAGAAGAAAGACTGCAGCAACACCTATCCAGATGCTGCATGTTTGGACGGAGAAGAATAGAATGCATGTTTTTTCCAGGCACAGCATCCATGAGTGTGCAAAATGCGATCTTGTTAGTCGTATATCTGTTGAAAGGCAGACTTGTGTGCTGCAGGCAGAGCCATGTCGTCAAATTCTGCACAAAGCAAAATAATGGATTGAATTGAAAGTCTACATTAAGATTATGAAGGATACAGCAAAAAAAGAAAAACAAAGCAGTCACTAAAAAATAGTAGTAATCCTTTCTGAAGGATTTCCTGACCACAGGAATATCACTATTGCATGATATGTTTAATACATCTTTGGTAGAAAACAGTTGACTATGTGGACAGTCAAATATAGAATGGCTGTAAAGACATTTGTGGAATAACATCCTAATTGCTGGAAGAACAAAACCAAGTCTTAAAGGGCAACACAAACCTTCTGCAAAAATTGATGGAAATAGAGCATAAAGAATCACAAAAACATTCCGGTAATATTTTATGACTGCCCATTTTTCTGATTGGTGTTGACTGCAGGCAATGTTGTGAATGGTGGACCAACATGACATAGTACACATCACAGGTGTGAATTGTAGCGGATAATTAACGGATGGGTTTTGGAGGCTGAAATTTACAGGTTTCTATATATCTACTGATATCTGAAAAAAAAATGCAAACCATTCAGCTAAGTTTTTAAAGATCAAGCACCAGATATGCAACTTTCGACATTTTTTACACCTTTCTGGTCTACAATTGTGCGAGGGCACCACTGATGTGTGCAAAAGAATCGAGGGGACAAACCTATAAGGAGCTTAAGCGGGTACATGTGTGATTAAGTGAATAGCAAATTTTGCATGAAGCTTAATGATGAAATACATTTTTACATCAATAATTGTGCACAAAAATAGCACCATGATGTGACCCATGACAAATGATTATCAATAGTGATTCTCCTGTGATTCTATATAGCAAGACAAAAATTGGATACAAATAGGTTGACAACAAATCTACTTGCCCAAATAATTTTTTGTTTTAGAACTGATTTAATGACTTGTGTGCAAACTTACAAGACTTGCATTTGTGGACATAACATGTTAACCAAAAAGAAGTTTCCATGAACTGAATGAAGTGTTTAAAACTGTAACCTGTCTGAGTATTACAAGACAGTATTTTCAAGATGGAATCATTCCTCAATACAAAATCTGGCTATATTATCATCTTCTAGTGTATAAAATACTGTTGCCAGGGATGAAAGAAGAAAATAAAATGAATCTTATTACCATTTTGAAGTAGACATATTTCATGAAGAAGTTTCAAACCAAGCAGGAGATCAGCCGTGACATTTTCTCCTGCAGCTAATGCCTTCAGCCTATGTTGCACTGCCTTCAACACTGGTACCAATGATAGAAGTCATCAGGAACATGCATACACGCACACATATTAAAAGCAGTAAGGGAAAGTGATGAAGAGCATTTGCCTAACATTGATTAACTGATTAGTCTTAACTGCATCATCAATAAAAGCAATATTGTCATGATTAATGATTATAAATCTTATTTGATCCAAAACAAGTGTAGATTATAGTAGTCCTATGTAATATAACAAGATATGAACTACATATATATAAGTGCACCCTCTGGAGAATAAACAGTCACCATGTTAAATTTTACTAAACTTGTTAGTATCAGTTCAGAAAATATACCTTTTCCAGCTGACTTCATTGCTGAAAATTTCTCAATGTGACTCTGAAAAATAAAACCATTTGTCTGGAGACCAGGTAAAAGGGCCAATATGTCTTCCTTCTCAGCCAGGGATATTAAATGCAAGCCAGCAGTGCAGACCTAGGACAAGGTAAATTGATGAACATACTAGGGGCAACATAAAAATGCACAAGGTGCATGAAGTTACGAAGCTTAAAGAAACTTTTGCTGATGCTGAAAGTATCTTTTTCAGAATTCATAGCACAAAGTTGTGAGACATAGCGCTGTACAATTAGAAGCTGAACGTTTAAAGAAATAGTCTATACAAAGATTCTTCAATTCATTCTTGAAAAAAAAATATTAGCAGGCTCAACATTTGTACTTGGTAATGAAAATTTCAAGTTCATACAACTAAAATAATTCTTTTGTAGGGGTGGCTTTTAGTAAAACAACCTTATAACAAACAAAGCATCTTACCTTTAATTTTTCTTATTTTTAACTGCTGGAATTATTTTTTAGCAAAGATTTCCACTCAGCTGATTTCATGTTCATGCTAATATACAAGGCATAACACACAAAGTGTAACATACAGATGGCAAGATACTATTTTTACAGACCAGACCTCTACTCTTAAAATGTAGGATAATTATCTGAGAGAAGTCTCGTCTCAGATTAAAGTTTGTGATAAAGGCAGGATAAGCATCACAAAAAGCCAAATAAAACATTGTTCTGCATTATTTTCCTCAATCATACCTGCTCTGTCAGGCTGTCCCTGTATCGAAACTCTCCAAAGTCTGTTACATCGTCAGCTGTTTTCAAAGCACCTACTAAACTGTCCCACACTCTGACATAAAGGCAAGAATCTCCAAAATGCTTGCGATCAGAGGGGATGGAAAAAGCAATAGCTGCATTGATGCGGACTTTGAAATTTTTGCAGTCCTGTACCACAGTGCACAGTTCAGTCAGAACCTCCGCCTACAACAAACCCTGAAACTTTTATACTACAAACAGATTTGCTGGATATTCAATTGAATGCATGACAAATATGTGTGTGTGTACACACGCACGGATAAATCTTCAAAATACAAGAACCATTAATAGCTGCTTTTAAATTTGCTTCTGACACTGTGGCAGAATATCTCATAAGCATGGTAAAGATAATTTATAAAGAAAACTGAAACAAGATCATCCTCTTACCATCCAAGGTGCACCTCCACATAGCAGTAGCTGATTGCGAAAGACATTGGCTATAGCATAACAACTATTCCAGCGGACCTGTTTTTGAAGAAAATAAAAGGAAGCATTTACTTTTTAATTTATCTGTAAATTTTAATTTTTCAATAAATCTCTCGTTTGTTTTAGTAAACTGGGGACTAAACCATGCATATCTCCAATTCACTCATGAAACATGGGAACAGTTTCTAGTCCCCCATATCCTTGCTTTTCGGGGTTAAAAAACAAACACTCCAAAAAAATTACCTCATGATATTTTTGTTCTGCAATATTTTGACAACTAATGAAACTGAAGCCTATCTCATACCTTCATGGGCCCAGAAGTAATTGTCTTTAGGATGATCTTCACACTATGTGCCACAGCCTCCACAATATGACTTTTTCCTACACAAAACAACTGCATGCATAAGAAATAATTCACAGTAAAAACAAATAAGTAGTCTAATATTGAAATATAATCTACCCTTACAAATACAATCTAAAATCAAGTAAATGCTCATGTAAATGACATAAGACACACTATTTAGATAAAAAATATTGATAAAACCTATACCTCACATTAAGCCAATTTTCTCTTGCCACCCTTAGGGATGTATCTGTCCCATGCTGTATCTCGAAAACTATGAGGAATATCAGTTTCAAATAAACATTTTTGGAATCTACAGGTCATTTTACCCCTAAATATGTCAGAATAACTAAAATTATATGTGTACAATCCTTATGGTCCTCAAAGGGCTAAAGAAGACTGGGCAGAAGAAATGTGAGATGAGACCTGTGTTTCTGTGAGTTGGTTCTACTAGCATATCATATGCAAACTTTGCATCAAATCAATTAAATACAATCGCTGTTGGGGAAACTATCCAGTATACTAAAAGACATAGCCAGCTTGCTATATCTTCATCACATGGCTTCTATTTAAGCTAACCCTGTACCTCGAATCACAATCTGTTGATTTTTTGTTTATACTAGGCACTTCTGACTACCATTAAGAGAAATTATATATATAATAAATAAATAGGATGAAAAAAAAAAAAGTAGAAGGGAATCACTGATGAGTTTGAAGAAAAAAAAATAATATTTGATATTTATTCTGTATAATTTCTTGGGAAGTAGCTAGGATTATAGAAAAGCAAAATATAATTTTGATTTCTCATTCTGCCAACATACAAAACACGCTCACTTAGAATTCTTGGTGGCAGATATCGCATGATGTTTCCAACCGCTCGCACAGCATTACATTTGACTTTATCGCTGTCCTGCACAGCAGCTGTAGCAGTGTTCAACATGCACCACAGGAGCATGTCAGAAAACTGGTCCAGAAAGGAACTATCCTCCTTGTCCCTTCAAAACAAGTTGTCTACTGCAGATTAAATAAACTAAGCATACTGAACAGTACTATACTATAAACAAACTGACTTGAAGACTCTTTAATATTTCACTTAAGTGATGACAGAAGCATCCTTTCAACAATCTTCATATTCAGAATCCCTGACAATATTTATAATCCAAAATGCTTAAAGTTGTACAGGAAGGGGTATTACCTGTTTACCACAAGGGCATCACACAGGTTGCCTAGTGCCCAAGCAGCTTTGATTTTGACATTCACACTTGGGATGCTCATGCACTTCAGAATTGCATTTGCAGCATCAGACATAAAGGAGACATCCTGAAAAAAAGAAAAGGGGAAACTATGTAAATGAATAATAAACAGTTACTTATAAAAGTAGGTATAAGAACACTCAGCAAGCTGCAGGTTTGTGGTTTTCTTGGGCAGATGACTAAAAACACTCGACACTACCTACCCTGCAGAAATGGACACCTGATTTATCAGAAAAGGTAAAGGTGGTGGAAAAAAGGGCCTGAGCTCTGCCTTACACATCCTGCACCCTTGACACAAACCAGCTACACTTGACTGCCCACACACCAATTAACCTACTAAATTTTTACATAATCATTATACTGGGGTAACAGCCAGTCAGCGGGCCGCACCACGAAAAGAAAATGTTTTTTCATTAAATTTTACGAACACTACTGTCACTGCAGTTAATGCTAAAATAAAGTTTTTATAATTATTAATTACTATTACATTGACGTTGTCTCTGTCACTAATAACGGAGGTAATTTCACTGCGGGAGTTAATCACCAAGCACAACATACTACAAAAATGTTTCGCGGGCCGAATGCGGCCCGCGGGCTGCGTGTTTGAGACCCCTGCTTTACATAATCTTTACTGTGAGTCTCTACATGTACTTTACATAACCTTTACTGTCTCTCTATATGTACTTATTGTAACCTTCACTGTGTGTCTCTCTACATACACTTTATGCAACTTTTAATTTCTCTCTACATGTACTTTACATAATCAGTACTGTGTGTGCCTCTTTGTGTGCTTTTCTCTTTCAAACCTTTCCCTATGCACTGAAAAAAACGCACTTACCTGAGAGAGACAAGGGTAAAGAACATAGACACCAAGCACTCTCACAGCAGCAGCCACAACTAGGCGATCCTCACACACAGTCAGATGAAGCACCAGTCGCAGGCATTCCTGTTGTGTATCTGCCTGTACCAGTGAACAAGGAATTTATTTTTTTTCATAACTATTAAATAGACATCTACACCAATTACGCAAAGAACAGATAAAATCTCACAGGAAGTCTTGAGAAGATGTCCTGACCCACATTAGAGATGCAGTCGCAGGCACTGGCACGAAGGGGACTATGTCCTGGCTTCTGTAATACTTCCACCAAAGGACCAGACAGAAGCATCTGCCACAATTTCAGTGCCTACAGAAATGGACAGAACATAAACCATACATAGGACTCTCTCTCCATATGTATATATAAATAACAAATAAGTTGCAGTCTTGACAAGGAAATAATTTCTTTGAAAATTATGTTTCTTGCTCCAGTGTTACCATGAGAAAGTGCAGAAGCCAGTTTGAAATGTAAAGTTATGGCATATGAACAAAATAGACTTTGTTTCAAAATATAGAATTCTTGGACTGTTAATCTTTATGACAGCTCTTAGTCCGTAAGCCCAAGGGGCTTTAAGATCTGCCAACCTGTGACAAAGTAAGTGTTTGTGACTGTTCAGCTCCTGCCTGCATTTCCTGCACATCCCTCAGCACTGCTTGCACCAATTCATCCAGCACCTGCAAACATCCATAAGACTCTTTAAAACAGTTTTTAACTCTATCTAAAAACCATCTTTTAATTATCCTGATTATAATATCATTTTAAAACAATAGTTCTGCATTTGGTTCTCCTGATTACTACAGATTTTTAAGGGTGGCTGAGGGCACAGTTTCAGACCTTTTTGCAAGACTAAAATCAAATGTAACTAAAATGGCAGCATATGCTAAGCTTGGACAGATCTGCTTTTAAAACTGTGCACTTTTCCATGCTTCCAGAACCTGAAGTGAAAGTCTCCTCTAACCTTGCAGCCATGAAGCTTCACTGCAGGGTCCTGATCCTCCAGGCATTTTTGAATCACGTCCTGCATGAGACCCATGCTCCTTCTGTTGAATGAAAACAATAATGAACTGCAGCAAAGATGACTCTTATTTCATTTTCCTCTCTTTTTCCACCTTTCATAGCCTGTTTTGCTTTCCTGATTTAAATTTCATGGTGCTGCACATTTATTTTTGTGGGACAAGAAGAACTGGGTAGCTATAAATTATTTCACTTATCACAATGCTGAAGGGGTTGAGGTGGGGGGTGGAAAAAAAAGGGAAGCTACCTGGGTTGAACTCTCCTGAATCCTATCTTCTAAGGGAATAAATATTGAAATACTCGAAGTCAGAACTGGAAGACAAACTAAATCTCTCATATGTATGCATGTCTATGTGTGTGCATGCAGAGTCTTGCAATTAACACACATTTACATCATTTACATCAGCTGACATGTGACATTTACCTTACTACAGGAAAGTAGCATTTGGTGAGAGAAGCCAGGACTTGTAAGGACTCCAGTCGCACAGGTAGTGGCTCAAACACTCCTGCACCATCCTCAACATCAGTGTAAACATCACCATTACCAACACCACCACACCGTGGCATGACATTCCTAATGCAGTGCTTCATAAGCCATGATGTTTCATGTGCCTGAGCTTGAAGAAGCTGAACACAAATCTAAGGTCTATATTACCAAGTCTTTGTGAATTCAAATTTAAATAAGATTTTTTTTTCTTACCATGTATAATAGGCACATTGATTGTTTTCGTCAGTGTTCATGCTTATGTGTACATGTGTGTGCACGAATGTGCATGCACACATATCTGTGTAAATACGTGTAAAGTAAGTTCTTAATGATCTTTAAAGTATGGGGCGTTATAGACATAGGAAACTTTATATTTTTAATGTAGCAAACATTTTATCATATTTATAGCTGACTTCTTTTTTAACTTTTAACAAGATATCGATAGATTAAAAGAATGACCTCAAGATGCTCTCAGACAGTAAACATTGTGTAACAAAAACAATGAAGTAATTTCTGTTTGCCATTACAAAAGAAAATAGAAAAAAAAGAAAAGAAAAATAAACTTAATGAATGTTGCTCTGTGAATGTGACTAGCATGCAGGTGCCCATGCACACACACACACACATATACTCCACTCCAAAATTCTTGATCTATAAATTATAAAGTAGAAAGTCACACTATCATCTATCTCAGACCTGATCAGAAAAGACGGGTGTATGAGTCCCAGGAGAAGCTGCCAACAAAGGAGTGTCTGGTCCTGATGATCCCATGCTGTCCAGTCCTACTGGATTCACAAACCTTGTGCTCATGCCATCACTTGTACTTCCATTACTGTCCCCTGCAGAACCAGATGGTGATGCTGTACTCTGAGAGTCAATTCCAGAATCACTTGAACATGCACTTGGTGACATGCCACAATCTGGACCAGGTAGCAACATCAGACTGGATGTCGCAGCAGCTGTTGCTGACATGCCTTTTGACTCTAAAGTGGCTGAAGAATATCGTGTGATGCCAATGGGAGGTGTGGGGGAATTGATGATGTGATAGACCTCCATGAGAGGAGGCTGATGACTGACCAGTGCTCCCAGGCATGTTAAACATGCCACACGCACATTTGAGTCTGAAACAAGGAGCAGAAGACAACAAAGACTTCAATGGGTCAACAACATCAAGCCAATTAGGTGGAATTCACAAGTCTCGTTTTATTTCTATTATATACAAGAAATATATTTTAAAACAAAACTTAAACTTCATCATGAAATTTGCCTTACAAAAATTAATAATAATTGTAATAAATAATAATTGTAATACATCCTAATGACATCTTTTTCACATTTTGTCTTGACACCTTTGTGAGCAAGAAAATGCCGAATCTGCTTCACAACTCTGGAAAGAAGGCCTGGCTGAAGGCGATGATAGGGTACATTAACCACAAGGGTAGCCAGACACTGCAACATCAAGGAACATCCGCTTTCTATTGATTCCTCTCTCCTCACATCTTAAGCTAACTTCAGATTTCTTTAAAAGCTCAAGTTTTAGGAACTATTGTTTAGCTAAACCTGTGGCAAAGGTAAATTTGATGAAGTATGTGAATATATGCTTATGTTTTTGCATATACACACTAATATACAATAAATACACATACTATCAATCAATTTTAATGGAAAAAGAGTTTAGTGGAATTAACTAAGAATCTGCAATACCTTTTCCCCAGTTCATGATGGTTTATTAATATCAAGAAGCTCATTGTGCTTAATTCAAATTATCAAGATCTCTCCATTCTGCTGAAATAAACCTATTTCTTATGGACTTGAATTGTCATGTGACCTGTTGATGGATGACAAGTATTTCAAATCTACATTAAACAAGCTTACAGATGCCAGAGTTCTTGAAAATACCCACTTAAGAAGGATTTGAAGATGCCCTAAAAGCAAGCAACCTTTCACAAATGATATAAAATGCTTATAAAGCACAAGCTTAGGTAAGTAAAAATATTATGTCACACCTTGATCAGCTGAGTGAGGGTGAGGTTATAGTTCTCAGCAATGAGTGCTTGCAGCAAAGCCCGGTGCAGCTCTCGTATCATGGCACCCAGCACGCTTGACAGAGGTGTGAATGATGTCCGCACATTCGAGCTGTGGAAAGACATCCTCTGATAACATAGTACAAGCGACATGTTCCGTAAATACATTCATGTTATTTTCCCTTCATAAAATTGGCTGTGTTTTTACAACTTGCCTATGCATCTATGCATGCTTTTCAATTAATGGGTACTTAAAAAAATAGAAAACAAGATGCTGATGTTTCTGTATATTACTATCTCCCCTATCATCATAAACATTTGCATCTCTAAAAAAAAAAAAAAAAAACATCACAGATTATATAAACTATTTCATTTCAATTTAAATGTTGACCTCTCTTCTGCAGCAGCCAGAAACTGTTTTGTGCCATCCAGCATGGCTGTCAGTGCAACCAGGGCTCCCATACGACACTGACAAAGAATATGCCCAGCATGTTAATCAAATTTCAATAATCAATAAACAACTATTTAGATAGGTAGACCAGGCAGTACAGACAATTGTAATACATATAAAGTCTATAAACATAAGTAGGGGTTTTAATCTTGTAAACTACGCATCAAAGAAATGATATATTTATATAAGGCTCTATATAATGCTCCATGCAGCATGCTCAATTTGTAAGCAACCAGATGAAATCTGTGCTTTTAGTCCCATGTACACAGAGACAGGCAAGTTCTTAGATGTCTGTCAAAGTATGTGATACAAATGATCTGTATAATACCCAGTAATAATAAATAAAAGCTAAAATTCTCTTCCGAAATGCTATATTCTATACCCTACAATAAACAATATATATATATCAGATGTGATAAGGCATGACATGCCAGCTGGCCCACTCCCCCCAACCCTAATGAAAGCTCTGGAAGCAAAAGGGACAGAGGAAACTGTCATCATCCTAAAGGAAGGCCTGAACATAGCGCATCATTACTTTTGGTGACGGATCTTTCAAAATGGAAGTAAAAATTGTCTGCACTTGTGGACTGTTGCCAGCAGCTGCTGAATCAGGAATAAAAGAAGACCAGTACCCAAACATGGATCTCTTGTCTGTGACCTGCACCAAATATAATTCCACTTGTTAAAAGAGGACTTTTCCTGGAAGTAGGTAATAAAAACAAGAATACAGATTTCTGCAAGTTTAGTCATAAGAATACAATAGTCATTTAAGCATTTTAAATATTTCAACATGACAAGCACTATAAAAGAACAAATGCCTATTACACTGCACAGAAATATATTTATGAAAGCCTTTTTTTATGTAAAAGAATACAAAAAGTGAATGAAGGTGCTATGATCAAAGCACCATACTTGCCTTGCAAATTGCAGTCAGACAGCTGTAGGCTGCTATTCGTACTTTGGTGGAGAAAGCATGCAGTTTTGCTGCTTGCCCTGTTTCTGTGTCTGAAAATTCAGAATCTGAGCTTGTCAGTTTCACCCATGATGGCTGAAGCAATATAGATTCAATGCCTGATGACAAGTCTGCAGCAGCTGTGTTCTGTGAGGTGAGGGTGTCTCTGTCTGCTGCGTCTCTAGCTACAGCCTCTTCAGTTTCACCATTTATCCTCTTGCGTGTTTTCTTGCATCGTGCTTTAGATGTAGCCGGTGAAGCAGGCACCATTGTTTTTATACGTTCTGCAGTTAAAGCTGAAGATTCTTTGGCATACTTGTGATCAAATGCTGTGGTAACAGCAGGAAAAAGTTGTGGAGGGATTGTGATTGGATGGCCCATACCATGGAACATGTAGGCCTGAGAGTGAGAAGATTTGGCCATTATCTTCAAAGAAATCTATCTCAATAGTATCTTTAGTACCCAAAAGGGAAACAACAGAACCTGACCTAGAAAAAGAAGCCTATTTTACAAAGTGGCTAAAGGGGCTGTGATGATGGATAGACTTAACTGCTGTTTTATATACTTTAATTCTGAATCCCCAGAAGCATAGATCCTCATACTTGTCTCCTTTCTTTACCACTCACTTTCTCTCAACTCAGTGTTGGCCATTAGTTGTTGCTCAGCACAAAATACATTTTCCCCATCTCTCAATTAAAGTGTGTTGACCCATATGACAAGACTAGTATGTGAATATGGTGACAGAAAGAGGTGATCAGATCATACCTTCACAGCTGCCAGCAAGGTGCCTAGATGAGGCTCCAGATCCAGCTTGGTTCCAATCATCAAGCTGTGCAATGCTAACAAGGCATCTACTACAATCTGTTGGGAATTGCAAATGACTGTCATGAAGGACAAGAAGTCATGATGATACAAAGAGAACAAACCAAGTATAAGAAAAAAAGTAAATCCTTGTGATATTAATGACGCCATTATGAAAGGTTCAGCAAATATGACCAGGCAACTTAAACAGATTTTAACACAATGTTCTGGTCATGGTGAGCTGTTCCACTGAGGTTATAAATACAGTCTATTCATCACTATTTACAGAGGCTGCATTGCCAGAAATTAGAGAAGTAGAGAGGAAGTACTGCAAGACTGTTTCAAGACTATTTTTCTAAATTATATTGCTCGCTTTGAGAAAATTTAGGCATAGTAAAAGTTCTTTTTCAAATTGAGGAAGACATCATTTTAAATCTTTAGTGTGTGCATTTACCTATGTTTTTACCTGATTAAGTTTTTAAAACAGATTTACACAATAACCCGAGAAAAAAAATCCAAATACTATGATCTGCTATAAATCTTTCAATCCTTATACATTTACAAATTTCTGAGTAGTGTGAAAAAAACTAAATTGTAAGCCTTTAGATTCATTAAAAAAACATGCTCTATGAAATATAATTAAAGAAATCTTCTAAATTAGTATGAATCATGTTTGTCTGATTTGTAGTCATTCAAAGATCAGATAAACAAGTGAATAAATGCCTAGGAATGGGTCCAATTGAAAGGCAAGTCTGGAAAAGAAAGAGACAAGGGGAAATGACTCGCAAACCTTGCACTGAGTGTTCTGATACATGCTCATTGTGGGCATCCAGTGCAGCAGACTTAATAAATGGGTGAAACATGTCATGGCCAATGCCTTGCTCAAACCTTCTTTTTCCGCAGCTCTAGAAAAAACAAAGACACCAAAAAATTCATCAGAAGGCTGTTTTACAATACAGATGATGGTCATAAACAATACTGTAAAATAAATGTCTCTTTGTTGTTCACAAACGCACCACGACTATAACGCTGAACATTATATGAATGTAAATTTATCATCTGTTGTGGCCTATTTTCCTCAAAAAGTAGCAAGGAATAAACTAACTAAACTAAATTTATCATCATCATCACAAGCTAGTGTCTATTATTACTGAAACAAAGAGGAAATTAGTTTACCTGACAGCCAAGCATCGGAGGCAATGAACAGCATATCCCGTGGCACCAATATCGGAGGATGGTGATTCCAAAATTTTGATTAATATGCCAGGTTTTCCAATCAGAAGATCTTGATACTTTAATAAAGCAGAAGTAAAATACTTATGATTCAAATCAATTACACTAATAATATAAACAGTTTCAAAGGATTAAGGTAAAATTTACTACTTTATTGAGAAAATTTAATAACAAACAAATAAAAAAACTAGGAAAAAACTCAACAAACTTGTTTTAAATCTGTTACTTTTACCTGAAAGAATAATTGTCCATAATCTTCTATTAGACTACCAGAGTTGGAAGAATTTCAATGGTGGCCCAATCTGGGCAAAATCTAAGGGCTTTCATTACAAATTCTGCAATCTCAAGTGCCGTTTCAGCTCCTGAAAGGGTTACCTGTAAATAAATACAATACAAACACACTGCAGCATTGTTATTTGGCTACAACACCTGATACTGTCAATGCAATATTTGAAATGTACATAAAAATATGAAAAAATATCAACCCTTTTAAACTGCTTAACCATCCTCATCCAGAATTTAAAAATTAACACATTATTTTCAGCATACTGTGATTCACACTTTATTTCTACCTGTTAACAAGGATGATCTAAGTTTTAGACGAAAACTGCTATTAAATATTGCAAGCTAACCAAATGATAAAGTAAGGATTATCATAAAACTAGTTCCACCCACTTAAAGTAACTACTGTCCCATTTGTGTAACTTTTCCTGTTGCCTTAAATTGAATAGACAAAACTTTATGCATTAGTATACAAAGCATGCTTTGGGTATAAGAAAGTTAATGTCTAATACCTGGTAAATTTTGTTAAAAAAGGTGAAATGTACAAAATGTTGAAATGTATAAGTTATTAAATTCATACAAAACATACAAATTAAAACTTACAACTTTGTATTTGATGAAATTGTAGATCACCTGGCAAACCTTTGTCACTAATCTTTCTTGCTTCATGGGAATCATTGAACATAGTTTCCGAAGAAGACGATTTCCTGACTAAATAGTTTAAAATAATTAAGAAATTTACTTATGACTATTACTAATCCTTTTTAGCACAAGCATTTGAACGTGATTTTCTGCGAAGGTTTACTTACTTGCTTCTCTCTCTCTCACACACACACACTCACTTTCTTCTCTCATTTTTCTTCCTACGCTCTCCCCTCCCGCCCCCTCTAGTTTATCAGAAAATAAAGCAAGCGAATATATATATAGCATATATATAGCATTTGGGTATAAGAAAGTTAATGTCTAATACCTGGAAAACTTTATGTTAAAAAAGGTGAAATGCACGAAATGTTGAAATGTATAAGTTATTAAATTCATACAAAACATACACTCACTTTCTTCTCTCATTTTTCTTTCTACTCTCTCCCCTCCCGCCCCCTCTCTTTATCATTTAACTTAATTAGTTTATTAGAAAATAAAGCAAGCGAATATATACATAGAACATTCAACCAAACTGCCATACCTCATTTATCATTCTTAAAGAGCTATAGTCAAGAGCTATAAGCTCATCAATAAGAACATTGAGATTGCTTCTAGTTCTTTCATCTTCTTTGAAAACAAAAACCATTAATTTTTGGTAACAGTGCTGAAATTCTGTTGCGTTGTCTGCATCTCTAGGCACCGACGCCATGTTCAATTTATCGAACTGTTTGCGGGAGGCATTCAAGAAGCATTCGCGTATTTTATCAATCAAGGAACTGTTCACTATTATACACGACTTAACTATTTGAATTAAAAAAATAGAACAGTATTTTATATCACGTGTCTTTCCTATATCACATTATATTGATCAAAGTAAACTTGTTCAAACTGAGGCAATAATGTCTCCCTGTGGTCAAACAATATGGCTGCGCCCTTGATGCGCTGTGCTCGGTGCGGTCCTTGATCACCTTCGTCAAGTACAAATATGTAGTACTTGCGTGAAACGTTTTTCTGTTGCTCATATATTGAGAACATCACATGAAAGTGAAATTCAGACTAAGACCCATTTTGGATTTCAGTCTGTCCGTACTGAAGAAAAGGAACAGAAAGGTGATTTTCTGTTCTGTCCCTGTGGTGTTGTTCACTTTGTACTAAACATCCTTAACTAACACTACATTTAAAATAATATGAAAATAATTGTGAATGACCGTGTGCACGCACATCCTTGCTGCTTTCTAATTAGGAAATATGTCACTACAATATTTACAGTCCAACTGACTACTAGCTAATTTCTAGTTGTTGCAACACGGAAAATCGCGTTGAGCTATTTATATTTATCAGAATGTTACAAACATTCATGGTCTTTTTGTATGTATACAGTCTATGAAGTCTTCGAGAATGTTGCCAAAAAGTACGATCTTATGAATGATGCTATGAGCATTGGTGTCCACCGCCTATGGAAGGATCACTTTATGCAAAGGCTTTCACCAACTCCTGGCACCAAACTTCTAGATGCTGCTGGTGGGACAGGTGAATAAATGTACTGCTGTAAATACGAGTTTGCTTGAATACTTAGACTAGATGACTATTTCTTTGCATGCACATGGCAGAGCAAATGTGTACATATTACAATGAGCTGCTTTGGTTGTGGCACTTTTGTTAGAAATGGTATAGGTGCACCCTATAGTACTTTCCAAGAATTCAAAATATTAACAGCTTTGATTTGATTTTTTCATATATATCTGCATCGGGGTTTGGTCATTTTGCCCCGCAGCCCGAGCCAAATCATTCCAGCTATGTCTGTTTCGTTCAATACCGAAAAGTGAAATAGTCCCAACAAATCACCAATGACACAGGTAGCTATGAACAAGAGCCATATGTTGTTCGAACAATACAGGTAAGCAAGTTTTAAACAGCACCATACGGATAAGTTTAGACACCATTTTACTAAACAAAAATGACTGCATTTCGATGATCAGTTCATCTTTTGGACCTGGGAGGTTTTACTTTCTGGTGTTGGAATGAAATCGTCGTACCTGGGATGAAATGAAATAGCTGGGACAATTTGACAGGCTGTGGGAGAAATGGTCCTGGAAACTATCAAGAAACCATTTGTGGGCAAAATCTTGTATTTTGAATGAGTTTAACTAAAAGGTATGATACATATTCTTTTATTCTTTATCAAAACAGGTGACATTGCCTTCAGGTTTCTTCAGTTTATAGAAAGTCAGTCAACCTCATCATCAGACAGTCAGCACATAAACAGTCTCTTCACAATTCAGAGAGAGAAACAGGAACTCCAGTTAGCACAAGTTCCACTGATGCAACAGATGAATCACCATCTTCTTCGTCGGATGATGAATCCAGTTCAACAGGAAAAAATGAATGGAGAAAGGCACTAGATGAACAAGGAAGCCATGTTACTGTGTGTGACATCAACCAGCCAATGCTTGATGTAGGAAAACAGAAAGCCTTGAGAAAAGGTTATAAAACAGGTAACAGATTGGGATTTATATAGTGGGCTTTCAGTTTTTATTATTTAAGGGTTTATTTATTTATTTAAGGCAGTCTGTGGAAGGCAGTTACCCGTTAAATCTGTGTCATTAATGTTAACAAATATAAGTAATAACAATGACTGTGATCTTTTGATTATCAAGGTATATCATGGGTGCAAGGTAATGCAGAAAGTCTTCCTTTTCCTGATGCATCATTTGATGCATACACCATTGCCTTTGGAATTCGAAACTGTACAAATGTACAGAAGGTAACAAACATACATACAAATCAGTAAACTGAACAAAGATGGTAGCATACTTTTCAGATTTCTTTAAGCATCACTGAGTAATCTTGTATAATCTAGAAAGGTCACTAATTTTATGATCTGAGTCACCAACTAATAGTCTTCACTTACAGTGAGTCTGATTGTGTAAATTGTTGCCAAAATACATTGGATTCAGGATCTGATCCCCTTCATCCATAAAACCATTTTGTGACTTTACTGTTGTTGTAATGGACCAGCTATATAATTTGCAATGTTACAAAGTAAGTGAAAATATTATCAGTCATTGATTCTATTCTGTAATATTCTGTTCAATTAATCACCTGCAGGTTCTTGATGAGGCATACAGAGTACTAAGACGAGGTGGCCGGTTTATGTGTCTTGAGTTCAGTCAAGTCACCAATCCTGTGCTTAGAAGGTAAAATAGATCTTTATGCCTAAGCCTTTTTTCACAATCGTTTTTTGTTTTTCAGCTTAAAAATTGTGTAGTTTTTGGATGCTTTAAGTACTAGCGAGATGTGTATTGGAGGATAGGGGAAACACTCATGTAAACCTTATCAATATCATAAGCTTTTTCTAAAAGTGGTTCTACAAATATTGCCTTGTTAATAAATGGTAGCCATGCTGCAGGAGAACAGCACCACATACTGCAGGAGAACAGTGCCACATCCGAATAAGGACAACAAGCATTTGTAATGAGGATGAAAAACATGAATAAAAATTTCATCAAACATTGCATATAAATTAATTTTTTTGCCATGAGAAATTGAAACTTTAGATAATTTCATTTGCTTTAAAAAAAATTTTTTTTTAACGGAATAGATTTGCACTTCATTAAATGACACATGCTTGGTTATCCTTTTTTCAGTCTCTATGACTCATACTCATTTCAAGTGATTCCTGTAATGGGCCAAGTGATTGCCAATGACTGGAAATCTTACCAATATCTTGTTGAAAGCATTCGGCAGTTCCCTAACCAGGTGTGCATTTATTAATTTTACTTTTACTTATTTACTTCTCTAAATAAATTACAAGAAGCAGACGCTAGGCTCCATCCTTTGGGAAGATTTTTTTTTTTTTTTTTGTCACTTCAACAATTTTAACATTTGTAAGAATTTCTTGTTGACAGTTATGTAGATGTCATTTTAAAAGCTGTTTTATTTCTAAACTGATGAAAGCTAGATCTATAATAAGTGTGAGCAGTGGCAGAGCAAAAGATGCAAAGCTAATGTTTCACATTTGAGATAAAGAGATTGTTACATTACTTGTTGGTGTATAATGGTATCTCGGCATTTGACCACAATCCGTTCTAGAAGGCTGGTCAAGTGCCAAGCACTTTTTTCCCTTAAGATATGATGTAAAGGTATTCAAGTTTTGTTGGCACCCAAAAAAGTATTACTCATGGTATTTTATAGTACTGCATATGTAAAAGATGGATTTTTTTCTAATAGTTTAGTTAGCTTATTCCTTGTTACTCCTCGAGGAGAATAGGGCCACATTTTTTTTTCAAATGTTTCATTGAAAAATACAGTTTAGTCTTTACAGTACTATTAATTCAAAACTAAAATCTTTAATTTGAAAATTTCTTACCACTTTTACTCATTTCATTAAATCAGTTGCTTTAATTGCCTCTTTATGTTTTAGCAATGTTGATATTAACTTAATGGCTAATTCAGATATATTAGTTACTCTCACACTTGGCAATAAATTCTTTTTAATTGTTCTTCTTACTGTTTCCCTATTTCCCTCACTTTTAGGGGCTTAAAATTTCTTGGGTGTCACGATAATCGTATGGAATGCATGATATATATATGGATGGTGTCTTCACTATTTGAAGTCGATGGGCAAAGTACCCCTTTTCCTTTGTTTTGCCTCAAAGCATCATGAGTCAGTAGGGTGTCTCCAGGTTTTAGCACAATGGTCAAGTGCTGAGCAACTGGTTCAGCACCAAAACAGAAATCTTTCAAAAATAATGTTGGGGACCAAAATCTTCGAGCATGGGGCAGTTAGGTACCACTGTATTTTCTTTCTCAAAAATGTTGGGTAGAAACGTAACTGGTAATGTACTGTTCTGTTTTCAGGAAGGATTTGCTGCAATGATTCGTAACAGTGGATTTCGTATGGTAACATATGAAAATCTAACATTTGGAGTGGCTGCTATCCATTCAGGTTTTAAACTTTAAAATGCATTTGACTGGTGCCAGGATGAAACTACGAAAGATAATTTGTGTATGAGTGTGAGAGACAATAATCGTGAAGGGAGACTGAATGTTTATTAACACTATTGTTAAATAAAACTCATGTTAGTGGCTTAGAAAATTTACTTGGTATGTAAAATCTCTGTCAACTGATTCAAAATGTTGCTCGTGAATATTTCCAAACAAGGGAGATATGACAGCATGTTGGGATAGACCATGGAAGTTCTTTTACATTGTTTTTATTATTTTATTTTTTGCATTATGTAGAAGAGATTCACTTATTTGCCCTCATGTCCACAGTTCATTAGCATCCATCAAAGCCACATTTTATGAGGTTTTCTCACTTTTAAAGAGGGCGGTCTGGTGGTGCAACAGTTAATGCCTGTCACCAGTACAGTGAGGGTTGACTGTCCTGGGTCCAGTTCTCGCCTCAGGCACACTGTTCTTTCTCTGCATGCGGCATCTGTTTACAGGGCTAGCTGCCTTGCCAAATATAGCCTTTGCTGCTGCTCAGCATAAAACACTAATTCCACCCCAACTCCCCTTTTAAAGTTCCTACCAAAGTACTTTAATCACAATAGTTCATTTATAGAGCACCTTATCCCACCAACGAAGGTGGAATCAAGGTATACATCTTACTAATGCTCACTCAGTCTTTTTTTGTTCTCTCTTACACACACACGATACCAAACATGTCACATTCAGAAAGAATTATGTCAGAGTGAGATACCCACAACCCCTGATTCTCACTGCTATGGTGACACCACATTCACCACCAACCACCCCTATCAAAGATGAAAGGGTTGCTGCTTTAAAAAGAAAAAAAAAATTAAACTGTGCCATCAATATAGTTAATTTGTAATTTTTTAGCCTAACTATTGATCTTACGTTTGTATAAATTGTTTTATCAGTAGACTAGTTAGCAGATACTTTAAAACAAATGAAATTTGTGAATGCAACTTGTCTTGCTCATGCTCCTACTAGCATTGTCTGTAGAAAAGTTACCTCAGTGGACATGGGCTATTTACTGTATAATTCTGAGTGCCATTGTGTTATAGATAAAACAAAGGTTGCGATTAACAAAGTATAGTCATGATCTAGTCTATTGTGTTAAACATATGCTTCATCCCATTCAAGAATGCCAATTTTTGACCTCAAGAATATATGTGTTTGAATTAAATCAAACTTTATTTTGTGACTTTTAATACTTGATTGTGTTTTATTAAGGTATCACACTGCATGGCATACAGAATATCTAAAGTCACATGACTTTATCTGCAGTATTTATAATTGCATGAAATAACACATGACTGCAGACTGCACAGGCACACATGGGCATGCATACACACACATGCACAGATTTACACTTACAAACACCTAAGCTTCCAGCTAAAAAGCCACTGTATAAAAATAAGCACAGTATATAACATACTGTCATGAATGCAAGGAATAGTGGAAATAACTTTTTTATGGAAGCTTACCAATATGGAGAAGAGATTATTTCCCACAAGCAATTTGCTAATATCATCAAACATGATGAAATAATCGCCTCAATTTTGCTTTATGAGATGATTATATATGTGTAATAATTATCTGAAAGACGCTGCTCAGCCATACAAGAAGCAGGATAATTTGAAAATCCACAACCAGGTGAGGAGAGTGGTCTTTGCCAGTGTCGCTACTGAGTGTCGTCAGCAAGACTTTCACGGCAATTCTTAATAAGAGATTATATAAATGGTCAGAGGAAGAAAATAAGTTAGGCGAAGAGCAGGCTGGCTTCAGAAAAGGTTACTCAACAACAGACCATATATATTCACTAGTATCCATAACCTACAGATGTTTTAAGCGCAGACAGAAGTTATACGTTTCTTTCGTGGACTACAAACGGGCCTTCGACTCGGTGGACAGAGAGAAGCTATGGGCGGTGTTGCACAAGATAGAGGTTTCCACAAAAATGACTGGCATGCTGAAAGCTATGTACAGATCAGTCCAAGCATGCGTGCGAGCAGGCTCCCAGTACACTGAACTCTTCGACTGCCCAGCTGGAGTTCGCCAGGGATGTCTAGCAAGCCCGCTAATCTTCTCTCTTCTAATCTCGTAAAGACGACAGACGGGGGTACAGCTTTTACCTGGCCTGCAAGAAATATTTGGCCTCCTGTTTGCAGACGATGTCGCTCTCATTTCGACGACACCCACAGGTCTCCAAAACCAAATTACAAAATTAGAGCAGTCTTCAAAACATCTCGGGCTAGAAATTAACCTAGAGAAAACAAAAACCATGGTATTTAGAAAAGGAGGGCATCTCTCAGAAAGCGAACACTGGTATATTGGATCAAAGGAAATTGAAACTGTAAACAGCTACAGGTATCTAGGTTTTATTTTAACAACAAAATTATCACTCACGACTGCACGCCCCTCTCTAACTTTCAACCAGTGACAGAAGATGAACTATTGAAATTAGTTCGGCGTTGTCGCCCAACCACGTCTGTGGATGATCTTTATCCCCACTCGTGTTCTTCTCCAGCACCTTGACATTCTGCTTCCTGTAATAGTTCGCATAGTCAATGCTAGCCTTTTCTCTGCCTCTGTACCCAGACAATTTAAAACAGCTGTGATCAAGCCTGTCTTAAAGAAGCACAACTTGGACCCTAGCTCGTATAAAAACTATAGACCTGTGTCGAATTTGCCTTTTGTTTCGAAACTTGTGGAGCTTGTCGTTGCTCAGCAGTTGACATTCCACCTGGACCGCTACAGCTTATTGGACAAATTCCAGTCGGCGTACAGACCAAGCACAAGCTGTGAGACAGCCCTTCTGCGTCTTATGAACGATCTTCTGTGCAGTGCGGATGCAGGGAAAGTGACTCTTGTGGTCCTCCTTGATCTGAGTGCGGCCTTCGATGTCATTGATCACACCACTCTTCTGACTCGTCTCCAGATGGAGGTGGGCATTGGTGGTTCCGCCTTGCAGTGGTTCCATCCCTACCTCAGTGATCGCACACAAAGGGTGATGGTCAATCAGGCTTCTTCAGTGACAGTTCCATTGCTGTGCGGTGTCCCGCAGGGCTCTGTTTTGGGCCCGGTTCTATTTTTTATTTACACATCTCAGCTTGGTCCCCTCATTGAGAAGCATAATGTGAACCGTAAGATGTTTGCAGATGACTGAACTATATCGTTCATTCAGTACATAATGTGAGTCGGCGCGTGAGGAAGTCTGTGCAGTAGAAGATTGTTGTTTAGAGGTAAAGTCGTGGATGCCAAGGAATAAACTCAAGCTTAATGATGAGAAGACAGAGGCGATGCTATGTGGTTCCAAGCTTAGCCTTAGCAAAGTCTCTCTAGACTCCACCCAAGTGGGTCAAGCTAGAATCCCCCTCTCCAGCTCCGTACGGAACCTTGGACTCTATGTTGACAATCTTCTAACTATGTCTGATCATGTCAGTTCTGTAGTCAAGGCATGTTATTTCCACATCCGCACACTTGGACGACTCCGACCCATTCTCAATAAGAAGACTGCAAATGCAGTTGCTGTGTCCCTCATCTGTTCAAGATTAGACTATGCAAACAGCTGCCTCTGGGGAATTTGCGAGTTGTCGAGGCTACAGCGAGTGCAAAATACGGCTGCTAGGATAGTTGCATGAAAGAAAAAAACTGACCACATTACTCCCGTATTATGTGACCTACATTGGCTTCCTGTGGAGAAAAGAATCGACCACAAATTGTTAACCTTGACATATGGCTGTCTTCACGACCTTGCGCCTGCATATCTACAAGATCTCATTCACCGTCACCAACCTCAGCGGAACCTTCGTTCAGCAGCACACTTCAGACTAAGACGACCAAATGTTCAGACGGAATACAAACAAAAAGATAGTGGGTTTCAGATCCTTCTCAAATGTATCCCCGATTCTGTGGAACTCGCTTCCCCTCTCGACCAAGGAGTCTGATAGTCTTGCAACTTTTAAGAAAAAACTTAAGACCCACTTGTTTCAACTTGATCATTTGACCTGTAGTTTGATGGCTGCTGGGATCACTGCGCATTGAGCGTATCTCTGCGATGCGGAAACTGGCGCATTATAAAACATCATGTATGTGCATACAAGGATAACGTCATGTGGAAGATTGAGTAGGGTGCCTTGAATTTTTACGCAGATAGTATTGTCTATGTGGGTCTTCATGTTTGAAACAAATCTGGAAAAATCTTTTCGTATGAGTAGAAGGATACCACCTGAACTGCGGCCTTGGTGAGATATAGCTTTAAAGCCGGTACATGGAGAACCATGAAGTTGTTAAAGTAACTGGAGAAATCGAATAAATGGCTTGTAAATATCTCTGTTAAGCAGCATACTTCGAACGACGTGATAAAGTCAACAAAATCAGACTCACAGAGTTTTTGTTTCAGACCTTCCACGTTCCAACACAGAAAGGTTAGTGTTTTCTGTGGACCAGTGAGGCTGGGGCCAGGGCTATTGATGCTAGGAACAGGGGGTTGTTTCCCTTGTCTGTTGTTAGTCAGGGGATTATTGCCCTTACCAGTACGAGAGTGTGTTTGGGTCGTGGATTTGCGTCTGAACCCGACGTCATTTTATGACGCAATTTTAGACGTCATTTTATGACGCAATTTTAGAGGGACGTAGCGTGAAAATTATTTGGAAGACAGCAGACGACGGTTAAGATTTTTGAGAGAACGGGCGGAAAACTGAGGAGCGGTCGGACTGTACGTGTGGATACAGAGACGGCTGTGAGAAGTGAAGAGATGGGGACTGAATGAAAGTGTGGAGTGTCCGTTTTGGATCTTGTGTGTCGATCCCTGAGAATTTATTTGTAGTGTTAGTTTTGGATCTTGTGTGTTGATCCCAGAGAACATATTCTTACTGGTCAACTAGGTGTCTGCGAAGTGTCAGCACTAACTCCTATTAAGAACCGGAACGTGTATGTGGTTCCCTCTAAGAGTTTTGTTCGTGGACATCGTCAAGTGTTGCCAAGACTGCTCAATTTCTGGACCAGGGAAAGGGAGGAATTTACCAGGACGCTTTATGTTTGGTTCACAGACGTTAACTTCAGGCAGTGCGGTGTGAGTAACTAAGACTTTAACGAACTATTCAAAAAACATACGTCAACTTTGATTTACAGGCCGCGGCGTGAAAGACATACAGACTTTATATATATATAGTTCGCAGTATCTTGTGTTTGTGTTTAGTGTTGACTGATATAAAAGTTTTGTTGCCCACGACGAATCTATGTGATTTGTGAATGAAAGAACACGTGTGGGGACATGCATGCATATGGCCATCACTGAGTTCGAGTGAAGTGTGACGGTGTATGAAATGTGAAGTGAACGTGTCCCTGACAATTGATGTTTTTTTAATAACATTTTATTTCTATGGCATCATAACATTGCATACCAGAGAGGTAAATTGCAGTCAGTACAATCATGTCAGCTGAACAGTAATTGCTTACTATTCAGCATAATTCCTTGAGTATACAAGTTGGACATAAGTATATAATCTCTGGACTAAATATGACAGATAAAGTCAAAAGTTTAACCCACTCCCACGACAAAAAGTAAGCCTTTCTGGGAAGGGTTCTTGAATGATGGTTTTTTTTTTTTTCAGCACACAAAGATGGCAGCAGACTGGCCACCAAGTAAGGTGACAAAACATGTGAAGGAGGGAACTTTGCCAGATAGGTATACCTGAACTCTGCATGATGTTTGCATTTTGAGTTCAAAGGGGTACTTTTATACTGTTTGTTCATTGTCATATATATATTTATAGATTGGATGTTGCATCAGCCTGGTTAATATTGTTTTGGTCAGTCTATTGATACAGTTTAAAAGTATTGTTCCTATTTATTTTTTTTCATACTATTGATCAAGTCCAACTTCAGTTTGTAATTTATGATCTTTTTAATTACTAAGTAATTATTAAAGTGTAACTTTGTTCTCATTATCAGTAATTATTCATAAAAATATTGTGATCTGTGAAAACTATATGGAAAGGTATTTATAGTGTTAAGAAATAAATTAAAAATTGACTAGACTAGATGACTATTTCTTTGCATGCACATGGGAGAGCAAATGTGTACATATGATAATGAGCTGCTTTGGTTGTGGCACTTTTGTTAGAAATTATATAGGTCCACCATGTAGTACTTTCCAAGAATTAAAAATATTAACAGCTTTGATTTGATTTATGTATATATATCTCCATCGGGGTTTGGTCATTTTCCTCGCAGCCGAGCCAAATCATTCCAGCTATCCGTTTCGTCCCAATATCAAAAATTGAAATAGTCCAGCCCAAAAGACAAATCACCAATGACACAGGTAGCTACTAACAAGAGCCATATGTTGTTTGGACAATACAGATAAGCAAGTTTTAAACAGCACTTGCGGATAAGTTTAGACAACATTTTATGAAACAAAAATGGCTGCATTTCGATGATAAGTTCATCTTTTGGACCTGGGGAGATTTTACTTTCTGGTGTTGGAATGAAATAGTCTTACCTGGGATGAAATGAATATAGCTGGGACAATTTGACAGGCTGTGGGAGAAAGGGTCCTGGGGTGAAATGACCTTGCTAATTTGAAATTAAAGAAAAAAAAACTATCAAGAAACCATGTGTGGGCAAAATCTTGTATTTTGAATGAGTTTAACTAAAAGGTATGATACATATTCTTTTATTCTTTATCAAAACAGGTGACATTGCCTTCAGGTTTCTTCAGTTTATAGAAAGTCAGTCAACCTCATCATCAGACAGTCAGCATATAAACAGTCCCTTCACAAATTCAGAGAGAGAAACAGGAACTCCAGTTAGCACAAGTTCCACTGATACAACAGATGAATCACCATCTTCTTCGTCAGATGATGAATCCAGTTCAACAGGAAAAAAATGAACGGAGAAAGGCACTAGATGAACAAGGAAGCCATGTTACTGTGTGTGACATCAACCAGCCAATGCTTGATGTAGGAAAACTGAAAGCCTTTGAGAAAAGGTTATAAAACAGGTAACAGAATGAGATTTATATATTGGGCTTTCAGTGCCGGGGTTTTTATTATTTAAGGGTTTAATATTTAGTTAACAAATATAAGTAATAACAATGACTGTGATCTTTTGATTATCAAGGTATATCATGGGTGCAAGGTAATGCAGAAAGTCTTCCTTTTCCTGATGCATCATTTGATGCATACACCATTGCCTTTGGAATTCGAAACTGTACAAATGTACAGAAGGTAACAAACATACATACAAATCTGTAAACTGAACAAAATGGTAGCATACTTTTCAGATTTCTTTAAGCATCACTGAGTAATCTTGTATAATCCAGAAAGGTCACTAATTTTATGATCTGTGTCACCAACTAATAGTCTTCACTTACAGTGAGTCCGTGTAAATTGCTGCCAAAATACATTGGATTCAGGATCTGATCCCCTTCATCCATAAAACCATTTTGTGACTTTACTATTGTTTTAATGGACCAGCTATATAATTTGCAATGTTACAAAGTAAGTGAAAATATTATCAGTCATTGATTCTATTCTGTAATATTCTGTTCAATTAATCACCTGCAGGTTCTTGATGAGGCATACAGAGTACTAAGACGAGTTGGCCGCTTTATGTGTCTTGAGTTCAGTCAGGTCACCAATCCTGTGCTTAGAAGGTAAAATAGATCTTTATGCCTAAGCCTTTTTTCACAATCATTTTTTGTTTTTCAGCTTAAAAATTGTGTAGTTTTTGGATGCTTTAAGTACTAGCGAGATGTGTATTGGAGGATAGGGGAATACACTCATGTAAACCTTATCAAATATCATAAGCTTTTTCTAAAAGTGGTTCTACAAATATTGCCTTGTTAATAAATGTAAGCCATACTGCAGGAGAACAGTGTCACTTACTGCTGGAGAACAGTATCACATCCGAATAAGGACAACAAGCATTTGTAATGAGGATGAAAAACATGGAATAAAAATTTAATCAAACATTGCATATAAATTAATTTTAAGCCATGAGAAATTTAAACTTTTAGATAATTGGTTTGCTTCTTTAAAACTTTTTTTTTTTAACGGAATAGATTTGCACTTCATTAAATGACACATGCTTGGTTATCCTTTTTTCAGTCTCTATGACTCATACTCATTTCAAGTGATTCCTGTAATGGGCCAAGTGATTGCCAATGACTGAAATCTTACCAATATCTTGTGAAAGCATTCGGCAATTCCTAAACCAGGTGTGCATATTTATTAACTTTACTTTTACTTATTTACTTCTCTAAATAAATTACAAGAAGCAGACGCTAGGCTCCATCCTTTGGGAAGATTTTTTTTTTTTGTCACTTCAACAATTTTTACATTTGTAAGAATTTCTTGTTGAGAGTTATGTAGATGTCATTTTCAAATAGCTGTTTTTATCTCTAAACTGATGAAAGCTAGATCTATAATAAGTGTGAGCAGTGGCAGAGCAAAAGATGCAAAGCTAATGTTTCACATTTGAGATAAAGAGATTGTTACATTACTTTTGGTGTATAATGGTATCTCGGCATTTGACCGCAATCAGTTCTAGAAGGCTGGTCAAGTACTATAAATTCAAAACTAAAATCTTTAATTTGAAAATTCCTTACCAATTTTATTCATTTCATTAAATCAGTTGCTTTAATTGCCTCTTTATGTTTTAGCAATGTTGATATTAACTTAATGGCTAATTCAGACATATTAGTCACTCTCACACTTGGCAATAAATTCTTAATTATTCTTCTTACTGTTTCCCTATTTCCCTCACTTTTAGGGGCTTAAAATTTCTTGGGTGTCATCATAATCGTATGGAATGCATAATATATATTTATGGATGTGTCTTCACTATTTGAAGACAATGGGCAAAGTACTCCTTTTCCTTTGTTTTGCCTCAAAGCATCATGAGTCAGTAGGGTGTCTCCAGGTTTTAGCACAATGGTCAAGTGCTGAGCAACTGGTTCAGCACCAAAACAGAAATCTTTCAAAAATAATGTTGGGGACCAAAATCTCGAGCAGGGCAGTTAGGTACCACTGTATTTTTCTTTCTCAAAAATGTTGGGTAGAAACGTAACTGGTAATGTACTGTTCTGTTTTCAGGAAGGATTTGCTGCAATGATTCGTAACAGTGGATTTTGTATGGCAACATATGAAAATCTAACATTTGGAGTGGCTGCTATCCATTCAGGTTTTAACTTTAAAATGCATTTGATTGGTGCCAGGATGAAACTACGAAAGATAATGTGTATGAGTGTGAGAGACAATAATCGTGAAGGGAGACTGAATGTTTATTAACACTATTGTTAAATTAAACTCATGTTAGTGGCTTAGAAACTTTACTTGGTATGTAAAATATGCAAAATCTCTGTCAACTGATTCAAAATGTTGCTCATGAATATTTCCAAACAAGGGAGATAAGACAGCATGTTGGGTTAGATCATAGCAGCAAGTTTCGCACGTCGCCTTCTTGCACGCTTTCCACTTCCAAAATATATTTTCCGTTTGTGTCACATGCAACAGGCCCCGCGTAAGACAGATCACGTCGGGGTCACCAAATATTTCACATGCAACTGAACTTGTTCGCCTCTACACGCTATCACACATCCAGTGGTGACATTCGCGCATTCTTTCCACAAAGACACACTAACTCTGCCTTTACACAGGCCCTGTCTAAATTTTAATAACTCTAATATTCAACTCACTATACGTATACAAGACTATGAACCCGGAATAGCCCCTTAATATACAAACTGTTCTTCCAAAACAAAACAAAAAAAAAGTTCCACTCACTATTCGAAAAATGTCACAGAGTCTTTCACTTTCACACACGCGAAGAATAACTTTCAATCTCTCTAAAGTTCCTTTTAAGTAGACGCAAGTCTCTCCTTCTGTTAACAAAATAGTTCAACTTACTGTCTGAGAAGGTGGCAGACGTCACTGGCGAATACACAACTATTTTTTCCTTTGGTAAACGTCCTCACTTACTTCTCCTCGTGTAGCTTACTCTTTCCAGTCCTGTCATCTGCCACTTGATGTAGGATACTCTCTCTCTCGATCCTCAGCGTTAGGAATGTTCCTCCTGCGAACAACTACCCTCACACAACACTGGACGTATCTCCATGAAAAATAACACACATGCTGGTAGACGATACCAGGCTCCCAGGCCCTCCGGTCGTTAGAGATCCGTTTCGGCGGGTCCTCCTTACTCGTCCCTCTACATAATCTCCTTTCCTTGGCAAGGAACTCCAAGCACCAATTCCTAGGTTGGTACTCACACATGTACCCGTATCACCCGTCTTGGCGGCTGCTTTCGGAATCTCTCCTTATCGATAATTCCTCTTTCTGGCACTTCCTCCTCGCCGGTAATTCCTGAAACGCTTATATTCTTTTAAATATTCATATGGGGCTAATTAATATCTCAACAACCACATATTATTACATCACATGGAGGTAGACAAAGATATTAAAACATCACTTTACATACCTTGTCTAGGCAAGGAATTATACTGATTCCGCACTCTCTTTATCTCAAATTACATTCGCCTGTCTTAGTTGACAATGCGGGAATGCCCGACTCAATACTTTTCTCAAACCCTACCGATTTGGTGAACATTTCACTCACACATGCATGCTTTTTCTGACATTCTTCCTTTCCACGTATTCTGGCTCAAACACGGGTAGGGGCGATAATCCTAACCCTTCCAGAACATTCATTATGTCACTGACGGCACTGGCACTGACACACGCTCTCAAAAAAAAAAAAACAAAAAAAAAAACCACCAAACACAGGAGGCACGGACTGGTCCGTGACAGTTTGGTGTTCAATGTCGTTGCTAATTTTGAAAAAGTAGTTGCGGCTGCCGTTAAACACCGCTAAGCCAATGAGGAAACACGAAACATTTTAGAAACAATTTTACCAAAAAACATTTTAAAATGAAACATGATTAAAACATGATTAAAGTGTTAGAAAATAAACCATTTAAAACAAAAATGTTAAATAAATGTTCCTGATCCTCTATAACTATGTTGATTCTCTCAATCAACTTCAACGCTGTAATGGCTGGTCGACCTAGCAATGGTTCTTCGAGTGTTTTTACGACATACACATCTTGCAGTGTAGAGACATTCTTGTATGTCGCTCTCATTTCGACGACACCCACAGGTCTCCAAAACCAAATTACAAAATTAGAGCAGTCTTCAAAACAGTCTTCAACGTGAAAAAGTGGACAGGCCGTTCACTCCAGGAGTTGTGTGACAGGGCACGAGACAGGCACCAATGGCGTGGTTTCGTTAGAAGACAGCGTTTCATAGTTTCGCCAACGACAGGTAAGGGCAGGTCCTAGCAGTCCTAAAGATACTATGACAGCTTGTCTCGGTCAAGAGTGTATCTCACTGACTAGGTACTATTGAACATGAATGTTTTTTTTGAATGGGCATGAATCGCAAAACATTTCTAATTCATAATTGTTGACGAATCTTGTAGACACCAAACCATAATTTTCGCATTGGCCACAGACTGTAGAACTAAGGATTTCATTTATGTCATTAATACCCATTTGTATAATATTCTTCCTCATGGGTCCTTTTCCTTTTCTTGTTGGGATAATTTTTTCCCCGTTTCTCCGCTCGTCGATGGTTTGTCGAAGAGTACGTTGATAGTCATAGCACGTGACGAGGCTAAGCCAATGAGGAAACAAGAAATATTTTAGAAACAATTTTACCAGAAAACATTTTAAAATGAAACATGTTTAAAACGTTTAAAGTGTTAGAAAATAAACCATTTAAACAAAAATGTTAAATAAATGGGCTTTACCAATCCGACAAGCATGTATAACACACACACACACATTGAAATGCACACATGAAGTCCCCGCCCCCAATCCACACACGCACGCAACTATAATAGAGAAAACTATAATAATAAATCTAATATATATATAATAAATATTAACTATAATAATACCCTGTCCTGGTAAACTTTCCTCTGAGTCACTGGCTGTATCGTTCTCTTGCTTCTTGCGGTCCCATCGCGCCCGTGGAGCGTGTTGCGCACGTCGCCGTCTTCCTCTTTTCCCTCCGAAGTATGACTGGTATGACTTCGTTTTATTGTTAATCGTCGTTGCCAAATGCGTAACGGTAGCTGCGGCTTCAGTCAACATTTGCTGAAATATCCAGGGGATATTAGGGTTAGGTGTATCTTATCAACTAGTTATTATTGAAAATGAATGTTTTTCTGAAGGTGCACGAGTCACACCACATTTCTATTTCCGTATCAGAATTCTGGCTGAATCTTGATGACAAACCATTATTGTCACATTCAGCACAGGTTGTGGTGCGTTTTCGCGTTTGTCGTTTCCTGCTCATTTTCACTGAACTACATGTATCTCAACGGTACGTTGATAGTCATATCACGTGACGAGGCTAAGCCAATGAGGAAACAAGAAACATTTTAGAAACAATTTTACCAAAAAACATTTTAAAATGAAACATGTTTAAAACATGCTTAGAAAATAAACCATTTAAAACAAAAATGTTAAATAAATGTTTTATAAACATGTAAAAGTTAACGTCTATCACTGCGCGTCATAAGCCCGCTGATGTCGATTTTTTTTTTTAAACACCTCAAAATTTTAGTCGCGAACCTTGGCGGCGTAGATACTGACAATCCTCACAAAAAACTTTTTAAAGACTTTTTATATATTTTCTTATCACTAGGTTTAATATTTTAAAATCATTTGCAGTTTATAAAACACCTATGCTATATACGTAACTAAATATTTCCTATTCTTGAATTTCCTATTCAAGTCTATGTGCGTCTACCTCATATGACCCGTTGGGCAGAGACTTGATGATTGTCCCTGGTGTCTGGGTTGGCTTCACCCAAACCGGCTGACCTGGTTCCAACTCAGCGGCTGATCTGGCACGGTGTGCTCTGTCGAAGTTCTGTTTATGTTTCAACTTCTGCATCTCGTCTTTCTTATGAAAATCCTTCCTTTTTTTCCTTTTCTTGTTTCTCGGAAAACTGAGATGGTATTGTGGGGACCATGGTGCGTAGTCTTCTCCCGAACAACAGTTCTGCTGGACTGAGACCTTTCTGAAGTGACGTAGCGCGATATGTGAGAATCGCTAAATAAGGATCATCTGCCTTCTTCAGGATTGATTTCACGGTTTGAACGGCGCGTTCGGCTTCGCCATTCGCTTGTGGGTAGTACGGGCTGCTTGTTGTGTGAGTGAACTCGTACTGTTGAGCGAACGTTTGGAACTGCTTGCTGGAGAACTGCGGGCCGTTGTCTGAGATGACGATTTGTGGAATTCCATGGCGGGAAAAAATGCTCTTAACATGGTTGGTGACTGTTTCCGCCGAAGTATTCTTCAGGTATGCCAACTCAATATAACGTGAATAATAGTCCACCACTAGTAAGTACTGTTCTTTTTTCAGTTCAAAGATGTCCATGCCAACTTTCTGCCAAGAGAATGCTGGTGTGACAGAGGGAATGAGTGGCTCAGGGGGGATTGGCCTCTCTTTGATGCAAATTGTGCACTTCTGTACCATGGACTCTATCTGCTGAGAAAGCTTTGGCCACCAAACGCTCTCTCTGGCCAAGGCACGACATTTTACGATGCCTTGATGTCCAATGTGAAGTCTGTGGAGAATGTCTGTTCTCAGTACTTCAGGAATGATCAGTCTTGATCTGTAGAGAAGAAGTCCATCATGTTCCGTGACTTCTGAACGTACTGTCCAAAACGCTTTCAGTTCTTCCTGCTCTGGACTAGAACGTGGCCATCCATTGTGGAGATAATACAGCACTGTCTTACAAACAGTATCTCTTGCAGTCTCGTTCTTGATTTCTTCGATGCGTTTTTCACTGGCTGGCATGCTCTGAATCACTTGCTTGATGAAGATCTCTTCTTCTTCACTTTCTCTCATCTTTCGGAGTGTTTCTTGCTGGGGCTCGTGAGAGTGTGTCAGCAGTCACGAGATTCTTGCCTCTTGTGTAGACAATGTTGTACTTGAACCTCATCAGGCGCATCCGGAATCTCTGAATTCTCGGAGGTAGATCTTCAAGGTTCTTTGTTTTCAGTAGAGCCAATAATGGCTTGTGGTCAGTTTTGATTGTCAGATCACGAAGTCCTGTGATGTAGTCACAGAACTTTTCACACGCCCAAGTCACTGCGAGTGCTTCACGCTCAACTTGCGCGTACCTGCGCTCGGTTTCCATCATACTTCTTGATGCGTAGAAAACTGGCTTGAGGTGACCATCTGACTGTTTCTGAAGTAATACTGCGCCGAGACCGAAAGATGAAGCATCTGTTGAGACAACGGTTGTTTTGTCAGTACCATAGTGTGCCAACACTGGAGCTTCAGTCAGCTGTTTCTTAATTCTCTCAAACGAGGTTTCTTGAGCAGTGTCCCAACACCACTCGATGTTTTTCTTGAGCAGGTCACGTAGCGGTTTGCTGTCGTTTGCGAGGTTAGGGCCTGCAAACTTCGCAACGTGGTTAACCATTCCTAACAATCTTTCTGAGATCAGAAATGTCTCTCTGGCTTTGGGAAAATTCTTCACAGCAGACAGTTTCTCTGGGTCGATGGCGATCCCGTCTTTCGAGATGATGTGCCCGAGAAAGGATATCTTCTCTTTGGCAAACTGGCACTTCTCATCGTTCAGGGTAATGGCCGCTTCTTGAAGCGTCGACATCACTTTCTTCAAGTAACGATCATGTTCTTGCTTGTTCTTACCGAAAATGAGCAGGTCGTCAATGTCACAAATGACATTTTCATTGTTCGCAAGAAGTTGAGACATTCGTCGTTGAAATACTTCTGGCCCTGAACTTATCCCGAAGGGTAAGCGTGTATAACAGTACCTTCCAAAAGGTGTAATGAAGGTTGTTAACTCCTGACTTCCTTCATCCAGTGGAAGTTGATGGAAGCCCTTTTTGCAATCAAGCTTTGTGAACATTGTTGCTCCTGACAGCTGGGCTAACAGTTCATCTGTTGACGGCAACGGGTAGTTCTCTCTGCGAACTGCCTCGTTTAGTTTGCTCAGATCGACGCAGATTCTGACTCTCTCGTCGCTCTTGGGCACCACTACTATTGGGGCGCACCAATCACTGGGCTTGGTGACTGTGCGAATCATTCCCTGTTCTTCAAGTTGATCCTATTCTGTCTTGACTTTCTGTTTCAAGGGCAAAGCTAAGCGCCTTGGAGCTGCTACTGCATATGGGACAGCTTGTTCTTTCAGACGAATCTTGTAAGGATCTTGTAGACTTCCTAGTCCTCTGAAAAGTTTTGGGAATTCTTCCTTGTACTGCTTTTCCTGATCCTCTATAACAGACCTGGGCAAACGCCGGCCCGCGGGCCGGATCCGGCCCGCCTCCTGTCTCTGACCGGCCCGCCCGCTGGCCGCCCACCAGTAAATATACTATATATACAGTATTGGGTAAAACTGAGTTAACTATATTAGTCCGGCCCTCTAGAACCATCCCAGTTTCTCATCCGGCCCCTTGGGAAAATTAATTGCCCACCCCTGCTCTATAACTATGTTGATTCTCTCAATCAACTTCAACGCTGTAATGGCTGGTCGACCTAGCAATGGTTCTTCAAGTGTTTTTACGACATACACATCTTGCAGTGTAGAGACATTCTTGTATGTCAGTTTTGCCTTGAACATGCCTTCCACAGCTATCTCAACATGACCTGGACCATACAGTTTCTTGCGCACTTTCTGCAATGGTCGCTTGGCTGCTGGAACTGCGGTCTGAGGTACGACGGTAACATCAGCTCCGGTGTCAAGCTTAAACACATTATCTGCGTCTTCCATCAGGAGACTGACTTTCCAAGGATCTGTTGTCAAACTGCCCACAATCATACCCATGTAAGCTTCTTCTTCCTCTTCGACTGCGTGAATCTTAGAAGAACCTGAAGTCAGAAGAGCGACAGACTGCAGCGTAGTGACCAATCTTGGAACATTTTCTGCATTTAGCGTTCTTTGCAGGACAACCATCTCTGTTGTGGGAACCTTTTCCGCATCGAGAGCATGGCTTAGTCTCTGGTTTTCCCCGAAGGCCTGGCTTCATACCGCAAGGAACTTTTCGCTGACCTTTCTGAATCTTGTTGATGGTTTTCTCAACTGTACTCCCGCTGTTGCTTACCAACATCGAGTGTGCTTGAGTCTTGGAAGTCTCATGAGCTCTGCAAATTTCTATTGCTTCTGGAAGCTTGAGTGTTTTCTTCTGCAACAATTTTTCACGCAAATTGTCATCTTGAACACCGATCACAAGTCTGTCAACATCCTTGAAATCACATGATTTTGCTTACTTGCGTAAAGCTGTGACGTAAGTATCAACTGACTCATCCTTGTTTTGGTTTCGGCTATGAAACTTGTAGCTCTCATACACCTCATGTGTGCTACCCAAACAAAAGTCGCTGAACTTGTCGATGACAGTCTGGATATCTTTGTTGTTCTCCCCTTCTGCTAAGGATAATCCTTTGTAGATTTCTTGTGCGTCCTCACCAATGCAAGCTAATAGAACTGCACTACGATAAGCTGAATCTTTTTATCAAGGCGCGTAGCTACCTCATAGTTCTGCCACCGACGAAGAAATTTTTTCCAATTTACTTCAATGTTAGAAGACAAATCCAGCTTTGAGGGAACCGGAACGTTTGCAGTGAAGTGTTTTCTCTGGTGTGTCTCTGTCATGTTGCTGGCGTCCACAAAAAAAAACAAAAAACGAAGTAACCAACGTTCTTGAAGTGGCGTACACGAATGTTTGTACTAAGCACCGCAAGTCAAAACTTATGTAGAGTACACAAAACTTTGAATCATCCAACTGCACACTATTAAAGACATGCTGCGAGAAATGTCACATTGCGAACTGGAACGTACTGCGCAATATTTCGAAATGGGAAAAAACTTGCCCACCTGAAAGTTTCTGGAGAAATCACATAGCTAGCACTTTGCTGCTCACTTCTGACACCATGTGGTGTTATTGGTTTGTAGGTATTATGAGAGGTGGCATTCAATAAACTCTCCAGTCAGACCACGCACAAGAGACATCTTGTAGGCTCCCGCCCAAGTATATTTAACCCAAAACGGAACTAAACCTTTAACGGATTTTTACATTTTCGGAATAAGGCCAACACTTGCCCACAAAGTCAGCTTGCATCTGAATGATTTGATGCGGTCAAACATCACGGCAATCAGCTGCTTTGAGCCCTGTAGTTGTGAATTAAGTGTATTGAGATGTTGCGTGATGTCAGTAAGAAAAGCAAGATCCGACAAAAACATTGGGTCACTGAGCTGAGGTATGTCTCTGTCTTTCATTGCCATGAACAATGTTATTTCCCGTCTCAGTTCAAAAAATCTCTGCAGCACTTTTCCACGACTCAACCATCTGACTTCCGTATAATACAGCAACTCTCCGTATTCCGTTTCTAAATCAGCTAGAAAGGACACAAACTGTCTGTGGTTGAGACCCCGTGCACGTATGAAGTTCACCGTCTTCACGACAACATCCATCACGTTCTTCATTTGTAGACTTTTGGCACAGAGTGCTTCTTGGTGCAGAATGCAGTGTATGGCTGCAAAAGGTCCCGCCAAGCTGAGCTGATTCCGTTTCTCTACCATTAATCCAAACAACACCAACCTTCTCTGAACACATTGCTGGTGCACCGTCCGTAGCCATTGAAACAAGTTTTTCCCACGGTAGCCCACACCTGTCAATACAAGCTTCCAGTTCTTGAAACACATCACGTCCAGTCGTCGTTCCTTTCATGGGTAGTAAGTCCAATAGCTCTTCAACAATGTTCAAGTTTTCGTCGACCCCACGAATGAAAACGGCACAGTATGCGGTGTGTGTTACACCAGTAGACTCGTCCAGTGCAATGGAATATGTTACAAAGTCTTTTGCAGCGGCAGTCAGTTGCTGTTGAACATTTGTCGCTGACTCTGTGATCCTGCTTGCAAATGTGTTCGCAGACAAACTTATGCCTTCGAAGAGCTTCTTTTTCTCGGGGCAGATAATTTCACACGACTGTAGCATACACTCTTTTACAAACTGGCCTTCAGTGAATGGTCGCGAAGCCTTTGCTATCATCTCGCTAACAACAAAGCTTGCCTTCACAGAATCTTCGCTTGCTGTGTTGATGCGTGCAAAAAAGTTTCTTTGTTTGCTGAAAGATGCTTTCAAGTGATGGACTTTCCTCGCCAGTTTGCCGGACAGTCCAGCATACTGTTCTCGATGCAATGTTTCATAATGTCTACGTATGTTGTATTCCTTGGGCACAGAGATGCACTGCAAGCAAATCATACAGCTGAGTTTCTCGCCCACTTGTGTGACAAAATATAAATTTTCCCACTTCTCCTGGAACACCCTGTTTTCATCCGCAATTTTTCGCTTTTTGGACGACGATGACATTTTTAGGGCTACTACACTACTACAGTAAAGTTGAGTAAACAATGAACTCTCCTCCGCAACTGACAAACCTGATGACAAAGCAGAAACAAGAATATTATATGTATCTTTAACTCTTTCTTTACGCTTCGCACTAGGTGTCATCACGTGACCCTCGCCTGAACGCGCTTAGCACCTTATGGTGCGAAGCACTTTTTAAATTTTGTTACTCTTAACTATCATTTTTTAGAAGTAAAACTTAATAAATAAGATAGCTTATTCATTTCTGAACACAACTGTGTTTCTTAAAATACGTAGGAGGTACGTTTAAACAGGAATTCTTTGCATTTTCCCACGATACCTCTCGTCCTGTTTGGAAAATGGCTAGCAAATGCCTGGGAGTGAAATTTCGATTTACACAATACAGGTAGTCCTCGACTTTCGACGGGGATCCGTTCTCAACGCGGCGTCGTAAACCGAATTTCGACGTAAGTCGGATCATACGTTCATACAGTACTGTACCATCATAATAACAGTACAGTACTGCAAACACTTAGCCTATCCAAACACCTATCCTAACACAGTACCCTACATAATTATCAATAAACATAAGTACAGTAAAATATTGTAGTACAGTACGTTTAATACTGAAATACTGTACTGTAAGTGCTGTAACAGTAATAAACAGTGTTAGGTTAGGCAGACGTTTCCAAAACAAGCCTGTCTCATCCACGGTGAACACTTGTTGAGCACAGTAACCACCCTCCTCAATTATCTTAGCCAATGCATTAGGAAACTCAGTTGCTGCTTTCTCATCAGCACTAGCATCTTCACCTTGCACTTTAATGTTATGGAAATTGGCACGATCCTTAAACCTCATAAACCAACCCCTATACTCGCCACAAATTCTTCACTTTCACTTCCTTCCCCCTTTTCTCTTTTCAACGCCTCAAACAGTCGCCTAGCCTTCTCCTGAATAACCATAAAACTCACAGGGATACGGCGTTGACTTTGGTCTTCCAACCAAAAGCGCCAATAATCTTTCCATCTCAATAATCAGCCCATTACGTTGCTTTGTTATCACTGTCGCTGTAAGTGGGAATGAGTGTCGTAACCACGAAACGACGTAACTCGAGACCGTCGTAACCCGAGGACTACCTGTATATACAGACATAAAGTACCAAACAAACATATGTTTTATTAGAATATCTTCTTCTTCTTCTTTCCTATACGCCCCCAGTGGACAAGGGCCGCAACCACACCCCGCCATCGGACCCGGTCCTGGGCGTCTCTTTCCAGTTGGCACCATGTCATGCCAGCTGTCTCTGCCTCTCTGTGGACAGATCTCCTCCACGTCTGTCTGGGTCTCCCAACCTTGCGCCATCCCTGTGGGTTCCAGCCCAGAGCCTTTCGCGTTAAATTGCCGACTGGCTTTCGTAGAGTGTGGCCAATCCAGCCCCACTTCCGCTTCTTGATGTCTTGGCTGGCAGGGTTTTGGTTGGCTCTCTCCCACAGGTCCGCATTGGAGATCTTCTCAGGCCATCGGATATTAAAGATGCGGCGCAGACACTTGTTGATGAATGTCTGTATCTTGTTGGTGATGGCATTTGTCACCCGCCATTATTAGAATATACATTACAATTTAAATATTACTTACTATTTTCTTCTCTTTGCGGTTGTTGAAGTATATATCCATGTCAAAGTGAGTGACCGCCAACGATATGGTTATTCAAAATGGCGCTTCACCAATGTTTACATTTTTTTCTTTGTCACAAGACGGAAACTGCCAGTTGAAGGGAGGGAATAATGGTGGAACATTTCCTGAACGTTTTAGTAGTTCCCTCCCTTGTGTTATTTTCATTTCGCTTGTGAACGGGGGTAATTTTCACCGCGGGACTTAATCACCAAGCACAACATACATATACACCGCGGACGTGGCCGCGGGCCGCACAAAAATGTTTTTGTTTAAAAAATTCAAAATTGAAAATTCATGTGGGCCGCGTTTTGAGACCCCTGGGTTAGATCATAGCAGCAAGTTTCGCACGTCGCCTTCTTGCACGCTTTCTACCTCCAAAATATTTTTTCCGTTTGGTGTTCAATGTCGTTGCTAATTTTGAAAAAGTAGTTGCGGCTGCCGTTAAACACCGCTAAGCCAATGAGGAAACACGAAACATTTTACAAACAATTTTACCAAAAAGCAATTTAAAATGAAACATGATTAAAACATGATTAAAGTGTTAGAAATAAACCATTTAAAACAAAAATGTTAAATAAATGGGCTTTACCAATCCGACAAGCATGTATAACACACACACACATTGAAATGCACACATGAAGTCCCCGCCCCCAATCCACACACACACGCACGCAACTATAATAGAGAAAACTATAATAATAAATATAATAAATATTAACTATAATAATACCCTGTCCTGGTAAACTTTCCTCTGAGTCACTGGCTGTATCGTTCTCTTGCTTCTTGCGGTCCCATCGCGCCCGTGGAGCGTGTTTCGCACGTCGCTTTTTACCTCTTTTCCCTCCGAAGTATGACTTCGTTTTATTGTTAATCGTCGTTGCCAAATGCGTAACGGTACCTGCGGCTGAAGTTAAAATTTTCTGAAATATCCAGGGGATATTAGGGTTAGGTGTATCTTATCAACTAGGTACTATTGAAAATGAATGTTTTTCTGAAGGTGCACGAGTCACACCACATTTCTATTTCCGTATCAGAATTCTGGCTGAATCTTGATGACAAACCATTATTGTCACATTCAGCACAGGTTGTGGTGCGTTTTCGCGTTTGTCGTTTCCTGCTCATTTTCACTGAACTACATGTATCTCAACGGTACGTTGATAGTCATATCACGTGACGAGGCTAAGCCAATGAGGAAACAAGAAACATTTTACAAACAATTTTACCAAAAAACATTTTAAAATGAAACATGTTTAAAACATGTTTAAAGTGTTAGAAAATAAACCATTTAAAACAAAATTGTTAAATAAATGGGCTTAACCAATCCGACAAGCATGTATAACACACACACACACACACATATTGAAATGCACACATGAAGTCCCCGCCCCCAATCCACACACACACGCACGCAACTATAATAGAGAAAACTATAATAATAAATATAATAAATATTAACTATAATAATACCCTGTCCTGGTAAACTTTCCTCTGAGTCACTGGCTGTATCGTTCTCTTGCTTCTTGCGGTCCCATCGCGCCCGTGGAGCGTGTTTCGCACGTCGCTTTTTACCTCTTTTCCCTCCGAAGTATGACTTCGTTTTATTGTTAATCGTCGTTGCCAAATGCGTAACGGTACCTGCGGCTGAAGTTAAAATTTTCTGAAATATCCAGGGGATATTAGGGTTAGGTGTATCTTATCAACTAGTTATTATTGATAATGAATGTTTCTCTGAAGCTGCACGAGTCACACCACATTTCTATTTCCGTATCAGAATTCTGGCTGAATCTTGATGACAACAAACCATTATTGTCACATTCAGCACAGGTTGTATAACTGAGGATATTATTGATGTCGTTAATCCCCATTTGTAAAAGCTTCCTTTTCATTGGTCCCTTTCCTTTACTTTTTGTGATAATTTTTTTTTGTTTCCCCAGTTCTCCGCAGGTCGATGGCTTAACGAGTTTGGTGACGCCGCTGCAGTTGCGCTTCTTTTGATGTGGACGTTGCCTTTTGTCTTGTCCTCGTGGTAAACTTCTTTCTTCTGAGTCGTTCTCTTGGTTCTGGCTGCTCCATTTTGCACGTGCAGTGTGTTGAGCACGTCGCCGTCTTCCTCTTTTCCCTCCTCCGAAGTATAACTTCGTTTTATTGTTAATCGTCGTTGCCAAATGTGTAACGGTAGCTGCGGCTGCAGTCAACATTTGCTGAATTCTGCCAGGTCTTTTCTGCTTCACCTCTTTTAGTTTAACTTGCTGCTCAAGTTTTTTAATCCTTGACTTTAGCGCTTGAATATCTGTAGGCTCATATATCTTTCGAGCCTGAGGTCGCTTTCCTGTGGTGCGTTTTCGCGTTTGTCTTTTCCTGCTCATTTTCACTGAACTACATGTATCTCAACGGTACGTTGATAGTCATATCACGTGACGAGGCTAAGCCAATGAGGAAACAAGAAACATTTTAGAAACATTTTTACCAAAAAACATTTTAAAATGAAACATGTTTAAAACATGTTTAAAGTGTTAGAAAATAAACCATTTAAAACAAAAATGTTAAATAAATGTTTTATAAACATGTAAAAGTTAACGTCTATCACTGCGCGTCATAAGCCCGCTGATGTCGATTTTTTTTTTTAAAACACCTCAAAATTTTAGTCGCGTATCTTGGCGGCGTAGATACTGACAATCCTCACAAAAAACTTTTTAAAGACTTTTTTTTATTGATTTTCTTATCACTAGGTTTAATATTTTAAAATCATTTGCAGTTAATAAAACATGTTTGCTACGTAACTAAATATTTCCTATTCTTGTTGATGCGTGTACTCCCATGATTCCACGCGGCGCGAAATTTTCTCTGCTGCTTGCCGCACGTGTGCTGTGCGAAAAACATTGGGTTGTAAAACGCTTATATCAGTGTTCTAGTACAACACAGATTTAATGTATGCTTATTAGGTGTGATTTGTCGAACAAAGTTTTCTTTTTCAATAGTGCGCTCGTACATAATCTAATACGTTAAGGCACTATTAACACTATTGTTAAATAAAACTCATGTTAGTGGCTTAGAAACTTTACTTGGTATGTAAAATATGTAAAATCTCTGTCAACTGATTCAAAATGTTGCTCATGAATATTTCCAAACAAGGGAGATAAGACAGCATGTTGGATTGATCATGGAAGTTCTTTTACATTGTTTATATTATTTCATTTTTTACATTATGTAGAAGAGATTCGCTTATTCTCATGTCCACAGTTCATTAGCATCCATCAAAGCCACATTTTATGAGGTTTTCTCACTTTTAAAGAGGGCGGTCTGGTGGTGCAACAATTAGTGCGCGTCACCAGTACAGTGAGGGTTGGCTGTCCTGGGTCCAGTTCTCGTCTCAGGCACACTGTTCTTTCTCTGCAGGCGGCATCTGTTTACAGGGCTAGCTGCCTTGGCCTGAATATGGCCTTTGCTGCTGCTCGGCATAAAACACCAATTCCACCCCCACTCCCCTTTTAAAGTTCCTACCAAAGTACTTTAATCACAATAGTTCATTTATATATTGCGCCTGAGTTGGCTGTCCAGAGCTTTAACGTCTCTGGTGTATGGTAATCTTATTGCCTAGAAGAGTGTCACGACACCGCCGGTGCCTCTCGTCTTTCACTCTCTCCAGCTCACCAGCGGGTCGGACAATTGCGCGTTCTTTCGCTCAAATTAAAGAATGATTCGCCTGTACGAGTCTGTCTGTTTACTGATCAAAATTTAAAAAAAAAAAATCCTAACTATAAAAACAAAACGGTCTCTAACACAATAGTTTTTCCTTCGATTTCCACATCTACGAAGTACAAAGAACACCTCACACTATAAGCTCACTGTCTTGGCAATCAACGTCTCTTCTATCACAACCACAAAAAATCCACCGTAGCTTCTACTCGCTTTTCAAACTTACTGTCTTGGCAGTAGTTCCTTCGTTCATACTACCTCATTCGATCTCTGACTAGCGAAGCAAATGTCTTGGCAAATGCGTTCACCTCTCCCTATCCGCTCTCTAACCTTCTTCTTCTTCCACTCGCTAACGTTCTTCCTCTTCTATCTACTTTCTAACGTCCTGTTCTTCTCTCTATTCTCCAGCGTCCTTCTTCTTCTAAAAATGCCCTCTAACGTCCTTCTGCTTCCATCTCCATCCTAACGTCTCTCCCGCTTACCTCACTATTTTGTTTGACGTCACTATACGTCATTTTTCACGTTCCATTTAGAGAACGTCCATCATTCGCACCCTACCATCCACACACACGCCCAGTCCTAGCACTCTGACTAGATTGAGTCACACTGTAGTTTTATTTCATTGTCTGATTTCTCGCTATATCTTGATGACAAGAAACCCTTTTCACATTTGGCACACATAGCATTGTAATGGACTGCAATGCGGGCCCTGCGTGCAATGGCTAACTATTTCTAGCATGCACTTATCCAGCATGCGCCCACACACTTAATTACAACACATTTCTTAAACTTCAGTATGAATCAAAAGAATATAATTAAACAAAAAGTGCATACATATATAGATATAAAGGAATAGTTAAAGTATCTTTCCAAACTAATCTTAAAACTTAGCTTTCTGGCTCTTTTTCTCCTCACAAGCCAAAGTTCATAATTCCACTAATAAGTTCCACTGGTCGTACGACCATTCGTTACAGTTCATCAATAGATTCCTTATATCCAGACACAATAATATTTCAAGTCCCTCGGACCTTTTTAACGTCTCACACCAGACGGACCTCCGTCGGCCGTTCTCTAACACACCACCCGGAAAAGTGACGTCTCTGCCCCTGCCCCATACTTCATTTCTTTCTCCCGGTGTCCTTGGAGGTGTAGAAAGGGTCTAAAAGTACGCGTAAGGGGCGTTGGTCGCCTCAGGCGGGACCGGGCCTTCCGCTGGACAATGAGGGGTCAGGCTGTTACTCGGTTGTCTCCTCTGGCCATACTTTAATTTTAAAGTTCCTTCCAAAGTACTTTTTAATCACAATAGTTCATTTATAGAGCACCTTATCCCACCAACGAAGGTGGAATCAAGGTATACATCTTACTAATGCTCACTCAGTCTTTTTTTGTTCTCTCTTACACACACGATACCAAACATGTCACATTCAGAGAGAAGTATGTCAGAGTGAGATACCCACAACCCCTGATTCTCACTGCTATGGTGACACCACATTCACCACCAACCACCCCTATCAAAGATGAAAGGGTCGCTGCTTTAAAAGGAAAAAATTAAACTGTGCCATCAATATAGTTAATTTGTAATTTTTTAGCCTAACTATTGATCTTACGTTTGTATAAATTGTTTTATCAGTGGACTAGTTAGCAGATACTTTAAAACAAATGAAATTTGTGAATGCAACTTGTCTTGCTCATGCTCCTACTGGCATTGTCTGTAGAAAAGTTACCTCAGTGGACATGGGCTATTTACTGTATAATTCTGAGTGCCATTGTGTTACAGATAAAACAAAGGTTGTGATTAACAAAGTATAGTCATGATCTGGTCTATTGTGTTAAACATATGCTTCATCCCATTCAAGAATGCCAATTTTTGACCTGAAGAATACATGTGTTTGAATTAAATCAAACTTTATTTTGTGACTTTTAATACTTGATTGTGTTTTATTAAGGTATCACACTGCATGGCAAACAGGATATCTAAAGTCACATGACTTTATCTGCAGTATTTATAATTGCATGAAATAACACATGACTGCAGACTGCACAGGCACACATGGGCATGCATACACACACATGCACAGATTTACACTTACAAACACCTAAGCTTCCAGCTAAAAAGCCACTGTATAAAAATAAGCACAGTATATAACATACTGTCATGAATGCAAGGAATAATGGAAATAACTTTTTTATGGAAGCTTATCACTATGGAGAAGAGATTATTTCCCACAAGCAATTTGCTAATACCATCATACATAATGAAATAATCGCCCCAATTTTGCTATGTAATAATTATCTGAAAGACGCTGCTCAGCCATATAAGAAGCAGGATAATTTGAAAATCCACAACCAGGTGAGGGGAGTGGTCTTTGACAGATCTGTCATACACATCCTTTGCTGGTGTGGGTAAAGAGATGCTGACACTGTCAATAGTCCTTTGGGTTGATACACTTGTCAACTGTCTGTTTACTGGAAGTGCAGGCCCATTGCAAAGATCAAATGGACAAGTACATATTGCAATCCCACCATTTGTAAAACATCTGGAATTCTTGACAGGCACGTCCTCTGTGCAAGCAAATACAGTGTTATTCTCTGCAAATTGTAAACAGAAATGATATGAAAGTCTGTTTTACCCAAAATGTATGTTAATCTGATATGAAATGGGAACATGACAAGAGTGGCTTCAAATTTTATTTTTCCTCTACTGCCCTGCACAATTTGTTGGGATGTTTGGATCTTAGAAGTCCTGGATATGCATCAAATAGAAAACGTGAAATGCACCTGTTATTTCCATGAATAGACCCAATAGCAACAATTTTATCAAAATCACATTTAATCATTCCACTTATCTAATCTATATGTTTTAGAAAGCTTTATAAATATGCCAGTAAATGCATTGGTTTTATTTTTCTTCTTCTTTTAAAAATGAAATTATTTAAAATATGAGAATAAGATTTTGCTGCTCTGTACACAAAGAATGGAATTGTCCATATCACAGGCAAGTAGTAATAAGCCTCTTTTTTAAAAAGTGCATTGAATTAAATTGATCCTAATGTAATACTCGACATAAAATCACACTTAAAAATCATAGCAAAATGATGGAAAGCTGCCAGGATTCTAGTTTTTTTTAAAAAAAATTCTTTTTCAGGAAATAGTTTGCTATGTTGTAAAAAAACACACACCATGATTGCTTTTTAATTCAGCAAGAAAGTGTGGCACAAGCACTTGGCAGAGGGGGCGCCAAAAAAAACCACTCCTGAACAATGAAATTTAAATACTGTTACACCTTTACCATCTGAAATAAATATTAGCTACATAAGGTACTGCCGTTACAAACAGTATACGTTTCTCAAAACTAGGACTGGTCAGTACCTGTAGATATATTCATGCAATGGCCGCTGCATTGACTTAAGTAGTCATCGGGATTCTGTCTGAGTGACTCCATCTCGCAGGACTGAGCGCTGCTGTTAGGGCAGACGTAGCATTTGATGATGACATCGTCTACGTCGTCCGTTAAGAACTCCATTAAATCATCCTGAGTAATGCCCGAGCCCTCTTCTGCTGACAAAGTGGGATGCGAGAAAACCAGAAAATAATAATAAAAAAAAGCTTTTTTCTATCTCTCTCCCCTCCTTCTCTCTCTGAGTGTGTAGGTCTATATATATGTTTACAAATGCTTTGTGTTTGTGTGTCCAGGTGCGTGTGTACGTGAGTGACAATACAGACTGCGTGAGTGAGAAGTGGCTCTCTATATGATGCACTAATTAAATATCCACCAGGGGATATTAGGGATTTCCGGAGTGTTAACAGATTTTTGTGTCAGGATAAATAACAGTTAAAGGACTAGTAGGGTGCAATATTTTTTCTGATGCTCAGGCAAAGCTCGAAACGAGAGGCCGGGTGAACACACTCCTTCCTTCCGTTCTCGAGATAATCGCCGACAAATCACCATTTACAGGAAGAGGTCAAAATCGTGGTCACATTTGTACACAAGTATACATCTAATTAACATATGGTCCGAGCTCGCCATGAAGGCTATGACAGCCTTATCATATCCATGTACGTCTGTGTTGACCTCTTTCTGACGATACTGATGTTTTAAAGCACGTGTCTCGAGAATAGACTATTGGGGAGGAGGCGGAGAGTTTTCCACCCACACTTTGGGAAAAAAGTATCTTGAAGCGAGCTTTACCCAGTTATGAGAAACATTGCACCCAGTAGTCGACAAACTGCAGTTTAGCATAATTAGCGAAGCATTTACACAGGCATTTGTTTCAGTTTGTCGGCTGCGCTATCCTTATTAACGACTCAGAGACACACCCTGTATATCGGCAGTAGTGTAGTCGACTACAGACTGAACCTATTTAACCTCTCCCCGTTATTATGTATACTTGTGTATACCTTGAATACTTTAGCCCCAACCCTATGAACGCGCACGCGTGTAAAATCGCATCTTTAACCTTTAACCTCCAAGCACACTTACACCCACAGGCCTTTAGTTGAAAGAACTGTCAACAGACCATAGCACACTCACTCCTCTTCCAACCCATACTAACCTGCAACAGCATTGGAAGACTGAAGCAGCATGACAAGACACACAAGAAAAGACTTGTACTTTGCTGCCAACTTTGACACCTTCATGTTTTCCCCTCTCAAGACGATCCTCTTGGTCTTTTCAGTCAGGCGGTCGTCTGTCCGTCCGTCAAACCTGACTCCCCACGTGCTGATGCATCATCAAGTTTATCATCATTTCGTCGTCGTCATCATTCTGTCTTCAGCGACAATTTAGCGGTAGGGGAAGATCGTTGTCCCTTAACTTCAGGGCCACGTCATGAGCGGACTCGCGCGAGGGCGATCTGTAACAAAAAACAACGCACCGCGCATGTCCAGAAACATCGTAGAGATAGAAATCAACAGTGACAGAAAAGTTTCTGATGTTATGACAGTTAGCACGGCAGAAATAATAAAAATAATTGGTATTGCATGTCTCAGACTTATCATTCTTTAATTATGTCTCCGCTTTGCATTTTAAGACAATGAAGCGATGCCTTGTTTTTATTTATCATCGCAATGTCTTAATCAGCCTAACGATTGTTTTTCTAAAAAAAAAAAAAGCAAATCGCTGGGATACTAGTTCCAGAAGACACAGAGTTCAAATTGCAGTTATAAAAATAATAGTCCTATGAAAATAATAATAACAGGAAGCGATTTGTCGGAAGCAGTTTCGTCTTCTGATGTCTGTAACCTTTGAACCCAGTTTTCTCTTGATTGCGATTCCAGTGACAGTTCTTCTCTTATTTTCCTTACCCTAGCGACACCACCAGTTCAAATGAATATATTTTCTTTTCGCATCTCCAAGCGGGAGATAATCGAAAAAGGAGTTACAGCCCCTGAAGAGCGGCAGTGTTTTACTGGCACAATGCACAGCGCGGAGTAATGAGTGACGGTTGGCGGCGAGGATCAATGAAACCGCAAGGCGATATCACTCGGCGAATGACCGCTTCTCGTCGCCATCAATTTTCTGGACTTGGCCTTGTGATCGTCTGGGCGTTAGGACCGCGATCTTCATCGAGATAAGTCTGTGAAGCTGGACAGCAGCTGACACTAGCACCTTATTTCACAGGCCCAAGAAGGAAGGCGAGGGTTGGTAAGGAAGGGTTCACCGTCTTCAGAAGAATATTCAGGCGATAGAGTGAGAAAATTATGATGTTCTCTGAGGAACCACCATACAATGATGCATAATTCTCCTCCTCCTCCTCAGTATCATCATCACTTTCTTTTTTTAAAATTACAAGTTAAAGAGTCCCTTATCCTCAACTGCATCCCAAGCTCTTTCTTTAGAGGTTCCATTTTTTTCTAACCTCTTTATTTTAACCTTCCATGGTCACGCAATTTCGATCTTTTGGACTTTTTCCACACAACAGCCTTGGTAAAGTATCTTTGAACGACTTCCGCCGGATGTTCCACTACGGGGCGAGCCGTCGGGCAGAATCTTCCAGTGATCTTTCGACTTCGGGCCAAGAAATTTCCGAATAAAAAAACGAGACGGGGTGGGGTAAAGAACGAATTTTTTGAAGGAATGGCATGCCGCTTAAATCCGAAGGAAGCGATAGTATCATGCACGTGCAGCGAAAGACATCCTGAGAAAACCGTGCATCTGGCTCGTGGAAGTGCAGGTCAGACCTCTGGAAAAGCCTGGAACAGACATAGCGAGACACTGGATGTGCGTGGTTCGTCTGATACGGGGCTTCTCACACGTGCATCTTTCCCACAATTATCTCCATGCCTTCTCCACTTTCTTCTCGGAATCTTCAGCTGCCGATTTTGGCCTTGATTTCATATCCTCCCAGCTTCGTTATTTGGCAGGGCCTTTGATTCTCAGAAGCTTTTTATCGGGTCTGGTTTGTGTGTGGATTTCCCATGCACCAGGTCGCTGGCATCGTCCGATATGCTCCACAACGATCGTTGATATGCTGACTTCACATCTGAAAGTGTATGCTTGCTTTTATTTCTGTACACCAACACACATTTCCGAGATTAAAGAACTCTACTTTCTAACCCATCATTTGATGTAAAAGTCTTTTAAAAATGTTAAAAAAAAAAAAGTGGTGGCTGTGAGATGGAGAAGATGAAAATCTTTCAGTTCCCTACATTACCATCTTACATCTCTACTTCCCCCATGTAGTATGCCACTTTTTCTCTTGATCCCCCTGCCACTCATCCATTTCTAACTCTTTCATTATTTCTCTCTATCACTTTCTTGTGCAAAGATCACCCCTCATAAATCTTTGAATCAGTTTCAATTTGCAGGCATTATTTCTATTATTAACAACACCGCAGTAAAAGTAATGTTCGAAATATTGTCATTATTTCCTTATTTATTTTCAAAACTAATATTTCCGCAGTAGACGACATCTGTTGGAGAGGCTAGAATAATTGTCCTGTTGCTACACAGCTGCCATGTGTGGCACATGGCTTTGAACTCAGAGCAGGTCAGTTCAAAGGATCAGCATTCAGTGCAGATTATATGGAAATACATTGTACAAGGGAGCCAGATAGTCAGCTGCAAGCATCAGAATGCTTTGCTCGCACCGACTTGGCAGACATGGGAGGTTGCCTAGGGGCCTGTAGTCTACAACCCTACCTGCCCTCAGACCGGCTGCACTTTTGTGCGCAAATTCGAGAGGATACTTGCTGTCATTTTCTTCTGACAGCGAGGATGAACTTTGTTTCTGTCTTTTGTTTTTAGCCTGCGCTGCTGTGAAATCCTCCTTGTTACTTGCATTCTAGTACAGCAGTAAATGATCAAGAAGCGTTAGCTGATGTTACTTGTATTGTATTACAGCAGTAAATGGTCAAGAAGTGTTAGTTGATGTTACTTGTAGTGCAGAACAGAAGTAAATGCTCACCAAGTGTTAGTTGATGTTAATTGTATTGTCAAGAAGTGTTACTAAATGCCTTACTTGTACTCTAGGTGTTGTTCCCTCTGTGGCCCACTTTTCACAGGTGTGTATCAGTTTGCCAATCTGCAGCTTTTGTTCAGCCTTAGCATGGTCAGAATGTGTAGATAATACTGACAATAACTTTCTGCTAACATGAAGGGGAAAGATAGCAGGATGCTCTCTGTTTCCTTCTTGGCCGTGATATAGCCTTAGTTGCTGGCAGGGAGTAAAATAATCAACTCTCCTGCGTGTGTGTGTGTGCGCGCGCGCGTATTCGTGTATATTTGCATGTATTTGTGTCTTTGCAATGAACAATGGAAAAACAGACTTCAAAATAGTGCACTCTTCTCTCACACACACATTCTCTCTTTCTCTCTCTCACACGCACGCGCGTATATATATACTTGCACCAATCTATCAAGATGAAGCGATGGATACTTAAGTGAATTTTTCAGTTAAGAAGAAGCCACACATTTGTAAGGACAAGCCTAACAAGCATAAAACATATCTTTGTACTCTACAATTAGCTGTACACTGCAATCCCCTAGCAGGTTCTTTCTGAATTAATTGCTTCATTCTCGCGTTTTAAGAAAAACAAAAACAGCAGATGAAACATGGAAGTCATATTTCTTAAGCACACATCTTCAAACGACCGAAGGATGCTGGCGCTGTTCGAGAAAAAGGAAATACATGAAAGAAAAGACCCGTGCACTTACAAAGCTGATGTCACCGAGTTTGTTGACCATGCCACAAGTCCAATGAAAAAGATTTGCTGCTATGGTTCGATCCCTTGTAGACTCACATTATGTTTGCTGAGTATTGTTGGCGGATTGTGCTGGCAGTGCGAGGCCCGGAGCGTCCCAACATCCTGGCCAGGACCCTTAGGTTCACACACTCGTGAAGCGACTCCAGTGCTGCCGTGAGTCATCAAAGAAAAAAAAATAACCCACAGTCTTCGCGTGTCTGTTCAAACGATTGTTTTCACACTGACAGGGCTTCATCTGTTGCTCATACCCGGCGTCAGCTCCTCTTTCTGGTACCCTCTTCCATCACCCCTCTAGCTTCTGAACTGGCAGCGCGAGCATTCAGTGGATATGGAACTGTCCCATCACTCAAATGTGTCTGGGGAAAATGCCAAAACGATTCCAGGTGGCAGGAAAGAGCGACGTCTTCCCCTTCCACCCGCCTACCCCTACCCCTGATGGAATAAATGAGAGTTTGCTAGCCACTCGACACCGACCTGCATGCTGTGCGCGCGTGAAGTTAACACAACAGAAACATTATCTCAATGCTCTGACTATAAGGCTACAACAGCTGTTGGCGCTTGAAGTTATTGTTTTGACAAATAAGCAGAACAGAGGACCTCTCAGAGCTCTTATTGTACAGCTACAGCAGCTGTTCTCCTTTCCCACAACCGTTAATTCCAGTAATATCGTTTTTTTTTTTTCAATCGAAATAAAAATTCATGGTCGTCACACAGCACACTTCATCTTCGTCTGCTTCTTGTTCTTTTTTTTCTGTTCCTTGTTGTTTTTTGTTTTCTTGTTGTCTTGTCATTATTTTTTTCTGTTTATTTTTCTTGTTGTTCGTGTCCTAGATGTCCTTGCTATCGTTCTTCCTTTCTTGGTGTGATGGTTTTTCTTGTTATTATTCTGGTTCCTCTGTGCTTTCTTGGTTTTGCAGTTGTTGTTCTAGTGCTCGTTTTTGTTGTTCTTGTTCTGATTTTTTCCCGTGTTCTGTTTCTGCTGTAGCTGCAATTTTTTCTTCATTTCAATAATCCGATCACATGCGCATTTGCACATATAATTTTCTCGAGCTCAAGTTTATCACAGGCCAGAGTGAGAGCCCGTGCCCCCAGCACCACAGTCTCCTCATCCACACTGTCACCTCCTTGAACAGCGGTCCACAGCCGCACTTGGATGGCACAAGATGTTGACAGGAAGATGGGACCGGGGTTCGATCGGGCGAGGGACAGGAGCCGGCGGATATGCAAAATGGTGCTGCCATCAGTCCTCTTACAGACACACGATCGATGTTCCTGTACGATACGCAATGCAATTGTCAAGGCAGCCTTTTAGCCATGATGGTGTCTCCAGCAAGTTCAACAACTTTCAGCCTTGCCTTCTCTTTCTATTTCTACATTTTTCTTTTTACATATCTGATGTTATTTACTCTGTTATTCTTTGTTAGTAAACGTTCTCAGCCAAGAAGAGTGACAAAACATGAAACCACCAAGAAGCTTCAAAGTAACAATGTATTGGCAGTATAATAACCAACAAACATTGGACATGTTGACCGAAGTTCCAATGTTCCAAATGTTCACTCCCAAACCAAAGGGTACAAGTGACCTTCACACACAGCTTTGTCAAACTTGATTAAAGGTTCGACAACATTTTCCCGGTTGGGGAAGGCCTTTAAACCGCTTTAGGACGATTTGGGAAAGTGGAGTTGGGTGTGTTGTTATCGCTGTTTGACAATTGCTACAATTCACTCACAACCAGCAAATGGAGCACTTCACACTCACGTTTGTGCACACCACATTATGGGATAAACATGTCTGCAAGGCAAGACACAGATGTTGAGTGTTGTTACAGTTATTTTTTCACACGGAGACTTACACAATACTAAGACAGTCTGGGCCTGAACACCACATGTAACTCTGGCTGCTTTTTACCTTCAGTCTCGTGCCTTCTCCGATTACTGTTTGCGAGTGCGAGTCAGGTAAGTGAATGCCGGCTAGACTTTTTTTTTTTTAAAAAAAAAAGATTGTTCTTCTGCATGCAGACTTCTCGGGCCCGCGAGCTGCTTTCGATTTAATCGCCCCGCGCCATCTGCCGGTCAAGAGAAAGTGAGTGCAGTACTCTTCAACATCACTTGACAGTACTATTTCTCGTCTGGAAGAAATCATCCCTACAACTGATAGAATTCCTAAGGAGAAAGAGAGGGGAAAGACAGTTTCTGTTCATAGTAAAAACATCAAAATGATGTAAAATGTCGAGCTCAAGCTCTCTTCCCGTCTAGCCTTGACATTACCCGACCCAAAATAATCGTTAAATCCTGATTTTAAAAAAAGCATTTCCTCCCAGGAAGCCGAGGGAAGGTTTTAAAAACTGCAGATGGACGAAATAAGTCTTCTTTAATAACCATAATGCCAATATAAATTTCTCAGACTGTAATTTCAGTCACATGTTTCTAGAAGGCGGCTGTCCATTTTCGTCGGTGATGTATTTGGTTAAAGGCATTATAAATGCACGTTTCTTGCTGTAATATTAATAACAACAACATCACCAGCAGCGACTTCATCCCATTCTACTGTTACTAGTTCTACTACCACAACTACGAGTCTGGTGTTACCAAGACCACTTCCTCTACTCTTGTTCAGCTGTTGATTGCCGCTTGTCCTGTCTTCCGGACTCACTTCGATCCCCCAACTACCCCGGTTATCTACGGGCAGGCATTTTTATGGATCCCTCATCTAAATTTATCGAAGAATCGAATGCACACCAAGCTCTCTCACACATCGACAAAAAGTGGGCCTACTGTCATAAATTCACTTTCAATGGCCATTGGAGTGTACTCTCAGCTGTCTTTCCTACACCATTTCTCCATCTGATATGAATTCTCCATTTTGTGTTTGTTTTTCACTATGCCAGACTCCAGTGAAGTGACAAGCTATCAATGTTTCGGTTTTCCTTTCATAGAATGGGTATGAGGGGAGAAATAAGAGTAAAAACCAATGGCTTTCTGTGATTTGATCGGCTGGAAGTCAGGCAGTTTACCACACCTTCCTGGTTGAAAAGTATAGCCTCGCATCTCTTTGTTTTTGTTCCAGCTTGAAAGGCTGAGCAGAGAGGTTTGCTATCTCTAACTCACCATCACAATGGGTTTGCAGTAATGAGGCATCCTTGGTCTGTGTTCACAAGCTATGGAGTGATTAGTGTTGTGAAGGCAAATACTTCAAATTATGATGAGCTCAAGGTCTGCAACTTTTTTTTTTAGAAAAGAAAATGTTAAACAGCGGCTGCTCATCCATGAAGTAAGTCTACCACTTGTTGTTGTTGTTTTAAAGACATGCAGGCGAGAATTGTGCAGCGACATGCTCAAGAGATGTGTAGAGCATATCCACTGGCTTTGTTACCAAAACGCAAAAGGGTAACACAAAGAAATCCAAGAAATAATAACGGCTAGACTTTAAAAAAAAATAAAAAATGCGATTTTACATAATTAAAGATACAAGACTTGCTTACCTCACGCTCAAGACAGGCCCGAGTGGCGAGCTTTGCCACCCGATGTATCTATCCAGTTGTTCTCCACGACCACCAGTATCAGGGTGCCAGCATCGCCGTTAGTCGGCTGGTGAACAGTCAATGAATGAGTAGTAAAGACGACGATGAACAAACGATAAGCATTACTAATTTCATTTAAATGTATAAATACATTTAAAAAATTCATCTGGCCAAGGAAGATCACCAATGATATTGTGAGACAAAATAGAAGATCGCTTATTCTCCAATTTTTTTTCTACAGGAGTGAAAGATAAACATCCATGAGTATACCGTAGTAGAGACTGTCTATGGTGATGGAAGTCTTTTCCTGCCTTCCGAAATAGAAGAAGTGTTTTGAAATAAAGCAATGAACTTAATATTACAACGAAAATCGAGCAAGTGCTAGCGGATAGCTTTGATACCTGGGTAGCGAATTTCACGCAGTCGATCTATCTGTGGGTAATTGGTACCTGACTCCAAAGAGGGTAGGAGAAGGTAAGGCAGCGAGGGAGAAGGAGTGGGCACCATCAGCCTTCACATAAAAAATGGCTACGAGCAAAGTGTGGTCTCTAACACCTCACTCCCCAGCGATCCAAAGAAATATTAGGTGACACCATTACATTAAAAAAAAAAAATCCTCAATGTGTGTCGACTCTACCTTGGGGAAAAAAACCCACGACAAATATGTGCATTTTGAAAATCTTGTTTTTCAGTGACAGAACTAGGCTACGAACCCATTTGCGACATTGATTTTTACAAATGGCCATGGCCGTCTCCGATAAATGCTTATATTTTCTTAGAGAGAAGGATTGGAGTCCATCAACAGTCTAGTCTGATAGAACTCTGTGCTCAGCTTTATTTGTAAAATGTTAATTACAACTAAAACATGATGCTAAAAATATCCTGTATCCCAGTGACCCTAGGGGCTGTGAACCTAACTGGTTCACCGAGTGAAGGCGGAGCACATTGTCTCCTTCTATCGCCCTTAAATTCCTGATGAATCAGGAACTCTTTCTGCTCTGTAGGCAGGGAGAATTTTCCAGACAGCCCAAGTGGGCTGCAAACAAGCAACCTGCTCCTAAATCGAGTAACTAAACGGTTATAGTATTTCCATCCATACAACAGAAAGAAAGGAAGAAAGAAAAAGAATAAAGGAAAATGCGATCTGGCACCACTTCAAGAGCCAAGAGACTTGGAGAACAGCTCGGCAATTGACACAGATCGTCTTCGCCTGCCTCCAGTGCCATGGGCAACACTCCAGGAGAACCACTGACTGTGATGGATACATCATTTGCAGCCAAGAAGACGGTGCAGATGCAATCTCCATTGTAAATTGAGGGACATTTATGAATGGAAGCAGACGATAATCTCGCTGTTAGACAATAGGCAGGGAGCTGCCATCCAATTCACCCGCCAGAGTGAGATTCAATCTACCCGTGTCTCTTATGTCGTCCCTTGCAACCTAACCTGTCAGTCCTGTCTGTACTACTGCATATACTGCACTTAGCTTATCGTCCTCATCTAATTAAATCCGTGACAAGCTTCGTCTACTAAACCTTTCAAAACAATGTTTACGATTTTCTTAATTTCTTTTACGATCTTTGTAAACAGTATTTACAATGTATATGTGAGGAGATGTAAAAAAAAAAAGTTTATTTATGGTTGTATGCAAGTGGCATACACATCACGGGTTCCATCACCAGCAACTGCATGCACTCAGCGGTCTCTCTCTCTCTGTAGCCAGAAATAGCTCCTTCCAGACACAATGATTTGTTTTCAACCGGACAGACAATAAACATCCTATGGACGTGTATGTACACGAGTGATATTTATGTTTACTAGAGAAACATTATATTTCACCTGGTCCCGCCTAGCCCAAAATAGGTTTCACCTTCACTTTTTCACTTCTCGGTTAAGTCGTCGGCATCAACCTCAAAGTTAGGTGAGTGAGCGAATGATGATCTACTGAAACAGCCATATTAACTAACTATACACATTTTTCTACTCATACACCAACGGTGACTGCTTCATCGAACGCTGAAGGACATGATGAGAGTGTATTTCTGGACCTTGAATGTAAGAAGAATGAGTAACCCAGCAACAGGTGATACAGGTGTCAAGTCTCAAGCTCCGGGTCAAGTGTCATCAAGCAGTTTACTTTGTTCGTGCTCAGGGTAAATATAATCCATCCACGCGTGCCTAACCCAAATAAACACACATAGATGTTTTCCACAACAGTATCCGCTACAACAACATTATCACCGAGGCTGCACGATCGCTTATGCCGAGTACAAATGAAAGTGAGCTAAAGGCCTTTCTAACTTCAAAAGTATATAAAGGCGAATGTTTGTTTGACTCAGTTTTTACATAACCAGCCTTTGCCGGATTTGTTCAAAAGTTTCTCCACATTTGTTAAAAATGGTCTTTAAGGAAATCGCACTATTCTTAAAAAAAAAAAAATTTAAGCTGCAAACATTGGTGACAATTTTCTACAAATTAGTCGGACAGCTGTGTGTTTTAACGGCTGCATGAATAGCTTTTCATTAAAAACTACTATCTTCTGTCTTCTAATTTTTTGTGAACCTGATACACAAAGAGCGGAATAGAAGTTTAACATACGAAAAAACATTACCAAGTCAATTTCCATTTTGATTGTGTTATTTATATTCATCGACAAAAACAGCAATCGCTCCCTCACTAGTGTTTGTAAGACATGAAAGCATGTAATCTTTGTGTAAATGTATGCCCTGCTTAGCTCTCTGTCTTTTTTCCGAATGCTGCTTTAGTTTTGTTTTTTTTTTAATCTCCTTCTTGTTCTGTCTCAGTGTCAGTTCTGTGTGTGCCCGGGTGTTTACACCCTTCTATGACCCTTCCAATGCTGTTACTTCATCCCCTGGGGCCTGCAGGGGGAGACGACTTGTTTCCGAAGTTATAAAGCGATGTCCAGACCCCGCAGGTGTTGTTTTACCCCTGGAGCTGTGTTTATAAACTGGTGGCAAAGGTTTCCTAAGAAAAAAAACATGAAGTATTGTCCGCAGGTCTGAACATCGCTTTATAATGTCGGAAATAATGCACTTCTCCTTCAGTTGCCCATGCTTCCTAGCGAAACAGTTTATACCCTACGGCCTCTGCAGGTTACTCAACTTAATTAATGTGAGTTCCTGTGAACCTCAAATTCATATAATTTCGATAAATTAATGTAAGGTTAAATGTAAAGATTAAAATTTTATTTTCGCTGGATCTGTTATAGTTATCGCTTTGCACTTCAGTGAACTCTGGGGGCAACTGGTGTGAGTGAGTGCGAAGAAAGCAGACACTTGCTGTGGTCTCGGCAGGACGATTTCAGTGCCCACAACCGGAGAACAAATCCTCCCCACAGGGCTGACACATCGCATCTTGTTTCGAATAACTTTGATGAGGATTTGGCCGAATCTCGTTTCCATGGTGGTGTTTGACCCCGTGGTCACCAAGGCACAAACAAAGCCTATTGTCAACTTCTTTTACTGTTTTCTAAGTTTTTTTTTCTTTTTGATTTTATGAGCGTGGAGCCCAAATCTGGTTTGTGTAGTGGCATTTATGAGAAATGTACAGTGTGTTGGAGAAGAGCTCTCTAAGGCAGGAGATTAGCTTTACTGCAGGCAATAAACATGTGGCCCCCAGCAGCTTTGGGGGCAGGATGTCGATGAGAGAGTCGGGACATGGGCGTCGTCTGCTGCAAAAATTAATAATAATAATAAAAGGCTGATTTGCTTACACCTGACACGATAGAAATAGTACAGGTGGCCCGCAGGTGAGCAGGGGAGAGAGTAAGGTAGATTGTTGCAAGTTATTACCAGCTGAAAAGTATATCTTTGAGGCTCTTAAAAGAGAGTAATTTAAAAATAATGGATGGGGAAGTAATTTTATATAATATTATAGCTGTTGAGATTACTCAAAAGCAGCCATTGTGATTTTCGAAAGCAGAAGTTAAAAAAAAAATCGCAAAATGTTTGGTAACCGTTTCTTCCTTTTACTGACTGGTAACAATTTAACATCCTCAGTGTTTGTAAGAATTGCAAGTCTTTCACTTAATGGGATCTGAATTAGTCATTTCATCTCTCAGCATGCACATTTCCACGCCCGTGTGTCCGCTTGTCTGTCTTCTGCTTCTACTATCTTCTCTATCAAAATAATAAGAGGGTCTCTCAAGCTCGATATTCCCATATCGAGAACTGACCTATTCAAGACGAACCTGAAATATTCTGGCAGTCTTCTTTGGAGCAGCCTTCCCTCCGATCTCCAAACAATGGAATCCAGTCTGTACATGTTCAAAATGGGATTCCCACAACATCTTGACCAACCCTTTGATTATACCGACAGAGGCGTCCTACCTAACTTAATCATCTTATACTCGCCCGACAAAACAAATAAGTACCACATGTTGTTAGTGCTCCAGCCCCAAAAAACAACAACAACTGTAGATTTCAGATGTCAGCCACCATATCATATTTTTCTATGCTTTTATTGCCATGTTTTGAACTAATGTAATATTTTTTTTCTTCTACTTAGTCCAGGCTAAATGTAAAAAAAGCATAACTTTTGCTTATTCTGTTGCCCTCGTAAGATTCGCCCTTTGTCTGTCTGTCGCTCTCTCTATAATCTAAGATTTGACAACTCAGAAAGCGCTTCTCATAGAAATAAATAATTATAGGTATCGTCTGACATGGTTGGTGGAAAACGGTAAAAGGAAATACCATGAATCAGTCAACTATTCATGCTGACCCGGGCACCGACATTGCAAAGGTTTCCATTTCAAAGGTCAACACAGAGCAAACGAACTCAAGCTCGTGTATCCGTGTATCATGACCTTTTCGGGTTCATAGCCGACATACTTTATTTGAAATTACACCATCACCCTCTTCCTCCTGACCGTGTTTCCATGTTCACGATTTGAATCAGTCTTCTTGATTTCCTAGCTATACATGTACATCTGCTCAGGCTTGTGTGTACATTCTTGTAAGTTCCGGCGAAAGAAGAGCGGAAAAATTAATTCTACAGCATTCATATCGAAATCCACGTAGGAAATGTAGGTCTATGACTGGAAAGCAAAATGTTTAAAATGATTTAGACCAGACAGGATGTCGTATTTATTTCGAAGAACCGTCTCGGATGAATAAGTATGAATCTGACAAAAGCAGCAGACCAGTGCAGTTATCTGGACGAGGGCAAAAGACTTGGCTGAGGCGAAAATATATCTAGACCTCTTCCATTAAAAAATCATATTATATATATATACCACTCCGCTCTTCGTCTGATGACCATACACTCTCTATCCCTGCCAACAGAACAACCACATATTGTCACCAGATATTAATGTTCTGAAAAATACTGGACCGCTCTTCCCTTTCATACCGGCCATCTACCCCATCTACCCACATCCATCCTTACTGTTTGTTCCCTGAATCCTCTTTGTGTCTTCTGTTTGTCTTTTATTACTTATCACTATGACTGTTTCTCCTTCCATCCTTCCTATTCTTTCCATGTCTCTTACTAATCTTACATGCTCCTTCGTGAGTCTGATAAATAAAAGGAGTTTCGAAGCATGCAGTTAGCATTGCTTTACAAACATAAAGCCGTATTAAAACACAATCGCCAAAGCAATAAAAAGTAATCAATAAACAATGAGCTGAGTTTCCATAAATCGACTCGGTAATCATTGTTTTGTTGACAAAATTAAACAATTCTTTGCTTAAATTTGTCAAGGCTTCAATTTATGTTTTGTTTCTTTTCGTATAAACATAACAATGTTGACACCACCAAAGCCCGCAACAGCTAAGCAAAGAAACAGTTTGCTTCTCTCTACAGGAGGTGAATTTAAAAAAATTCAGATTATGCTAACTGAAGAAATCAAACCTGACTACAATTTGTGCATTTTGTTCTGTGGGGTACTCGATCAATGAAATAATTTTGCCTGTGTCGGAATCAATTGAAATAACCGATTTACAAAGGCAGGGCTAAAATATTGATCACACATAACTACAACAGCAAACACTCCTTCTATTCCTGCTACCCTCAAGGCTAATCTTAAAATTGCTTCTTTTATATTGCATTGGAAACAAAACAATACACAATACTTACCTTACAGAAGGAAGAAAAGCTGGGCCAGTCAAACAGATAGCAAGTTCTGCTAGCACCACACTAGAGGCAACAAAGGCCATGCAGAATTGCCATGTATGTGTGAAATAAGTGGAGCAGCACGCCTGGCAGCTCGATCCCCGGATTAATTTATATTTTTATGGAGAGAAGACGGGACGATCAGAATGCACAGCTTATCCTGTCACATGCTCATAAAACTAGTTGGTAAAAAAATGCTTTGAGGCTACTGAATACAGCATTGTTTGAATGTACGTGAGGCATTCAGGAACTTTCCATTTAAAATTTTTATTTGTAGTGCCCTTTGAGGAAATCAACTGAAAACTAAACAGCAACGAGAGAAATTACTAATGCATTGAAAAATTTCTTGTGTTACATGAGGTGAGATGAAACCAGGTTTATAGCTTGAGGTCCACATTCCATGATATTAATTTTTTTGTCTCGTACTAAAGAGCTGTATAAGAAAGCTATGCTAAACCACCCGCAAACTTGATTCTGTAATTGTCTGATGTGTGAAAATTCAACAGATCGGTTGCAGTATGTAAGTGTAAGTGCTTGAATGTCAGGTGATCTTATTATGTGGTTCTCGCTGGAAGAAGTGTTTGCATGGAGGAAACTGCTTAATGCTATTCTAAAAAGAGTACAGATGGTCTCCATAACCCGTGTTTGCCGTGGCTCAGCACACTTGACCTAACGGCTAAAGGCTCACCGTAACCATGACACATGATTTACAAGAAGCTGTAGCTCTTGTCGCCTGGTGGTGCTCGCGTGACCTGCAACTTTCCCCTGTAATTCTAAACCATATAACCAGACATCAACACACTTAACACCCTTTAAAAACGCAGCAACTTTTACAACACGGGTATCATGTTAGAGCGCCACCTGGATTCTCCCACCCACCCCACTCGTATATCGCGACCACCAAACCTACCCAAACAGTGAAGTGGCTGGGGGGTGAGGGGAAGTATTTTTCTAGGGAACGGCTGATGTGATCTCCATGCAGATAAAACTATCAGATCGATAACCTTGACGTTAACTGGTCTCGATCGTCGTCTGGACCAACGATTCCACCCCCATCTCCCATCCCCACCCTACCTTCAGAGCGGGTCCCAGTCTTCGGCGCGGTCAGTCATGTAGCTCTTGTCCACCGGGCCCGACACTTAACCAGTCTTGGTCGGCAAAGCTAGGACCCAGGCAGTCTGAGCCTGTCTATTTCCTTTCTTTTTAATGCAACCCCCTTTCCCTGGAGATTAGACGAGGGGAGAGACCCGCGGTCTCGCCATTCCTTGGCGCTTCCCAACCGCAGCTGCTTGCTGATGTGGGATGAAACCCACTCTGCCTTGCGTGCTCGGCCAAACGGATAATCACATAAAGTAACATTGACCACAGTCTTGTCTAACTCCTCGTCTAATTTAAAAGGCCGAGGCGACGATTCTACAGGTAATTTGCAGATCGGGTGCGATCTGGAAACCGTCTAAAATTCTGGCTTGCAGACAGGAAAGCCCTCGCCGTGATACGCAACTGACTGGAAGAGCGAGACCCACATTTGTGTGTTTCAGTTATGAAGTATGCAAGCTACGGGATGACAACGAAGACGACGACGATGACGATGGTGATGATGATGATGCTCTTGGCGTTTATGAAAGAAAGTCATGTATTCAAATGTAAACACACATGTCCGATTTTTGTTTTACATCCAAACACGCTGCACACACCATTAGGTTATTTGTTCTCATCAACACTTCAACACCATCGGAAAACAAGGATTAGGCTGACTCCAGGAATGTTATCTTCTTGCAAAGGGCATTAAGACGTGTAAGCGGATAAGTCTACAGATCCTCGCTCCATGTCTAAAAAAAAAAAACTCAGTCTAGCAGCATCGTTAGCATCTCGTCAACGCTCGGCAGGAGTTGTTCCTCTTGGAGATCTTCTTCCACAGGAAGTAGGATGAAATCCCCCTCCTAAGTGCTGCCATAAAACTCTGTGGGTGTGGGTGTGTGAGGGGAGGGAGAAGGGAGGGAGAAGGGAGGGAAGATGGCGGTTCTGACACAGACATTCAAGCCGATGTATGTCGATCTATGAAAAGCGACACTCCCAGGCTTCAAACTTTGTCCTTAGAGAAATAAAGTGAGCCGCAACATTTTAAACTCTCCCCACCTCATCTTCTGTTCTTATACCGCCACTCCTGTCTCCCTCAGTCCCTCAGGCTCAAGAGATTAATAATTTAACACATACAACAGTATGAGCTAAGCAAGAAGTCAAAGTCGTCCCGAGAACACCAACTGTCTGGCATCAAACAGCCAAGAGAATTTAAATGTTTACACAGCATTAAATCATCGACCAGAGATGATAACGACCTTGGCAGCTACCTTTCCAAGGGCAGTACTTCATCTCAACATGTGCGAGAAGGAATCCGAGGAAACCAGATGCCTACTTCAGTGGAAAATGGTCATAATTTCCATTCTCGGAAAACACGAGACTAGAGACCTGGCTACTGCACTACAGTTGTATTTCCAACCGATGATGATGCTGATAATAATATTTATTTCGCATATAATCGTGCTCTCAGCGCTCACGACAAGTAGGAGACATGAACGGAACATGAATTACAAACAACCATATACACATGTAATAAAAGACAAAGAAGAAACAAAGAAGAATAATGGAATAAACAACAAGGATAGAAAATGTCATAAATCTGCAGAGGAAGACGAGCAGTGGAGCTAGTTAACTGACTATAAACTACTGACAACTATATTGACTGGTGTAAGGAGTAAGGTTCGTGGAGCAGCTGTTTAGTGCACAGGATTGGATGTGGGTAGATGGCGGGTATGGAAGGGAAGAAATCTCCACTAAAACGATTTCTGTCGTTGACACAATGTAAAAAAGAAAACCACACACATCAGCAGACATGAAGATGTTGAGACTACAAAATGAACTGCACTCGGTGAACGAACATTTTTATCTGTTTATATTTGAATGATTTTCTTCCTTTCTTTCGTCTCTGAGGTCGACCCTTTCTTCTATCGGAGCGGGTCGATGTAGACATTAAAACGCTTTTATTCTATGCTTCTGGTCTGTTTCCACAATCGAAGTAAAACCCATTCAGAATTCAGAAAGGTCTTAAAGAAATCGGAATGTAATAAGTTTTGATTACACTTCGGAAATATTTTTTTATGTTTTAAACAAGGCTGGACTGGGCAACTGAAAGTATAGGCATCCCCGAAAAAAATATCTTCCCCCAACCCTCCTTCGACCCTTTATTCCTTAACTGACAGGAATGAATGAAAGTAAGCTTTATTTGAGCTCCTCGCCTGTCAGACACAACAATTATATTCAATATAAATTGCCTTAAAACACACGCAGGTATTGAATACTAAACAGCAGGAAGCAATGTAACACCCACCCACCTCTCAGTCTATTCAAACAGAGCACCATCGTGGCACAGATGGCAGTTATGTGTCCCAGACACTGACTACTGGACAGCTAGGTGCTAAGAAGTCTTCAAAGGGCAGGCACCTAGAGTTGGTTTGGAGGGGGAGTACGAGGGTGCCCGCTTTCCTCGCTGTCTTAAGCACGTGCTGGTTTTGCTCAGTGGTTAATCCAAGACTGGTTTTAAACTTTCATCGAAGCACGCGCTGCTGACTCACACCAGCCCTAGAATTGTCCTTTTCCGTCTGAAACTTGAGGAAGAAAACACTGACCCCATAACCCCACCCTTCTGCGATCTCGAGCTAGCAAGGTCAGGAAACAGAGCACCAAAAACACAAATCAGAATGCGGAGCACTTCTATGGGTCCATAATTTTTTTTCTACAAGGATCCGAGTGTACCGAGTGTTCAGTAAAAGGACGGAACATGCGTGCACGCTCGCGAAACCACATTAAAGAAAAAAAAAAACCCCCACGATAAATTAGAAATTAATTAAAAGGAGTCTTAGTTAGGAAGTTCTGGGATCTCAGTTTGAGTACAAAGAAAAAGGGTTTCATGTCTGTGGCAAATACAAGCCTGGCAGACCCTGATATGGCTTCGCGATCTCGACAGGCTCGTGCAGGCGGCATCAAAACACAAGCACAAGATGGCTGATACAACCAGAGGGTAAGATCACAGCACAGGTCACGATCACAGAACTTACATGTCTGTCCTGCTTGCCTGTGATCTTGACTGGCCATCGAACTCTGACCAGCAATCTGGTGTGTGCGTGCGCACGCGCGCGTGTGTCTTGACTCACCTCCTCTATGTATTACTCTTCTGGGGAAAAAACTAAGCAGTAAATCCCTAGTCAAAGTTTCTACTAGATCAACTGTCTATGAAACGAAATTGAGAAAGTCACTCAAAAGTAATGTTTCCTTATTGTGGTATCAGGTGACCAACAGTTGTAAACAACATGTAATAATTGTGATGTAAATAAACACAAAGAATGAAGTCGGTAAGTCTGGTTAATTACAATGTCACAAACGAATAGAAGGAACAAATCGTTAAAAATTAATGATACGTGAACAGTATTGTGTATATATATATGAAATTTCTGTTTGCTGTCCTATAACATGCAAACTGGTAGTCAGAGTATTTATGTAAGGTGAGGCATTAATATTCGTCTATGGCATAAAAGGTGTGAGCATTCTTCTGTGAGATGAAAGACATGAATACCACCTTTCATATCTTTCAAAAGTCAGCTGGTTTCCCCTTTTGATACTGATTTACTGAATGACACCCCCTTTTTTTTCCTTTCACTGTCAAGCTTATACCTGGTTAAAAAAAAAACTGGGTCGCTTACGACCGAAACTTCCGTCAATACACTCGGGTTGAATGCAAAGCTTACACTCCACCCTTCAGATGATTTGTTCGCTAAGTTAGCCTGCCCCCCTTTCCGACGATTGTCATGCAAGTCTTATCTACGCATGCAAACAAAAGTCCTAACAGCAGACTCGAGAGCTTTCTTGCTCATGCTTGTTCCTACAAGTATCAATGATATTTAAATTGCACTTGATATGACAGAGTGGTTAGGCAGGCACGATCTTACTGATGACACAAGCAAACACAAATATTTTGACCAAGTCAAAGCACAGAGAGTACCTACCACAGTTTAGTCGAGGTATAGTCCACCAAGCTGGGGTCGACAAACTAAGCTAGGAAAGTTCGTTAAACAAGTCGTTGATGTGTGATCTCCGCCTAATTCGAGAGTATGTCGAGCGATGCACTGCTGTCAAGTCCGCGCAGAGTTCTCCTGGCTGTGTCAAAATGCATTCTATTATAGCACTCGCTTAGCGACAGCCTGCACGGCAGGTTCACAGAATAGGGTCGTCTGCGTTCCAGTATGCGCGCGCAGCTTCTGTCGTCAGAAACTGTTCCGGCGCAAAGGGTAGGGCGAAGGCGGGGTTAGAGGTGAGGGTGGAGAATGTGTCCGTTACCACTAACGTCTCTCTACTGGTATCTTTTCCAACTTGTCGAAGGGATCTGATAAAAAGAAGACAATCTTATACCATGCTGTTTCCTTGCCACTGATGGAGCTGAGGTGGGGAGGGGCAGGAAAGGTATACCAGGATGCAACTAACACCCCACGAACATTCTTGACAGGAAACATGCATTAAGCATAAAAACGAATAATGTTCTTTTTATCACATCGACAGGCATTGGTCGGTCTCTTGAGCAGCTGGCTTTGGAAATGAGAGATTTAAAAAATGTCACGTTAGAAGCTTTTACCGGGCGTTACACAACGGACGTTATGCGCGCGCACATCGGATAGAGCCTACGGCTTACAGAGTGTGCACGCAAGCAAGACAGTTTGACAAAACATCGGCTGGTAGGTATAATCCTAGCCAAATTGCCTTCCCACAGCTTCTACTCCTCTGTCTCTCTCACCCTTCTCCCCTCTCATTAAAATCATGATACGTGAGACGAGGGCTTAAGGCCAGAGTTTCTTTTGAATGTGACCTGAAACAACACTGTTGCTTTGCGTGGCTAGAGAAACTCTATACACTTGTTTGTAAGCATACCTGTCCTTTGCAATTTGAGATAATGTACCTACAGTACCTTATTTACAAGCAACTATCTTGTCAATGTGAGAACTTTGTGACAAAGCATTTTTAAAGTCATTCAACCACTTCATAATTTCAGCGAAGCAGACAAATTTGTATCTCTCTGATGGGTGAGAGAAAAAATGGAGGGAAGACAGACAAGAAATGCAAATAAAATAACTGGCAAAACCATATTTCTTTTTTCTTCGCATTGTCAGACACCGACTTCTAACATGAAGAAAATGGATTTTAGAATTGATGAGAAGACATCCTAACATGAAGTGAATATTGTGAAAGGTGTGTTCGTTCATCCATAGCTTCATGTACCGGCCTACAATACAGATTTAGCTGTAGCTTTCCAAAGACCAGAGTATATGACGAATGAACTCTGCGACAGTCAGCATGACATGAGCTGCCAAATGGCAAATGGTCTCTGACTGAAACCTGATGATCAAACAAGGAGAGACTTCTCCCAGACGCCTTTATCTTTCAGAAGTCTCTTGGACTGAATTTTCATCTCGTCTACCGTCCTACATTTCCTTCGTGTGCAGTCATCTGTTGGACTAAAATTTCCCTTCGTTTACAGTTTACAGTGTACTTTCCTCTCGTCTGCAGTCCCCTGTTGCATTGTACTTTCCAAGACGAAAAGATTTGAAAGAGACGGGTAGTGGGTGCTGGCAGATTGTCGCATACCCTTGCAGGCGAGCAATCGAAAGGAGTGCCCCTCGGAGGCAAATCGGAGGAACAGAAGACTAGTCGGGAAGGAGGAAGAAGAGGTCGTCTGTCCTCCCCCTCCTCCGAGTCTGGTGCCACCCAACGCACGCAAACAGTTCCGTGCTGCTGCGGCGCTGCGATCGGTGGCTCCTGTCCTCGCAGCAGGGCCAATAACTCGATCCCCACAACTCCGTTTTCGCTCTGTCACCCAGCATGGCATCTGCATCACTTGTGTTTGTCGTCAGCATTGATTTTTTCCCCCTTTCTGTTCGGAGGGAACGAGATAGACGTAAAGAAGGGCCTGAGAGAGAAGAGGGAAAACCGAGTCGTTTGTTATAACTGTCGGCAGGAGACACGGACACATTCAGCTAGGGGCAACCGAGACATAACTTTGTTATGACTCATGACATCGGCTTGGACGCTCCCATTCCTTCTTCCCCAACCCCCAACCTCCTCCTACCACCCGCCCTGTCTCTGCTGATTTCACTTTCACCAAAATGTGCAGTTTGCATCCAGACATCATTCCCATCGAATAAATAAATGGAGCTGCACGTTCCTCTCCTCCTCACCCCCGGAAAAAAAATATAAAACAGTCTTAATCTAAGAATGCCGTCTCAAGTCGCTTCAAGAACACACAGCTCTCATTATGCAGGGTGATAACCACGAGCATTTTTTTATATCAGACAGCAGACCCCAAACATCTGCACAACAAATATCGACAGTTTTCATCTCATTACCAGCATACAACAATCTAACGGCAGATAAACAGATATCAACGAGCGGTCCCCGAAATTCCTCCCCCTGTCCCAAATCTTTAAAAAAAATTCTGTTAGCTATTCTGAATCAGGTCTGACATCATCGAGTGAGTGAAAATATTGTCGAGGTCGGCGTGAACTTCTCGAGGCCAATTGTCAGGGCTTGCGTCAGAGCATCTTCCCAACCCGGGAAGCGAGCACAACACTCTCCTAATAGAGTTTTCAGAAGATAAAGAATTTCTTTTTTTCTGCTAACTACAGCAGAGAGGTCCTTGGGGGAACGGCAGTCCTTCCACTCCACTCATCTTAACTACTGGATGACCCTACGTGCACTGTACTAGAAATTTCTGAGGCCATTGACATTACTTCTCGTGATGATATGGAAAACCGCAAAGAGAGTGAACACATCGACGCCTAGTTCTTCAGTTTTTGAAATAAAAAAATAATAAAGCAGTTTAAGAAAGCAAAAGCATGCAATGTTGACAGCTGATGAGATTACAGTGGCATGGAATTTCAGATACTATCATCTTACATCTTGGCTTCAAGCAGAGTGAGTCAGGGTCTCTCCAGTAGCTTCACATAAATGACCCACTGCGGAATTTGGTCTTGAAGCTTATACTCCTGCTGTCCCATATCTTGGTCAGATTCGCCATTGCTGCTGCGATTCTTTGACGAGAATGTTCGTGTCGCTCACAGGTACTTGAAACTCTGTACCTCCTCGAGTTGCATGCCATTCAGATGGATCTCTGCTTTTCCCTGTTCGACAGTGTTCACCGTTGTTTTGCTCTTGTTCGTGTCGATGTCCATCCCATAGGCAAATCTCCAGGAGTTCGACAACATCCCAGCGGCTTTGCTCAAATGTAGAGTGGGAGAGAGTGAAGGTGCTCACTGAGCTGTTTCGTAAAAGTTGGTAGACCAAGCGGTGGCTGAAATAATGGACGCAATCAGTGGTTATAGCCCTGCCGAAAAAGGAGGAACAAAGGCAGTGCCCGAACTACTGTACGATAATCCTGATCAGTCATCCAAGTAAAGTTATGGTGAAGGTCACACGCAATCGTCTCACACGAATGGCAGAGAGGCTGCTCGCGCAGGAGCACGCGGGTTTCAAAGCCGGCAGAAGTGCGGTTGAATAAATCTTCAACATCCTCATCCTGATCGAAAACACTTTCAGCACGGTGAAGATCTGTACCATAACCTTACTGACTTCAGTAAAGTATTCGACAGTCTAGCACGAGGGGCAGAAATTCAACATTGAACAGGACATAGTCCAAACCATTCAGTCGCTGTACGTCCGTTCTGGAATCTTTGTTCAGCTCAATGGAAAAATGGAAGAGCGCTTTCCTACGACAGTGGTTCCGCCAAGGAATTGGGGCTTTGCAAGGCTCTCTGCACTTACCTCGCATTCATACATGTTTGATCTTTCAAGAGCCTTTTCTTTACTCATTTACAATTTAATTTATACATTGTGTCTTTTAAAGTAATATAATCAGTTCAAAGCAACAACTGCCACCATATCTGACTAATTAAAGCAAATTATAAATACCACGGCAATATTTATTTCAAAATATTTTAAAATTTACGGCAACAAGCATATTAAGATAACCCTTTCAATTAACATGTGATATAGATATACACAAATAAGATTAATAAATAGTTTAATTTCTATTCATTATACAAAGAAACTTTAATGAGAAGTATGACTAGTGTCCGTGCCCAACAGTTGTATGCTTAAAAAAATATTTAACTGGAGTTTTTTAAAAAAGCGTCTGGTGCCGCATTATATAGAAACCACGTCTATTACTGGTACAAAGGAGTAACAGTTTGTATTGTGATAGGAGTTGTTGGGAATTGCTCATAATTCAAAATTCTACGCTTTACTCTTAGTTTCATGAATCGGAAAGAGAGTGAGGAAGAATAAAGGAAGGAGAGGATGGAATCCTCTAAGTGTTAAGCAAGCAGATTGAAGACATCATCAAGATAGTGCTCAACTAATTTTCAACTTTTTCAATGTAGAAGAAAGCCCGCATATGGTGTGTTTATTTGTTAAAGGAGATAATTCAGGACTAATAAACTCTGGACTCGCATAAAGCAAGCCTGGCTGTTCTGCGCTTGTCAGCCTGTGCAACAAGGAACCGTCACTCCGCGCGCATTATCGCAGAACAAGGGGAATGTATTTCACGTCTGCTTTTCATCGGTTTCTTCTATTTATTTCTTATTTTATTGCTGATGCTACTGTTGCTGCTAATGACGACAAAAAAGGTTATTTTGTTGACGAAAATGGTTATGTAATCGACGGTGATAGCAGCAGGTTCAGGCGATCTTAAAATAACTCGTGCATTTTGTGCTGCACAGTTTAGATTTGCGTCTCAGGTTTGACCAGTCCCTTTACTCTTGCATTCATCCAAATAAAAGGCCAGACATGATTCGAAAACTAAAAATATAAGATTGATATCATTTTACTATTGATTTGTTATCATTTGTTTTTGCCTTAACTGAAACTTGAAAAACGCTTTTATACCGCTCGCAATCGGTTGCCATAGAAACGATCCAAGATGGCTCCTAAACAATTTAAAAAGATTGTTCCTGCTGTGAGTAAACTCAACATTCTGTTTGCAATTATTATCTGAAGGAGTGATCTACATTTAATATTTGAAATAACTAGAAACAACTTGATTAATTTTGAAAAGCGGTATAATTTCATAAATTATTTCAAACACTACTAACATTTGTTATCAAGTTAAGCCAGAAATTAAACGTTTAGACAAATAAAGAAGCTTATTTCACTTTTAGAAAAGTAAACAGAGATGCTGTTGTGTGTCCAAATATTGGCTAGGCTGCAAAGAAATACACAGCAATGAAAATGGTGTTCGCTGACATCGCAATACAGGGTTACAGGTTCAATTAATCATCCAAAGGTTAAATGTCTACCAGCTTTACAGATATTGCTATTTGTGGTTTCTATATGTCTAACATTTAGTCGATGCTGCATCGCTCATTCCTTGCGATTTTTGCGAATATCATCTGGTCATCTTTCTTAGTCAGCAGTTTCAGGGTGATGGCACGAACATCAATATGTAACTTTTTTCTTAAAGAAATCAGTTCAAATTCTTCTTCATTAAAAGCACAAAGCACCGGGAATATGGGCAACATGTTTTAGAACAAACGACAAGAATGATCCACTTAAACAACTATAGTGTACTGAATGGAAGATGCATGGTCACATTGTTACCATAAATCCTCCACCACACAAGCTGTAGCAGTGGTGACAAGATAGGGGGTGGGGAGGTCCATATTAAAGGTCCTTATTTTTTCCTATGTATCTCACAGTAATCTCTGAATATGTACGTCCTTTTATATTATCTCTTTTATATTCCTGTGTCTGCCTGTAGTCATTTTACAGGAAAGACTGGTAAGTGAACGATGCGTATCAAAACATCATCATCACCATCATCATCATCATCATTATATTATTATTATTTTTTTTTTTGCACCCGGCGCTACATCAAGTTTGCTGGAAGCGTTAGGTAACATCTACAGAAATTCCCCTAACAAAGAAGCACAGTCATCATGGACGAATTTGCTCATTGTAGCTGCATGTTCCAAAACAATAATATTCACAGCAAAAGTTAATTTATTTAAAGTTTCTGCATGTCCTTTTCGCAAGGGAAGCACCGTTAAAAGCTGCATTTGTAGTGACTAACCGACAGCCATAATTCAGCACATAAATAATGAAATCAGCGTATAACAGAAAATTATTTCTTTTAAAAAAAGGAAAAAAGCTTAATAGTACATAAGAGACTCTTCGACGGTACGAGTTGGAATTTCCACTGTGGACCCAAGGTTCAAGTCAATTTCATCCAGCCCCTTCTCACTGGACCGTTCACTCCCTTGGCGGCTGCGAGCGTAGGCGTGGTTGACGGTGAAGTTGAGGTCCACGTCGTTGGTGACGAGGGCCACTTCCGGCTTCTTGCGCTTGCCCAGAAAGGGCGAGTCTGTCTCCTCGTGAATGTTCATGTGGGCGGACAGGGTCATGTACTCGCGGGCACGCGGTGACAGGGAGCTGTATGACGCTGACATGAGGTGCTCTTCCAGTAGGCTTCCTGTGCCTCCACCTACACCTCCGCCTCCACCTCCCGATAGAGTTAAGCCGTCGCTGAGCAAGCTGATTCCTCCATACCCACCCTCCGTGGCGGACCCATCTCCTCCCATTCCCCCCATCCTCAGCAATCCTCCGCCGGTCTTAGCACTGCCACCACTGCTGGTCATGCTCTGGTTCGCTCTCCGCGAGACCTTCTCGAATGACTCGTTTCGCTTGGAGGCGTCCTTCAGATCGGAAGTCGAGCGGTGGGCATGCGCATTTTTGTAGGCTGCACTCTCGTGGAGCAGGCTGGGATGTGGCAGAGTGCCGGACAGGAGCACGGAACCAGAGTCGCTATGGAAGGCCGTGTGGCCGGTGGACAAGGTGTCGAAGCCCGGGTCTGAATGCGAGTGGTCAGCCGTGACGTAGGTTGGCGCTGACGTCCAGAACGGCCATAGATACTCCCGGGTTCGCTTCCATTTCTCCAACAGCCATTTCCTGTTCCGGGACATTTGTTTAATGGAAATGACTGTTTGATATGTCAAAGGATGGGGTGGGGGTCATAATTTTTACAGCAAAATACGATTCACGTTACAATACCGCAAATCAATGTTGAAAAATCTAGCGACCATTCCTGGCACCCATCTGTCTGACTGACTGACTGTCAGCCTGTCATCTGGCTGCCACTAGCTTTGTCAACAGTCAATAATCTGTTATTCTATAACAGATATATAAATATAAGGAATGCATATGTGTGGGCGTATGTGCGTGCTGGTTAAAACAATCTGAGCGTTTCATTGGAGACAGACCATAGAAAGCAGCTGCTTACACACTGAAGAACAGGGATTTTGTGGCCGCTGACATAATAACAACAACAACAACAACAACAACAACAACAACAACAACAACAACAACATATATCACACCACTCAAGTTGGCTCAAGACCTGTCTACCTACCGGCGCCGACTGTAGCCCAGCATGAAGATGGCACACAACAGAATGACGAGTGCGGCGATGCAAGCCGCAATGATCGCGGCGATGGGATAACCTGCTGCAGGAGGGAGGAAAATATTATGATCTGGGATTAGATACACAGTACAAGTGTCGAACACTACCACTGTCAGCTAAATAATTGACAAAACTACCCACGTTCACCTCACTGCAGCTTGCTTCTCAGCTCAAAACAAGACAAAATAAAACCTTTTAGTGTCAGCAGACTAGAATCATGCGATTATACTAATTAAAAAACCGTTTGAGTACAGAAGGGATGAAGCAGTATCTTGTCCTATCTTCAAATCTGGTTTAACTTACTTTCTCCATCCCCACCGTCTGCAACGAGAGCGGGGAGTGTCATCCCAGACCCGGTGTCGGCCGTAGTGTGGATGGGAGGGACGAGAGTGTTGACAGGGGGTTGAGTGGGTATGGGCGGGATCTTCCAGGGACACACCACGTTGTCCTTCGTGCTGGATGACGAGGCGAAGCGAGCCTGCTCCGTGACCGCTGGACACACAGTTGCAACAGCTTTTACTATTTCTCTTCTTAATGGTCTCGGCGATAACGAGAAACTTTACGTTTCATTAATTTTCATAGCCTTTTTATTTACTCCTTTATCGTTTGATCTGCGTGTATCTCTCTCTCTGCCTCACCACCGCCACCACAACACCTCAAGTTTCAATTATCTTCCAAAGGTTCTTAAGTGACCTCTGGAGCATCACTTTCGAAAATGGATTTTGTTTTTTATTCACGTAAAGGTTAAAGCGAAAGATTGTTTTCTTCCCACGAGATGGGAAAAAGACAGATGGAAACGTTTTTCCCCCGTCAAGAGTTATATCACTGTTTTAATTACTGACTTTACCAGGATGGGGCCTTCCGCTTAACGCCAGAAAAATAAAATCAACCATATTTATCTATTATTTGATCAATTATATTTATGAGTTCGTAAATAAAATATTTCTTATAGATCAATTATATTGATATATTGAGACCTCTTTGTGTTCTGCACGTCCACAATCGTTTTCTCCTTCTCTCTCTCTGATTTTTTGTTTGTTTGTTGATCGTTTATTGTTTCTCGTTGTTATTAAAGTTATTAAAAACTGTGTTTTCTTCATGACCACGGAAACAGGTAACGGTGCACATTGAGTTAGTTTCTCGTGTATACACGGAGAGCTAAGACCAGAAACATACGTTACAACCGTCCTTTTCTAAAGTTCATATTACTTATGTCAAAACTTACTGCAACTTTAATCAGAAATCTTAACCACTTTGTACAAAAAGCCTTTGATATCTTTAGATAAAAGATGAGTCACAATACTTCGTTCTCTTGTTCAGCTGCTTACTCGTGATTGCTAAAAATCCTGCTTGTGACAGTCACTGAGTTCTGTTTTCATGCTGGCTGACAGACAACACAGTTCTTGTAAATAATCATTTGCTGTCAACTAATTTAGCAGGCATTCACCTTGATGTATGTAGAAGTACTTTTTAAGCCTCCAGTGGTCTAAGCAATACATTCGTTTTTTGTTCAGTTTGGTTGTTTTCTCTCTCCTTACTTATTTCTGTTTTTATGATATCTGACAGGAAACATGCTTTATCTTTTTTGTAATGATTTGATGTCAGTTATGATATTTTTCACTTTAATGTGTGTAGACGCGTTATTAATAGATTATTTGGACAATACAATTTAGTTCATCTCGCTCTCTCTCCTTCACACACACACGCACTCTCTGTCTCTCTCGACTGGGTATGTAAGGGAGACTCACCATACTGACAAATGTACGATTTCTGCTGGTCGCATCTTGTACCTGCCCACTTCCACTCAAAGCTTTGACTGGATTCACCTGTTCTTTCCAAAAACATGTGTCCACACCTCACCACTTCAAAGTCCGGGGCAGTTTTGCCAAAAATGTTGCTCTCTGCACGTCCAGAAATAAATATAAAATGTCATACTCCGGTTATTCCTATAGAAATATAACTCTCTTGTTATTGCTATAGCAATATAATCGTGTACTTTAAACTGATGCAGAATCTTCATCTTCTTCCTATTACTCCTCCACCAAAACCACACCCCTTTCCGCCCATCATTGCTGTTATTCTGTCGCAGCATCAATATTACATTACCACAACCACCAGTGGCTTTATCGTGTAATGGATGTCTAAGAAAAGTTATTGTATCCAGTATTCTTGTTTGATTAGCAACACCCATGTTTCTAGTATATGGGCTTAAAAATAAGACATTAATGGTAGAAGGGGCAGTGAACTGTAAGTGGTTCAACCTGGCATGTCAGGTTTGTGGAAGGCCGTGGGTAGACAGAGGTCGCGTTCCAGTCGCTGACCCGAGCAGAACTTTCTCCCCAATCAGCTTCAATTAAAAAGAAAAGTAAAGAATCCTACAAATTAGTGGCCGTATGGAGGCTGTGAAAAGAAGGGCCCAGCATCTGGAAGGCGAAGACCAATTCTCTCCACTTTGTCCTTACCTGGAGCGAAGGCCCACACGTGGTCAGTGGCCCCTAGCCAGTATGGTGTGCTCCTCAGTAGGTACTGCGACACCTGGTACATGTCGTCCAGTGTCCCCAGAGTCCACAGGTCACCACCCAGCGAGCGGCAGACGGAGCGAGCGCCGAACCAGGTCAAACGACGGCCGTCGCTCAGAACGCACTCGTCCCTCACTCGGAACCGACACTGGACGGTTGTACACTCGGGGTTGTTGCAGTCCGTGGTGTTAGCTTTCCGTAGGCGAGAAAAAAACAGAAGCTGAACTATTCTGTCTGTATCGACAGTATGTCTGTTTACCTGTCTGTCCCTCTCTTGTAATACCAGGCCTGCTGATACATCAACTGCTATAAATGCGATTCGATATTCCATCGACTGATCATGCATCGCTGTTATTGCATTATTTTCTGCTTAATACTGATATAGAGGGCTGGGGGAGGTAAGGTAGCGAGGGGAAAAGAGATAGGCACCTAAAGCTAGCCCCGAAAAAAGTGAGGTCTCACTCCACCAACGACCTAAAGAAAAAAGTGGGGGATGGCCTTCACCTTTATTTTATAAATCTGTCTTCTTGACTTGCACTTCTTGTTAGAAACGAACTCTCCCGGACGTTGAACAAAGGAACGTGGAATGTGATCCCATTAATGTACCTCCCAAAAGACTATATATAGTCAGACACACTATTATAAAGACACTTACACTCCTCGATGGCGCTTGGCGAACATTATACGCTTATATTCGGGGACCTACATCGAAGAATGAAATGAAAAAAAAATGTCCTGAGGTGGACTACCTCGTTAGGAACGTAATGCATGAAATACTTGAAAATAATCCTTCCTTCCTTGACATGCGGGCTTCTAAAAAAAACGAACCGTCAATTCGTTTGGCAGACATTTTTTGCGAATTTTAACGAAATACTTGCCGGAGACAAACTTGGAGGCTTTGCTAATAGGGGTGGAGTGTATTTAATTTTAGTTTCTCTTGTGAACTTTTAAAACTTGATCTCTCTCTCTATCTAAAAGCTGGAAGTAAAACAGTCTCAACACATGCCAGTCAAAGGATTGTTTCTAACGTCTGACTAGATGAAAGTACTTAACAATAATTATAACTACCCGTACATACCGAACTTCATAGTAAGATAGGAGTCTTAAAACATATTTTCTTGCACTTATTTTCTCGGTTGAGGTTGTACAAGATCTTAATGAAGCTACATTCAATTAATTTGGACATTGATGTAGCTAACAGTGAGTGGTGAATGCCCAAGAACGAGTTTATGCGTTGGTGATACTTTGTGCATTTTTGTGTTTGCATTATACGTATCTTTTATGAACATAAGAGCACAATTATCTTCCACGGGAAACAAAGAAAGCGGAAAAATATAAAATAATTGAGTCTAAAAGAAATAAGAAGCATTGATGTGTGCGTACTAACTCAAACGGCATAGAAATGGCGACTCGGAGAAGCATGTCTGACTCGAGAGCTCCCTGGTGTTGGCAGTGTTGGAATCCACCACAGCACACAAAGTCTCCGTATCAGAAAAAGTTTCTGAGCTTGCTAAACGGATCAAGTTGCCTGAAATGAAAAAGAAAGAAGAAAGAAAAAAAAAAAAAGAATTTTTTTCGGGAAGAAATGTCAATTAATTTTGTCCCCTTGTTCGATTGTCGCAAACAACAGTACCTTTCCAGAGACTACTGTTTCCTTTACTAAAGCATTTTTTAATGTCTCACACACACACACACGCACGCACGCACGCATGCACGGAAACATTGCGCTTGTCTAAATAAATGTGTGTGTGCGCGCGTCGCGCGTATGTGAGTAGGTTTATACCTCTCCGCGTGTTTATATGTGTGTGTGAGAGAGAGTTAGAGAGAGAAACACGATCTTCACCGTATTTTCCCTTGTCAGTTCATCTGTTTTCTTACCTTGACAGAAGCAGGCCCTCTTAACCATTGTTCACATTTTTAGGGCAACTCTCTCGACAATAACTTAATTTATAAACATCCTGTAATTTTGTTACTTTCTTTAAAGGACAGTTTGAATAAGGGATAGGCTTCAACACTGCTTTAAATATTGACAAAGCTTTGTGCCAGTCGTGACAGCTTTGGATTCAAGATGTTTTTTCAACTTAGGGTGGGAATTTGGAAAAAAAGTGCCAAGATCCTAATAAATAAATATTGGAACATACGCAAAAGCAGTGAGCTTAAGCGGCTTGTCAGTGAGTTGCCGGCTCGTCATGAAACCTAGCCAGCCACATTTAGAACATCATTACACATGGTGACAATCCTCAGGCAGCAAGCTTACTTTCTCTGGCTGGAGCGATGTAAAACAGGGATCGGTTGTCTGGCAAGAAGTAGCTCTCGTTGGCCGCATACACCAGCGAGTCCCGGATGTAAAAACTGCACTGGCAGCAGAAATAGGCTGTGCGATGCTGCACACACACAAACACACACACACCACAAACATACACACGCAGTTGGATATAATTTACCAAACACCTCGAAAGTCGAAACTAAATCAATATGTTACCATCTCCCTTAACACTGATGACAGGCGTCAGCAACATTACAAGCTGTTCATTAAAAAAAATTACAGTTCAACTGATACCACACTTCTATTTCAAGTACAACATATTCCCATGACACAAATAAACAACTTCGCGAGAAAGTAGGTTTGAAAGGAAGGAAAGAAGAAAATAAACAATAACGTTAATGCTATCATAAAAAGGGACAATGAACATTAAAGCGATTATATAAATATGATTTTACCGTTTTGACATTTTTGTTTGCTTGTTTTTTTTTTTGTTTGTTTGCAGGAATTATCGTCAGCTTCAATGAAGATAAAAGTGCCTTTCATACACAGAGACGGACTTCTGCTCGCAAAGACAGAACATTCGATAGATCGACAGATGCATAAAAAGACGGACGAAAACAAATACAGGCATGAGATGTCTATTTTTTTTTATATATATATCAATTTCGTCAGTTTTTTTTCCTTTCTCCAGACAAAGTGTGTGAAATGTAGCAAAGTGTGGAAATTAATTTTGCCACAGTGTAACTCGGTTGGTCACTGGAGACTTCCATTCACACAGAAATTGGGGTTCGCTCCCTGGGATTGCCTCCCCCCCCTCCAAAAACAAAATACCCCATAGAAAAAAAGGTAGATGTGGCATGTGACTAACATGCAGCACAGTGTATGCAGCAGCATCATCACGGCAGACGGACACGCAGTAGTCGACGCTGAGGTACTGACTGCAGACGTTGAACTTGGAGTCGGACAGTGCCGTCGGGTCTCCTGTTCACATACTGGATGGGGTTCAGCAGTGTGCCTGTCATAAACAAACATAGAGGTTGTGAGAAAACACTGGATCCAGTGATATGAATGGTGTTTATTTCTGAATGTTGCGCAGTTCGCCCCAAACCAGTGATACTTGAAATACATACGCAAGCACTCAGACCGCTGCTATGTCAACATCCGTCCTTCCACGCTAAGCACGTGCACCAACATAATAAACATTGAAAAAGGAAAGAACACTGAGAAGAAAAATAAACAGAGTGGAGACACACGTCCCCCCTACACTGTCTGCAAGCAAACTTGTAAACATGGACAATAACAGTGTACTGCAACCGCTTATCTGCCTTCTGTCCATTGAAAAGTTTGGGCATTTTCTGTTAAGGTCCCTAGTATTTGGAATTTCTTTTTTTCCTTTCATACTGGCACTGTGTTTTCATTTCTCCTCCAGCATTAAGACATCTTTAAAACCCATCTTTCTTCTGTCAGTCTTTCTTATAACTGCATTGGGGAACGCTACTCCTAGATTACTTCCACCCACCCCATCAACATACCCTGTATGCTTTGTCTTTGTGCATTTTCTTCATTTGTCCTATAATTATGCTCTTTTTTTACATTCTCTTTCCATTCTTTATCAGTGTACTGTGTTTTGTACTTGTATTGTGAGGGACAGCCATGTTATAACAATTTTTATTATTGGTGCATTGTGTTCTACATTCCCCATCGCTTGCGCCTTTCTCCCATGCATCTAGTCTCTGTTCATTCACTCAAGAACCGAATTTAACAATGTCCACGACTATGAAGCAAAGACCCATTGCCCTTGTTTTTATTCTGATGTGTGGGTTCCCTAGATAGTCATCTAGACTGACTGAAAGACTACCTATTTGCAATGATATCTCATACAAATTTTTGCGTTACGATCTTTCTTTGTTCATTTGTTCTTCTCTGTCTTTCCTCCTGCGAGAGCGGTCTGATTTCTGCACTGGCTTCAAATTAAGACACAAGATTAATCCATTTTCTTCGTGGCTTGTGAAATTAATATCCCCTGATCAGGTCAATGTCAGGCTGAAGAATTGTGTAGGTTTTGTCAGTGCTCCCTGTATCGATTCTTGTGGTTTTGTTATCGCCCCTTCATTTGTCTTCTCCCCTGATTTCTAGTAACACTTTTAGCCAAACAATTTGCTTCCAAAATTGTACCCTTTTAGCCCAACCAATTAATTTAAATGTTACAGAAAGATTTGTTTACATTTTTTCAATTTACCCGATGTTTCTTTATGTTTTATTTGTGTTATAAATTGTCCATTCAGCTGATAGATTCTTACGGAGTAGTATGTCTGGCAGAGTTTTACAAATAGGAAAAGGAGCTAACGTTAGAATTAGGGTTACAGGTAGAGATAGGGTTAGGGCAAAGTTTTCCCAAATGATTACATTACACAATAGATACAATGGACTATTTATAGTAAGTGAACGCTTTATAAGGCCAGCTTTATCTGCTTCGCCTTAACTGAAGCCATTTTCGTCTCAACTAAAAAATTGATATTTTGCAGATCGTTCTGTTTGAAACTAACATAATTCTGAGTAGATATCGAAATATTTCTCACTACAGAATACAAGAATGAGTGACTTGAAAAACCATGTAAAAAGCTGGTTTCTGGATCCCCGTCAATGGTTCTAAACAAGTATTTTAGGATTAGGACTGGTGTTCACGCCGGTCCTATCTATTAGTTATTTAAAAATTCGATCAAACGAAGACAGAAATGTCGGATAAAAATGTCCTGTTCTCCTCTATATTAAGTCAATGTGCTCTATAATATGCCAGTCTTCATTTTCCTCTCCTTGTATTTATTTTTATTTATTCGGTTAGAGGAAAGCTCATCCTGGACAAGAACCACCCACCATTAATCCAGAACCAGTGTCGCGACCACTGGCTGACAACACCGATCCAGAAGTCGTCTGGCAGTCCGTCACCTCTCGGAGTAGCAGCCAGACAGGCCGCGAGCTCGGCATACGCTGTTAGCTCCCCTGTAGTCTCGTTCAGCCGATAGAGGGAGCCACCACCACGCTCGCAGGCGCTCTGAGCCTGGATCCAGTCTTTGGCGTTTTTAACTGGAACAATGCACTGGCTTTTCTGGGGAAGATACACTGCGTTCTGGTCATCGCAAGGATGCTCTGAGGAGAAAACAAACAAATAAAGCATGAAACAAAATGACTTCTACGTGAAATTTTGTTTTTCTTCCAGTTGAAGTCGTAGGATGGCAAGAGTTTGGTAAAAGGAAAATTCTGGAGTCTCCCAATTTTGTGACTATTTAATAAAATTTCCTTTCTATTTACGTGAATCATACTGGTCTGGTTGCCCAATGAAAGAATAATCTTCAATAAAGCCAGTCGTGCCTTCAGATTTTAAACAGTGAAATCCACGATCAAGATCAAGCCCAAACTTTTCCTACCCCTTGATTCACTTTTCGCCAGTCGTATCCGAGTGCAAAATGAAAAATTAGAAGGAAATAACAAACGTGAATAAAACCTCGCATAAACTCAACGGTCCGAACAAACCATGCACCCAACTTCATGGCCGGAAATGGCAGGCATAGGAACTGAACCGGCGTTAAGTATTGTTGATTAGGCTATCACAAGTTCCCTTGGGTCCAGCTGGAGGCGGTCAGCAGTCTAGCCTTATGGCTGACACAGAATAGCAAAATTACATGTTTCTTGACTATTTTGTACTAATGGCTACACTTTAGCCACGTTGCTAGTCTCTGGAGCCTTGCACTACAAGCTTGTATTAATTTCGTGCTTGCACTGTGGTCTGCACCTGTTCCCATCTTGCTAACACACATTTTCTTTTGCGTCTAATGGAATAGGATTTGTTGGGCAGGTGCGGAATAAAAGCTTTAAAAAAACTAGTAGCATCATCACAGTTAAACTGATTTTGCACGAAGGCTCATACCGATAAAAAGAGAAAGAGTTCCGTCTAAGGAATGAGAGGAGGAGAAGGAAGGGATCAAAAGAAGTCGTAAAATGAAGTATCCACTCGACAACCACGAACCGAAATGAATTTTTTTTCCTGCCCGAAAGACAGAAATGTTGATCTGGGAGGTCACACGGCCATAAAGCGCTGCATCTCATCAAACACATACCCTCGGTGTGGCGCTCAAGCAAACATCCTCACGAACAGAAGGATCACGGAAACTACTTCCAACTCGAGCAAACAGGACAACTTCTCGAGCTGCTGTATTAAGAGAGAAATGAAGTGATAGCGAGCAGAGAGAGAGGAGAAGAAAAGGCCGATTAGCTCTTTTCGTTACAGCAGGATTCAGGAATGTTTTGTTTATTCGAAAGATTCATTGCAGAGACATCAAACCTTTCGTTGTGTTTAACAATGTGTGAAGAATGTTTATTGCTGTTCCTTTGTTCTCTTCTTCAAAGTCTATAATTTATATTCAGAATGTTTACATAGCGAAATGCTTTAATTAAATCCATCTACGCTGCAGTGCAAAAGTCAGTTCATTGTCTGAGAGGTTGAATTGGCAGATTACAGACATGAATCTACTGCAAGCTTACACTCCAATACTTAAATTTCTCCAATACTTAAAACTACTGAAAGTGTATCACAGAACAAACTTTTACTTCTGTTTATCCAGGGGAAAAAAATTCTGACCATTAATATCATCTAAAGTGTCACTTTTTTTTTTAAAATATATATAATATACAGCAGTTTTTGTCCACAACTTCTGCAAAATAAAGTTTAAAAAAAATTATTAAGGAAAAAAAATGTGAAAATTTTACATAAATTCATTCCACTCTTTATGACTTACCTGCCAAGACAAAGTAATCAGAAACTAGTAGAACCAAGACCAGAAGCTGGATAAGACACAGTCGACATCTTTGTGTTCGAGCCATTGGAAGTCGTTGAGGAATCATGTTGAAACTTTGGCCTCAGAGAGATAGCTGGGCACTGAAGCCAAAAGGCCACTTAGAAATAATTCACGTCTTCAGGCTGAAAAACTACAGCATACACTCACGTCCTTTGAAAAAGACCAATGTCCATTCTTTCTCAGTACAACCATTTTTCGATGACTTAATATAAACACCAAAAAGCCTTGTCCACAAACTAGGCTTAAAATCTAATCTGAAATGTTGACAAGCGCTGTCTCTTTTATATGTTATCTCGTTTCATCAAACAATCGATTTAATTTGAATCAGATTTTGATGAAGCACACTTAGTCCTGCACCATCCAAATTCTGAAATTCCAAAATGTCCTTTAAAGTAATTTGTCTCTGATATTTTCCTCAAAAAATATTGGAAACTCAAGCTGAGCTTCTAAACACACCAAAGTGTCCTCCTTTAATCATTTTCCGTAATCACTGGGCCATCAGTGGATTTGGACACCGACAGGCCTGGCGACAACCCTCCGCGGCAGGAAGTGGCGGTGTGCGTGGCCTCTGCACACGACTCGCCAGGGTCACCTCACTAATTGGCAGCAAGCGACCGCCGCGCCACGTGGACAGGGACCTTGTGCAGTCATGCTACTCGCCTTCTTCATTAGAAACCCCACCTCACCCCCACATCTTGGTGCTTCTGTAGTCGCCGGGAGTGGGGTGAGCAGACTGGCAAGCAAACATATCTTTTTAAAGTACTCTGCACGCGCCCACGAGAGAGAGAAAGAAAAGGGAACGAAAAGGAGAGAGAGGTGGAGAAGAAAACATCTGATTCACAAGTGTTGAGGGCGTGACGGAGAAAACCGAAATACTCCGTTTGTTTAGATGTTTGAGTTTAAAAACAAAATGTAGAGGCCGACATACCCAACCTACCCGCACAGTCATGCGAGATCTACCCAACATGCAAACAGCGTAGGTAGCAACGCCATATTTAATTACCTAATACCTGGTTTTTGTGAGATAGTGTGGAGGAGGGGGAAGATGGAAGAAAATTACATACTTTCAACAAGCATGGCACCCTGTTAATCCCGGTTGACAGTTTCAGTGTCTTCTTGGTCTCTGGAGTCCGTCACCATGACGCCCTGACTAATGTTCAGGATATGCTTCTTCCTCTCCCTAGGGTCTTCCTCATGTAGGAGACAACCAGAGGCCGTCTCGTGCCAGGATCTCAGAGCATGATTAAGTTCCACAGAAAACCTACTCTGTGACAGTCGATATGAAAAATGGCTGATCTACGTGAGAGAGAGAGAGAGGGCATCTTCAGTTATATTGACCCTCGTTATGACACGGGGAGATTCGAGCATGCTGTTCACAAAGCAAAGCAGAATATAAAAACCAACAATACGCATAATACATCCATGTCCATCGTGCATCAAAAAATGTATTTCATCCTCAGGCATTTATACTCAACTGGAGGTACATTTTTCTGTTAAGAATGTAGGCATATAAGCACACATTCTGTCTAATACTATTCTTCAATTCCTTGTTTTAAACATGTTCTTACGTCCACAATACCCTTTATCAATGCAGAACCTTATACAGCGAGAGAGAGAGAGAAAATCCAACAAATACAAGTTTGGTGGTAGACACATTTCTGATGCACTTCTCTTTAATGTTTTTGAAGCCACTGCTGCTACAGCTTTCATTCGAGTGCGTCACCCTTCCTTATTTTATCCATCCTTGTTCACTTCGAATGTCATCGCACCACCTCACCCTCGTTGTCACAGAGGTTCGTTCTCTGTTACAGCAGCTTTGATGCATTCACTTGCTCTTCAGAGTTTTGTTTTCTTTCCCCAAATCGTGTCTTACCAGCTGGGGTCTGCTGACCGACATTGCCTTTTATGTGACCGATATTTCCTCCCTGCCAGAGTGAAAACTTCGTGCACAAACATCTGAACAGACAGACGTACTACAAGTTTGAAATATCATTCTCACCCCTGTAGATTAAGGTCTATACTCGTGCTCTGCCATGGCTTTCGCTGTTTGGCTTCCGAAAAAGCGAAAATAAAACGATGTATAGCATCATAATAATATACCTTTAACTTTAAAAAAAATATAATTAATACCTAATTTTAGAGTATGTTTTTTGTTCCATGTGACTGGTTATTTAAAATAAAAGCAAAGAAAAAATAAATTCCCCCAGCCCACCCCTTCCGAAAAAAAAAAAAACAAACCCCAAAAGGATTTGGGTGTTCAGGCGCACTTTTTGCTTTTGAATCTTTCAGTTCTGGAATAGCGAGCCGCCATTATCACGGATCTCCAGTCCGAGGTCCAAACCCTTCGTATCCCTTATCCGCCTTACAATTTAAGGGCACCTTAATATACTCAAAAATGCTCAGTTTGAGCTCCGGCATCTAACACGTCATTTTACCCCCGAATTCCCCTTGTCACTCCTGACACAGGGAGCAGGAACAGTCGGGAGGGTGAGGGGAAGGTGGTGTGGCTGGAAGGGTTATTAGCGTGAGCAGCACCGTTTGTTCTGTCACCTCAACATTATTGACATGCCGGCAATTATAAGTGGGCGGCCGAGACTGAAAGTTCACGCAAATACGGCTTTGCTGGCGAATCCTGATTAAAACCTGTGAAAATGGCCCGTCCTTGTGGCTTCTCTTTCATACCCGAGTTTGGCAGACCACTCTATGAAGCCCATTACATGTGAAATGTGTCTGAAATGAGGTTTTAGAACGAAAACCTTCGTCAGCACCCAGTCAGACCCAAGAAATCCCTTCCCCCACCCCACACAAAAGTACTAATTTCAATGCAAGTGGTTTTTTTTTAATGTTCTTCTTGTGAAAGAAATGGAAAGATTTAGAAGTTTTACATACACTCAATTACACACATACTGCTACACATTCATTTCAAACAGCATGCTTCTGAACTTTAAAACACCCATCTAGGTTCTCACCACATGACCCACACATTACTACCTCATCTCTTCTTTTGATGCAACAAAGCAATATAAATTATTCCAACATTAAAATGGACTTCTTTCTACCAAGTTTTACATGGCTAGTACATCATCTCTCTTGAAAAAAGTAGGTAGACATTGTAGGTTCTATACCTGAACTAGTAGTACACAAACACTAGCAAATACACTATAATGATAACATGTACATTGGATTATTAGAAGTTTTATCAGCAATGTATTCACAAATGCAGCAGGCTACTGTATGTGAAATACAAAATACATATCTAATGATTTTATATAATAATATTCACCAGTAATCTTAAGTCACTGTTGTTGAAAGTTAACTATACCAAAACTTTACAGCCTGTCTAGAAATATCTTTTCGGCATCCATTGTTTGTTTATTGGTGTTTTATGCCATGCCAGCAACTAAGGCTATATCATGGCAATAAAAAGGTTTTTATGTTTAAAGGTTTCAGGGTAAATTTTCTCCAGTTATTTAACTTAAAATCAGACCACGGTAATAAGTTAACTAGATGTTAAAGAAACAAATATGGTGTAAAATGGGTGGTGGAGCCCAAAAAGGCCGCCAACAAAACAGAAATTACATAAGATATATTAGACTTAGATTTGGTGTAAAAGTCCTATTCTTTTTAAAAAACCAAAAATAGCTGCCGATGGGATGGACCTAAATAAAACATACAATGAATCCACTGTATAAATTTTTGACGAATGGTCTGAAGCCCCGGACAGTTCATGAGAAAGTGTACTACGTCAAGATGTCCCCACACCAGGGCAACCTGGTGGTTGTTCCCCTCGCAAGAGGTATCCTTGCGTGGCATATGTGTGTCCTGTCTTTAGTCTTGTTAGGACTACCTCCTCCCGCCTTGTGGTATGGCACAAAGGTGGGCGGTCAGAAAGACAGGGAGAGTGGCGAATAATTTATTCTGACAGAGGGTGTTCCAGAGGTTTTGCCATAAAGTCAGTATGTAGGTTGTAAGTACAGTTTTACAGTCAGATGAAATAAGGAACTGTATTTTACCAGGGGACTGACATGCAGCCTTAGCAGCCTGGTCTGCTCGGACATTGCCTGGAATGCCAGAATGGCCAGGGGCCCAGATAAAGACAATGTCCTTGTTTCGTTCGATAAGTGCTGCATGAATTTTATGAATCTTGACCACAAGGGGGTGATCAGATTCATTTGAAATAAGAGCTTGGAGAGCAGAAAGAGAGTCTGAGATTATCAGAAAGTTGTGCTCCGAAGAGCGGTGAGCATGCTGCAAGGCAAGTATGATAGCATAGAGTTCTGCTGTAAAGATAGAACTTTCATCTGCCAATCGGACTGAAGCAGCCCGTTGTGGTTGGCAGGATGGAACTGCAGCCGCAGCGACTGGGCCACCACTTGGGATTTTGGAGCCATCTGTATAGATTGAACAGAATTGAGGATAATCAGAAATAAGTTTTCGAAAATGTTGAAGATAGATGGGGTCACTAGTGTCCCCTTTTTTGAAAGTTGTAAGATCAAAGCGAATCTCAGGAACAGGGAGAATCCAAGGAGGAGTTGTTTGTAGAGGTAAAGGTTCTACCTGCTTGATATCTACTCCGGCAGCTTGAAGATGAGGTGCTACTCGGAGTGAAAGAGGCTTTTGCTCCTTGGTACGAATGGCATACAGGGCAGCACGCTGAGGTCTGAAGACAGCACGATACGCAGGATTCCCAGGATGGGATTTTAAGCGACAGGCATACGATAGCATGAGTTTCAAACGACGGAGAGAAAGTGGAGGCTCACCAGCTTCTGCGTACAAACTTTGTACAGGAGTGGTGCGGAAGGCACCCAGACAGATGCGGAGCCCTTGATGATGAATTGGATCAAGAATTTTAAGGTAGGACTCTCGAGCAGAGCCATAGATAATGGATCCGTAGTCTAGCTTTGAGCGGATCAGGGCACGGTAGAGACGTAGCAGAACCGTGCGATCCGCTCCCCAGCTGACATGGCCAACTACTCTAAGAATGTCCAAGGCTTTCTGACAAGATAGGCGTAGAGATTTGATATGAGGTAGAAAAGAAAGTTTACGGTCAAAGATGACCCCAAGAAATTTAACCTCTTGGACCACCTTGAGTATCGTGCCTTTGACAGTGATAGAAGGGTTTGGAAACATACCTCTCAGTTTGCAAAAGTGGATGCATACTGACTTCGTAGGAGAGAAATTGAAGCCGTTTTCTGTCACCCACTTTTGTACTGCATTTACGCACAGCTGAAGCCGGCGTTCGAGGCATGGAAGGGAGCGGCCTCGTATGCAGATAGCAAAGTCATCTACATACAAAGAGGCCTCTAAACCTGGACAGACTGATTTCAAGATTGAGTCGATTTTGATGTTGAAAAGAGTTGGAGAAAGAATGCTGCCCATTTCCTGTTCCTGAGGATCAGACAGTATAGACCCTACTCTGACTTGAAAATGGCGGTTTGAAAGAAAATTCTCAATGAAGAGTGGCATACGACCCCGGAAGCCCAGGGCATGGAGGTCTAACAGAATACCCCGCTTCCAGGTAGTGTCGTATGCCTTCTCTAAATCAAAAAACACCCCTAGAACATGTTCTTTGCCGACAAAAGCATCCCTGACAAAGGTTTCAAAACGGACCAAATGGTCCAGGGTGCTGCGGCGTTTTCTGAAGCCACACTGCAGGTTGGAGAGGAGACTCTGAGATTCGAGGTACCAGGTAAGGCGAGCATTTACCATACGTTCTAGAGTTTTACATAGACAGCTAGTGAGAGCGATAGGACGGTAAGAATTTGGATCAGAGGTATCCTTACCAGGTTTTGGAATGGGTATAACTACTGCCTCTCTCCACGAGGGGGGAAAACAGCCGGATACCCAAATAAAGTTGAAGATATCTAGAAGGAGAAGGAGAGAAGACTGTGGGAGATGTTTTAGTAGCTGATAGGAAATATTGTCAGGACCCGGTGCAGAATCCTTGCTCTTTTGAAGGGCCTGTTGTAGTTCAGAAAGAGAAAAAGGTAGGTTGTACTTTTCGGAGTTGTCTGAAGAAAAGTCACAACCCGATGATTCTTGGACAGATTTTAAGCGTTGGAAGTCTGAAGAGTAGTGAGAAGAGGAAGAATTATGAGCAAAGGTGGATGCTAAGGAATTTGCGACATCCTGTACCTCTGTAAGAATAGAGTCTCCAACCCGCAGATGGCCTATTGACTCAGCCTGAAATCTTCCCTTTATCTTCCTTATGGCCGCCCACACCGCTTTGGAAGTGGTACGGGAGGATAATGAGGACACAAATTTCTGCCACGCAAGTTTCCTTGCCTGTTTAAAGATATACCGGGTTTGAGCTCGGGTACGTTTAAAATTTATTACATTTTCAGGAGTGGGTTGACGGAAAGCAAGACGCTGGGCTTTTTTCCGCGCGCGCTGAGCTACCCTACACTCCTCTGTAACCAAGGCACCCTTGGTCGGTTATTACGGTGCCTTAGTACCGGAATCGTTTCTGATGCAATTTTATTTAAACTTGTAGTGAAAACTTTAGCAGGGTGTAACATTGGGTCTTTTCTAATGTCTTCAATCTCAAAATTAAAGAACGGGTTTCTGGTAAGTGGGTGGAGCAGAGGGCCTGAAATTCAAGCCAATCTGCCTTAGTTAAATTCCACCCACCTTTGTGAAGGTTATCGTCCCGCTCCAGACCATTTGTAAAATGTAAAACAAGGGGAAAATGATCGCTACCACACAGGTCATCATGTACAGCCCAGTTAAAATCTAATAAAAGTGCTGGGCTGACCACTGACAAATCAATTGCTGACTCTGTGCTGTTGTGTGGACGGCAAAAGGTGTTTGAACCGTCATTCAGTATACAGAGATCATTTTCCATAAAAATGATCCCAACAACTCTCCTCTGGTGTCAGTCGAGGCCCCGCCCCACATGGGGTGGTGTCCATTAAAGTCACCCAAAAGAAGGACGGGAGTAGGAAGTTGGGTTAAAAGACTCTCAAGGTCCTGTCGGGATATCCGAGCTGATGGAGGTAGATAAAGATTGCATATAGTGATAGTTTTGCCCAGAGAAACTCGGGCAGCAACAGCTTGAAGATTAGTATTTAGTGGAACCTGGCTATATAAAAGGTTTGAACGAATAAAAAGAGCAGTCCCTCCTGAAGGTACGTCATTTGGTGAGTCTTGACGTAGAACTCGATAGCCTTTGAAGGAAAAAGAGTTTGTATGAAGAAGATGAGTCTCTTGCAGAGCTATTACATCAAGAGAAAAGCGAGATGTTAGGCATCGGAGTTCTTCAAAGTTTGCTCGGATTCCCCGACAGTTCCATTGAAGGATTATAGACATGTGTTATCTGTGAGAAAGGGACGTAGATCGCCCCAAAGTAACTGAAGGAGAAGATCCAGGAGAGGGCAGGGGACGGCGGGAAGGAGAAGGCGACATTAAGCGTCGCTCATCCATATCCATCCCCTGCTCGCCAAGAGGAGTGAAGCGATTAAGAACTGGTATAGGTGCTGCTGTGGTGGTCCCGGGTGTAGTGGATTTTTCAGGTGATTTTTGTTTTGTTTTGGTATTCTTGTCTGACTGTGGTGTGATATTCTTGTTTTTTGGTTGTTTTGAATTGCGCGTTTGCTGTCTGGCGGTGTTTCTGGTTGGTGAGGTGGAAGGCTTTGACTGTGATGCTTGTGTAGCTTGGGATGCTTGAGTTTTCTGTGTAGACTGGGCGCCACCACAACTTGCAGGAGGAGGAGGAGGAGGAGGAGGCGGCATAGATTGAGTTATAGGAACAGGGCCTTCTGAGGAGACCCAAGTCATGTCAGTCTGTATGGACACAGAGGTGGAGGGTCGCTTTATGACTGCTGCTGAATAAGATATGGAATTCGAAGTAGAAGGTGTTCCTGAGGAGCCACCCACTACGCGACGGCGGGCTTCAGCGTACGAGACGCCAGATTCCGCACGTACGCGTTGAATGGCTGCCTCTTCTTCCACTTCGGACAGTCTTTAGATGATGCGACGTGTGCTCCATCACAGTTTGCACATTTTGCGCTTGAAGAGCAATCAGCTGCCGCATGGCCGGTACCGCCGCGCAGCGAAAGCAGCGGGCCTGGACCTGCAGAAGCTCGCCCCATGACCATAACGCTGGCAGTTGAAACAGCGCAAGGGAGATGGAATGAAGATTGAAACTTTTACCCGTAAGTACCCGACCTCAATGAAGTCGGGTATTTTGGGTAGACAGAAGGTTAGAAATAAGGTGTTTGTGGGAATAGATTTCCCATCCCTCTTTAGTGTGACTCGTTGTACTGCTGAGACCCCCTGAGATGCCAATTCTGACCTGATGTCAGTCTCAGTCATCCCAGCAAGGTCCGGGCAACGAATGACCCCTTTCGAAGAGTTGAGGGATCGATGTGATGTAACTTTTATGGGGCGATCGACGAACTGTTTACCGTCCCATCGGCGTAGGGCTTCAGAAGCTTTTTGATTTGCGCACTGAACAAGGAATTGTCCAGAGCGCAAACGTCTTATAGTAGAAAAATTGTTGGAAATGTTTTTAAAACCTTTCGCTATGGCAAAAGGTGATAGAGACGAGAGAGGTCGGTCCTGCTCTGCGCCTTCTACCACCAAAAAACGGGGCCAGGCCCCCTCAATACTTTCTCTCACTTCCTCTTCACTATCAGAGGAATCATCTTCACGTATGCGTTTCCCCAGGTTAGATAATTTTTTGGCCATGATAAAAGGATTAACGTTTCGTTCCTTGTGCTCCCCACCCACCACGGAGTCCAACTAGGGGATGCGACCGAGCGGTACCACTTGGGTATTTCCAGCAGGGTCACACCAGGGCTACACAAGGAATATACTCTGGCCTTCCAGAAGCAAGACCAGATTGACCCCGGCCGCAGCCTTCTAGCAAAGCTAGGGCAATTCACGACCAGCCGCTTGATTGGTGTGGGCCACACCAACCCCCCGTCTAGGGGAAGTCCGGGCCAAAGAGGTGTGTTGGTATGATGGGCCGCAGCCCATCAGGGACCTCAACCTCCAGGATCCCATTCTCCCCGACACGGGTCGCCCTGCACGGCAACGCAGGGGACCTAAAGAAGGCGCAGACAGGAAATGATGTTCGAAGAAAGATGTAATGGGAGAAGGAAAAACAGAAGAAGGGCCGGTGAAGTCAGAAGAAAGGAAGGGTAAAACTGTAGTATATGAGGGAGATGTTTACTTTGAAAAAGAATAGAGATGAAAGGGCTAATGAAGCAAGAAAAAGAAAAGCCTAAGGAAAAGGGGTGGGCCAGCTTTGTCACCCAGCCAGAGAAAGGCTGGGTGTTCGCCCCCGGCACTAGAAGCCGGGCCCTTGGGGGCTTTTCGGCATCCAAAGATTTGTTAAACAGAAACTGAAAAATGCACAACAGAAACTGAAAAATGCACAGGTAGCCCTCCATGTAATACATATGCATGTAAAGTCTTCACAACACAATTGTCTCATGGCTAAAGATAAGTATATTGCACTTTTTATAAACAGTTTCTCCACATTTTCACTTTTTTTTTTTTGAAAGTGAATGGATGTGTGTGACTGCACATGCAAGCATGCATTTGTGTGTGTGAATACGCACGTGTGTAAAACAGGGTATGAAAACTAGGATCCTGTAAGCCAGACCATATTTATCTTCTCCCACTATTATGATATTTCATTGCTGTTATTAGTTTACTATGTAAACTGTATCTGTAATGAACATCAAACAGTAAACTGGAATTGACAGTCATATTATTTTAACTATACAATTTAATGGCTTGGCACATCTGCATGCAAATTAGAGCTCAGAGTCTGATCCATCAATTAGTGATTGAACACTAAAAATTAGCTGTGGTCACCATTTTTAAACATTTTATCAAAGTTTTGATCATTTAAAAATAGAAAATTATGTCTTTTAGGTCTAAAACTGAAATGATGCAATGTCTACTTAGCAATATTCTCTGTTTTTTACTCTTTCTTTTCAAAACTAAAAAACAATGACACTTCTTTTCACAAGGAAACCTGCAACTCCAAAACTTCACAGCAATATGTCAACTCATGGCTACTACTCAGGTCTAAATATTTCTAAAGTCTAAAACTGCAATAAAGTCATATATTAACATACACCATCACACCATCTTGCTGCTATGCTGCTCATGTCTAACAATTTTACAGTCTAAAATTGCAATAAAGCATAATGAAAATCAAAATTTTTTGTCATGTACCACACATTTAATACCCTCAGCACCGATTTCAAACAGACGAAAATCCATGCCAAGTTCTTCCAATTACCACAAAAAGGAATCCTGTTCTGAAGGGTTAAAAATATCTGTCAGCCCTAAGTGTACACAAAGGGCAAAGTTCACAGCAGGCTTGTTCCCATTCACATTCTTCCTGGTGTCTATAAACTGTTACACTGTTGAAACTACACTCCTTACTTGTCATTTTGAATCTAGAGTTAGATGAGTTAATGAAAAGCAATGTTTATTTTACAAGGATTAACTGGCTGTAGGAATTTATAATTTTTCTGCAACTAAATTTTGCTAAAACGAAACTCAAAATGAACACTGTAAAAAAAAAACAAAAAAAAAACAGCAGTCAACCACTAATATTCAATGAAGGAAAAAGCAGAAACAATTTTAACTATTAATAAAACATGTGCTTTTGAAAGAAAACAGCAGCTTAAGACTTGGATTCACATGTATGCATATCATCATACTTAGCTATTCAAATGTATGTGTATCTTAGCTAGTCACACAAATAACCAAGCAAATTGTTACTTAAACCTGCAAATCATGCACACATCACAAACACACACCCCCAATATCCCACCAGTCCACATACATTCTTCATCTGGCAAAGAAATTACAGTAGATGTTTAGTATTTCTACTGTAATCAGCTTTTCAATGAACAAAGCCCTCTGTGTCATCCTGAGCAAAAACATGTAAGAAACCAAACAGACTAATACTCTTAATTTCTAAGAAATGTCTCTTCAAAGATACATGATTGGTGCCAATAGATAAAACATTTAATTACTATAAAATGCTGTTGGACTACCAAATGGATCACATGGATGCATATATCAATTACTAGAATATGAGTGAAGGGTGAAGATTAGTGACAATGTAGGTTTGACAAATTACATAAACTGTGAACATCAATATCTTCAAAATTTTACCTTTCATTTGTGCAAATATGTAGACCTGCACATATTATGTATACATATCCATACACACATTCATGAACATATAGCTGCTAATCAAGGTGAATGTACAATAATGCACACAACCATGGGGTAGTAGGCCCCCTAGATACATGTACAAACATCCAAATTGTACGAAAATCTTCATGCCCTTAACAAAGCATTTTACAGAATAGAAAGACCTTATTTATGCACACATGTGAAATTTAAGGGGAAAAAAAGATATTGTTACTGAGGTGGTGGTGGTGGGAGTGTTGACAATTTGAAACAGCATTGGCTTCTTGTTAAGATTTTTTTACAGAAAAAAAATGATGTTCAAAGTGTGTGATCATATTATCTCATATTCTGTCTTTTTCAATCAGTTTTTCAAGATTTATGCCCTCCCCCTACCCCCAAAATTCTAAACAAAAGGTAGACAAAATAAAAAAAACATCCTATAAATTAATTTTTAAGGTTATTTTTTAATCATAAAAATCCCGGAATCCTGGTCTTGATCCAAGGTAGACATGATGTCAACTCACTCCTTGCTGTGGCCATAGCAGCCAGAATTGTGCATTTAATCATCTAATAAAACTAGTTTATTTTTGTCATACCTAATTACAGCAACACATTTGAATGTATTACAGACGCTGAGTGAACTTGTCTTCCTTTTGCAAGAGTGTAAGAGTATCGCATAAATAAGGTCACTCTATTCATTCTCATGTTCCATTGCGTTTTGCCCATTGAGTATTGACACTTAACAGTTGACAAAACATGTAAGGCCCCCAGTGAAATAAAGTTATTCTAGTCAAGAGGCAAACACTGCCTACAGAAGTTGGTAGCATCTTTATTGGTTGAGAAATGCTATAAGTCATAAAAAGTAGCTTACAATACAGTTTATTTCTGGAAGCAACAGTCTTGCCTATTTATTCAACTGTCTTCCTAAGACCTCTCCCTCTCCCCCACTTGAGTTGGGGGTGCCACACAACATACATTTGCAAAAATTGTATTTGATTTTGTGACCTTTTTTTTTAAAAAAAAAAAAAAGATGAGCAGGGCTGTTAAATATGTATAAGTCCTTAAAATATTATAGGTCAAATATACATCAATTTTCTATTAAACAGTTTTTCATGATTGACTCATGTTGCCCTGATTCCTAATTAAATCATCAAATTTAACAAAAGTAGATATTGGTGGTGGTGGTGGTGGGGTTAAAGGTAAGGGAACAAAGGGACTTAAGGAAAATGCCACTTCTCAATCAATGCTCAGCTGGAATATCAATATTCTTCACAAATTTGGATCAACACCTAATAAAACAGAATTATTGGCCCTACAACTAAATGCCCTTATATATAAAAGCCATACATGACAGCAAATAATTTTTTAAAAATTTAATATAAGGCCTCTGTTAAAAGAACTAAATCTTATTTCAGAGGGAAGCACAAAAGTAGCAAATTTAAAATGCAGTATTTTTATCCATAATTGGTAAAGCCAGAAGATAAATATATCACAATGTGTTTTCAGACAAACAGAAATAAAGCAACACTAATGCTTAAAATAACAAGTCATTGTGAATTCCAACAAACTGTAAGAGTGGAAATTGGTAAGAGCAAATGAACGGTGTCCCATTAAAAAGTGATGCACACTGGACATAAGCTTCTATGTTCTTTAGTTCTCAGCAAACCAGAAAAACTGACAGAACATAAAACTGAAGATCATATTTACAGAGAGAGACCATTTGTAAGGGTGAACTTATCAGGTGTCAACAGAACTGTCCAGTTTTGCCATAGATAACATTTGCTGAGTCTGTGCTGCATTCAACTGAGACATAGCACTGTCTGATTTTTTCTGCCGCTTCTTCCTGAAGACAATAATAATAAAAAGAATTACATATACACACACAGACATGTGCAGCCACAAATATTAAAAGCAGAGCTTTTTACTTTTTAGCTTGGATCTATTTTAAAATGCCAGAAAGGCAAAATGAAGGCAACAAAATAACAATAATTAACCTGCTTATCACAAATTTATTGCAAACAGTCACGACTCAACACTTACCTTTTGTGATAATGCATCACAGTCAAAAGAGTTATACAGGCCACAAAGAGAACCCCACACACTATACCAGCATATGCTCCATGTGACAGTCCAAGGTATATTTTGCCATCGTCTCGCCTACCATCATCTAAGCTGCTATGGGCTCTGGAATCTCCTAGGAATAAAAAAATAAAATACTAACAACAATCTTAAATAGGTATCTAAAATAAACTTGTGTACTTTTTGTAAGAATTTCAAAATTCATGCCATAATTACAGGAAAAATACTTTTGAATGCATCAAAAAACTGCACTGGCCTTAATCACTGTCACTACCGCTTTCAGAGTCATTCTACATCGATCTTTAACTTTCGTGGCTTATATAGCTAGAGTTATTAGTAGGTTCTACTCCTTTTAATAAAGACATGATGAGCAGAGCCATCTATGAGAACATTATATGATTTCTCTGGGAATGATCAAATATTATTATCGAATCCCTTGAAAAGCAGCAAATAGAAGAACATACCATTAGTACTGCAACATATTATTAGTATTGAAATGTTATAATTGCAGATGCCAAAACCCAAAACAAACAAAAATCAGAAATGCACACAAAAAAAAAAAAAAGCCCTCAAAAAAATTTACAATGAAAAAAAATTGCAGCAATGAAAACAGTAACTGATCAAGGTATTCAAAGAAGTACTGAACACACTTGTCTACAACTAAACACACAAAAACATCACTCATAACAATAAATTAATATATTCATTTGGTGCAAGTGGAAATTCTAATAACTTCACATCTATACAAGATATTAACAATCTGTCCAGTATAAAGGGATATTAATTTTCTTAAAAAAAAAAAATCTCCTTTCTTTTTCACATTTCTTGTGATGAATGGTGTGACAGTTGGCCAAAGAAGATAATTTTTCTTTTGCCCAAAAATAAAGTGGCATTTAGAACACCAGTTTAGCAATAATGTATTTTCAAAGGAAGAGATATTTTACCAGAATTACCTATTTAAGTGAGGTGTTCTCTAAAATAATCTGCTTTATACCATAAGATTTTTTAAATTCCATTTGTGGAAAGCAGTAAATTCCTACCAATATCCCAGATGCTCATCTAAGCTACATACACAAATATATTCCATCCCAACTTCATCTTTGATGACTAGAAGGATGCTTTCACAGGAGCTGCTTTCTGTAATTATGATCGCATACATCAGGTTCATTTGTTTTTATATTTGTTTCTACAGTTTCCACTATTGTTACATAATCAAACAGGACATGGTTACCTTTAAAGTTCATGTAATACTATTCAAGAAAGTGGTTATGATGCTTTGTGCATCTATGAAACTAAGAGAACATCAGAAATTCAAGTTAAAAGTTAAAACATGAACTTTGGTGATTGTTTTAAGAACTGGAAAAAACCAAAACAGTGATGACAACAAAATATATCAGAATGCACACAATCTTCCTTCTTTTCTCTCTCTTGCCTCTCTTCTTTCTTCTTTGAAAAATTCTGCCAAGTCCCCTTAGCCAGTAACTATAGATATCAAAGAAGACCAATATCTGTTGCAAAGAATGCAGCCATTAGCAAGAGAAAAACTATAAAACACAATTAACATTTCAATTTTCAAACTTTCAGCTCAGATTTACTATCTATATGTATTTAAAAATAGTTGAGAGATGGGTAAAACATAATAGTACAGAACTGTGATTGAATACCTGGTCTACACTGACACTGGTCTAGGTAAAGAAACAAGATAAAATAAAATGGCAATAACAAGAAGAACGTTAAAAAAGGTTAGTACAATCACGAACTTATATATTAAATACACGTCCAAGGTACAATGGAAGTACTATTTTCAATTTTTCAGAAGAACACATCTTATAAAAGCTATCAAAAATAATGGCTTAACTCTTGACTGCTCAGAGACTCTTGCTCATACTGAGACTAAACAAACATGGCTTTTGACTATCTTTAAGAGACCTGTGAAAAGCTGAGTAGACATATTTTTTTTTATAGAAAACAGCAAAAGCAATTAAAAATATACAAATAAATTCTCTTGTATAATTTTATTCTGGAACTTTTGTATTTAGTTGTCTGAAAAGTCACGAGGTATTTTTGCAATAGATAGTGCTTGTTCATTTTTGGAAGTACTAGAGTCATTCACATCTATACTATTAATATGTCATTTGACATATTCTAGCTGACAATTCTAGCTTCGTTAAAATAAAATTGGAGCAATGTGGTTGAGTTTTGGAGATTTTTACAAGAAGTTGAAGATGGATGACTAGGCTATGTATTTTTGCCATATTTCACTATTTCACTTCTGTAAAGAGAAGAACATGTGTCAAGATTGTAAAAAGTTGCATAATGTTTACAGTCATAATGCTCTACAAAAACATCAGTACCAACGATGGGTCACAAAATTCTGTGCTGGTGATTTTGATCTCAAGGATGGTCCTCAGTCATGGAGACTCCCTGAGGTTGATGGTGTCATTATAAAGGCATTGATCAAATCAAACCCATGTTACACACATGAGAGATTGCAGAAACATTGAACATTCATCATTAAAGGGTTTACAACCACCTGAATAGGCTGTGATGTGTTAAATATTTGGGTTCCTCACAAACTCTAAGATGTTCATTTGACAGCACATGTACGCATCTGTGATATGCTCATTAAGCGGAAGGAAAACGATCTTTTTTTTTTTTTGAAGCGACTGAAACCTGGTGATGAGAACTGGATTTTTTACAGCCATGTGGTGTGCAAAGAGACTTGGTCCCAACGTGATGATTTGCCTCAGACAATACTGAAAGCAGACATTTCTCATAGGAAAATTTTCTCTCAGAGTGGTGGGATTTTAAAGGTGTCATGTTTTTTCGAGCTCCTTCCAAGGTACCAAACAATCAACTCGAATGTGGACTGTCGGCAAGTAGAAACTTTGAACAAATCCATCATCTAGAAACACCCAGTACTTGTTAATCGTTGAGGAGTGGTGTTCCATCACAACAACATGAGACCACCTGTCAAAAGTTCCTGGAGCTGGGATAGGATATGCTGCCACACCCATCCACTGACCTTGCGCTATCAGACTATCTTGTTTCATTCTCTTCAAAACTCCTTGCATGGTATAAAGCTCAATTCAGATGAAACTGTAAATCAACAACTTATTCAGTTTTTCGCTGATAAAGACAGGCCCTTTTATGAACGAGGAATTATTAAAGAACTGAAAGATGGCAAAAGGCTATTGAACAAAATGGGCAATATATCATTGGTTGATCTTTGTTCTTTATATAAATGCCCTTAGAAAAACAGAAAAATACCTCCTGACTTTTCAGACCACCCAACATTTCAAGTGGCAAATAATAAAGAATAAGCAGTATCTCAGTTGTAGCTAAAACTACTTTCCCAATCCCTTTATCTATCAAAATGTCATGTTTAAGCTGGATCTAAAAATTTAGTGGACAGCAAAGGAAGCAGACAGCTGAGTGATTTATGAACAAGGCTGCACTTAATTGGCATGCATCAGCTCTCGCTCTCAAATGCGTTTTCTACAGTAGAAGCTGTTCCACTTAGTGATTCTTGTGTGAATCTTTCACTGGACTTTGGTTTTCAAGGAATGAGTACTTTACAACTACATTCAATCGTTGTATCATAACTGAAAGATCAAACTATATGTTACATAAACCAAAGTTACTGATTAGATGATAAAATGTCGAAATACATATACAGACCTATACCTTTTTTAAAAATTAGTTTCTACAACTCAGTTTTGCACTAGGATGATAAGTCCACTCCCAAATCAGCCACAACATTTCTTTCAATACCCTTGCAAGCCATGTATTTCCTTAACATTTCTATTTGTAATCAAACTATAAGGTAAACAGAACTGGAGATTTCAGTTTAGGAGACAAAGGACTGCTGCAGATGCCAATGAAGTGACAACAATGAATTTTTGTTTTATCAACAAGCAGTTTTGTTTATCTATTAAAGCACAAGAACTGCACCTTTGCGTGGCGTGCTATAATAGGTATAATTGTTGCAATAATATACCATGCCTTCCTGAATAATGCTCAGGAACAAGATAAAAATGGATATTCCTGACTCATATCATTTTTCAGTTAATTTTAGAATTATATTTTTTTCCTCTTTACAGGAAAGATATTTCATAAACACACCAATGCGATTCCATGAAAGTACATTTCCTGTTTAGGTGTGCGAAAAGAAAAATTTTAATCTTAACAAATTTACAACAAGCACACCACACACTGCAAAAACAAAATGAAAATGTTAGCGAATGCACATAAAAGCGGTGCTCATTCAAAATAAGCCAAATGAAAAAAACCACAATAAGAACCACATATACAATATCTTGTTGCCAATACCTGTCGTAAAACCATGTATGTCATTCTGCAAAGTTGTATGTTCTGCACTTTCTTGTTCATTGACATTCTCTGTTGTGATTCTGTCTTTTTGCTCAATATCTGACTCCGCTGATCAAGCAAAAATTGACTGTTCGTGTACATTTCAAGGTAATGTCATCTAGGTTAAATTAATTTTTTTCATGAAGATAAGTACAAAATATTGCAAAATACAGCTGTGATCTATTCCACTTTAGCATATAGAATATATTTATAATGACCTGTTAGTATTGGATAAATCATGCACAATCATTTATTAAACAACATGCAGAAAATTTAATTACTAAAGCAATCCTAATAAAGCAGAAAAACCTCTGGATGTAGTTGGCTCAAAAAAAAACCAATACATATATTTATCTTCTCAAGGTCAAAACGTGAACACATCCATCTCAAATTCAGCGCAATACTTTACATTTATTTGACCGCTTTAAAATCAATACTTCAAGATTTCTAAAAATTGCAGATGCTGGTCCTGTAATACCAATCCCTTCAGGTCAAAATATTATTTTACTTTTCTTTTACAAATATATATATCTTTGAAGAATGCTTACAACATGTATTATAATGACCAAAACTGATATATAACTTAAAAAAAAATTTATAGAGCTCTCTAGAGTAAGTTTTGAAATAAAGCTTTTTTGAAACTGTATGCTCAGCTATGCTGTGGGTCAATTGTCTATTTCTTGTTTTTATTTAAAAGAAAGATAAAATGCTGAACAAATAATATGACAGTCTTAATTAAAAATCAAACTTTCTTGATGTTGTCATTAAAATAAAAAAAAAGGGTATATAATCTGGCTAAAATCTAAGATAAAACCTGACCATTACAGACACGTACAGAATTTTTTAAAACTAAGGTCTTCTGTGTTAATCTAACACCAAAAAATAAATAAAGATAGCTCATAAATTTCTGTAATATCTGCTGAGAGTTTATCTCACTCCCCTCACCCTGTCACTCTTAAGTGTGCTACACACCCAGTTACACATAAATGCACGTGACACTTCCCCTCCCCCACAATCTCCTCTCACACACACATACACACAATCAACTTACGAATGCATTTCCCTTCTAAACTGCGAGAATAGCCTGGACAACAGTCCTCTGCAATTCTATATATTGTCGTTGTTCTGTTTTCTTCCTTAATGCAGTCTACGGTTCTGAAAAAGAGCAAATTCTTATGAATGTATGGAACACAATACTATATATATATATACTGTATATTCAAAACACCTTACAGTTAATGTGCTCCAAAGATTCCCCAACAATTATTCTTTTGATAAGCTAATTTAAAAGCTTAGAAGGAAATACATAAACTACTGATGTCTTAAAATTCTTTAAATTTGTAGGGGTTAATCTGTCACTTTTTTTTTAATTGGTCACTTTTCATGAATTACATTATGACTGCAATTTTACCGTGAAATTCTCTCACACAAACATACACATTTATGTGTAATAAACCTCAGATCAAGTATAAGACTACATACTTACTCATTATAAGTACATGTGCTAAGTGAGAACCAACCACATTTTGCCTCAAATGTCTGGACACAGGTTGTTTTTATTTTTTCCACTTTGAAGTGCTTTTCGGCTGTCATACGTGTACATATTCTGGATCTGTCAGAACAAGAACTTCATTACATGACATTCTTTCACTAGCTTAGAAAAGATCAATTAACTCTGTGTGTATGCGTTGAAGTTGATCTGAGCACAGATAAGAAATGCTTTGTTTAATTTTTACTAAAGGTAAAGAAAGCTCTGGAAAAAAATATTGTTGCTGGTCATTTATAATACAGTAATTCTTTTGACCACAGATAATTACAAACTATTTATGCAGCTTGTATATGTAAGACATTGCATAACTTGCACTGCTACATATGACTTAGTGACAAGTATATCAAAAGCTATGAGCACAGAATAATTAGTGCAAATTTTCACCCAATGTTTGCATGATATCTGTCAAGTGACTATAGTCACAATCTGAAATTTTTTTTCACAAACACACACATACACATTCATACACTCCCATGTAATCTCAATCAAAATGAAGAACTAAAGTAAAAAAGTTAAAGTATTTGCTTACTTGAAGTGCTACTACTAAATATTACTATTTGTACTACAGCATCATTGTGACTATAGTGCTACTGTATTATAGTAGGTTTCAGGTTATCTACTTCAGGTTGAGTTACTTCGTTCGCTAAAACTGTAAAGTGTAAAAGAGTATTATTTGTATAGCACAAGGCCGCTGAACGATGACATTCATACTCACTGCGATACGTTTACGAGAAGAAAAAGGCAGGCAGTGACAACAAGCCATGTTGTGGCTGACGTCTGCTTGCTACAACACGCACAACTAGAAAACATGGCTGAGCTGCCCACTCGCGTCCTTCTCGCAAACTCTGAAGGACAGAATTAACAAAATTTACAAGAACTTTGATCTCGCATGGTCACAGAGAACAATAACTTGAATAAGCAACAGTGATCCACTTCAAGCTTGCTACGTAGTGCGTAGGTTGACCTTTGCACTTTGAATTACATTGGCCTGTAGCATGTCGTATCAAAAGGTTGTCAAAACCAGTGCAGCTTTCTGCTAATAATCTAAAGCGACGAAAGTAAAAAAGTTTATCGGTAACAAAACCATCCTCATAACCCTTTGGTAATCAATATTTTATAATGAACCCGTGACCTCGATTCAGTTTTTCTCTTTCACGTTGACCTTTAGGTCACGCATATGTAGCTAGTAAATAGTGTGCATGTGGTGAGGTAACGCGCCAAAATCGCTCTCTCTTGAGTTCAGAGAAATTATGGCCACGGCACAGAATGGGATAGATTCACAAGATGGGTCTGCAGTGGAACTCAGCAGTGATTCTCAAACGACGAGCAAATCTGAGTTCAAGTTTACGGATGGATTGACACTTGAAAATTTGTAAGACCTCGTTGAACATTTAGGTTAATGCTTACACAATAAAATTTTAATTAATATAAGCTTTACGATAAGGGTTATCGGGAGTGCAAAGCTAAAATTAGAATCCCAGTCACAAAGTTAAACGAGAACTAATTTAATTACACAAACATATTAGCAGCAGTCTCTGTGCCACCAGGACTGATGCACTATAGTTACTGCATGGTCTCATCAGCTTTAGGGGTATACAACTTTATTACAGAATAGGATATAGAACGTCATGTGCTGGCATCAACACTGACGTTAAATTTTTGTTAAATTGATGTTTGTGTTACCTTTTTGCACAAAATGCTATTAAAATTTGAAAATTATATTTCAGAGTTTCATACCAATCAGTATTTTATTTACCTATGTTCTTGTTAAAGATTGAGTGAAAGATTGCACCTGGTGACCTTGCATTGAGGGGCTTTGCTAGGACATCATTAATTTGTACATATTGCATAGCAGATACATTTAATTGTTTACAATAACTGTGCTGTCCCATAAATTTGTTGTCTACATCATTTGTTTAGATGAAAAATGCCAATGATATATATATATAGGCAGCAAGAATGCTTGAACATCCCTTATGAACCACTCTATCATACTGTCAATTTGTATCATTTCATCTTAAAAATTACAAATTTTAATCATTTTCATGGTAAAATTTTTTATATATGACTTAAAATTTCTCCCCCTTTTTTTCTTAAGACGACAGATGCAGGTGGATTTTATCGACAAAAGAAACTGGGATCAGTTTCATTCCCCTCGCAATGTCTTACTGGCTCTGGTTGGAGAAATTGGAGAACTGGCAGAGATTTTGTAAGTTCATTTTTTTATGTTTTTATTTGCCAGTAGACAAGCAGCTACATGTCATTATCTAATTATGAATTTCATCTTTGAATCTTTCATCTTGTCTGAAGAAAGTAACACCACAATTTGTTGACTGCCACTAGGCTGGACATCTTAAGCAGAAATGAAACACATTTCCCAGTGTGAATTATGAAATTGTGCTGCTTTCTCGTATGCTGTGGACAAGTGCACCCTATGCCTTGTACAGTTCAAGAACTGACTATAGACACTATGACAACAACTGCATTTTGTTTTAGCACCTTACTTTGGTTATAGATCTAAGCAAATAAAAAGTAATTAGATGTAACAGCGACTTAAGCAGAGATGCTGCAGTCAGTTAAAAAAAGTGCACACAAGTTTAAGAAAATGAAGAGACTGATTTAGTACTAGTAATCAACATGGAGTTTGGGCTTTCTATGAATAAATAGGAAAATGAAAGTGCTTCTGCAAGCATACTTGCAGTAAATTATATACACACAGCAGTAGGTCATAAGAAAAATGAGAAAACAAAAGATTTTAAAGCTGCATTTGTTTTTGAATATGCAATATCATACAAACAATGTTTATTGTCAGTGATGTTTTCACTGCACTACCTCCTAGGAAACTTTCTTTGTACCACCTTGCCTGTTAAATGGTAAAATGCCCAACATGAAAGGACATTTTTTTTTCAAAACTAGACATTATGTAGGAGTACTAGATTTTTATTTAAGACTGTATTACACTTTGAATAATTCAGGGAAATGACAATACTTTGGTGTATAATTTGTATAAAGATCACATTTTACCTTGTGTGAAAACAGTAACTGCGTCCGATTCTACACCTTTTGTCAACCACATTAATTACTTTAATTGGACCATTAAAATATTTTGTTTCAAAATAAATGCTTGTTTTCAAATTAGTTTAATACCTAACATATACTTTCATTTATATGAGTTGTGAATGTTAAATATTAGTTTAAAATGATGTGTATGCAACTGAATTGTTAGCCTCTTTATTTCAGTCAATGGAAAGGGGAAGTCACTGAAGGTTTGCCAGGTAAGACAGGCATGTTTCATTTCTGTGCAAAGGCAAAAAATTTAAGAGGATATTGAAACTGTAAACGGTTTTGTGAGAATAAAATAAAGTTCTTTGTTATGAAATGTTCTTTTAAAGTTCCAATGGTGTATACACAAATGCCTCAGACAAGGTTTTATTTTTGTTGCAGAGTTTACAGAGAGAGAAAAAGATCAAGTAGGTCAGGAGATGAGTGATGTTTTACTGTATCTTGTGGACTTGGCAAATAAATGCCACATTGATCTCCCTTTAGCCGTTAAAGCCAAAATGGAACAAAATGGGAGAAAATATCCAGTGGACAAAGCTTATGGCAGAGCCAATAAATACACTGACTTATGACATGAAAATTCTTTTGTTTCTGAATGATACATACTACAGAGTGCAAGGGTCAAGTATAGCTTCAGTTTGCATGGGATGAAAAATGAAGAGTTCTTTCTTCCCTTTCATTTCCTGCCCTTCTACAAATTCATGGTTTTAATTTCAAAATTTAAATTTTCAAAACTTTTATTTTTATGCAATTTAATGACAATTGATACACATGAGTGTGTGAACACGCATGATTAAAAGTTTTGCATAAAAATGGAGATATATATATATCTTTAGGCACTGCCTTGGCTTATTTTCTTTTTTCTCACTTGGCATATTGCTATGGAATTTGTACACTCAAAAGTTAGAAAAACTGCTGCCGATCAACAATTATCAAAACGTTTCTCATTTCCTCACTCATACACTTGCAAGTAGATATCATCTTCACAATAAAGCTGTTGTCAGGCATTCATGTATTTTCTCATGATCGTGCACAAAAGTCTCACTGCAAATCATACCCAAGGAAATAAAAATCTCAATAACATTGCAATAAAAAGACAGTTACTCTTAATTACACACAGTTGCACTCAACCACTCAGGATTGCCAGAGGCACACCAGAATTACTGCTATGCGCTAAGGATATAAAAACTGAGAAAGCATGAAACATTAAATGCTTTCAAGCATAATTTGTAGTTCCTGATTACAATGTTCACTAAAATAAGAAAATGGGAACATTTAAAAACAGTTTTTCTGAATGAAGACATAACAGAAAACATTTAGCTAACATGAGTAGTCTTTTAAGTCCTGACATTGTCACTAATCATATACTTCTTCACTGTAGTCTTTTCCAAAATAAGTATCTATTATTTCCTCAGCTTCTTCTTGGATCTGAGAGTTGGGATGATTCTGCAGCTGTTCCAGATGGGACAGACCACCACACTCCTCAAAGATAAATTTGGCCTTAAAAATAAAGTGAAAACATCTTTCATTTTTGCCTGATTATGTAAAAGACATACTAAAATACTTCTAACTTCTGATATAAACACAGCCTCTATCTACTCATTATTCCCACAGATGTTGGGTAAGAGGTGACACAATAATGGTACATGATCCAAAACTTAATCTGGGGGCCACAAAGGTGGTGAGAGACAGTGTTGGCATGATAACCAGTTGAGACAGTATTCACCAAATCGTTATGCATACCTCATCTGAATATCGGATTGTCATCTCGCAGAATGCAAGAGCCAGGTGAAGAACTTCAAGGTCAAAGATTTTAAGCAAGGGAACTACTTTTGCCACTGCTCCATGAGCCACCAGTTGTCCTGAGACAGTCTCTCCGTGGGTCGCCATGTTGCATAGAACATACAGCGCCTTCAGAGAAATGGACTAAAAACTACATCTGAATGCACCAACAGGAAATATTAAAATAAACTGACACCACTTGTTACTAATTATCTTGTAAATGTAAAGTCCTTGGCTGCAATTACTTAAGATCAATACCTAATTTATCATTTGTTAATATTTAAATTTAAGCCTGAATTTTGTTTTTAACAATGCCTTTTCTGTTAGGATTGAAGATTTGCTTACACTTACATCCTTAGCTACAGTAGATGGGAACAGATGATCAGAAAAAATGTAAGATTGTAAGTTGTATCAATAGAACCTACCTCCTCTTGAAATTCAATGTTCTTGTCTAGCTGAGCCAATATTTCTTGCAGTAGAGGGCCATACACCACAGACAGGACAATGCTATAGTCACCTGCCACAGAGAAAAAGGGGCCAAAATAAAAGCGTTTTCAGATTTTTTCTTAACTGCATATTATTTTTTTATCACTGTGTCAGAGCTCCATGACTGCACTTGGTGTACATATTATCTTGGCTGTCTTCTAGCAGTTTTGTCTCAATCCATAACATTTTAGATACAAATTTAAAAGACAACCCATCTTGTGCATCTTCCTTTCACTATAAACAGTTTACAGTGTCCCTTCTCAAATGGCCTTTGACCTGGTCCATAAGAACATGGTGCTGACCATGCAACCATAAGCAACACTGGGTATTCTTGCTTGTTGAAAATAAAATGACATCAATTTAAACAGCATTCGCTATTTCCCAGTGAAGGGGGGGGCAATGGTGTTTTACGCCGTGCCAGCAACTAAGGCTATATTACGGCAAGCAGCCAGCCCTATTTCCCAGTGAAAATCAACTGCTAAAGAAAACTTTCATGAACATATTGTTTACTAATAACTTACTTGTCATGTTGGATAAAACCCATAAAGTTTCCCTGGCTATATGAGGTAAAGGTGCTTTCAGCAGTTCAAGTAATGCTGGCATAAGACGTGGGTTTTCACAGGCGGTCAGGCTAAAGTCATCTGGGCCACTACAGATATTCCCCAGGGCACGAAGCATGGGTGTAACAACCTGAAAAGACAACAAACATAAGAATTTATTCTATTTCCTAACACCTCTAACCATAGTTTAGGTATGTATTAATACTCACAGCTAATTTCAAGATTTGGCACTTATTTTTAAGTTCACTACAAACTCAGGTATCTGAATATTCCTTAACGAATGTGTCTATGGCAAGAGTGGTGCATAATTCATGGTAAAAATGCTGCTTGTTGCTGAAGTAATTTTAGAAAAATGTTTGACTATGAAGTAATTTACCCATTGCATGAATACCTGAATGTACATGAGCATTTACATAAATACAACAGTCCACAGATGAAGGGGGAAAAAAGTCACAAGAATAACTCACTTGCCCTTCTTGTATCTGGTCAGTGACTGTACAGTGAACAATGATATTTACTATTGTACTTAAGAACCCCATGGAAACCATCTGTACTGCAATATCGTCACTGGAATGACAACAAAACAAAGGAATGAGTGATGATGGCTCACACTATAAAGGGGAATAACTTACTGTGTTCAGGTGCTGGTGCATTCTGCTAAGAGTAAGTAATCAATTTGCAATTATCTTTTTTCTTATGAAAAAGTATTTAAAGGTATTAAGAGAGAGGATGCATATACCTTTATACACCAATGAGTGCTTGGATGCTAGTAAGGCTCATGGGGGATCTGTGCTTGCATAGGACTCAATCCACCAACAGTGTGTGACATTGGTATCTTTTATTCCATAGAAAGACAACTGAGACCAGGATGACCAGGACATAAGTATGTTGGGAAGAAGCAACCTTACACTATGACAGCACAAGTACCTGTGGGTAAGGTATGTCAACACCCATGCCACTTCACAAAGCAAATCTGTTGAAATGTCCTTTGTCTGAAGCAGTTTTAGTAACAATGGCAAGATGCCATGGTTAACAGCTTCCCTGAAAACCATAAACATTCTTGAGCTCCAGTTTAAAGTGTATGGGGCTCATTCATTTGTTGGTATCTTATCAAAAGCCTTTCTTAACTACCACATAAGTAGGCATCTTTAACAAGACTGCTGACAATTCCATTAATGACTCCTACAGCTAAACATAATTCACTTCCCAGAAGTACACAGGATCCATACTACTATCAGAGAAACAAAGTTCCTGACTTTTTTAAAGACAAAATCCGTTCTTCCAGTATGTACAATTGTCCATGATCTCAGTGAAACAAGGAGTCTTTCATGCTTTCCAGCAATTGTAAGATTTAAAAAAAAAATAAAATGTCTTTGTTAATTTCACCATTCTTGCTTTTATAAATTTATGTACAACAGAATACAATGGGAACAATAATCTGAAAGTAAAACAAATCTATTTCTCCTTATTTACCGATATGCCATCAACCTACATTATGAATTACTACCAATAGCTTGGGCTATGTGGCCAAACGTAAATTTGTCAACTTTTCATTTATTTTCATTCCATACCCCTCTTTGATAGCAAAGTCAGTTTCAGAACCCATTCATTCTATGCTTTTACCTTTTACTTTCAGTGAGCTCTGCTGGGGAGGTGATAAGTAAAGCCTGTTATTATGTTCTTATTAATTATTATTAAACTTGTATGTTAGAGAGATGGGGGGAGGGAAAATAAGCGTTTTACAATGAGCCAGCAGCTAAGACTATATCATGGCATAGAAGCATATTCTTGTTCATTACACTGTATTTAAAAAATAATTATCAAAAACATACTTAGAATTTTCTGAAACATCTCTAATGAGGTTAGCCAGTGCAAAGGCTGCTGATTGGATACAAGATGGTACAGGGCTCTGAAAAGGAAGGATAAAATTTTATGATGAAAACTGCAAAGCTCAATTCTTATGGTTAAAATGTGTTGATAAGCCAATAATCATACTGTCTTTGGTAACAAGCTGTTTAAAGGTTTAGAAGAAATCAGATGATTACCAGGTGCCAAAGTGAGAATACACTAAAATTTACTGCAAAACAAAACAAACAGAAAGAAGAGGAAAAAACCCAACTCTACAGCAAGAACAGATTTTCTGATAAGAGTTGAGTATAGACATGCTGATTATGAAAGAAGAATCCTTCACCTAGACAGATTATCACTGTCACACTGTAACCTTTTTCACTGTAATGGCACAGGCTATTTTCAAAAACTGTTCAAATGATGCATACTTTATCATCCTAATTATGTTTTCTCGATGTAAATGGCAAAGTATTAGAAAACACTTATCCCTTGACAAAGGATCACCTCAAGAAGTTTTACTAAAGGTGGAATACACCCTTGCAATTGCAAGATTTTACAGCATTCAGCACTGTCTCCTGCTATATTCCCTAGTGCCCATGCACACTGATCCTGCAACAAAAGTATCTGAAAGGTTATTATGGTCTCATGTTCTCACAGTTCAGTCAATGAAACTAGGAATAGTGTTGGAATTTACAATTTACACAACACAAATGCATGCTATATTAATGCTATGATTATATATATATGTATGCACACATGCTATATTCATGTGCCTAAGTAGGTTTGCTTATGCTTTAAGCACAGAATTTTCAAATTCTGATAAAAAATTGCTTCGCTGCATTTTATTTGCATAAATATGGGCTTAAGTATTCTGTACAGGCATGGTGTACCTGCAGCATGGTGTTTGAACCTGTCAGATATGTGATGAAATAAGGGGCTGCTGCTTTCGCAACAGCTAGCGTGTGGTTCTTTCCACCAGTGGCAATGTTGGTCAGACACCATGCTGCTTGTGATTGCAGATCTGTGTCTGAGCCAGTCAGCACACCCACCAGACTTTGCAAGCAGTTGTCCACCCTACATGTAGAAAATCTTCAAAAATTCAGTCATTCTTACGAAAACTTATCAAAATATTGCAAATGTCTCACCTACATCAAGTGTTAGAATGTGACAATGAATTACCCTAGCTTTATTTTTGTTTTCTTTCAACTTGAAGTGTAAGGTCTCTTTGATAATATACTGGTTCCTTAACTGATGACTAGGTCAGGAAAAATATGAATGCTAAATAGATGTACCCAGGCACACATTCTCTCTCACATACACAAACACACACATATAATAATTGTTACATGACTGTAACAGTCATACATCAGTGTGTGTCTATCATCATTTATCAATACTCACTTGAAAATAGTGTCTATGAACTCCGGACCCTGTGCCAGAGCTCTGCGCAGAGTTTTTAAGGATTCCTCCAAATCATGTGATCCTTTCTTCACTAGTTCACGACAGACAGCTTCAGTCTGGCAAAATGTTTAAAAAATTTACTCTGAAATTATGTGCTGCTGATGCTGTTTTATTGCTTAGAATTAGCTTTTGGTAGAAACTCCCAAGAAAAATAGTTGTAAAAACTTGCAAAATTTTTCCATTTTTATTGATAAGGATATTAATTTGGTTTATACGACATGGAGTTTTTCACAGCAGGTCTTTAACCATGACATAAACGATTTTATCTATCAACAGGATGTTTATATTGTTTCTGCTGGCTTATGAATGAACTGTATACCGATTGTTTCTGATAATAAGGTGACAAACACTTACAAAATCCCAATGCAAAGATACCTACATAAGGATGAAGAGAAACATGACCTAGTAGACGTACCAAAGTTTACTGTAAGTGGTTCACTGTGATTAGGATACGAGATCTAGATGGGAGAACCAAATTATCTTCTGGCACCTTTTATTTGATCTGATAATTCTGATACCAATATGTTCAGTAGACAGGTGAATATTTCCAGACACAGGCCCAGACGAGCCTCGACACTGTGACTTTCTGAAAAGCGGACTCGAAAGGTGTATACTTTTAATTCCAACTACTGTTGGGAGTATATACATACCTCATCCACAGAAATCTCTGGCTTCTCCTTTTCTTCGTCTTCTAAACGAACTCTTTTCGCATTGAATCTGCGCTCTCGTTTGTTTTTCCGTATCTCTGAAATCGATTTATAAATAGAGTTTCTACAATCCGTGAATACAGTCAGTTGTAAGGACTCGATCGTATTTTGGTATCGTTTTGTTTTTGTACAATGTGCATGTTGATGGATGGCCACGGTGAAAGGTTATAAATCAATGTTGACTAAACAGCACAGTGCATTAAATTTCATATAATATACAACGCACCTATTTGTGATTGTCTCTGCTTTGTCCTCATGTCCTGAATGCTTGGAGCACCAAGTTTGTACTTTGTTTTATGGCTCATGCTGTAACAATGTGTAAGAAATGCTTGCTGTACACCAAGTGATAGCCAAGACTTCAGCAGTTTGGGAAAGCCAGGAACTTTCGCGCTAAAGCGTTGATCGCTTCTACCTTGTAAGTAATCAGTAAAAACTGCAATAAATATAATTTAAGACTGTTTAAATAAAGTAACAGACATGTCTACATACCTATTCTAATTTTGTTAATATTTTATTTACTTTTATTTGTGCGAGCTACAAACCGGAAGTCAACAAACGCGGCTTTTACAAAATACAGAAAGTGCGGTGATCATGCAGGTTACTTTTCTTATGACCTAAAAGGTTAAACAGTAATCGGTGACAGTGGATCTATAAGCATGGACGAGTTATAGATTGCAGAACTTAGTTCTTGGGAACAATATTTATTTGATTAAATTTTCGGCAAAAATTCATTTTACTACTTGTACTGCTTTTCTTGACTTGAAGTTCTATGGCATGGATACAGATGTTTAGAGTGTTTCATTACAATTTTGCTACAATCTATTAGAGCGAAAAGCATGAGGTACCTGTTTTAAAGTACAATTTCTTCATACACAGTTTTTTTTTTTTAAAAAAAATTGCACTGTTTCACTAACGATTTTCACTTTTTATATTGATCATATTTCTGTATCATGGCTTCAACCTCCTAATCTTGCAGATACTAATCTGTGTGTGTGTGTGTGTGCGCGCGCGCATGTGTTTTGGGGTGGGTGGATGGGTGCCGTGTTTTTTTTTTGCTTTTCAGACATGCATGCCAGGAGTATAACAGATCACATGGTCAAGTCTCATCAAAAGCTAGGAGTTTAAAAAAGAACAGGAAGGAAAAACAGTGAATTACAATGAAACCAACCAAACTGAGAGAACCTGAGGTAACATACTACCCATTTTAACATTTCAGAATCTAACTTGAACAGTGTGAATAACTGGATGAAATTTTAACTTTATTTATATTTGGATGAAATGAGACCTCTACACACATATATAAATATATCATGATATGTATATATGCATATATACATATATGCATTCATATATATATACTTCTGCACAGACATTAAATATATATACACTTGAAGGAAGAAGATTGATAGTGAGGAATACATTATAGTCTTTACCTTTAAACTTTAAATATTAGTTGTTGTTTTTTTAACCATCTTTGATTTTCTCTGGGATTGCATTCATATGTGTGTATGTGTGTTTACAGAATGGGACACAAAAGAAAATATCTGCATTTTTCAAGGTAAAGTGTGTCAACTTTTATTTAAAATTTTGAGTACAGGCCTTAGTGATTACATTTGACAGCATTTTATTTATTTATTTTTTTTTTTGCATTCTGGAAAGGCCTATTCTGCCAGGTTGCAAGCTTTACACGCTATGGTTCTTAACAGTCTTGAAGTCCATGTATTATGCTTATAGTGTAGAGGAAAACTCTGATTGTCAAGATAGGATCTTATCAGAAGATGACAGATGTTGATGCATTGGATAAAGCTCATGTATATGCGTGAGAGATGTGCGTGCAGTTTAAATGTTGTTATATGGGTGTGTAGGTTTACATACATATATACATTATATTATGTTCACATGTATTAAATATTTTGTGAGCAAAAGAAAAATGTCTGTCCTGGATTATACCTAGTACAGACAATAAAGATTGATTGATTCAAAAGGAAAGTCTGTATCTTGACTCTGTATGAGTGACAGGTAAAACAAAAGAAGGGCAGTGTTTATAAAAAAGACTACTAACCATTTTGTGAGAGCTGTTTACTTAGGATCAAAATGTAATAATTCCAAAAATGCATGTAATCCCTTGGAAAGATGTGTTGATTCAATAAGTTTAATCAAAGATCAAACATGACATTTTGGCCTCCACTATAATTCTTGTAAATCTGATGATCATGGAAACCTGTAAAGGTAAACACTTCTGGTTTTTTTTACTTTCAATTTTATTTTTCCTTACCTTGAACACAATCTGTTTTCCAGAGGCCAGGATCAGAGCAGCCACCAAGCAAACTATTCTCAAGTATTGGTGTATCAAGCTTACAGAAAAAAGACAACCTACCGGAAATACTCAACAAATCTTCTGCCAGAAGAAATCCAGCTAGTTGCCGTGGAAGCAGTGAAAGACTTAGTGGACCTTCCGCAACCTGCTCTTCTAGTAATTACAGTGAAGGAAAAAGAAAATTAGTTTGCAGGTCTAATTCAGAAAGCCAGTGTTTGACAGTGTTGAAGGATGTGGCTGCAACCCATGCAGTTGCACACTCCACTCCACAGAAGTCAGTGCAAGACAGTACTGACTTGCTCTGCAGTCCTGAAATTTTAATCATTCCTGATACTCCAGAGGACAGGCTTTATAAAAGCAAGACTGCATTGAAAGCCGTAGCCATCAGCCGAAGTTTTTTACGCCCCGTTTCACTTCTGACAACAATGCCAGGGAAGAAAACTGTCTCTCCAAAGTCAAAGGTGAAGCGAGTTTTGAAAAAGCCAGCAGGAATAGTAACTGTAGAGTTTGGAGAGCATGGGGCTAGCATCCTGTCTAAAACACTGGAGGGAGGACATAGAGTCACTAAGAGTCTAGAAAAAAAGGGACAGCAAAGTTCATCATCTATCTGTGCTACTGATTCCTCATTCAAAGGACAGCTTAACATGATCACAGCACTTGAAGTAAACTTAGATCAGCAAAATATCACTGAAAATCTCAAGGAGACATATGATGACACATCTTTAAATCTGTGTCCAGAAACTGTTTTTGAAGAACATTTAGTAAATAATAATGAAAAGCAGGCAAATACACCTGAGAAGCTGTATTCTGATGGCAAGAACACAAAACGTATGGCAAAGTCAGGTATTTCACCTGTTGCAAAACGGAATAGCGGTGGCAAAATTGAAGAAGGGTGTGGTTCCAGTCGAGTGATTAAGGCAAAGAGGCAGCTTATTGCCATGGCAGGGTTTACAGATGTGAAGCAAATAGACAATCATGTGAATAGTTACCAGATTTCAGGATCCTCTAAAGCAAGCACAAAGGAGGCAAGTATATCTTGCAAAGATGATAACATCCTGGTAGAACTCCTAGAAGAGCTGACACCATTTCCCATGGTGCCTCAGTCATTATGTACAAAGGGGAAACATGCACAAACAGCAGCAGGTTCTAGACAATTGTGTTCGGTGAGTGGTCCCAAGGAAAAAGAGAACAAAAGCTTGCAGTCAGTGGCTGCAACAGCAAATGCCTATGGGTAAACCTAATAAGAACTTGCTCAATATGGATTTGGAACTAGCTCAGGAGCAGGAACATCATGAAACAATGTTGCCCAAATCGTGTTTGGAATCATCATCAGATGGCTGTTCAGTATCTTTCAAACGCTGCAGTACAAATTCAGATATTTCAAGCAGTCATTTGCCTGGTCATAATATTTCAGTTTTGTCTGATGCGTTGACTGATATGGAGATGAAATATTTTGAGCTAAGTGGTGATGCACTCAGTCTACCTCCTGTGAGCATGCAAGAACCTGGATCACCTGATGCAAACCCTTATAAGATTGTGACCCATTTGACTTCTTCCAAATCCAAGAAATATGGCACACAGTAAGTATAAGCACACTTGGGTTCATGAACGCATGTGTGTGTATGGATGTGTGATTATAAGTGATGTGTGAGTGATTTGTGAGGAAATCACAAGATATAAAATAGTTTGTCTTTGTACATGTTTTAATGCTAAAAAGTTAAATGCTGCCATATAAGTTTTACCAATATTGCAAAGAATAGTAGTGTAACAGACTGTCCCTTGCCTTTTTCAATCATTAGGGAGTGAAGTGTTAGTGCACTTGCTTTCGAGCAAGTTTTTTTTTTTTTTTTTTTTTTTTTGGTTAATTGTGAAGATGGTGCCCATTACCTCTCCCTTGCTGCTTTCTCTTTCCCATCCTTTATGGAGTCAGATACCCATTCCCACAGCTGGGTTAACTGGGGGGAAGTTTGCTGCGCATAACGGGTATCAAACCAGTGCACCTCTGGGCTTTGCAAGCTGACCTGTGAAAGGATGATTTATTTAAATCAGTGTTATAATGAATTGTTATAGCATGACTGGGAAGGTTTTCTGTTTTAATCTTTTGCTACTTTCTTTGCATTTTTAAGCAATGTTTAGTCAGATTTGTTTTTTTGATCTAGCATTTTTCTGGTAGTATCTTGTTCACACAGTATTAATAGTACATTTATATTTTGCAATTTCATTCAACATACTTATTGCACATTTCAATGCTAAAATAGAAACAAGTTTACTATGAGGACTACTGTCTTCATACATACATGAATGTAAATTCACACACTAGAGCACCCAGAGAAAACCACTGACAGTCAGCCTTATAAATATGTGTCAGCTCTGAGATTTGATCCATGACATTTGATTCTGTTGTGATGGCATGTGCATCATCCATTATCCCATCAATTGCCCCAACATCATCTGACCAGAGAATTTTTCCAAAGTGGTTATAAAATGGTCATAATCTTAATTGCAATATTGGTTCATGTGTTATATACATACATACATATATATTCAGAAAGAATAAATATTTTTATTAACAAAAATGCATGTGTTGTAAAACTAAACATTTGTCTCTGTGTGATAATATGTGTTTTGTAATATTGACTAGCGCACATCAACCTTTTTCTTTTTTCTTTAAGAGAGAAGGCAGCTGAAAAATCATCCGAGCAGATCATTTACAGAGCTCTGGAACAGATTTACTGTTTGTGCTGTTTCACGAGATTCGTAAGTGTGCTAAAGACAGTTTAAAATAAACAATATTTTCCTTATTTAATTGTTTTATTTTAATGAGTTTACAATATTTGTACACATTTTAAAGGACACCCTGAACATATTACTTTATCTTACAGTTTAAGCATATTTTCTGTATAAAGAAGAAACAAAAAAAAACTATAAAGGCTGCTTAGGCCACAACACTGGTCTGTGGTGCACTCCATCTGGGAACCAAGTGTTGTAAACAATAAGAATTTGTGGACAATAACAGCAGGCAACATGAAATAATTTCAGAGGAAGTTAATTGCATTTATTACTTCAGGAATTATGACCTTCATTTGGAACTTGCCAAGGCTGGTGACGAAGAAGTGAAGTACAAGTGCATCTTGCAAGAATTTTGGTGAGGGGGAGAAAAACAAGTTTTATTTTCTTTTTAGGCTTTCTGTTAAGATTTAGTCTTTCCATGAAATTTCTTTTTCCTGTTTTTCAAATAGAATATTTGTAAATATCTGTTTTTCTCTTTTCCATTGATATGAAGCCTTCTGTTGTTTGTGGAGAAATATTGTTTTATTTAAATGGGTTGAAAAGAATTTTTTTTTATTTAGAGATCATATGGTTATTTGTGTGATTTAGGTCAGATACACATGTACAGCCAGGGGACATTGTCAATATCCTAGTGACAGAGGTCAGTCTGTTGAAAATGAAAGAAATGTAATGATTGTCAACAACAGTTCTGGACAGATTGTTGTTAACCCAGATTTGCTGCTGTCTGGAACAACCATTGTTTCTGGAGTTCACTGCTTAAGAAGGTAACATTGATTGTATCATATTAATTTTAAAATCCCAGTGGGTGGTGTTTTTTAATTTGTATCTGGATAACTTTTTGTTGAAAAACTAGTACAGTTTCATATTTCTACACTACAGTACAGGAAGGAAGCTTAGGATTTTGATTCTTGTGATAATGCAATAAAATACAACTGCGTAATATTTAAAAAATTAAAGGCCAAACTTCTACTTTAGGGCAGGAGAGAACGGTTTGACCTAGGAATGAGAGGTGAAGAACACAAATAGTGCTGGCCATCCTAGTGGTCATGCTTAGTTTATTGCTTCCATCATGCCTGACATATGTTAAGTTGAATGTGATCCACTCAGACCATTCTGAATGACTTAAGTCTGTTATGAGTAGCACTCTTCAGGAAGGTTAATTTCAGCTAGTTTAAAGAATAATTTAAGAATGTTTATTTGTTCTGTGTATCCACCTGTGGTTCTCAGAAACAACCATTTCTAAATTGTCTTTCTTAACATTCTTTAATTTCCATATATGTTTACTGAGATATTATTTTAAGTGCCTCCAGCAGGTTACAAACAGAGTTGTCTCTTGTCTTTTTCAGATCTGTTTTGAATGAAAAATTCAAGGTAAAGTAGTGGTAGTGTCTGAGCTGCAACTGTTTTATTCACTGTCATTACACAAAAGGAAAACTAAGTAAATCATCTTGTCACAGGCAGATCCCCTTAAAATGTAACTGAGCTGTTCAGGAGAATATTTTGCCACTAAATCCCAGTGATATTCAATAAGGCCATCAATTATAAAATTTATTCGTCAGATTACCAGGTAATTTTGTTTTCTTTTGCTTGTTTGCTGAATGTTGAATAATTTTTACTATTTCATGCTGTGATGATTGCTTGCTATTTTCTCAGGGTTTAGATGGCAAAAACAACCACATGCTTTATGGCAATCGCATTTAGCTTTCTTGAGAGCTTTGGACCAGACCTAAGAACAGTAACAACTATACATACAGCTGAGTTAACTATATTAGTCCATTTCTCATCCCATTGCCCACCCCTGCTTGGACTGAAGGGTAACTTGACAAAGAAAGCCGTTACGTACTATGCCACTCTCGAACTTTTGTAGGTGGCATAGTAGGGAGATTTGACTGTATTGATTATTAAAGACATACATATTCTTTGTGAAAGGTTGGTTATAATCAGCAGAATATATTGATAGTGTTTGCTTGATATGCATGAGAATTTTTTATCAATAAGGGTTAATAATTTTTTTGTTGTAACCAATGCTGTGTTTATGGTACATCTTATGTCTTTATCACTTTGTAAATGTCTGTATTTTCAGGCTGTGAAAAATCAAATACTAAATAGAGATGACATCATGTCTACAGCAGAGATGATTGTACAGTCACCAAAGTTTCTGCATGAAATGTGAGCCAGCAATAGTTTGTGATTTCAGATATTGATAGTGTTGCTTGAATCTGCTGAACCTGTTTCTTTTTTCTTGTATCATTGATGTACAGTGTCATGGAATACATGTATTCCTATGTACAGTGTCATGGAATACATGTATTCCTTAAATGCAGTCTTATTTGACCAGGTATGGGCAAGGAGTAAGGGAATCTCAAGTCCTGTGTGAAGTGCAGTCTTACATTGAACCACTTCAGACATGGCAGAAGCAACATGTGGATGTGACTGATAACTCTCAAAGGTGATTGTTGAAACCATGGAGAAATATTCTTAATCTTTGGCCTTGGTAATCTGGCTTTCATATTCTTTTTGAGGACATGGCATGGGGGAAGTGTAAAGATGAGATCATCATACCTAAACTCTAAAAAAATTATAAAAATGTATTAAGATAAATGAAGCCATTTTAAATGCATGTCCATTTTATCAATTTTTCTTCATCTTTCCCCTTTTTCAATTGTTGCAGACCTGTCTCAGAAGTAAGTGTAGTTAAAATACACGACATTGAAGAGACCATTTGGTCACCAAGGTAAAATACACAGTTTTTTTTAATTACCTTCAGAAAATTTAAGACACACTGTCCAGCACAAGTACTGCTCTGCATGTCAAAATTGTGAAATTATCTTAGATATTAATCCATTTCAACTAAGCTGGCAGACAGTTAACATTTACTGCTTGTACATTAATTTTGTTCTGTTTTTACTGTAAAACCGAATTTAAAATAAAAGAAGTTATTACTTTCCATTGTTTTCATTTGCTGATACTTTTGATATAATGTATATAGTTGTGATATGTGAACAGAGGTATAATTATTTTATAATTGCTTTTCAGATATGGTATCAAAGGCAAAATTGACATGACTGTTGAAGTGAAGGTAAACATGTGCTAATGATTTTTTTTCACATGATTACTTCTCAGTTAACATCATCTGTAGGTACATTGTAGAATGTGTAAATTCCAGAGAGTATAGAAAGGGGTTCTCTTCTCTTTACTTTTATTTGTCAGATTAATTTATCTTTGCATATTTGCAACTCAGTCACTGTCATTGTTGATTATAATGATGGTGGTGGTGGTGGTGGTGATGATGATGACTGCTGCAGATCTACAGTCTATTGTTACATTATTTTCATAGCTTGGGAAAAAACCTGGACAGGTAATTAGGAAAGTTTTGCCTCTGGAGTTGAAGACAGGGAAAGCTTCTTACTCTGTGGAACACAAAGGGCAGGTGAGTAGCTTAGAGTTTTCAATTTTATTTATCTTTTGTTTTGTTTTCATCCTGATAACTTTCTAATTATCAGCAGTGTGATGTTGTTTCAGGGCATGATACAAAGGATATTTCCTGTGGTCATTTTTGATCATTTGAGAGAGTGAAAATAAACTTATCTTGTCCCATTAAATAAACATGAACAGTGCTATTACTTCTTTTGTGTTAAAGTTTTTGATTTTGATGTCTACGATGAAAAGTCCTTTCTCATGCCTGCTTTTAGAGTAGATTGTGGACTAGATGCAGAATGTTGGAGATATTTTTTAGCATGATTTTTACACAAAACACTGTAAAGATTTGGTCAGGGGTCAAAATAATCTCAGAAGAAATCTCTCTGATATCTTAATTGAGAAGAGCTTTTCTCCACATCTTCTTCAGATAACACTTCACTCTCTCTTGTCTTCGTCAGGTAACACTTTACTCTCTCATGACATCAGATCGCCGTGATGATCCAGAAGAGGGATTACTTTTGTACCTGAAGCAGCCAGATATGAAAGTAATTCCTGTTAAGGCAGAAAACAAACAAGGTAGTTTTTTACTTTTAAAGCATTAGTTGATTACATTTGTTCATTAATGTTTGAGACTTAACTAGAATGAGCGTTATATTTAGAATATAATACAAACCTTTTTTGTCAGTATTAACTGCAAAATCCTGTAGAAAAATGAATACTCAAGTATTTCTTTTTGTCCATGCTTTCCTCTCTTGCTCCAGCCCTTGTTTTATTCTTACAAACATTTCACTCTTTATTTGTTAATTTTATTGATGAAAGCTGTTTTAAAATCCAAATTAGGAAAGCTGTAGAGTGTGAATAAGGCCTTTTGTAACTTTCAGGTTTGCTACAGCTTCGTAATGAGATGGCTCACTACTTAAGTCGCCAGACCATCAAAACTGTTGAAGATGATGGTCACGCAAATTACCGTATAGGTCACCTGCCAAACCCAATCGATAACTTGAGGTCATGCAGCAAGTGTCCTCAGCTGCTTACCTGTACCATTTTCCAAAGGTGGGTTCGCACGAACACTTGTCATGAAGTGATTGGTTTTATGTGCCATATGGGCTAGCTGCAGATTCAGAATTTGTAGATGCAGCAAAACATACTATAGAATTGATGCATAAGAAGTGCTAAACAGTTTTCTGATTCTTGTAAAGATGTAACAAGTTTATCTTAATGCTGGAGGACTGCAGAGATTGGAACTCCTCATTATATTCATTGTCTTCATGGGGTCTTCATTCAAGCCAATCGCATTTGCAGTGTTCCAAATTTTTAGTTCTCTTAATTTTTGGACTATTGATGATTAGTAAAAGTAAAAGTTAATCAAAGATCTTTTATGCTTGTTTGTTCAAGTCTATTTTTATTAAGGGTCATGAATGATTTTAATTTTCCTACTTTGGAATTAGTTTTCATGCTTTGCAAGTGTTGGTGTGTTTGTGATTTTGTGCTTCAGAAGTGCAGAAGAGCTTCAGCTGGCTGAAAACCATGCTATGAGGAAGCTGCTACCTGACACTTTGGCCCACTGTCTTCCACCCATCTGCAATACTTCACACACTGGTTTCTATGTATGGAACTTGAACAGGCAGTGAGCAGTCAAAAGGGCATCAGTGGCATATGGTGTCTTTCCAGTGCAGAAAGGTGATGTGAATAGACTTGGTCCACCCCCACATCCTCATCCTAGGCTTAGTCTCACTATAAATGATAATGCTTTGGCTGAAATTGACGATATGAGAATTCAATTTTGAATTGTTCAATTGAGAAAGAGATCTTGGAGGGAAACAAATAGGATTCTTAGTCATTTATCTAGAAGAGAGAATATGATCAAATTATTTTGACTTGACAGAGAGCATCAGGGAGATTGCCTGCAGCAGATGGTGATTTCGAGCACGATTCTAGGAGTGCCAGAGTCACAGAGCTTCACCGAAGGCAAGGGATGCTGCGTCCGATTTCAACGCAGACCAGGGTCAGTCAGCTTAACATCTCAAAAACATCAGACAGGACTTTCAGCATGAACTTATCTTTCATTGTTCTTTTTTATTTTCGTTAGTACTTTATTATCTGAGATAAATTATGAAATAAATAACACATTAAAATGGATGCCATGTAGTATGCAGCAAAGTGATAGTGACTGATCTGTTGCTGGATTAGCTGTTGTTATCTAGCTACATTATTATGATAAAGAAATGAAATGGCAAGTGAACTAAAAGTGACTTTTGTACCGTTTTTTTCATTACCATTGTTGTTAGTAAATGTTTGAGAATGATTTAGATCTCCTTTAAAAAATCTTTCCCTTGTGCTGTATGAACGATACAAGCCTTACTGGTTGTGGTGTGTCCTGAACTTTAGATTTTCAGGTTGTGCCATAAACACTGTTGGAATCAACAAGAATGACTCAGTTGTGATCAGTTCTGAAGATGGCCGCCTTATTGCACTGTCAACAGGCTTTATCAAAGACGTGTCCGAAGATGCTGTAGATATAGTGGTAGACAGGTAAGTAATATGTAGTTACATTTTTGTGTTTTGTTTGTTTTTAACCATGGCCTGTTTTTGGAGAATGTATGGTAAATGTTTCATTTAACATGCCATTTAAATGGGATGCTTTTCAGGGATAGTTTCCATGACAACAAAGAATTTCGGACTGAAGTGTTCCGTATTGATCGTTGTGATACATACAGTTCAGCCAATTACCTTATGTCTAACTTGGCCCGATTGATGGAGTCCAACCCTCACAGGTAGGTGCACTGCCTTTTCATATTTTGCATTTCTGATTTTGTTAAATGCATTTTTAACAATTTTAATGAAAACTTCTTTTGCAGTATTTAAAAATATTCTTGCATTTCTTCTTCTCATTGTTCTAAAGGGTCTGCCATGTTTGTCTTATACATAAACTACTTTCTTGTAATTTAATTGTCACATTAAAACAGATAAAAGTATCTTTTGTTTCTGAAAATTTTTTGCAGTGAAAAATTAAGGTCACTTGTCATAGACAGGAAGAAGCCAGAATTCAGCCTGACTTTGTCCAAGGCAGCTGTGGGGAGAGGTTTGATCTTTGGGCAATTAAATTTTTGATTTTGAGCTAAAGGCAAATTGTGAATTACTCCAGTCATGCAATTTCTTTTCGTTTTCATTAAAATCAAAATTTTCATTGTAGTTGCCCAAAAACATTTTCCATGTGTTATAAATATGGTATTCTAATACTCTATGGTAGAAAACTTTTCAATATATTCAAAACAAATGTTTTATTTCTTGGAGTAGGTGTCCCACCTTCAAAATGAAACATTTTTATTACAGTGAAAAATATTTTTCGACCCCTAAACAAGCCACAGAAAACAGCCATTTTGAAGGTAAATATTGACTGGGTGAATAGTTAGAAATAGAAGCTGCAGAAAACAGTCATTTTGAAGGAAGATGTAGATTAGGTGAATCTATATTTACCTTTAGAAGGACTAATTAGGAATGTATTCTGATCTGTGCTGGCTATGAAGAACCAAAGAGAGAAAGTGTGTGCATGCATGCATGGATGTTCTCAAAGAAAATGAATCTTACAAGTTTTGTTGTGCAGGAAGATTCTTCTCTCTGCCTTCAGTTAATTTGCTAAAGATGAATTTTTAAATTGTATTTTAATAAACAAAATATCTTTTCCTCTAGGTACTAATGTGCAAAGATTATGCATTAATAAAAGGCTACCCAGGAACAGGTTAGTCCTCTACATTCCTGTAGATTTTCCCTGTATAGCAGCTTTGTCCATTTATCATTTTAAATTTATTAGTTTGTCTTTTTTTCCTTTTAGACATAATATAATAATAATTCTTATAGTTTAAGGGTGAATTTCTGATCAATGATTTTAAGTCATTAAAGCCATCCCAGATGACATCTGATCAGCATAATCAATAATTGGTAAAGCAAAAGATGTTTTTATACTGTTATGGTTGTTTTCCTTCTTAACTGATATTTATATTGCTTGAGATAGTCGATCAACAACTTTCTAGCAACATAATTTATGTGCTTGTCCCTTCTACAGTTATTCCAAGGTAAAATGCCAAGATGTTTATGGGAGGTTGATTGTTATAACAAATTATTTCCAAAGTTCAGGTCATGCATAGTTTTGGAGCCTCGTTTAAAGTTTGGTAATTCAGTTCTTCCTTCATTAAACTTTGCTTTCCATGCTTCAACCTATTGCTATATTTTTATATGCATTTCTTGACCTCAGGGAAGACATCAACCATTGTGAGTTTGGTAAAAATTCTGAAAGAGCTTGGACACTCTGTACTGTTGACCAGCTATACTCATTCTGCTGTAGACAACATTTTGCTTAAACTGAAGGAGGTACACTAGACTGTAGATGTCCTTTTTTGTTTGTTTGATTTTTTTTTTCTTTTGGTTTATATAATCTCAAGCCTCGAACCCTAGAGCAAAGTGCATAGAACATTGGTGGGACCTAACTGAATGGCTAAACACCAAGCAATAGTTGAAATCTTCATAAAATGTGAGGAGTTTATAGACTACTATATGCTAGCCCTCCAGCTAAGGAGTTATCCACCTGACTCTTGAGGTTCTAGGACTTGATTGTGATTTGCATATGGGTTTGTAGAGTGTTTTTAGACATTCGTTTGTGTTCTTATACATTGCAAGTATGTTCTCACAGATAAAAGAATTTATGCCACAGTTTACCCGCATTACCCCAGAATATCTTTATTTTCTCACCAATAGTCTTTTCTCAAAATTGGTTATTATTTTGTAATCAAGGGAAATTCTGTGTGCTCTTTGATTTGTGAACCAGGATAATGTTCCATTCCTACGCCTGGGCAGATCTAGCCGTGTTCATCCACACCTTCAGAATTTTGTTGCTGAAAACTTGACTCTAAATATCAAGTCTGTCAGCGAACTGAAAGAATTTTACAGCTCATATGTAAGTTGACAAGTGATTTTAAGTGAATGTAAACCATAATTTTTTTGTTCAATTACTTTTTAATTTTTAAAATTATTTTAGCTCATCTGTTTAGTTATATTTCTGGTTGGTTGTATTTTTCTTTGCATCATGGAAATTTTGTGCTTGTCATGCAAACACCTCACATTTTCATTGTTTTCCCTATAAAATTGTTTTGTTTGTTTTTAACTTGTGAGCATTCTTTAGAAAGCTCTTCCATGGCATTTTATGAAAAGATCTCTAAATAATTTTCAGGCAATAGTCGCGACAAGTTGTCTGGGCATCAATCATCCTGTGTTCCAGCAGCGTAAGTTTGACATCTGCATTGTTGATGAAGCATCTCAAATTCTACAGCCAGCATGTCTTGGCCCTCTCTTTCATGCTGAAAGTTTATACTGGTTGGAGATCTGCACCAATTACCACCAGTGGTGCAGAGTACAGAAGCCAGGTAAAGCATATATGTATTATTACCAATGTTTAAGTTACTTGTTAAACTAATTTAGAAGTTTTTAATGAAAGAAGTTCACCCTGCCCCACCCCTTCCTACCCAAATAAAAAAAAAAAGCTTAACATTGAGTCCAGCCTTGTCCTTTAATTCTGATACTCAATTAATTTTTTAAATTAAAAAAAAAGTCATAAAAAAGGAGGAAGATAAATCAAAAATATCATTAAAGTTCAAGAGTTAAGAGATAAAATTCTCTTCCTACCTTGTTTCATTGTGATATTGCACGTTCTTATAAATAAAAAAAAAAACCTCAGGATATCATTCTGTTTCCCAAAAAGATTTTGATACAAGCTTACACACAATTGATCACTGATATACACACCATGCAAAAATGAATAAACGTAAGTTATGATTCAGAAGAACAACTTTAGTGGCCCGAGGCTACAAAGGGCATGTGTGCCCTTGCGCCAGGATCACATTTTATATAAAAGATACGCGAAATCCTCGGTGTCACAGCATCTTCTGTCTCCAAGCACGTACCAGCGAGAATGACTGAATTTTATGACTACATAGTTTTGTAGTGAAAATGACTAATCAAAATGGCGGGGCCCCTTAAAGCGCGGGGCCCTAGGCAGATGCCTCGTCCGCCTGCCCCTAAGCACGGCCCTGAACGTAAGTTATTAGGAAGAAGAACAACAAATTGCTAGTTGACTTAGTGTGTGCACTCGCCATCATTTTTTAAAAGAAAGGTATGCACAGAGAAATTCAAACCTTCAAACTAGCATCTGTCTTGTCAGCAGTGAATAGCCCTGAACTAATTGTATTGTTCTTTTTTTTTTTTTTTCAGGTCCTTGGGCATGGAGGAAAGTTTGTTTTCACGTCTTGATGGATCTGGTGCCACATACGAGCTCTGTCTACAATACAGGATGAATAGGTTGAAAATTTTGGTTACATTTCTAATTTGTAACTGAAATAGGTTCCATACAGGCTAAATGTACACCCCTTTAGTGAAAACTTCCCTGGACTTTGAAACCAACCATTGAGGACTAAAAACAAAATAAACAAAATCTTTTACGTATGGTCATGGGGGAAAACAACTTGGCTCACTTCATATATAAAAGGTAAAGATTCCATAACCAGGGAACCACATGCAGTGAACAGATTCACTCTGTTTATGGTAATGTATGTGAAAGGCTGAGTGCAACCCTTTGCTTCTTCTACATTTAACTCATGAAAGAGTTTGATAATTTAAGATTATTAACAGCTAAGGGACACAGCCTAATGTCCTGATTCCCTAAAAGACCTTGTACCCAATCACTGTTAAGCAGACAGGGAAGTTTTTACTTGAACGGGTCTTTGCTTGGATGTGTGACATTTTGTAAAGAGGGCATGTTAACAGCATAAAATGTCTAAAAACAATTAATTAGCTTTTAGTGTTTATTTTAGTATTTGGTTTTGCTAGCTGTGATCTCTCACTCTCTAGAAAAACTATTTTAATTTGCTTTGCCTGCCAACTCCTGTGTTTTGTGTGAGAAGCTGTTTTAACAGGTATAGGAGAACATGCTTGGGTGCGAAGATGTTTGTGAGTATGAGGTCATTCAGCCATCCTTCCCTTGAGTGGTACCAGTTGTTAGGGATTTTGGGGAGCACATGGATAGTGGACAAGGCTTGAGAACCTGTCTTTTGAACAATTGTGAGCAGATCCTGTTCAGTTATGGCCAGTGCATTCTTTCACATTCATAGTTCTTCCCCTGGCCATCGCGGCATCAACCTCCCTCCATAGTGCTTTGAAAGACAGTCTTGCGGCAAAATGTCGTGCCAGGTCATGTCAAAAAACCAGACTAGATTAAGCTGCTTGATTTGATTTAAAGATACAGTACACATTCCAGTAAATGTTGTTTTTCGTTACTTGCTTTCATATCTATTTATTATTCTGTGAACATTTCAGTACCATAGTACAGCTGGCCAATGATTTGGTGTACAATGGCGCCTTGCAGTGTGGTTCACCTGCTGTTGGATGTGCAACAGTGCAACATGTCCCAGTTCCTCTTGTAAGGCTAAGGACAACTTTTCATTTAGTGCAGCTTGATTAAAAAGAAGTTTCTCTAAATACTGACTGCTGTATGGCTTACTAGCTTACATAATTTTTTTTATATTGGTATATTACGATGCATAAAATGTAACTGAATTTCAAATTTTCAACAGAATGCAGTCCAAATAGAATCCAAAAATAGTCTGATTGGAAAGTCAACACATATTTTTGCTTAATTTGGTCATTTTTTGCTGATAATGAAGTACAACCTTTGTTGATAGACTAACACTCCAGAATGGATGAAGGTAGTCCTGGACTCATCTCTGGCTAAAGCTGTCGTCTTTTTAGACACCAGGCAGGTGAGTGAGATCAACGTGGAGCTTTATACTGCATCCCTTACCACTCTGTCATCTCCAGTCTGACTCTTGCCATGCTGAAATCCCTCTGACTTGCCATCATGGGGTCTATTCTACATGGTTGTTTATGTATATATATGATTTATGTAAAGCGTTGTGAGCAAAAATTTCTTGTAAAATCGCTATATAAATCCTCATGATTATTATTATTATGGCTGCACTTTGGGCTTTGTCCGTGATGCCATATCTCTTTAATCTGAATAGTAAGCAGACTTTTATGTGTGAATTACTGATTTTCTTCTGCTTTCCAGATATCAGCACCTGAAATTTCAGATGGACAAGGCTTTTGGAACAAAGTGGAGGCATCTATAATTGTTAACATTTGTCACTTATTTCTACAGGTACAAGCAAACTTTCATATAGATTGCCGTAATTAAAATTTCTCTAAAATTAAGTTTTTGAACTACTGTGTTGTCTTTGTGACTAATCTTCAGTCCAATAATAACAACATAATATAAAGAAGAGAAGGACACACAAAAGGGTTCTGACAAGTTAAAGTCTCCAGCAAGAAGAATTTTCTTACTGGATCTGTCCAGACTTACATGGGCACAAAAAAGTTTTTTTGTTGTTGTAATGTTTCTGGTGATTCTCAAAATACTAGTGTTGTGCTCCAGTCGTAGCGTCCCATAAAGTAGCTGGGAGAAGAATCTGAAAATCAACTTCACTCACATTAAAATAAAGTTTCTTATAATATTGACCCTTAAGTGTTCATATTCTCGATAAATTTCTGTCAGACTTTGCCTCATCGCATAAATTGTTACTTACCCAAATGCATTTTGCCCTTTGCATGCGCTGTCCTAGCAATCCTCTTGTTGGTTTCCCGTTCCTGTAATATTATTTAAGCTTACTTTTTGCAAATCATACGTGTCAACCCACACAATGTTCTTTACCCCTGGGAGAGGTGCATGGTAAACATAATTCATATGAGCATTTTTATTTGTGTGTGCACGTGTGGTTTGTAGGCCGGCGTGCGTGCCAAAGACGTGGGTGTGATCGCGCCGTATCGGGCACAAGTGCAGCACCTCCGGAGACTAGCTAGTCAGCAGCAGCCACTGAAGGGCCTGGAGATCAACACAGTGGACCAGTACCAGGGCCGGGACAAGGCCATCATCCTTGTCTCCTTCGTGCGCAGCTGCGCTGGTGGCGGATCTGTCGGCGTAAGAATCTTTGACGTCCTTTACAATAACTGCTTTACATACAAGTGGCTTCATAACTTTGAAGTCTTTACACCTCTTGAGTGAAAGAATAAGTGGAAGCAAGTGTGTGTAGACACGGACTGATCTTTAGCTGGATGTACACCCTCAGGTCGACGTCGGACCTACGGATGGCATCGACAAGCTCTGCCTGAGCACAATGTGTGATTGTAATTATTTTTTTTTTTTTTTTTTGTTTTTGCAGAAGTCTGGGCTTCTTCAGGATGTTCGCCGCCTCAACGTTGCCCTGACGCGAGCCAAACACAAGCTGGTACTGGTGGGCAACACCCAAACTTTGTCACAGTACCAGCCTCTGCGGACATTGCTGAACAGTCTGCAGGAGAGACAGCAAGTATCCTTTGTACGCTGGTACTCATGTCTTTTCCTTGTATCACTCACTGATCGTCTGACCTGTGGCAGCGAAACGTGTGGGTAGTTTCTTTGGTGTAGGTATGATACTTGACGGAGGTTAAGTGTTCGTAGGGAATGAGCCTCGCTTTCGAAGACAGTCCTTAACGACTTACGGTTGTATTCAGTCTTCTCTTCCACATACGGGGTAGGTCTCTTAAGTAGCCCGCCTCCTATAACACCCACAGACGAGGCGGGCTACGTGCGTGCGTGCGTGCGTGCGTGCGAGATACAACCTGCAACTGTTTCTTTGTGCAATTTTTGTAAACGTAGACAACAGATGTAACAAAGTATATTGATCTTCTAACTCTAGTAACATTTTAAAACTCAACATGGTGTCCGTGTTTGCCTTAATCACCGCTAGATCATTTGCTTACCAGTTGACGCGTGTTCCTCTTCACCTGCCAGGCACCATGACAAAGTATAAGGGCTATCAAAGAAAAATACTTGAAGAATCTCGCAACACTGATGTGCCTGCTTTGATCTCAGTAGTTAGAAAAAAGCAGTTTGAAGGCGATGTCAATAGTTTTCAACAGTGCATGGTTTATGCATGCAGTGCTTGTTAGCTTTTCTTATACGTTCATTTTTGAGTTAAACTAAATTATTCTGGATGTGGGTATCAGGGATATGAAACAACGATTTTTCTTTAGCACTGAGCTCTCTTTTGTGTTTTACTTGTTTAATTTACAGGCAAAGTCATAAATCAAGAAATAAAATTGTGTGCTCGAGTATATTTTTACCACAAGGAGGGTTTCTTCATTTTCTGTTTCATTGAGATTTTGGCACATACATCGTAATATTCTTTCTTATGATATTAATAAATTATTATGTCAAAAGCATGGACTTAAAAATCTATTTTGTTCCTTTTTGAAGTGTGTATAAAAGTTCCATTTTTATTGTAAACTAAGGCAACAGTAAACCCAGTTTTGTTTAGTCATCTTGATAACAGTATTTTAAAATACTCGCTCAATGAAATCTCCATCTTTTAAAATCTAGTGATCGTAAAAACTGAAGAAACCACATTTCACAGTAATTATACTCCTTTCTTTTCCTCAGTGGGCTTCTTGTCTCGGATTTCTCCCATGGTGCCCTTGAACGTGTTCGGGGCTGTCGGATCTTCACGAACTGTCTCCTTTTAAGTGTACTTGACCCCACGAGCCTTCCGTTATCACCGGCTCTGACCTGCCCTGTGAAACTGCAGGTGGAGTCTTTTGTTTTTCTCAGTTGGCAGCGTGTGCAGTGAAATGAGTGATAATCACGCATCTTTGGAGACAGGAGGGAAAAAAATCTCTTATACATAAGCACCTTACAATCTCCTAAAGACATAACAGTTTGTTATTATTTGCGTATGTAGGTGGGAGTTGTAGGTTATAGTTGTTATCGACTATTTTTATTTTAAATACATAAGTAATCTAACGTAAAGTTGAATGCACTTTTTTCATTTGCTAGATTCGTTCATTAAGCCCGCGCCATTCATCATTCTAAAAATTTGCCTTTGGCAGAAACAATTAGTAGCTATAAGCGATATTAACTTGGGTCATTTCCGATTTTTACTAAATAAATCAATTACTGTCTTCACCATGCACTGAACACATTTTTTTTTCGTTTTAATTCTTAAAATGGTGTTCACTGTGGCACAAGAGTGCGATGTGCTTGCCTAACGAAGTAAACAACTAATTTATTTTTTTCATTTTTAAAAACCGCTAAACTTTATTAGATTCATGGTTCACAAGATTCACAGCTTCTGTTTTAATAGTTGCCTTCTCAGAGCCATCAACATCTTTTAACAAACTATTCTTTTTTATCCTTTCTGTTTATTAATTTTTGTTGGTTTATATGAGTTCATTAACTTCATTGTCTTTGTTTTATTGTCATCAGGAAGTCTTGTTTCCTTGATTCAATAAATCTGACAGTTTCTCGTGTGACATAACCTTTAGCTGCTGACACGGCGTTAAACACGGCCGTCCAACCTTTCTACTATTGTTATTGACTAATGATAATGGGATTTGTTTGCCCACATCATGTTGTCGCATGGACGACCTATAGTGAAAACTGTAGGTATATCACTTTAAAAACTATGCTCGAGATTTTGCCGCTGCTAGTGATTGCATCATCACAAGTGTTTCTGTTTACTCTCTACAGTTCTCAATGTTCCTTCATGGTTTGGCATGATCTGTACAGGGTTCTTTCAATCCTTTTCATTACACAATCGACGTTGTTTACCACAATATATTTTGTTGACTAATCTCATTCATTACTATGCCTGACAATTATCAGTAAAGTGTCAACATTTTTTTTTCTTCATTGTCCATGGTTTGCTGTCATTAACTCCAAACAAGCTCTCTTTAGGTCTTATTAATCGCAGCAGCAGCACCTCCACCCGTCTCGAGCAACACCCCTCCCACGTGTTCCGCGCGCTATCTGCAGTCCACGTATCGGAAGAAGACTCGCACGACTCAGACAACACATTCTTTTTTCCCACGCCAGATGTGCCGCAACAGTCATCTGTCCTTCCCCTTCAGCCCCTCTTCCATCCCATTCAGCTCCTCCATCCACCAGCACCCCAGCCCCACCCGGGGCACCACCCCTTATCCACAGACCCATCGGCCCGTAGCAGCTCGTTGTTAGTCACATCTCGGGGTAATGCCCACCCTCGTTACACGAGCGCCAAATGTTGCACGCACAGACTTGTAATCCAAGGGTTTGTCACAGCTGCCCCTTCATGCCCTTCAAATTACTTTGGACTTAAATTAATGGAACGGGGAGCAATCATGGCGGGTACATCTGATGTCGATGTACTCAAAGCATTATTTAATTTTCCAGTGTCTCGTGCATCCTTTCTTACATCCTGTGTCTGGGAACGAGCCGGCATCCATCCAATGAATCTGTCCTTTCTACTAGAGTAACTAGACCATTTGTAATGACTGTTTCAATTACTGTGCAAAATCGCTCTTCTGTTGCAACTTTACTCAAGTACTTCTGTCTACACATTTGTAAAGAGAAGAAATCTGCGAATGAACTAACATCCGAGGCCGAAAGCAAGAGTGCAGCTCGAATAAATTAAACATGAAATACACTGTACAGTGTATGGGAATTATTTTTCACAATGGAAAGAATAGAAGTTAGGATGAAAGATAAACGATAATCGGTATCAGCAATGTCTTGAATTTGAAATTCAACCCAGTAAAAAGAAAGGTTCGGGGGAATACTGTATTTTTTGTCAATATTACATTTACTGTCTTTCCCGCCAGAACCGGACTTCCCTGTGCGGTAGACCTTCGCAAAGCCAGGATATCGGTATCAGCAATATCTTGCATTTCAAATTCAGCCCAGTTAAAAAAACAGTTTCAAAGGCGCTATAAGCATGTACCACTGTACATTTCAATGATTAAAAGATTTATTTAGCTCTATCTGTATTTTATCTTAAGGACTTGGGCAGAAGTGGTGTTTTTCTAGGCGAGAACAAAGCACCTGGGTGTGATGAACTATGGGCCGAGACAATTGAGAGGATGTAGGATGAAGATGTTCAAAAGTTTAAGAAGCTGGGGTGGGATGGGGGAAGGTTTTGAGAACTGTGTGGGGCTGGACTCATGATAACGAGTTTTGCTTGATTCTCTGTTTGTTCTTGACCTCTCGTTATCAAAGTTTTCGATAATTTGTGTATTTTCTCGTGTGAGTTCACTTATAACACCCATCCGCCCCTGTTAGCCCCCTTGTTGAAGCCCCGCTTTTCGGGTTGAGAGTGAACAATATCACCCAGACTGTTTCTCGCTGGGTGACTGAGATGTTCCTCTCCTTTCTATATTGCTTTCCTTTATATATATATTTTAGCCTTTATTGTTCTTTTACCTGTATTCTTTTGTGGACAGATTCCTCCCCCCAACCACCACCACATTTTTTGTTCGATTTCACTTTCTTATCTCTTGTCTCTAGTGATATTTCCCATTCAAGACTTTTTTTCCTAGGTTCTTTTTCTCGTAAGACTCCATCCGTCCATCTGCATGCAGGTTGACCGTGTCAGGGAAGGATGGCTTCTCTTTCAACCTGGACATTTCTTAGCCGGAGGTAGGTGTAGTCTTTGTCAAGCAATACCTTAGAAAGTCCTCCTTGGGTTTGTCAACAATTATTTTTACTAGGTCTTTGTTTAGATCCATCTCACCCGGTACTATGGTTGAATACCCGAAATTTGTATTACCAGGGTAAAGTTTACTTATTGACTCTTAAAGGTGATTTTCCACGTCCTTCACTGGGGCTATTATTTTCCTTTTCTCGCCTTTTTTTTTATTTTGCTTATTTCCTTAGTTATATTTTGTTTGCTCATTCCTTTTTTTTATATTAGTTTATTATAGTGTGCGATTATGCTTCACTATTTTAACCCAGGGTGTTGCTAACTTGACCATTTTTCGCCATGATACAACGCTTCTAAAGCGTTAAACGTCGACAACCATATTGCTAGTATTTACAAGAAGAAAAATTTGTTATCAGATTTAAAATTACTTTTTTGTAGATAACACGACCTGAAAAAAATCTGTGAGCGAAGAAATGTCTGCAAGGCCTGTAGCTACGAGGTTAAAAGCCACCCAGCTGTGGGTTGGGGGGGATTGGTCTGGGGAATTAGTTGAAGGGAGGGAGAACCAGAGCTGAGGGGGAGCAGAAACTGTGCATGCAAATGTACGAGATAAACAAAAAATTTTGCCACGTTTTCAGTAAAGAATATGATCGAGGACTGACTTTGAGCCAAACGAGGTTAACTCATGGAGTGGAGCTCTGTATCAACACACTGGTGGCCTCCTCATTGCAAGCTTGCTACCGAGCACCGCTTCCCATGATATTAATCATACAACAACACGTGGCGAGCATCGTAATGACGTGTCTAGGGAAGCAACATGGCGTCGTGGTGGTGGTGGGGCGCGGGGTGAGGGGAGAACTCCAACGTGTTCTGTCTGATAACTTTCTACTCTCCACTTCGCTCGGAGCTTTCGAGGAAATGCTAAAGCGCGTGGCACGGGGTTGGTGGGTGGCGAGGGAGACAGACACGAGGGAAGTCGCCATTTAGTGGATGACACGACGACGGCGATAACTGCCGATCAACAGCGTCACCACTAGTCACGTGGCATGGCTGCGGATGGTAAACTCGCAAGATGGCAGATGACCTCCGTGCACCCTTATGGCCCCTTCCCACGAACCCTTTGTAACATCCGTGTTGTCACGGCTCGTGCGCCAGCCGCTAGAGGGAGTGGTTGTCTCGAGGGTAAGGTTGGGGGAGAGAACTGAGAGGAAGGGGGGATAAGAGTTCGTTTTGGGGGTTTTCATTTCGCTGTATAGGCGGCTGGAGGTCCGCCTTTCCCCCAAACCCCTAGTTTTTTCCCCTCGAGAGGCCGGGAGCCAGTAGGAGTATAACTCGCGCCGGTGTAGCAGCAGTCACACACAGACCACCAGAAGCTGCACAACATCACACTGTCAGCCATCGTCAACGACACAGACAACCACCGTCATGGCAGCTCTGAATGGCAAATGGAAGCTGGTCTCGCTTGATAACTTCGAGCTGTATTTAGATGCTGTTGGTGAGATACTACTTCCTATTTATTTACTGCATGTTATCTATTGCATCATTTCCGTTACCGACAGTTTTAGACCATGCAGGCGCGTAACAGTTATTCCAGAGACATCTTTCATAGTAATTCCAGAATTATGTACAAATTCCAGAAATTTATGCACAGAAATTATGCAAAAGTTTCTTGCACTTCACATTGATGCTGCGTGCATTTTTGTTTATTTATACACTCATCTTATTACCTATTTCATTGTTTTCGTCAGTAATACTTACAGCACTGGACATTGCCCACACGCTTTACACAGAAGTTTAACTTGACTCACCAGATTCCTAGCACTTCACTAACATGTTGATGTTTTGTGTACATTGTTATTTTATTATTTACAATAATTATAAATAATCAATTAAAATGCTGAGTGATATTACTTGCATAGTTTTTGTCAGAACTGCTTCATTACTCCTAAAATATTTGTTGTTCGGAAATTAAAGGAGTTATACTGAAAACAAACTCCAGGAGTTTTGACGGAAATTCCACAACATTTACACAGAAATCCATGGCATTGTAATAGGAGACTGATGACCAATGCATGTATTATAATATATTTATATAGCGAGGGCGTACTAGGATGTGTGAGAGGGGACTAGATATTTGTACATTGTGACCGTTGTTATCGTCTTGTCCATGTTACAAACAGAAGTCAAACAGGACTTGAAGAGCCGATCTCGAAATGAAATGATATCGCGTACGTGTTTAGTTACTGAATCCCACATCTACCATGGCAACTTTATTATAAGTCCAACAAGCGCCAGGAAGTGGGACATCCTGTTGTGTGCAGAACAAATCCTTATGTAAACACGTGGTTGTTTTTGAATGTTTATTATTTTTACAAGTAGCTCTCGATGGAGATATTAATCAGACATGTCACACATGGGTCATGTTTTGTCACTCGTTTTAATGTGGTCTTATCTTAATACCAAAGGTCGTCAATATTCGACAACGTGTGATCCGGCTTTTGATAGTCACGTGACATTAGTACCGCGCATTTCTCGCAGGTTGTGACCACGTTATTGACTTCACGTACGATGCACGTAGCCGCCATTTTACATTTACGTGGGCACTGATGTAGAGGAGGGACAGATGGAAGACATGTGTGAGAGAGAAACTCAAGGCTGCTGCATGAGTGGAACAGAAGGACATAATCTCGTCTTTTGACAATTCAATTAGTTGTAACCCCGCGGAGCAAAGTCAATTTGATAACATCTGCTCTACATTCTGGCCACCTCCATTCTGACCTTGGAGGTCACGGACACGTAGCGAACACGTTGCCCCACACTTTAAAACAAAAACTGCACCGACGAAAACTTATCTATGTACGTGAACTGATCGGTGTAGAAGGCTACATGAGCTCCTCCTACCACCCACCCACTAACCCTTTTTTCCAGGAGCTAGGGGATGGATTCTTACTAAGCAGCCGGGTTGTCGGCCATTAGACGGTCCTGGGCAACGTTTTCTTTTGATGGCTAACGGCTTGATTGATTGATTGATCTTAATTCAAGCTGCTTAGAAATATGACTTTTCCCCAGAGTTTAAATATATGGCAAAATGTGATGGCAGCAAAGGGTGGTGTCTTTAAAAAAATTAGATGGTTAGTAATAAATGGGTGTTGTTTTATACAACATTGTGTCCTAGCCTGCCTGGCTCTGGTATTCTGTGAATCACCACAATCCATCTCCCTCCTTCCCTCGGGTTTGTGATGGCTGCCCCGAGTTCAAAGTGCAAACAGTCTAGCTCATGACATGTGGCCTGATGTCCACACTTTCTTTACGATGTCTTTACGAGGCTTTGACTCACCGGGCAAACCAGGCTGACAAGACGAGCGAACCAGTTCAACACTCATTCCTCTCCCTCTGCTTCTTACAGCGATGCTGTGAAGGCCATGTTGCTCACACACTCACAAACACGTGCTCAGGTTGCATGTCACCATGGAAACGCAAGTGTTACCCTCGTTATTTGAGCTGAGCATGCGTTTATACTTTCCCAGCTGCACATCGCCGGGTCAGAAAGGTAAAGGTCGAGTGCCAGGAAGGAAACAACCCTTGTTGTGTCGTGTGGTGCTGTGACCAGCTTTGTGTGGTAAACATCATGACAGCAACATCATTGTCATCACTACAAACGTCCTCGCATCGCACTGAACACATTCGTCAGCAGCAGCACCATCAAACTGCTGATGTGACAAAGTCCCAAATCATCTGTCAATCATCTTTTCGTGAAAGCACGGCCATTTCTGTTCGATCATTTCCACCAACATTTTTTCTTTCATTGTTCCTTACAACAACAACAACAGCAGCAGCAGCAGCAGCAACAACAACAACACCACAGTATAATTTTTTTCTGGGGGAGTTTGGCTGTGTATTTATAAACTTAATTTTCTCAAAGTACCCGTATGTGTTTGATGAAAATCGTATTAGCTTATTCATATGCAACAATGCTTTCTCTAGTTAATATGTGATAGATACAAACCAGATGTAACACACACACTAATGCCTTTGCCACTCCACATATTTTATCTCATTGTGTTGCCACCACCCCAACTCTGTCTCGCAAACCCAACACCACCCCTTCACCACCATGACTAATTCCATGAAATATCAGATGAGGAGGATGTGTTAGTCAAGGCATTGAATTGTTTCATTGAAGGTGACCTCTTCGTGACCTGCTCTGTGTGTGTGTGTTCAAGTATAATTGCATGTGTTTGTTTTTTTCTACGAACAATGAATAATGATGAGAAGGATGTCACTCCGCCTACCTGGCTGGAGGGGACTGGATCAGCTCTCTGTCTTTTTGTCTTGTCCATGAATGTAAATGGAGTTAATTGTCTCCTGATGTGTGATGTTTGTTGCTCCGTTGGTCTCTGTTCTGGATTGTTCTTCACTACTCGTGTTGAGTCGTTTCTTCCCATCGACACCTTCATCCACTATCGCTGGTGTGTCCTGTTCTTGGGGTTGCCATCTCACCTTGGGTTATCGACAACAGGATTATGAGTCTTCTTCACTGACACTTTAACTTGTGAACCATGCTGCTTTCCATTTTTTTAATTTACGGACCATACATGTTGCTACATGCTCTGAAGATTACAGTTTGTATTCATGGAGTTCGTGTCATCCTCCATCTTGCTCCATGCTTGTTTCTGGACAACTGTCGCCCTCAGTACCAGTTGACCTGAACTGCCCTCTGGGATAAATAGTTATCTAAATCTTACATTTAATGCAATAACTAAGCACGGTAATTCTGCAACAGATATCACTTTCGACAATTAACTAATAATTGTAGCCACGTGTATATAGCATACACGGATCTTTAAAGTTATCCCGTGGAAATCATTTAATTCTTGTTTGTGGTTCGTCAGGATTTCTGAGTATTATCATAAACTGTTTGTCGAGCGAGGACAATCTATACAATAATATTAATGTGTGATTTATATCGCACATAATCACACTCATGGCAAGTAGGAGACGTGGACAGGATATGAAGGACGGAAGGAGAAACAACCAGGAAGGCAAGCAGGGGGACTAGCCAACTGACTAATAAACACTATTGACAAATATGTTGGCTGGTGTAAGGAGTAATGTTCGTGGAACAGCTGTTTAGTGCATGTTTAAAGGATTGGATGTGGGTAGATGGCGGGTATGGAAGGGAAGAGATGTCCAGTGGTTTGCAACACATTAAAAACGAAAAGCGGAGTCGTCTGGCTGAGATATAGGGGAAGAGAAGTTCAGAAAAACAGGAAAGGAGCTTGAAAATTGAACAATTGTTTTAGTTTGTTCATTTTCCATTTCATTATTTTTATGCACAGGTGTAGTCAGTAGCACCGTAAGCTGAGACTGTATTAATAATACATCCTGCAAGTCCTCTGAAGCTTATGGAACATTATTGTTGGTGAACATTTGATAACTGACTCAACCCGCATCGCTAAAAACATCCTGGAAAAAGCTCTAAAACTATGCTACATTATAATTTTAAGGCTATTTTTAGATAATCCTGTATAAATATAATGTTGACACCACCACAAGAAGCAATTAAAACTGGAGAAATATTTGTTTTGGTTCGTTCGTTTTCCATTTAGTTATTTTTATGTATTTGCACGTGCGCAGGTGTACAAGGCGAGTCGCGCGAGAGAGCGTTGAAGCTCCTGACACCAGAGAACAACATCGTGCAGGACATCAGCATCGACGGCGACAACATCAGCATCGTCACCATCACTCCTGTCTCTCCTATTGAAGTCAACGCACAGAATGGAGTGGAGTTCGTGTCGCGCTACCTCGACGGCAGAGAGATAAAGGTGATGGTCATCCTCAATTTCAGAAACAACAATAAGCAACCACAGAAGAAAACAAAGCCACAAACAAGCAGATAAATAATAATAATAAATACAGTTGCAACACAAGACATCCTACAATTTCTTTGTCTCTTTGAGGCATTGCTTATAAACAAACTTTGCTTACGTATTGAGTTTAATTTTTAAAGAACTGTTTTTAGCTTAGTGACATTCTCCGAGGCTCAGTAATAAAATACTTGAAATGGATAAAGACATCTGTGTGTGTGAGTGCATAGCACATCGAATTTTCTTTGTCTGTTATTAGGATAACAAATATTTGAATATCTCAATACACCTTAGAGGAAACTGACTAAACTGGGTTCCACCAGCTGATATGTCAATCTTCCGAGAAAGTAGTGAATGTGGTACTAAACTATGTAATTGATGATGATGATGATGATGATGATGATGATGATGATGATGCCTTGTTGCGGACAGACGCTGTTTACTGTAGACGGGGACACACTGGTGGAGGAAATCAGCGGTCCTTTCAGTTCTAAGATCGTCCGAGCCATTGAAGGCGACCAGATGGTCATGGTAAGCAAAGAAAATCAGATGATAAGGGTGATTAGAGAATGTCAGTCAAGTGTGTCCACAGCCAGGCTTTGCTGGATGTCGATATTGTAGACATCAGCCCGTGCTCTTCAGACTTAGTCCGACCACTCGAGCGGGGAGAGAACAGACTGACAAGAGAGAGAGATGGGGAGGGTTAAGAGTACCAGGCACTGACAAAGGTTTCACAAGTGACAATTGCAAGAAACAAAAGTACAGTTGTTAGGCTTCCTTCACACAACCTACTCTTCCAAGTATCAACAACTGCTGTAGACCTCCCTAAGCATAGTACAACATCCTGTAATGTTTCTTCTTTGTAAGTGCACCCTCTTCTGCTCTGTATTCTTTAAGATGATGAAGTGTTTGTCAATGCATGACCTGCTTGTCACAGCTAGGTGTGTGTTCTGTATCTGTTTACCAACATGAGTGAGAAAGAAAGGAAGTGAATGAGTGAGGGAGTGTTTCACAGTGTGTTGAGCAGTTTTTCTCTCTCTCTCTCTGTGGGTGGTGGAAAGTGTGTTAAAATGTCTTTTTTAAATTCTGACATCTACATCACTTTTTGTCATCGTTCCAGAAAATGTCTGCAGGGGATGTGACATCAACTCGCCGTTACGAGAGAGCCTAGGTGGGTGCGCCGTGCAATATGCATAGCCACCGGCCTTTACACGTGTGTATGTGTGTGTGCGTGCTTGTGCCTACACCAGTGTGAGAGGACGTGTCGCCACTTCATCTTTACAAAGTTGTCACGATGAGTTTTTGACCTGCCTGCCAAAACCCAAAAGACAAATTTCACTAAATCCAGGATGAAGATCCCTTACCATGTCATTAAAAAATCCAAACCCGGGAGCATCATCAATAAAGATTTATACAACAGAAACTGGAAGTTTTTTTTTTTTTCTAAAATGTAGCGCTGTTAATCAAATGTGCTGAGGATTTTTAATGTCCTTAAATTACATACTGCTAAAAATATAATGTAAAATTATCTACAAAGCAGTTTTGTTGATTTCCCCAACCTTTACACAGACTTATTAGTAAGGGGAGACTACTGCACGTGCACTCTGTGTTAGCTTCTCGGTTATGGGCCTTTTGTTATCATGGTACGTCAATATTAATACAACCTTTGAAGGTGTGGGATGGGGCCGATAGAGTGGGGTAGGGGGAGTTCTTAACCTCAAAAAGATTACTGAAATTACGAGAGTGCATCTGTAGATGCCAAGTCGTTTCACTGCGAAATATCCACGAAAAAAAAAACCAAAAACTGGTTGACTGTCGACCATTTGGTGAACACGATAAGGCCACCTGAATCCACAAAGCCACGCGACAGGAGGCACTCGCTTGTAAAGCAGAAAAACCAAACCCACACAAGCATCTGCCGCGACACAGACACATTTTATACACGCATAAACATAGATACACGCACGAGAGCCATTACAACATGCATCAGCACGTGTGCACGCACTCACCAAGACACGCGCGGGCGCACCTACAAAGCATTGCAAACACACGCGTGTGCTCTCCTATCATCCACGCACGCGCAGCGCGTGTTTGATTTGTCGTCTGCCCTCGGTGAATGTTTCTCAAGGTCCCGTTCACAGCACGAGAACGAGACAGGTGTGCGCAGGGCTGACGTGGATGACCCGGTGTCCATGGTGAGTAGCGAACATCCTCTCTCATTCAAGGTTCGAGATTCTTTATTCTTTCCCCTTCTCAGGGGCGTGGAGCTGTTCAACTGTTAGTCGTCAGCATTACATACAGTGCCTACAGGCAAACTTCTGTCTATCATATATATTATACACACACTTACATACCCATCTTGGCTGTCTATGCAGTCTCTCTCTCTTACATCCATGCATCGGATTGTAGCACCTAATACACGAAAACCTAACTTTCAGCCTCACTCACTTGTTCTTTTCTTCCACATCTTTAAAATCATTTTTCTGTGGCTGTACATGTCATCAAATAAATTAAAGGATATTAAAAAATATAGTCAGGATCAACGACAGGAAAATATACATCATATGTATATATACACACACAAACACGTGATAATATTAAAGCGCAGAAGGCTCGATGCACTGTACAAGAGAGAGGCTAATAAACGTACATAAGACACAGACGGAGATCAATATCTGTCAGCAAACGAAGAAAAAAAAAAAAAAAAAAAAAAAGAGGAAGGAACGACTAAAAAAATCCAGCTGTGCTGTCGTTGATGTTGGAGGCTTGGATCGTTGCTCTGCTCTACTACATCATCGATGTCAACCGACATTGTGAGTGGTTACAGTTCACATCGATCTACAGCTCGGAAAGCCGTTGTGTTGTCTGTGGGAACGCAGAATAGATGAACAGAGTCGGGAATAGAGAATAGAAATCGCCAGAAGACTACTGGCATCGACTCCATGGATATCGATAATATTGAACTTACAGACTTCAGCATACTGAGTAGACTAAAGTGATTGAGTTCGAAAGAGATAGAAAACACCAACAGAAATCTGAATTTAAGAAATAAATTGAAAATTTATTAAACACACGAAATTCAGACCATATTTCCCTTTCAAAGATAAAAGTCTTTGGCGACAGTCAATTTACATTCAGTCAAAAACACGCTGTGGTCGAATCCACGATTATTTAGCGGTGTTTGGTGCATTGAATCCCCTGGGGGGCGACCTAACAGATAACTAGGACAGACTGGTCAAGTTTGTCACAGTCGGAGCTGTCTTCACCAAGGTTTAAATGTGAAATCTGTGGATCCCGGCTTGAGAGAGGTGTACATCATGGCGTCTTCTTGAGGTACCAGTCTTTACCATCTGTAGACCATTGTCTTTTCACACAATCCAGGTCTTTCATCTATTTCAATAGGGTCATATCGTCATTTAAAAATATTCTATTCCTGTAGCCTGCTTTTCTTCTTTGTCATTTCTCTTCTGTAACGATAATTTGTGTGTCTTTGGCTGTTTGTGTCCAGTGCAATGTATTGCAGATATCCTCAGGTAGAGAGGCGCGCGACGATTGTTAGCACTTTCTTTTCGACACTGGGATCGAGTAGTTCATCTTTACCTGAGATTCTGATGGATTTACGAAAATATGTTTGTAGACGATGCTGCTGGTACCTTAGTCGCAGGACACCAATACACAGGCGATTGTAGCAGGTGACTGTGTTGTTGAATGAAGTTCTGTCACGTGGAGCCTGAAGTGATGATCTACCGCCCTGGGATGGCCACTGACATGTCTGTCACGAGTGTGGGACTACCTGCCACAGGAAGGTATTTTCTCAGGTGCAACCTTAATGTTAGCTGCATCATCTTTCTCATCAACAGCGGCTGTCTGGTTTTCAAGCTTCCGCATTTGAGTATGATCACCATCGTCAGGCTCAATTTGTTTGTGGGTGTGGGACGGTGGGGTGAGGATTGTTTGAGTTTGAAAGTAGATGCAGCTGGAAAGAATAGTGGACAGTTGGTTTTACCAGTTTGAGTGTAGTCTCTTGCAAGATGATATAATTACAGACGTCTGGAAGGGTACCCATGGCTTCTAAAATCAAGCGGCGGCTCCTGACATCCGCACCCTGGGGTTACCGGGCTGGAACAATGCAAAAATGCCGGAGGAAAGGTTAATCAATTGTTTCCTCGTTGAATTACATTGTTATCTGTTTGTGTCACGCTTTTCTCTCATTGTCCTTGTAAAAAAACTCTCCACCTTTCTTGCTGAGTGGTTAGAGCGCTGGCGTCCAAACCCGAAGGTACGATACCCGTGTGGGGGCATCGAGCTTCCCCTTCCCCTCCAATCTGACATAGCTTTCGGGAATTCCTGTCTCATTAGGGGGTTGTGGAAGGTAAGGCAGCAAGATAGAGGAGATAGGCACTGACCCCGAGAAAAATACGATCTCTAACACCTCCCTCTTTGGGGTGACCTTTTACCTTTCTATGCATGTGCTGGCGATTACCCCGATTCTTATAAATAACTTTCTATCTTGTCGCTCTTCTCCCTTCTAGCCTATACAGTATTGTTAGAACGATTGCGTGCGTGCGTGAGTTGACACTCATCGCGAGGTATTGACGATGTCATAGACAATCGTTCCTTCGTTCTTGTAAAATTATTTTGACATCAAGAAAGTAAAAAGTCCCTGAATAATAATAATGAGATTTAAACATCACATGCACTTTACAAGATACAAGAGGCTGTAGGTAGCGATACCGTATGACAGAGAAGCACGTACACCCATAGTCACTGACCATTGCAAAGAAAAAAGTGCCCGTCGCACGTGCGTATCACTTTTGTACAGCTATATAATTCCACCTGGAGCGTGTGCAACGGGGTGACACGCGATCTAACAGCTCACCAGGCAGGTGTGTATTTATGGCGGTGAGACTACACGCATGGCGCCCTGGAGGTGACTGTGTGGATTCAAAGGGACCTTCAGTACTCAGCGCCGTCCGTCTGATCTCACCTGCTGGTAAGTCTGATCACCACTCCCCCATCTGCTTGTGTTTTGCTTTTTCTGTTTTGTTCATTAGTCTCGGCAAGACTGAATCTTATCTTAAAAGTTTGGTGCAGAGAGGATTTGTTGATAGGTGGACAAATGCTTTTCTTTTCCTAAGCGAACTGTAGAAGGTATGCACTAAACTTCAGGAACCTGTTCAGCGAGGATTACTCGAAGTTGAGCTCACGAGCAAATTGGAGCAATTTCTTTCTGCGAGATATAGGACATAAGTAGAGATCATGAGCACTGTTACAAGTATATCAAGCTTTCTCGCCTTTGTTAATTTGTTTCTGAGTCGTGAGGTTTAGATAAGGGATTGTGTGCTTGCGTTTTGTCGGAAATGAGTGACGAGGACGTTAATTCGGTGAACTGCTGATAAATTCTACCTCCTCTCCACCTTGCATGAATAATTAGTAATTTTGATAAATATTTTTTGAATGGAACTAGCCAGGGTGGGTACCTGGCTTGATGGCCCCTGTCTAACTGGACAGGTTGACAGCTACATGGTCGGGGACGATGTTTCGAGGGAGAAAAAAAAAAATTAGGTGGTGTCAACCGTCACGCGCCTCGTTTGCTCCCTTTCCCCCTCCTTCCCTGTATCTGCGCTCTTAAGGGTTAGTCTCTCAAAATATGGCCCCCAAATTTGCTCGGTTTGGTAGAAGTATATTGAAATTTATTTTGGACAGTTTTTTTTTTTTTTTTTTTTTTGTTTTGCATATAGAGTCACTGATAGCATTTAGGTGTAGAAAAAATAAACATCAATAAACTCCAAACAAACAATGCCCTTGATCTAATCACAGATGACAAGAATATTTTGGCCAAATTTGATGAGAATCAGACAAACTTGCATAGTTCTCCACCGTGACACCGCTTTCCTTTGAAATATAAACTTTACCGAACTGCTGTAAGACAGCAAACAGGTCAAAAAGAATGAAAAAAGTGAGACTATAGTCGAACCTCGTTTTCAAGACACGATGACGTATGCAGTAATTCAGTTAGTCCACGGACGTGTGTAGTGGACTGCTGTCTGTCTGCCGAGACCAACCTTAGCCTCTTGCCAAGTTTTCCTCTGTTAGTCTCGGCGAGCCTAAACAAAGAACGTGACTAGACCGGAAGCTTTGTAGTCTAATGCCTCGTTTTAGTAGTTAACTGGAAAAACTCGTCTGCCAGCAGTCCACTAATACAAGTTCGTGATAGTCGAAGCGGTCTGGCAATATCTTCTGTATATTTTCTTGACTTGGGGAAAGAAATGCCTCCAGAGGTGCCTGGTGCCGATAGCGGACTTGTTCACAGGCCTTTGGGTTCTTGTCTCAGCAGACGATGCAGAGGACGAACAGAAAAATACAAATCACGTGCCATTGACATGCAAATATGTTTTCCATCAAATTCACAGAGAGCTGTGAGGGTTACACTGTCTGCAAGAAACAACGTTTCTAACGCTTACTGAACCAGCTTGGATTATAAATAAATATTCATCCACTTTCGATTAATTCGTCCAGACTTTTATTTCTCAAGGGAAGGGGTGATTAAGTTCCTCCTCTTTTATTGTTGTAAAAGGGGCTATTGACATTTATAACCTTTAAATGTTATGGGTGACCATCCACCCCAACGTGAAGCTAGAGGTGAGGAGAGGAACCGTTAGAACAGAGAGGTGGGAGAGCGATGTTGCAGTGGTCCCACCTTTCCAACTATTTTCATTGGCTGTTCTGATCTGTATGTTTTGAACTTGAACACACTGACTGTTAATAGTGGAATTTGATATGTTTTCGTATATAAATGTCACCCAGTGTACACCTACCCCAGCAACACACACACCACTGCTGTCAGGAGGCATGTGACAACAGGACAATGGATCGTACGGACGTACCCGGGTTTTATTACAGGAGAGCCGTTAACCTGTAACATCCAGTCTGTACTCGCTTAGGTCCCAAGAGCCCCAGGTACAGCACCCGGACCTGTCTTGTGATGTGTTCTGTAAAAGTCATCATGACCCCTCACACAGCCACCCGTTCCTTACATCCGTCCACACACACTGACAATGTACGATCAGTCGATTGCACCGATGTGAACTTCTCCATCACCATGTACACCGTCAACACGTGCAGTGAAATCGTTAATGACTCGATCATCGATTGGTAACATCTGCTTCAGCATTACCACCGCCATTACCACTATCCTATTATAGGAACTGCAACGTCTCGCGATATGTTACATGTATACAGATGAAGTATAGCTATATAGATATATACTGTATATTAAACATCGAGGCTTTAAGATACATCTGCAAGTTTGCAAGAAAAGACAGAAATAAACAAGTAATTATACTAATGAGTTTTTTTTAAACTGTAAGACACTTTTTTCCAGTTAGAGAAGTCCTATGGCCTGCGGTTTCAAAATTACAGTTTACCATTCGTGTCGGGTGTAAACAGGTCACTCGAGGTCAGGCGTGACATGTCTGCAAGAACTCAAGCATGTTACTTTAAATAGAGACAGGGAACCTTGCTAGGAGTGGCTTTATAGATGTGTCTGTACACAGTCTCCATGGTGAATATATGTGATTACCGAGAGGTGGCATCAAGTGGTTGTCAAATCCTGAAGCAAAACCCACCGAGAATCCTCTTTGTGCAAGATCCCGTTCTCACACACACCCCACCCGGTGCAAACTTGGAGGGTGGGGAGTGTTTTATATGACGAATGAATTATCAAAAAATTTTATGGAAATAACACTAAAACAAATACAATGTATGGGTTGTTATAATTTAGCCTCGTCGCGAGGGATAATCAGATACAGTCGGTACACCTGACCTTAGCCACGGGATAATAATGATGTCATTGCGCTGCAGAAGGTGAGATGACAGGTAACACACCTGGCGCGGCCCTGTGTAGATCTCCAACGATAAGCCTTCGCAACGATACGAAAATACTGCGACACAAATCCTGTGACCAGGAAGTACCTGCGATACTACTTATGCTCCAAGGTGTAGTAGACATATATAGTCGTTGACATATATGTATATTCAGTTTCGCTGTTGCTAAGACTTTCATTTACCTCGCGATCCTTGACTCTACAGCGACGACTTCCATTTCATTGCTCGATTGCACAAGACACAAAGACTTTTTTTAATCAATTTATCGGCGGCATGAACATTAAAGCAATAGTGTTTACAGGTGTCTCTACTGCATAACCGAGAGTTTTACAGTTTTCTAGGTGGTCAGTCTTCTGTTGGCATGAAATCACTTTAACACTTACTCTGCTGACCTCTGTGCACTCAGGCGGATCCTTCACTAAATCATTTGCCATTAACATTCCTCTAGAAGTTTCATCGCCGCTTTTAAAGCTGATCTCGGGTACATCTGCATGGCGAGTGTACAATGGACTGAAAAGCTCCAGGTCGCTTACTGTGTGCTCACTGTCGGGTGGATTGAATACAGTTTGCTACACTTGACAGTCTAGTTGCCGACATTTTCTTGTATGTATAAAAATAGACAAGCATTGCTGAAATTCATGACAAAAATAAAAGTGAATTTTATTACAAGAATTGTATTATAAAAGGTTATATTGATATCGGACTATAATGCGTGTATCTGTATAAGCAACCTATGTAATAAAACTATAGTGTATGATAAAATAAACACATTATGTATCAGTTTATACACCTTGATTCCTCAGTCTATCATCCAGCCATCGACATAAGTGATGCATGCAGACAAACTACAACATAAAAAGTTCATGCATTCATCCATCACCCAATCTTTTGACACCTGCAGCAAGATTTAAAGGTTACTTTGAAGCTACTGAGGTCACCTGCCATTAAAGGGGCCAGACAGCCACTCTACACAGTCACGTGGCACTCCTGTCTGGCACGCTTTGTCTTGTTTGTTGTCACAGCCTGGCACACGAGTAGAGATTTATGTCTGTGTGCTTCAGCCAGGCCAGCATGACGAGAGAGAGAACTCCAAACTTTCTTTTTTGTTGAGCTGAACAGAGACTCGTGACAAGGGGGAGTGAAATAAAAAAGGTTATATCCTTATATGTACGTTAGGTGTTTATATATATATGTAGGTTAAAGCACGAAGAATACACAATACACCAACCGACACAAAGACATGCGCGCTCACATTTAAAGGACAAAAGAAAAAGTGTGAGGGACATCTGTCTTCTCTTCTGTGACATTAATGTCTATGTTGTGGAGATAAGCCCACATACCACATGTAAATGGCGGCCCTTCTTTCTTCTTGAGGATGCACGCACGTCTTGCCCTCTCGTGATGTCAAGGGCTTTTGACCTATTTCTGTGCATGGTGATGTTTGTATACGTATCTCCTGAACAGAAATATGTGTGTGTGTGGAGGGGGGTGGGTAAGGGAGGAAATTTATCCTTAATTAAAGTGAACCCTGTAGTGCACTCAGTCATTTGAAAGAAAAATCTTTTGAATCTTTCAGATTATCGTCACACGAGTTCGGCACTAGGCCGAGGTGCTTCTAAGAGTCTTTAAAAAAATTGTCCCTTGACCAAGAGGAGTAGATAGTAATAATAAGTCGTAACTTGGCCAAACCTATCAGAGATGAAGACATAAATTATGGGCCGCCTGGAAAGGTCACTTTACCCACGTCTGGCCCATCCACATCCACTCTCCATTAACACCAGTGTATACATACAAATACCAGTCACAAACTGCTATCAGATATTCTATATTTTAAAACACTATAAGAGGCTGTTTAGATGTCTGAAATAAAAACAAAAAAATAATTATTGGTGAATTCTGATTCCAATATTTTCCTTGAGATTGGTGGAGATTAAAGCGTACATCTGAGGACTTACAAGAGAAGAATACAACTAGTTTACAGAAAAAGTCTTCAGGCTAAAATTCTATTTTTTAAGCACACCTATACAGCAGTGAACATGGGCAACAGGGGTGCGTTGCTGTCGTGATTTCTCATCTTTGGTAACTGATAACCAGATAGACACACATGGAGGTTGGCAGGTAGATAGGTCACACGAAGCACGAGAACCCTTACACTTGAAAGTGAATCTAGGTAGTTACTTCAAATTTATTTTTAAAGGGGAAAGCAAGTCAGGGTTAAGGTAAGCTGTGTTTAAATGATAGATGCTGAGGTTCCATATCATGTCCGATTAGAATATCCTCTCTAACCGTCTAACGCCAGTACAAGTGGTAGTGTGTGGTGGTGGTGGTGTGTGCGTGGAGGACTTTCTACAGAAGTGACTGCAGCGAAAGACTTTTGTCTTTAAGGGGAATAATGCTTTTTATGTGTTTTAATGTAAGTCTGCAGAATGCGTTAATCATTTTGCATGTTGAATATTTTTCTTTACTACACTTATTTTTTTACATTCAAGTGTTTGTTAGTGTTTTCTGTCTCGGTCGAAAGTAACTAAAGAGTTTCAGGTGACACTAGCACTGCGCGCTCCCTCCCTGGGGTCGAACCACTCTTTCCGCCATAAACTAAAAGTTCGGCCTTTATACACACCTTTCTTTTCCCTTTAAATGAGTCTCGTAGGTCAAAAGCAAGTTTATTCGCTGTCAGAGCGCACTTGATGCCCCCGGGTGCGTCATCTTGCTTAATGCGTGTGTTGTTCGTGTGCTCCATAAATTTCAATTAAATCATGTCGGCTACCTGTTTGCAAAATAAGAAGTCAAGTTGACAGCCTACGTCCCAAGCCAACATCCTGATGTCCTTGTCTTGTTCCTTTTATTGTGACTGAGCTTAACAATGAACAGCGCGAACTTTACGGGAAATACTGTTTAACCACACCTGAATGTTATGTTTCAGGGTTTCTGAAAGTTGGCGAGGTGCTCTCAGTGATGTGGCCGTATACCGAGGTGTGCAAGACATTATTTACCAAATGAAATACAAACAGAAGTTCTGAGAGATTAACAGCAGGAAACCAGCGGACACACACACATACACACCGGAGCATCAGGCTGCGCTCTTCTCGGTTTCATAAAAATTTTCCAGCTGCTGAATGTGGCAGAGAAGTACCCCAGCAATAAATAAGAAGCAAGGCATTTTATCTGTCAGAGCAAACAACTTCAAAATAATGACACAGTGTGACGGACACGTGATACAGGGGCAGAGAACTCTCATGTGGAAAATGGTCTGAAGGGTTACGTCCCCTGCACAACGCAGACGACCGGAGACTGTCATGTCGGTCGCAACAAGTCTCCATCCTTGAGTCTGTGGAAAACATCTTTCGCCATGAATTTCGTGGAAGAACTACGCGATGACTTTCTCATCTGCAATATATGCTTCGAAGAGTACAGGGATCCCAAGCAGCTGCCATGTCTGCACACCTTCTGCCGGGGCTGTCTCTTCAAATACATCACCGGCAAGATCGCGGAGACTGGGACCGACTGGTTCCCATGTCCTTTCTGCAGAAACCCATTCAACCCGAGCTGCGCGGCGAGGTAACACTTTCCTGCTTATGGTTCTTTCTTGGAATCGAATCTCGGCCATGGGGAGATTTTGTGAGAATTGACGAAGCTCTATATTAGAGCGATTTTCAGACCGAGAACTAAATAATAATTCTCTGTTACATTCCTAGAGAAATTCTAAGTCTTATTTTTTTTTTGGACATAATTGAGATCATCTGCTTTTTTTCTTGAGATCGTTACAAACATATGTATCTGAAGACATTTTAATAATATATAGACAAGGAAAATTGTTAGTATTTTCTTCATTCAACCTCTTATATTACCCTAGAAATAGCTAACAACTGTAAAACAGTTTGAAAAACTTATGTTTCAGAACTTTTCAAACCCCACTCCCCACCGGGAAAGGGGGAGGAGGAGAGAGGGGAAAAAGAAAGAGAGAGAGTCGCGTTTTTCTGGTTTCTTCCTCAGATCATGTAATACGTCTGTTATTGGTCACGTGGTAATAATTTGCCTTTTTTGTAATCTGCATCTTTGCAGGCACGTACATGGGCCGACTCCTTCCCGACCAATTTTTTCCTGTCTCAGCTGAGCAGCAAACTGCAGACCATGGCGTCCTCCGGCCACATGAGTAACTCCGTCTTCAACGGGGAGACCACCGCGAAAGCAATTTGTACTAAACACGCGAAGGTAACCATGGTGACGCAGCCATCACCAGTTTATCCACATTCTCACCCAGGTCAAACTGCCAGATCAAACTTTCAGACCCTGGTTCTGGTTCTTATAGTGTTTCCAGTAGCGAGATGGGGAATTTTTAAAAACTCGTCATAGCGAACATTGAAATACCGGGGATTGCGGTCCCAACTGTCACCAGAAGTCTGCCTTTTCATCTCACGATTTCTATAGATGGGTTTCAATTTTACAGAGGTTTCCTACCAAGATCAAGAAATCATGTTTAATTGGAACAAGGAAAGACAATATGAACGGCATATTAAAAACATTAGTTTTATCTATTTAAGGAAAAGCCTCCCTTGTCTGTGCCTTACTTTCCTTACGTTCCATCGACTGTCGAGTTTACGATTGTCATACATAGTGGAATGTTCGAGAACATGGTTCCGGTCGAAGAAGGCCTTTAAAAGCTCTCTCTTCCCCGCAGATGGCACTAGCAGCTTACTGCACACAGAAACGGCGCAGCGTGTGCGAGGAGTGCTGCGTGCAGACGCACTTGGATTGCATCCAGTATCACGTGTCGGAGCGAGATTCTCGCGCCATTGCTGACGAGCGCAAACTGAAGCTGAAGCAAGATTTCGATTTGCTGAAGGTACGAAATCAACCACGATTACAATAATTTTTTTGTAAAATAACAGTTTCTAAATTCTTAATAAATACCTTACCTTCCTATTTTCGATATACAATTTCATCCTATTTTAATAATTCGACTTACCGGAAGCTTTCTGACTAATCGGCTTATTACAAAAGCACTGGAGTGTTAACTCTGGCCTAACTTCGCGTGGCAGATCAGGCTGGAAGGTCTCATGGACAAGGTCAACAGTCACGTGACAGAACTGAACTCCAAGAAGGAGCAGCTGCAGTTACAGACCGAGGCAGCTGTCAGTGAGGTCAAAACCAAGCTGGAGCTGATGGTTCTGGAGCAGAAGCGCGAGCTGGGGCGGCAGCTGGACATGCTGGTAGACAGAGAGCGACGCCGCCTGTCGGGGGTGAAGGAGCGCGCGCTGGAGGTCAGCCAGGTGTTCGACAAAATGGCGGAAACGCTGTCGAACGTGGAAGGAGGCGCCTGCTCGACGCTGGACGGTCTGACGGCGCTGAACGACGTTGAGGAGGAGCTGAAGAAGCAGGAGCAGGTCATGGAGAGCACCCGCAAGGACAGTACACTCAGCGAGATCGTCTTCTACCCGGACAAAACCTTCGAGACACTCTTTCGCAAACTGACCTTTGGCACCTTTTCTCTCGAACGCAAGCCGCAGGATTCCAGCGGCGCCAGACCCAGAACGCACAGGTACTCCTCTGATCCCAATTCCTACTCTTCGCCCCTTGCCCCTCGGGATTCTGTACTTCTATTACAGCAAAGGTCGGTCCCCGGAGATGAGGCATGGGATGATGTGTCCCTCGGCTTAGGCCCCTCTTTTTCTTCACAGAAAGGAAGGATTGCCAGAAGAGGTTTCTCTCCCCCTGGCGCAGCTGCCTCTGCTCCAGCGACTGCAACGCCAAGCGGTGCCACGACGGTGGAGTCGGATTTGACGGACCACATGCGGCAAAAGCTGGAGGTCCCGAAAAACTCGCAGCCCCCTGTCAGACGAAGTCCAACCTCGCCGGACTTTGGGTCGACGGTAATTGAGGAGGCAAAGAGCAGAAGCAGAAGCCTCCCACGCCGACGGAGACCTCGCAGCGAGGGGGCTTTTCCTCCAGGCGCTCGCAGACGACACGCTTTGCGGTCCGTTGACGACGAACGCGATGTCGCCCATGGGAGACGATCCTCCGAGAAGTCCTGCTCTGTTACCCCCTCCCCCACTGTAGTCTACGACAACGACACGCCAGCATCGAAACTCCTTCCAAGAAGCAGCGACAGCGGCGACAACAGCAAGAACGGTGGCTCCGTCTATACATCCGACGAAGAGTTTTCGTCCCTGGGAAGCGAGGCTCTCAGCCGCCTATGGCCGGGCGACAAGCGGCAGCCGCTCGCCCGCCACTTCGCCCGCTCCTCCTTACCACATTGTGGTGTCGGACGGCGACCAAGCGCGTGCGCCTAAGATAGTCTGCGTGCGCAACTTCCTGGCCACGCACGAGAGTGACGTCAAGAACATGCCGGGCGTGGTGGGGCTGACGGCGGTTTGCCGGGACCGCGTGGTGGTGACTGACCGCTGGAACAAATGCCTCAAGCTCGTCGATATTGTCGGCGGCCGCGTGCTCGATGCCATGTGTTTCTCGGAGGACGCCGAACCCTGGGACGTGGCCTTGAGAAAGTCAGGAGTGCTGGCCGTCACCTACCCTAAGGTGAACTACCCGTGATGTTTTCCTCTTGTCTGTCTCTAACTACCCGTGATGTTTTCCTCTTGTCTGTCTCTATCGAAGTCTACCAACATCGTACTTTGTCCCGCCCCCTCCCCAATCCATTACATTTGGTTAGCTTGATTTGATGAACATCTTTTTATTTCTCCTTCCTTGCTTTATTTTAGTTTTAATGTTTTCTTTCATTTGGTTTTTTTCTTGTTATTTCTTGTAACACATCATTTTGTCTCGCAATGTGTAACAGGGCTCACAACCCGAACGCATGGTTCTGCCGAATTCCTAACTCGAGTCACGTGATCCAACAGCGCCCGGCGCTGGTGCGAGAGACAATGCATTCCCTTTGCTTATTTCTGCTGTCAACCTTTTTTATAACATTGATCACATTGTACTTGGAAGACATATCTTGCTTCAACTTGAATTATTTTTCTTTTAAATGTTAAAACGCTGATTTGTATCAGACAAACAGAAAAAATACCTTGTGGCCTTGAGCCAAGCTTTGACCTACTTGGAACTTCTAAGTGGGGTTTAAAAAGTGCGAAGGTAAACCTGTTCGTTCCATAATCCTATTTCTTATTTTTAGGAACAGAAAATTCGCATGGTAGATGTTGCCGCTGGAGGCAACCGTTTGCTGTACCGGTCACACTTCACTACGCGTGACGGCTACGCCTCACTGGCCACGTACAGTCCCACCTCCCTGGTAGCCAGCGTGTGTCCACCTTTCGGCAATCCGAAGGTACACGTCATCGACTACATGGGCGTCATCCTGCGAGCAATCGACTGCGCCAACGTGGCCTACCCTCGCTGTGTGGACATGTGTGGAGGTGGTGAGGTAAGAATGGACTTGTATCGTCTTGTATCGATGTAAAAACGGTCTGGTGTCGAGATGAAAACGGTGCTGTGGCGAGGTTGGAATGTAATTGTGGTCAAAGGGCGAGAAAGGAAAAGTGGGAAAGTGTAGGATGAGATACATCCTCCAACGTTTATTTCATGGAATGATGTGAGAATCTTATTTTATTTTTCTTCTCCGTCCCAACCTTTCTTCAGATATGCATCTCTGACTGGACAAACCACGACGTGAAGATCTTCACAAGGGAGAACACTCTCAAACACACGTACTCGGGGGTCGGTGGGTCAGCGGACACGATGCTGAAGGCGCCCATGGGCTTGTGCTGGGACGGCTACGCCAACGTCTTCGTGGTGGACGGCAAGACGGCCAGGCTGCACGTGGTCTCCACGGAGACCGGCCAATGCTCGGTCATCTTTTCGTTGGCCGAGGTGTCGGACGCCGAGATGAAGCTCGTCACTTTCGTCGACGCCTCGCCGGACTTGTGTCAGAGCGAACGGGCATTAATCGTTACCACGACAACCGGCGCCATCCAAGTGTACGATTTCCAGTTTCGTCGCCGAGGAGCGGTAGACGTTTAACGCGAAATATTATCACACAGAACTGGTGTTCTCATGCACGATCTGAAACCGATTGATAGACCCTGGCTGGCTCAGCGTGAAGCCTACTAGCCGCCATATTGGTGCTCAGAAGGCGGGACTACTTCACAAGGCTGAATGCCTGCCAATGTATTTTTCGTATTTGACATACAATCAGCGTTGCATGCTTTCTGTTTTCTTGCACTCTTAGGTCTGGTTCATCTGTCCATGTTTCATGCTGGTTTACATTACATTGTGAGTTGCATGGCTGTCCTGAAATTCTAGGTCAGAGGTCACATGGTTTCGCTGACGCCGGCTGCTTTGTCATATATTAGTTACTGGCTCGGCGTAAAACAACAATTCCTTATCCCCCAACCCCTTCCTCACAACAGCTAGCTGAAATTTTGTTATATCGACAGACCACATTGTAAAATAGTTACATGACTGGTATGTAGACAAATTGGTATAATCATGCATTGGATAATGTATATCCGGTTGAAAGGCAACGGTTGGTTGCCGATTTCTCGTCTTCGCCAAAGAAAACAATTTAGTTGCCGCTTGAAGTCACTGGTCCTTCTGTGAGTAATCTGTGATAATGCGTGTTGCATTTAATGCTCTGCCGCTGTTGCCACCACTATTTCTGTAGTAGATATTACAGATCCTGCATTTTCCCAGAATTATGTATAAATGGAAAAGGTTCGAGGTTATGGGGCTGCTTTTAATGTGTAAAAGTCAATCATAACTTTCTTCCTGTATCATGAAGAGCATGACAGCAAAGCAGAGACAGTGTTTCGCACACGCAGTAAAAATTTGTGAACGATTACGATGAACCGAGTTGTGCAAAAATATTTTGTATACATTTTTTTGTTATTAATGGTGATACAATTGTCTTGTCACTGTGGGGTGCTGTGCACTGCAGCAAACTTTGTATCCCGTTTCACTGTAACACCACAAGAAATGTGTAGTGCGTTCTGATTAGTTTTCATTTTTTCATGAGCACTACAATTTCTATTTCAACGGTTCGAGAAAAATGTCAGCAGATAATTGTTCCACTCGTTTCCATTAGCTCATTTTCTCTCATGGTATAAACATTGTGCATGCGAAGTATTGGGTGATTAGGGGTGAAATCAGACCCATTTAGCAACCATGAACAAGATGGCCTAATCGAAACTGGTTAAATGGTTGTTGTGGTGTGAGTGCCAATCTGAATATTGAAGTATTGCAACTGTTCACGTATTATGCACCGTTGTACGCGGTATCATTACGATATTATTTCCGTTGATCAATATTTGCTGTATGCCAACTTTGCTGCTAGTTATTACTGTAATTCGCTTGGAAGCTTCCATTGTGGGGAATCAAGCGCGTTTCAAATAAAATTGTTACTCGGAGAAAGGAGAATGTTACAAAACAAAATGAGCTTTCACTAGTACTGTCTTAGACTGAGCATGGTCGGGCAAACCATTGTAGGTGCAAAGAGAAATAAAACTGATAATACTCACCTGTAAAGTGTCAGTCCAAAGCGATCATTGTGTGCAAGGTGGTGAACTGCATGGATGGGTGGGGAAGGAAGATGATCACACGAGGATTGTTTTAACCTAACCCTAACCGCTCAACGATTCACCACCTCAAAGACAAGCTGGCTAGGTCAAGCTGCACGTACTAGTATTTCCGTTGTAAAATCTTTTTTATCTTAACATTCAGCACCAGAAGCCATTGTAACAAATTTAGAAAGTAGTGGAAGGATTTCGAACACAAACACCATTTGTGCTTGCACAACATTCATACACGTCCCATGCAAGCAGCATCCACACATACACAGAAGACAACACGTTACCAGCACGGCCAGTGAGTTTACCTTTTCTGGCAAAGGATTGTTTGTATCCATACATAACAGTAACAGCAACATCCCTCAGGTTACGAAATGTTACGAGTATTACCCGTTAAAATCTAGTATATTAAAACAATCCCTGGGTGTACATACTCCTTCTCTAAGCACATGGGCTTAAAACTTCTCCGTATTTCAGCTTGACAACAACAATATTCGCAACATTGATAATGCTGAAAGACGGGGAAAGTGGACTAAAACACATCCTGTACATAGGAGAGGTTCAATAAACATCTTGAACCGTAATTATCACAGTAATTATCTTGAGCACACAAAACACATACCGTGTGCGAAATGCATGTTCAAATTAATCTCCACCTCTCGGTTGACAGTCGGTGTACCAAACACAAATCCTTCAAACTGTCATCAAAACTACTGTCAGTTACAAGGGACAAACGACTCAGAAAGTAGTGCCCCAGTGCAAGCCGGGTATTTTGATGAGGTCTCCCTTGGAAGACAGCTTTTGTTGTGTCTGACTTCGGCGGACATGAACGGTTGTCAGTCCTGCTTTCAATTATTTCAACCTGCAACAGTTGTCTTCATCTGACCAAGTCTCTGGAATCTTCCAAGTCTGAAATCTGACAGTTAGAATGTTGGACGATCAACAGTCAAGCCTGTTGGACTGTGTAGGAGAACGTCCACTGTTCTCTTGTGTCAACATGGACTATTGTGCAGCTCGACCCCTTTTTAAATAAATAAAAAAAAATAAATTCCACATATTTTCGACTTCTTAGTCATTGACTTTTTTTTACTTGAAGTTGAGCTGACTAGAGAAAAGTGTGGCCACTGTATGAAAACAATACAGCGACCAAGTTAAAAAGTCTCATTTCTATGGCCAAGAAATTTGTGAACTATGAAATCGTAGTCAGGTGAAAATATTGCAGAATAAAAAAAAACACTAGGGGCGATTCTTTACACGAATCTTCAGAAAAACTAAATTGTGTTTAATTATGGACAACAGTCAATGAGATATGAAGCCTTTCTGCACTGACCGTTGCCACTCATTTCCAGGTGAATGTCGCACATGTGAACATTTGTTAAAAACCTGCGTGTTCACACGTGTATACGTGGTTTGCTGGGTATGAAACCATTAAAAATTAATTTTGCAGACTATTCACAGAAAAGAAAAGTGACTACGGCATATCAGTCTGATGGCAACATTCGGTCAGAATGGCAAAGAAAAACTATTTCAATTTATTTACAGTATTTTCCCAGGTGAAAGGGCGTTCACTATGTCATTTCCATCCCGTGGGATCTGAACCATACTTTGTGGGTATGTGTGTGAGGTTTTTAACCGTTAGTGGCTCATCAGTTTGCAACAGGAACTTCTGTTATTTGCCGCTGACAAAAGAGAAATGTCCCGACACAAATATTTGTCTTTAGTTGGGTTGTTTTTTTTTTTTTTTTTTTTTTAAGTTTTCGCCACTTTCCAGGGACAAAATGTTTTAAGAACTCGTAGGTCTGGAGGATTTTGCGAAGCATATACACTGTCGAGAATGAAAATTGTAGAAAAAAATCTGTCTTTACAGACAATTGCAGACTGTACCCCGATGTGTAAGTTGAGTATGGAGGAATTTAAGGAGTCGAAGACAAAACATTTAGAATTCACGAACATTGCGACAAGGCGGCGGCCAGTGTGAAACATCTCTTTCCAGGTCCTCTAGAGTTCGTAGTCTGGTGATTCCAAACTCTGCCGATTTGATGTTGAATATCCCTAAAAAAGCCAGGATAGGGTTCCACTGGGTACATGAGGACCAGGGTCATAATTCTGACCAAGCAGGTGGCCACGAAGTCCTGGGTCAGTCCTCTCACCGTCCTTGTAGCTCTCTACGGCAATGCCAGATGAATAGTCGCAGCTCCGTGTTGCTGGATTAACGGTCGAGTTCAGAATTTGTTTGTCATCAATCGACACCACTTCTCGGTATTCATGAAAATGATTGTCGCTGGGATACAGATGGCAAGTTTTCAAGACCATGATACTGAATCCACTACTGGATTCAAGTATGTAATCATTTATACGACTACCTCGACCTCCTGATCCTACACGTGTACATCACAAGGATTTGGACCGGGGACGACACTATTTCGAGAATCCCTGTTGAGGCCTAGCGACGGACAGGAGGAGCTGGCATGAATGGTACCACGCATGCCATTGGCATGAAACAAACTGTCGTTTGCGGTGCTGCAGCTGAGGAGAAGGAAACGTTTGAAGAAGCGCGCGCAGCGACAAGTTCCTTGCAGCTTCCGCCTTCCGGCATCAAGACCTCCCTGCTGTCTTGGGTGTTCAACAGTCTGTTCTGCCGCACTGGGATGGCAGCTGAGTAGGGAGGTGCTGGTTGTGAGTGAGGAAGGGGAAAGTGCTTCTGAGGTTGTTGGCGTCTGCCTTCCACCCAGCTTCCCTCCGCTGCTGGATGTAGTTCTTGCGGAAGCAATGCGGAGTGGTCAGAGTCACCGTCTCTCGTAGACTCAGCAAACGACTGATATACTCGGCTTCCTGTCTTTTCGAGGTTGATGAAGCCGTCTTGCGAGTGGAAGGCTTCATTCCTAACTTTGTCTTCAGCATGCGAGCACCATTCCTCGCTCTACACTCCGACGACCTATGAACTTGCTCGTCTTTCCCTTGCCTTCCTGTCGTGCTGATGTCACATGACGGTGGCCTGTCCCGTGAGGTGGCGCTGAGTCCTGTGATGCCCCTCCGCCATGGCGTTTTCAGCTTGCTGCTCGACGAACGAACTCGTCTGGTCGAGAAGCTGTCGCTGATGGAATCCGGCGACCAGTCTCCGTTCTGCGCAGCCGCCTGGAAGTGAGGCAGTGCTTCCTCGGACACGCGGTCTGGACAGCGGGAGCTGCCGAACATGGAGGGCATGAAGGCTGTGGCGTAGCCGATGCTGAAGCCTTTCTCGAAGCAGACACTGCCGGAGTGCTGGCTGGTGTCCAGGATGGGCATGCGCAGATGGCGCAGGGAGTGCTTGAGGATTAGGATGGGAGCGCCGCTGCAACCATTCATGGACTGTGTGCTGTAGTAGCGGTCCAAGTTCATCGCCACCCGCTTAAGGAAGGTGAGCCAGGTGGGTTGGCCCTCCAGCCTGCTTGATGCCCACGTACTGTTTTGGTTCACTGCGGGATCGCTGCAATGCTTGCTGGCCCGCGTATGCGCCGTGACCCCTGCACACGGATAAACGATTGCATGACCCACCGAAAAGCACTTCTCGCCGCCGTCTGGATGGGAGATGAGGACAACGTAGTCTTCCGGTTGTAGCGCACATGCGCTGACACTTCTGTCAATACCTGCCCAATAACAAGCATCTTTGAAGTGCGAAGCCCCTGTTTCTGGGTGGTGAGCCCTGTCGACATTCTCCGTTGTTGTTGCGTGTTGTGCTGATGTGCTGAGGGCTGCCCTGTCGACGTGCGGCTTGTCGTTGCTGAAGAAGCTGGTCTCCCATAGGATGGGGATGTCGGTGAAGAGGTTCATGTACTGGAGAAGTTTCGCAGTAGGAGCGCAGGTGATGCTGGCGTAATCCTCCGAGATGCTCCAGTCGAAGTCGTGCATAGAGCCCCGGATTTCGATCCGCTTTGGGCGCTTCCGGTCTGGGAGATCCAGGAAGAAGTCGATAATTGATGCACCAGCTTCTTCTTTGTTGAAGATCACGTGCATGTTGGTGCGCACCTGAAATAGGTATATCCGATCAAAGATAAACTTGTCTTTTTTCTACAAAAAGCATTTCCGATTTGTAGTTAAACACATCATGCTAACTAAGAATAATTTCCGGTCGGAGCAGTTTCACCCAGTTTGTTCCGTACTGGCCGGTCACTCCTCCATTTTTTAAAAAGTATGTTTACTGTTCATCCTTACGTACATTCACACCATAACGATCTTGTTGCACGAACCTCAAATCGCATTTATACTTTGAATCACTGGCATGACCACAAGGTAAACAATGGTGAAGAACAATAAGAACATCAGCATTAATGATAGCGATGCACATATATCCAGGAAGAAACAAAAATCTGCTCTCCATAAACCAAATTATCGATGACAATTCAACTGATGACACAGATGTCGCATTTTGCGTCTAAACGGGGTAGTCATCATCTTTCCTCCACCTCCAACCTCACTGACACTCACCTTGACGACCTGGTGGTCCACGTAGTAGGCGAAGCCGGTTCCCCCGAAGTTCCTCTTATCGCTGTAGATGCTAATCGGGCGGTGGACGCTGAGGAAGGGCACCCGAATCCTCACCACACGTTGCGCCACGCGCCTGATGACATCAAGGGTCTCCTGGTGACGCCACCCCGCGGGTAGGTCGTTGACCTACCGTTAAGACAAGGGGAGATCATTTCATCTAATAACTCTACACTTCGCGGGGCGACATTGCATCGAGGAGAGGGTAGGTGGGTGGATGGTGTTTTACACGAGCTAGCAACTACGGGTATATCAGGGCAAGGCAGCCACCCAGTGCTGTAGCTTTGGTCCATAGGTCGCAAGATGATTTGATACATTCTGTACAGATAATAGTAATAAACATTTATATAGTGCTTTGCTCAAGTTCATGTCCCCCCACATACAATAGTGCCTTGAAAGTATTTAGCTTAGAGAGAGAGAAATGAAGGTGAGAGATCAGGGAAACAGAGACCACCCACCTGTAATTTCTGGAAGGGTGTGAAAGTCCCTCTGTTTATGTAAGGCTCGAAGTTTGCACCACATCCAGAATCAGTGGCTGATGATCCTTTGCAATGAGGACGAGAAATATATTTTAAATATAATAATAATATAGAAAAATAGTAATAATAACAGTAGCAGAAGTAGTAGCAGATCCTGTTTGCAAAAAAAAAGTTAGTGTTTCCGCATCCACATGCCTCCACATTAACCTCCTGCAATCGTCAGAAAATCAAGCTAGAAGCGAGAAACAATGTGGACCTAACTCATTTTAAACTCTTTGAATAGGAGATACCGAAAAACATGTTCTGGACTTTCTGACTATGACAACTAACCCAGTTAATACCCGTTGGACTAAAACCAATTCAAAAATACTAACTTCGAGATACGGTAAGCCCAGTAAAATACCTTCTTACCTTCAGGTTCGTCCATGTGCGGGTTTTGTTGAGTTCTTAATTCTTTCCCTTAAAAGACTTTGTCCTCACTGGTTTTGGCTAAATTCCGCGCCGGTGACTGAAATGAATTGTGCAAACCTCGATGGCGAATGGTAAAATCATCTGTTAAAATATGAGGGAGTGATGCCAGGGTATGGAACACAACATTTCACGGGTGGCCTGGTCTGTCCAGGTCCGTGTCACTGGCCGACTGACTGACGAGCTTCTCTGTGTGTGCAGGCGATGTTCGCTCACGACTGGGTGGGTCGTCACAGTGCAGCACGTGCAAAGTGGGAACGGAAAGCAATTCACTTTCAATGTCTTGAAGGAATACAACATCTTATAAATAAAAAAAAAAAAAAAACTAAGAAAAAAAAACCTACCTTAGTGTCCATAGGACACAAAAAAGGCAAACTGCAGTGCACACGATTTCTTTATCACGAGAGAGACGGAAAGTGAGAATGTTTAATTTATTTCCACCATGTAATATTCAGACCTTGTTTTGTTTTTGGCATGTCTCACTAAAATCTGAAAGAACGGTGGGTTTTTAAGTATATTAAATCATGATGTTGAGGCTGTAAATCCGTCTCTACATTGATGTTGTTCCTGTTACAATGCGTCAGTTCACGGAAATTGAAAAAGTTCAATCATCATAAAGGTGTTATCCTATTTCAGATTTAAAAACTTACATATCTCCGCCATGTTGCCTCTCAATCGGCGAGCCTAAACAATGAATGTGACTAAGCCGGAAGTTTTGTAGTATCATGCCTCGTTTTAGCAGTTGGACTGAAAAAAAAATCGTCTGCCGGCAGTCTAATAATGCAAGTTCGTGGCTATAGGTAGACCAAAGAGATTCGTAATCTTTGACTAGACCAGGTAAAAGCCGATATTCACAGGCTGGTCAAGCCGACAATATGTCCTACATACAACAAGGACTGTAAAAAGTCTAAAAATGAACACCAGTGCTGCTTTTAACCCTCTCCATGCCCTCGTAGTTCTCGGTCCTTTAAACAACTCACTGTTCTTGTTCTTCAGATTCACCGACAGAGGTAACTCTTTCTGGTCCACATGGTAATAATTACCAGTATTTTGCTAATACTCATACCAGTCCATTGCTCTGATCGCATTTGTGGCTTCTTATATATACTGTTCTTCTGACAAGATTTGTGGCTTTGCTGAACTTTTTGTAAAACTGATGCTTTTGTCAAATAGACTTGTTTCCGGACGATGCTATTAACCTTTTTGATCATGGAATTCAATGTTAAGTCCACTCATCCAGTCTACAAAAACATTTATTTTATCTCATTCGTTTCTTCTCTCATGCCAGCAAAGGCACCACTAACCTTTCCCATAAAAGCGTCAATGAACGCACTTTTTAACAAAGGAAAAGGCGTTACATTTAAGAATCTTTATTTTAAAAAATAGCTTCCCAAGAGAAATTCAGTCTAAATATGACACACGTATGTACATAGTTCAGTGTAATCGTACAAGAATGACATACAATATGAAAATGTACACAACAGCAGGTAACATCGTGAAAAACCTGTCGTCGCACGGGGAAATGGGGAGGCGAAACATCGCACAGCAACCACAGCCATGTAAATACAAAACGTTCACCATATTTCGCTGCAGCTCATGCATGACCTCTCTCATTCAAATTTCCAAGCGATACAAGGCCTATGTACAATGGAATTCTGAACCTGAAATGATTTTTACCCCCAATATATTCTTCGGCGGCGGCTGCGATCAAGCATCTAGGTTTCTGCGTTCTGGGAACAGCTAGAAACAAGTGAGGAACAAACATGAAGAGATCTGAATAGGATATGGTGGATGTTTGAACGCGGAGTTGAAAACTTCATTTAAACTGTAACAAAGAACGATGGTACTAAATGACAGTCTCATTCGCAGCAATCACAGCTTTCACTCCGACAATACGAGTGCTGAAGCCCCTGCACTTAACAAATTTAACTGTTTAAATACGTTACAACTTTGCACGCGCAGATAAACTGCTGTCATTAGATGAAATGAAAATAGCAAAAGAGTAGAGGGGAGGATGGCCATGGATTACGGTTTTGTAAAGAGCACAATGATACAATAAGATGGGAAAGCAATGTTAGAGAGACTGAGAGAGCGATGTAGAGGTGTGCTTGTATCAACCTAGCGATGACCTTAAATCTTCTCTATGGACACTATCTTGTACAAATATCTAAGCACTGTAAATAGACTGCAATGCCTGGTGTATTTAATCAACTAAAAACAAAAACAGGATCCATCTGCACTCTCATTTGATAGCATGTAGCACAAGCACTCCTTGTTCTACTACTATGTTTATGTACTGGCACTTTAATACAGCCTATTCATCAATACAGCTATTCAAGTCTCTCATCATGCTCAAAGTGTACAAAATAACTTGCAATCCAAAAATGCCTCAAAATGAACCCAGCAAAGCAAACAGAAGACAGAAGTGGTAAACAATGTATCTGGGAAATAAACAGCAAATAAAAAGACTGCCTTCGTCGAACAAAATCAAATTTACAATGAGGTCTGAGGACGAAATAAAGGTTCTTGAGCATGCCATGTATGAATCCCTTAATTCAACATACTCAATCAAACAATTTGTGTACATTCTTATTGTTTCAATATATTTTGTTTACTATAAATACTTGCAGGTAAATTGTAATTACAATGCCTAGAGTATGTTCACCAAGTGATATGCAGACTTCAATTTAAAAAAAAAAGCATGAGCAGCAGTGCAGCTGAGGTTTGTATTTACAAACTCCAGTGTTCGTAGAGACTTGATAGTAAATGATATTCTAAGTCAACTTTGACTCACTGCAGACAGCTCAGGGCTCTGCTAGTGCATTAGCGCTTGGCATGATTAACGATTGGCAATAAGCAAGAAACAGTTGTGCGTTTTTACATCACCCTGCCCGAACAGACCTCTGCAAATAAACCTGAAGTTTTTTGAGCCACTGGCTCAAAGCAACGCATAGCTAGTCTCATCAATGTGTGTACATTTAGTGAGAGGAGAGCGTTTTCTCCTCCTGACATGCAAGGAAAATGAAATAAAGCCAGATAACTTACAACCAGCAACCTCTTGAGTCTGACACACTACCAGTACATCCACCTGCGGACAAGATTTCATTTTTTTATGCTTTACAGCACATCTTGCCAACACAAAATGTGCAATCCAATCTAAAGACCATAATCTACTGAAAGAGGCAGACAAAAATGTCATGGAACTGCTGTAATGATGGCAAAAATAAGAAACTCACTGATGCAGTATGTGCCTGCCTGCTCTAGAGTTACAAGAGGTGAAATTTTAAGACTACGCAAATGAGAAGTCTTATAGATACAGGAAAGTTCTTCAAAGAAGAATGCTGACCAACAATGTCTTGAAAAGGCTGACATGAGCCGTCTTTTCTAAACTCGTTAAAACAAACTGCTTAACATTCTGCACATGCAAAATTTGAAAGTAAAATTTTCATTGATGCAGGTTTTCAAAACAAAATAAAACTTTTTACGGCACATTAAGTACCCATTAAATCTATGAAGCAAAGGATTCATTGTTACACTATAAACAGGTGGCAACAACCTATCATCAACAAAGAATTAAGCTCTTTAATGGAAAATCAACATTAAATCATAGCATCTAAATTACATTAAAAAAAATTAAACACTACATACTTGCTGGTTATGTTGAGAAAACATTTCACTGAAATATTTGTTTCTTTACCTTCTATAGGTATTTGAAATTACCAATCTGGTTGTGTTAACATAAAAAAACCAAACAGGGAAGGGTTGGGGATTGAAACTCAAAAAAAATGTGTTCATAGTGGAACTGTAGCAACTGACATAACAGGACACAGCGAATGCATCTGTTGCATCAAACGTAACACTATAGATACATGCAAGTACCCATAGTTCACAGAAACCCACATATCCTGGCTTACCATACAAACCATACGTACACAGGTTAACTTACTTTCAATTACAAACAATATATCCCTCCTTTCAAAGTCAGCTATCTCAGCACGGCATAAGGTCTTCCGGGAAATAGTGCACCCTCTTTCTTGGGATTTGTAGTGAAAATATTAAATTTTAGTAGTTGTATGCCCTAATGAAGCTTGCTCAGGTACAAACAAATCTCTCTGACTGCTCACGGATTTGGTGATTGGTTTTTATTTACATTTTGCACATCTTAAACTGTGTTGAGGGAGGTGAGCTATATAAACTGTCATGGTATGGAAGAGGTATAAACTACCATGCCTTGAGAGTTTTCTTTTGGTGTCTGTCACATTTTCACTCTAAATTATACTATTATTTCAGTGCTTTTTTAATTTTTATATACTATAGACTATACTTATAGACTAAATAAAAACCATGATGACAGCAACTCCGAGATATATGCTGTGTGCCTGAATCCACCACATCACTTTCTGAACTCTGAAAGCAAATCAAACTTTTATTCTGTATTCTTCAGATTTGGCTGCTAGCTTTATCCAATCAACTTGCACCCTGCTGGTCACCTGGACTTTACACAATGATCACAGTGCTAATGCTGAGTGCTAACAAATCAGCAACACATACAGGGCTGCTATCATCAGTGCTGAATATGCATTTTCTGAAACATTGGAAAAATGTGCATAACATGCTGCCAAACTATTTCCCCAAGACGACGCAGAAGCACTGTACAAAGAATGCACCATGCATTCACAGCAGTACACACTAGAGAGGTCTGCTGCACCATATCATCTTCACAGCAGACATCTCAAGATTTAAAAAAAAAACCAAACAAACAAAAATAATTTACAGTTTCGATGACTCAGCAATTTCACCTATTGCAAAGGTGAAAACATCTGTGGCAAAGGTATGTAGGTAATAAATCTCTGATAAAAGGAAATCAATCAACCCTCTCACACTAAAGAAGCCCACCCCCCCCCCTCCCGATCACTTCCAATTAGCAAAAACTTTGTCTTGCTCTTAAATGGGCTATGGTGGATAGCTGAACTTCAGAAAGGCAAGAAGATTACTGCATCTTTTGAAATGTCTTGAAAACTTTGAAACTGAGCATTTTGTACTCTCCACCCAGTCCCAGTTCCAATAACCCTGACAGTACGGTCTTGAAAGTAACATCTGAACTCCCAAAACCACAACGTTTCTACTGTCTGTGCAAGTCAGTTTTACTTGTCAACATAATGAGGGAAGTATCCTGTCAATTTACTGCCACACATTCTTTTTTCTCATCTTTCATTTCTCGACCCCCTTATAGTCACAAGTATTTTATGGCTCTCATGCTTTGATCACCAGTTAAGTCATGAAGTCTGACGTCTAACAAATGCAATCAGGTTTTTTTCCACTGGCACTTTTGCTTCTCTCCTAACCCCAAATATCTGACTCCATTTTAGGAATCTTCATCAATGAATGGTTTTGCTATTCAGCATTATGGAGAGGCGGAACCATAAAACTGAAAATCTCTTTAGTCAAAAAAAAAAAAAAAAACTTCAAACTTTCAAAATGTTATGCAAATGCAGTCCTACATGAGTTCAGCAACATGACGGAACAAAGTACAGTAGCACCATAGTGATCTGCTGCTCTTCATGTTCTCTCAGTTCAAAGTTCCACGACAGTTTGGCGCTCCACATAAACATGGAATTTTCTCATCTTCAATTGGGAACTTGTAATCATAAGTGATTTCTTCATTGACATCGATGTCTCGCTTTGAATAGATAACAATTTTCTTTTGTGATTCCATGGTGATGACCTTTGCATAGCAGTTGGGCTGCAAGAGGGATCAAAAAAGGCTTTGTTAACAATTCAGCAGCATCCAGTTCAGTTAAACCACAGAACCATGTTACACATTTCCTTTTTATTTGTGCATGATGCAATATCTTCAACTTATTGTAATTACTAAGACCTAAATAACAGGCTAAGTTTTTTTTGCTCACAACGCAGTGGATGAGGTGTTGTATGTGTTTGAAGCTGTAAATAAAATCTACAGAGAAAATTTCTTTATGAAAAACTTGCTTTTCAGAATTGAAAATGTTCCAGAATTACCTTTTTAAACATGTTTCCTGTCTATTTTTTAAACAAAAGTCACAAATATTATGTTGTGAGATACTTACATTACAGCTATGGTTGATGAAACGTGCAAGATTTCCATTCATGGTTGCATCTATGATGGTCTCATGATCTACTCGGAAAAGGTAGCTGGATCCTATGCCAGATCGTTCATACTGTTTCTCTCTCAGCTCTGCTACGGATTGTCTCACCACAGAACCAACATACTCAATCACCATCTCATCTGCAGCAATTGGCTCCAGTGCAAACAGACCCCAGTCATGAATGCCACTTTTAGCAAAGCGTAGCAGTTTCTTGCGGGTCTAAATATCAGAGCAAAATGCAAACAATTCAGATTTTATGCATTCTAAAGCCTCGCGGCACACTTTCAATCATGATAGGGTGATATTTTGTCTAGTGTGAAAACCAAAAAACCTCCAAAAAGCCATCATTGAGGAAACAAGCATATTTCTATTAAAAAAAAATTTTCTTTGCAAAAAAATGTTATATCTCAGAGCGAAAGATGATGTCAAAACTATGGGAAAATCTTCAAAGTGACAAACTGAAGATGGCTGAATATGGGTTACATGAGTATTGCAGGTACATACATGCTTGCATGTGAAGAAGAACAGGTTCCTTAACAAGTAAGGGATTAACTGTGTCAAGGGGCACGAAACATGAGAAATAGATGAGATCGATGAAATAAATATGGAATGAACATTAAAAGGTGAACAAATATCTTTAGTGAACAGAAGTATTATTACTTTTGTGCAAAGCCAAAACAAAACGAAGAATAAAATCTTCCAAAAGAATTCTCATGTGACATAGCTGCATATATATAGTACATAACCTACCTTGAGCTGGTTAAACTTAAACAGATCTCCCATGTCAAGGTATTCTGAAAACGTGGACTGCAGCCGCCGCGTTTCACTGCGAACTTCTCTAGACGTCTGAGCTTTCTTCTTGCTCTCGTCCAGCTGCATAATCATCAAATACAGTGCATGACTGCCTCGAGAATGACCTCAGCTCCCCAATTACTATTACTATGAATAATAAGAATCTAAATTTGTGTTCATAAAAAGGGGACCATATTCAACTTCAAGAAGAAATTATTTAATAAAAATTAAAAAGACCTTATAAAACAGGATGCTAGATTTATTTCCAATGCCAAGAACATAGCTCAAATGGACTTACATTCTCGTTAAGGGTCTCCGCTGCTTTCTGTTGAAGTGTCACATTGCGGGCATTGCTCAGATAGCGTGCTTTTTCCTCCAATGTTAACTTGTAGTATCCATCGGTTCTAGCTGAGCCTGGATAAAAATTATGCCATCCATTATGAACTGTACTGCAAATCCTGCCCACTTTTACAAATGAGTTTGAGCTCAACTGACTAAAGCATTACATAGGCAAAGATGTCAAGATCTATGACCTTACCAGTTCTGTGTGGTCTGTTTTGGTAGGAATCTTCCACCTTGCGCCGCTTACGTGGTGGATCTGGAATGTTAGTGAATGGGTGGTCCACCCATAAGATGTCATTGAGCCAGTAGAACATGGGATCTTCAGAAAGCATGAATTCATCGTAAGTGCGTTTCAAATATGCAATATCTTCTTCATCAATGCCTCTGTTGTAGATATCAAAGAACACCTGTTTGAACATAAACATAGCAACTGTAGCATGGGAATGGTTCAGACAAGGAAATGTACAAAAAAATGAACCTGAACTTTTTTTTAAAAAAGATTTAACAGTGGAATTATGCTTAGCAAACATCTACAAGTGCAAACAAATTTTAAGTGCAAAATCATTCTGCTGTAATGGCAATAAACAGGAGTTACCTCGCCTTCTTCCCTCATGTTGCGCATCTCAAATGTTACAGGAGCTTTCGGAACAACGGGTTCTGAGAAGAGTTGGGCAAGCTCTCGAACGCCTTTGTTTGTGATGTCGACCAGTTTCTCTTTCTTTGTCTTTCTCTGTTTCTTCTCCTGTACTTCCTTGTCTTCTCTTTCTTTCTCCTTCTTGGCTTTGCCCTTCTTAAATATTGGCTCAGTCATCGGCATCTCTTCTTCTTGAACCAGCTCTGGCTTCTTGGTCTTCTTAACTTTGGGTGATTTGGACACATCAGAGGGCAAGTCCTGCAGGACTGGGCTTTCTTCAGCACCCATGTCTTCCTGCTTTGCAATGGGCAGAGAATAGCTGTGTTCCATCCAAACTTCCCGGCAGTAAGAGTTAACACTCTCCTCTGCAGAATCTGTGTCTTCCGAGTCATGAGAGACTGTCGGTGCAGGTCCTGAAGGTGGTGCTGCAAAGTAGTCGTGTTCAGCTATGGCTGGGATGACATATGGCCTTGATTCTTCCTCTTCTTCATCCATACTGACAGAAACTTCTTCCTCCTTCAGCACAACATCCACTGTTGAAGACTTCTCTTCTAATTTTCCCTCTTTTGGTGGTACAGACTGCTCTGGACCAGAATAAGTTTTGGCACTAATGAACTTATCTTCTGAAACCTGTTTGTTTGGTAGAACTGCCTGCTGGGATTTTACATCCATGCTGACACTTGTCTCTATGGCAGTGGTTGCTGGTATGTGTTCCATAAGGTCAGACAACTTATGCAGTCTCTCACTTGCCTCTTCTTTGTCCAGCTGGTTAACTTTTTCTGCAATGGAAGGGCTTCTAGAAGCTTCCACCAGTTGCTTCTGAATATGTTCAGACACAACAGTCTTAACATCTTCATCATGATGACTCTCAAATTCTTCAACGTCAACGTCTTCTTCTTCCCCATCCCCATCTTTCCTCTGCTTCTCATTATCTTTCTTCAAAACTAGCTCCTCCACTAAGTCTTTGCCTTTTTCTTGTGGGAGAGAAGATGTCTGTCTAGGTCTGGGCTCCTGTTCTTGCTTGCTAACATCCCTAACAGCAGCTTTCTTTTCTTCCACATTGATCATGCTGTTGTAATAAAAAAAACCACAAATTAACACAAAATAAATGCAAATATTTAATCACCTGAGTAAGGACAATAACTCTTTACCTTACCCATCCATTATTAGAATCTTTCCATGCAACTACACATCTCTGCAATTATTTACTTTAAGCATGTAAAATTATTATAATTCATTATGCAATGTTGTCGTTTTTTGTTGGTACCTGCAAATATCACCATGTTTATCTCTGTGACTGTTTGAATCAGGCTCGATATCTGCCTCCTCTGATTCTTCTTCCTTCTCTTCATCTCTACACACAGTACCAAATTTATGAGCTATTTCGTGAACAGTTCATAGATCAGTGTGGAAAAACGAAGGGATGCAAAGAGGGATTAAAAAAACCAGCACAAAACCAAAAACTGATGATGGCTATAATGTACTGTTAAACATAGTTCAGCTACACAAGTGAAAAACATTAGAAAGAAAACAGATTTAAATGCACTAGAACGCCAGTTTTGTTCATACCAGAGTTGCTGCACCATTCAAAAAATATTTTCAACAAAGAAAATCTAGTTCATCATTAATCTATTAAGCTTGTTGATATCTATCAACTAAACGATAAACATTTTAAAAAAAAATAAAAAGAAAAAAGATGCAGCCCAAGAAAAAAACAACACTTACTGGTCACTTCCATCTGCATCCTGGGACTCTTCTTCTGCATCTTCAATCTCACTTGTGATCTTTGTCCCAGCCTTGATCTCTTCCTCCTCAGACTCTGCTGCTGACATGTCACTCTCCTCTTCCTCTTCATCCTCATCATCCTCCTCTTCACTGTCTTCCTCAGAAACCCCGCTTTCCTCTTCTTCTTCCTCCTCTTCATCTTCATCTTCAACTGAGGATAAAGAAAAAGGCAAAGTCACATTAATCAGTGCTTTCTTTGCCAGCGTCAGTGACTTGCTTATTTTAGTGCAATCCTTGTCTTCATGAAGAACAATCTTCCTCGTCATAAATCCTTGTTGGCAAAGAAAGGTATCAAGAGATTTCAGGAAAGTAAAAGTGGAATCATAAGAAACAAATGACAATGCAGACCAGCTGATGCATCCTTTTCATCTTCAGATTCATCATCACTGTCACTACTATAGATGACTCTTCGACTGGCAGATGGTTTTGGTGACTGGCTAGTTTCCTGATCAACATCTGCAGGAAGAACATGTGTGAGGCTTAACATTAAGTTTTTGACAGTAATTACCAAAGAAATACAGCTTACAAGGAAAAGAAGTTTATTACTGCAAAGAAACAAAGCAAAATGCCAACAAAAAGAAACAAAACCTAAGACATGAATGAATGAATACACAGTAGATCTACTTAGCCACTTGCAACCAAAAAAAGGGATGTATATACAGCTCGTGCTCCTCACAAATACTCATAACCACACAGCAAACTTCAAGAAAGCAGAGCTTAATATATCTGTGATCTGTTAATGCATTATTTTAAATGGAATATTTTTATAAATTACCAGATTCTGCTTCTTCAGCATCCTCTGTCTTATCTGGCTTATCCTGAACAGTACTCTCATCTACTGATGGTGAGGGTGGACGGAATTTTTTCTGCAAAAGCAAAATAGTTTTTCTGTTTATTTAAAATGATTATCTACATTAGCATTGTTGACAATAATTGCACTTCATAGTTATCATATAAACTTCCAGTAGTCTATAAAGTAGTTGCAACACACCACAACCACACCCCCAAAGACCCCCATCCCCTACAGCGCGAAATCACTGGGAGGTGGAAGCACTTCCCTTCCAAAATCAACCTACAAACCTCCAGTTAACAAGTTCTGAAAAAAAAAAAAAAAAGCCAGACACATTTTCTTAGTTGCTGAACTACTTTTGTCTCCTCTATTCTCTGCAGGAAAGGGGAGGTGCGGGTAGGGGTGGGGGAAGGTATCTCCTGTACCTTAAATGATGGCAGACGTGGCATGCTACCACGAATGCCCAGCAGGCCTCCACTTCCAAAGCCACTAAAGCCAAATCCACTCTCCAGCCCTCCTTCCTTGGTCCACGGATGCCGTGATTCAAACAATGATGCTATCGTGGAGCTGATACCCTCTGTTGCATTGGGCTGTGATGGTTTGCTAGGCTTTTCCACAGGTTTGTCCATCACCAATGTGACTGCCTTAGGAGGAAGCTAGGAAAGATGACATAAAGCTAATGCTGCTTCTTTTTTTTAATTATCTCACAAGATTAAAAATAACTGAATATATGTGTGAAAAAGTATTGACTTATTTCAAGGAACGGTTTTTTCCACCTGTAAAAAGTTTTTCTTATTTTCTTATTTACTTTTTAAACTATTTAAAAGTTTGACCCAGATATGTAAATTCAAAGTTTAGTTAGCAAAATATTTTTTAGATCTTGATTAAAAAGATAAAGAGGAAAAACATGAAAAGTCAAATTTTCAAGCATCCAAACTATGTACAGAACAATCAAAAAACAAAACAAAACAAAAAACAAAAAAAAACTTGATTTAACTGTATACCTGAAAACAGACCACAGTTAGCAAAATATCTGTCATATATTCTGAAAGGTGTATGAGAGTAACACATTTTTCACTCCAAACTTGTGTTTCTCCAAACGTGTAAAATGTTAACATAGTAAGATCAACCATGGTAATGCACATGGTAAAGATGACCTGTCATTTCACCCCAAGACCATTTCAAAACAGCCTAAGTCAATTCAAGTTTTTATCATCATTTTACTGTGACCTTGTAATCTGACTTTTTTTGCCGATTATTATTATATGCAGTGACGTCGCTGATCAGGCCTGGGATGATTTGACTTTTTGGTCTTGGGACAAACTGACTTTGGCTGTGGGGAGATATGACTCGGGCGAAATTACTAGCCTCCACATAAAAGAAACAAAGACTGGTGTTTGATCACTAATTCCTTATGAATGCACATGTTCATTCAAGCATGTGCTTGTGTAGCATACAGATATATTATAGACGCATATGTAGAATGGCTAAGTAAATTTTGATAACACTAGACTTTTCATGAAACAGGAAAAAAAAAATACAATAACCTTCTTCAGAAATTTTAAAATAAGCAAAAATGTAACTTTTATGTCTAGACTAGTAAAGGTAGGCAAGTGCATACATGTACACACAAATTCTCTCTTCATAATCAGGCAAGCTACACAAATTCGTATGTAATACCTTTGACTTCTGCTCTTCAGCATCCCACCAGGACTCAAAGGCCTTGAAGCAGAGTTTTCCACCATCTTCTTACATAAATCCTTTTGCATCACAGCCTTGAGATCACTTACAAACTGATTCAAAACATACACAAACTGCTTGTCTATCTTCTTGTGTTCCTCCTCTTTGGCTGCAAAGTCAGCCTGTAACTGTGCTGTCTGATCCACTACACCGTTTGGAAACGCGGCACCATTGAATCCCTGATTGAAAGGCCCACCATTTCCTAAGAAGTTTTTCCCACCAAAACTGTTGAACCCATAGGGGGCTCCACTGGCCTGCCAAGCACTGATGGGTGGAGGCTGGGTGTACAGGCCAAGGGAAATCCCTGATGAGTTGAGGTTGCTGGTGATTGGCTGGTTGACCTGCAACCTCTCTTCTCCACTGCTGATGGAGGACAAGCTCATATGGTCATCATCATCATCAACGTCCATATCACTGCCTTCATCTTTGTCAACCTCTTGTGACACAGGAGTCTGCTGCACTGTGTCTCCAACAGCCAAAGATCCTCCTTGGTTTGCCCAGCCCCCATTATTGAAACTTGAATTGGAATTATCGTTAAAATGGCGCATTTCTGAAGGGGTGCTTGGGGTGTGAGGTGTGCCAGGAGTGGCCTGGGGATGTTCCTGAGATCGGCCTGGTGGCAGCTCATCATCCACAGACACCGAGCCTCGAAGAAGACTCTGGATTCTTGATTCAAGACTCATGAACCTCGGTTCCTCTTCTGGTTCATCATCAGGAGTTTTTGGCCTGGTATGTTTCTCCACTGGAGGTTTGGGGATGGTATGAGCTCGTTCACCACCATCCAGTCGGCTGCTGCTGCTGCTACTGCCCCCCGACCCATTCCCGTCTCTGGTCTTATGACCCCGTTCTCTATCTCGATCAAGGCTGTCCCTATCTCTGCTTTGCTCTCGTTCTTTGTCTTTCTCTCTCTCCCATTCATGATCTCTGTCTGCATCATAGTCTCTCTCTTGATGTTTACTCCTGTGCCTATCAGGTTCTGCTTCCCTTGAACGGCTCCTCTCGTGATGGCCATGGTCAGATGGGGTTTTGATGGCTTGCTGTTGAGACTGATAGTGGCCACCTGGGGTGAGGGGTGGTGGCTCTGAAGGCAAGGGGGGTGGAGGAACCTTGGGATCAAAGTTCATAAAGCTGTTGTTAAAATGTGCTGGAGGTTGGTGTGGAGGTGGTGGCATACTGTACGGTGTAGGAGGCGGTTGCTGCTGCTGGTGATGATGATGGTGATGGGTGTGGTGATGATGGTGATGTGGCTGGTGATGATGCATGCTGTAGTTCATCTCACTGGCAGGTGTGTAGCCAGAGCCCTGTATATCTCCACTGTACATGCTCCCAGGTGTGAATGTAGCCTGACTGTATGGTGTACCCGAAGAAAAACCCATGTCACTAGAATGACTGCCAAAACCACTCTCTGATGGAGGATAGCTGAACTGGGACTGCAGATTTCCACCACCATACTCAAAGTCATCTGGATCATAGGCTTCAGTGCTGTTGCCTGCACTGTAACCATTGTTGCGGTCTCTTTTGTTGTTGGGTAGTTCAATTCTTGGCCTTTCGAGCAATTTTTCTTCAATAATCCGTTGTCGCTCTTTGCCTGTGAAATTGCCACAAATGTAATCCCTTAATTTCAATAACTGATGCTGACAAGTGAAATATATATGTGGTACATATTTCAAATAAAAAAATATTATTCTGACATCAATCCATCAAAACATAAAAAAGAGTGCAAGTTCCTTTTGCCAAAGTTAGTATTTTACAATTACACAATCAGAAAGAAGACTGTGTGAGAGGAATGGTTTACCTAACGTATCGACAAACACGTTCATGATATTGCCCATCTTTGAGGTTCGATTGAGCTTTTCAGCACACAATTTTGCTGCTTTTGAAGATGAGTAGACCACCTGCAACATTTAACAAAAAAATGTGTTTAAAGTCTTATACTTGTTTTGTAGATTTTGATCAAACACTAATCAACAGAAAAAGAGACAACACTATCCATTTGTGGTAACAGAGTAATATAAGTGCACTATTGCCAGATCAGGTAGTAATCTTACGATATGTCTCCAAAAGTGTACACCAGAGGTTAGAGTTAAAATAATGCAATATTATAAAGGGACCAAAACACAGTCCCTGCACATCACAAGAAATTTTTAAGAGGCAAATAATTCCTTAAAAGCACTTCAAAAATATAAACTACTACTCCTAAAGTTATTCTAGGATAGATTAATCATTATTGGTTCCCTCTGCTTTACTTATTTCCTGGATTTTATAAATAACTATGTTGTGCATACATCCAGAAAAGCTGATACTCATTACCAGTTAAAGTCCTTTATTAATCTCATGTTTAGCTGCAAAATCAACCTGCATACCTTCGTTCAAAGAAATAGCATTAAGTCAAACAAAATGTAAATGATATAAAGTTATACTTGTAGCACATGATTCGTGCATCATTATGAATAAAATTATAAGATAATTTCACAATACCTTTCCAATACCCAAGTGTTTCCGGTTTTTAGGGTTGTAATAAATACGAACTTCTTCAATTTTGCCATAGCCTTTGCACATGTTTTCCAGAAAATCCTTGTTGATATTGTCATTAAGGTTTGTGAAGGTCACCTCCTTGGGAGGAGGTGTTCCAACATAGTACTGGTCGTACTGGAATTTAAAGGAAAAAAGACTGCTACAGCATATCAAACATTCATCACATTTAGCATAAAAAAATTTGAAACCACTGCACTTAGTAGTCCACAAAAGTACGAGTGCACATTTCCATTAATATAATTAAAATGAAAAACAAATTTAATAGCATACAATTAAATCACATTTAAAAAAAAACAACAGCAATGACATAATATTTATTAAAAAGAAATGTTATTTTTCCTTTATCACAGAAAATAAACCCTGCAGTCAAAAAATATTTCCTCAAACCTTAAATTGGGGAACTGGCAAATCTGCTGGCTGTCGTCTGTACCAAATACGTTGAAGACGTGGGTCTTTAGCGTCAACAACAGTTCCATCCTAAAAAATGTTTGGTAGATTTTTTAAATATAAATAATCCTACCACATGTAGAAAAACTTCAAACACAAACAGAAAGCTACTTTTCTCTCTCCACATACATGCTTCCCATAGCCCAAATAGTGGTAATTAAAACTGGCATTTATACGAAGTATATTTCTTTTTTTTGTTTGCCAGCAAAGAAAACAGCAACCTTTAATGCTAAAGCATGTTTATCATTTTTGGATTCCATATAACAACTACTTACTACAAAATGTGGTAAATATCTCCATCACCATGCTCCAAATATTTGCATTTAAAAACTTTCAAAATCAGCTTAAAAAATCAATGTGCATTACCCTAGTCATTTGGAGACATTTTAGCAGGAATATTATTTAAACTTTAAGCTATTTCCTACAAAACAGTTATGACCATTTCCATAATACTATGCGCACACAGACAAGATTCTGAAATTAATATGTGCCATCATTCAAAGAAACTAATTTACATATTGTGTTACCTATTATCATACTAACCATAAAATTTTTAGAAATCATTTAAAAAGATGTGAAAATCTTTAAGGCAGCGTTTTGTTACACACTATGATATGTATACTTGATGTATTGAGGTGATGACCCTCAGAGGTCACATCCCAAAGGGAGTGAAGCACACAATCCTTACCTCCCTTCATAAACATGCTTAAAAATATGTCCAAAACAATGTGAATGTGACTTTTTAAAATCTCTTTTTATCGTTCAAGCTCTCAATTTATCTTTTAATGATAACAAAACTGTCTTAACAAATGTTTTAAGGCTTTTCTTAATAATAGTATCTCTAAGCAAATGCCACTCGGCCTTACTATTACAAATACACTTTCACTTTATTTTTTTTTAAAGTTTATGGTCTTTTCCTATCATAGTCAAGTAAACGAGATTTAAGATGTTGAATGAGGCTTCCACATTTCTACGTCAACGAAAGCTTAAACGTTTGCTGAAACAATAACTGACATGGAGAAAACATGTCGCAGAGTTTCAAGACATTCGTTCATAATCTGTAAGTAATACACATATTTTGCTGTTCTGGCTTCCGGCGTACATGCTGGATGTTGAGAAGAATACTTTTCTGCGCAAGCCTTACCGAGCTGATTCCATCAAATCTGTAAATTTTCTGGTTTCCCTTGTAGATGTGTATCTGGGGGTCTACTATTAGTTTGTAGTTTCGGCGTTTCTTGTCTGCCCCATACGGAACTTCAAGTGGTGGTCTGTGAAGTCCATTCATATCTGAAACAAACGGCAACGTCGATTATTACTGTATGTCAGTCTGCGTTAAAGAATAAACAAAAACATAAAAATAAATTGCCGCGATTTCCAGGCAAAACAATGCGATAAACTCTCACTAGAGTGGTTCGGTCGCCGATCGTATTCCATGGCTATGCTGTTCTGTATAGCCGACTAGCCGGCCAGAACGCATAGCCAAAGCCCTCCAATAACAGTCTGATATGATGTTTACAGAACAAAATGTATGAAGATCAAATGACGAGCAAATAAAGATACTGTCATAGCACTCTTCTCCGTTCCACCAACAAATTCACGATATCCCACAATTCCAGGCTGTAAAGACGCATCTTTATTTTCGCATTACTCTACGACGGTTAGTTTTGAATTGAAGGGACATTATCTAAAAGCTTTTTAAGTGAGATAAATAATTACTTCTTTATTGTAAAATTGTTATAATATTACGAAACTGACATAGGTATGAAATGTGCGATCCGATTTTTCATTGGATCATCCAAAGCGACACTAACCAATCGTTATTTGTGTAGTTCGGGCACGTGGAACTTTCAGCCGTTTTAATGGACGGACGAAGTGGACACTGACTAAACATGGACGGTAACACCCAAGTAAAACCTTTGGACAGCACAAACAAAACGTTCCTAAAACAGCTCGCTAAACGTCTCGTTAAAGGTGAAATGTTTCGTTATTTTATGGGTCTGACTACTTTATCCATAGCTCACATGTTACCTCGTGGTACGTGCCGACATTTTATCAGGCCGGTATATTTCTGCTTGTAAGTTTCCGCTTGTAAGGTTCGGGTGTTTGGTGAAGCCGTCTTCCACGGAACAACTTGAAAAAAGTAATATTTTTTGCGACCATTTAAAACAAAATCTTTCAGAATTCAACTTCTGATTTTCGCTACTTTTAATGGGCTTATACTTATGATAGGTGCAGATGACTGGCACATCATTTTAGGATGTCCGCATTCATGTTGATAGTTGGTTCTTAATGCTGTGTATTTGCATACATAAATTGCAGGTGTTAATAAAGATTTTTCTGACAAGAATCTGAAGAAATATTTTGAGCGCATCATACAAGAGCTCCCAGATGGTGATGATTTAAAAACAGCTGTTCTTCAAAACTCTACCAGCTGTCTTAAGTTCTTTATTAGGTAAGTACTTTGAAATATAATATTTAGTAGAAAAAGATGGGTTCCAAATTAAATCTTAAAATATATTTGTTGAATGGGCAGACAGCTGGGTTTTCTTACCCCAGTCTTGCATCAGAGAAATAAAGGCTGTTTAAGAACAAGCATACTTCATGTTGCATAAATTAAAAATAATGAAAGTAATCATTTTCTTGTGATTTTTACTGATAGGTATGTGCACAAGACTTCATTGAAGAAAAAGGACACTAATCAGTTGCCGGCGTCTAATGGTGTAGATCCAAAAAACAGTGCTGTTGCAGAACATACCAAAACTAAGACCACTATCAAGGACACAAACCACGTGGGTGAAAAGGAAAAATGTACACAGTTTCCAAGTCAACATTCTCTTGGTGAGTTTGCATATCTCTATACAAATGTGGTGAGTGTAACATAAATTCCACATTACATAAAAAAAAGCAGAGATGATGATGTAGTTTTTTAGCGCGCTAGTATCCGCATCACAATGCGCGGTGATCCCAGCAGCCACCAAACTGCAGGTCAAATAAAAACTTCAAAAAAGTTTAAACAAGTGAGTCTTAAGATTTTTCTTGAAAGATCCAATACTATCAGACTCCTTGGTCGAGAGGGGAAGCGAGTTCCACAAAAGCGGGGCTACATTGGAGAAGGATCTGAAACCCGCAGTCTTCTTGTTAGCATTCCCTGACTGAACACTCGGTCGTTCAAGTCTGAAGTGTGCTGCTGAACGAAGGTTCCGCTGGGGTTGGTAACAGCGAATGAGTTCTTGTAGATAGACAGGCGCAAGGTCGTGAAGACAGCCATAGGTTAAGGTTAACAATTTATGCTCAATTCGCCTCTCCACAGGAAGCCAATGTAGGTCACGAAGTACAGGAGTAATATGGTCAGTTGTTTTCTTTCCTGCAACTATCCTCGCAGCCGTATTTTGCACTCGCTGTAGCCTCGACAACTCGCTCTTTGAAATCCCCCAGAGGCAGCTGTTAGCATAGTCTAATGTAGAACCAATGAGGGACACAGCAACTGCATTTGCAGTCTTCTTATTAAGAGACCCTAGTAAGTAAAATTTATTTCCGTTTCTAATCACCTTTACAGTTAAACATGCATATAAAGTCTGTGTTGCTCCGAGTCCTAAACCATATAACCCTATCAGACCACTGCACTGATTTTTCGATAATTTCCATTTCTTCCGCTACACCGCTGTAACTAATTTTCAGTACTTTGTCTAGTACATGAAAATGCTCAGGAGCCCAGGTATAGGGGAACAGGTTCAGGGCCTCAGGTCTGGTAGGGTTAAATCTGCCTGTCATGAAAACTTTTTTAACCAAAATAAGCATTGCTTTGAGTCCTGAATAACTTACTCTCTATGACAGGGATCACATCTCATTAGTATGATTACTAAATCATTTGGTTTTATGTGCTACACACTTGACCATGACATCCCTCTCCAGTGCTTTCGCTCAGTCTTACTGACACAGTAGTTTGGAACTGGTATAATCTACATCCAGTCTGTGGTAGTTGCTGGTGTTGATGGTAGTATAAGGCACTATGTCTTCACCTGCTACTTTCAAGAACAGTGTTCTTGTGCCTCTTAATTCTGTGGACCCACTGTATGAAATTCTTTGCTAATTTTTCTGAATTGTTTCTACATTTGAAACTTTAAAATATGGCCTCATTATCCATGTTTGTAAGAAATATCTTTAAATTGAGCAAACTTCTTTTTTTTTTTTTTTTTTTTTTTTTTAAGTTTGCCTCTATATCATCAATTTCCTGATGCCTGTGTTTCTTTGTTGCATGATTGTGAGTTTGCTTGTATTATGTACATAGTGCATTGAGATCACTTCCATGTTGGAAGTGCACTTATTGAATGACTGTTATTACACATCTTTTGTGTATATCTGTTAAAATAGTTCTGCCAAAGCAGAGTAGTTGAAGATATTATTTGTATGCCAACAAGTTTAATGCTAGCTTTATATGCTTTTCTTCATATGATACAGGTGCTCAAGCACTTTTTGTGGCACAGCAGCTGGAAAAATCAACAAACATAGAAAAGCTGTCGGAGTTTGCCGATGCCTTGATGGTAAATTGAGTAACATTTAAATGAAATATTTAAAGAAGCAGGAACACTATGGTCTGGTGTTCACTTGACTTTGAAGCAGAAAGTTGCTGATTTAGGTCCAGTTTCGAGCATGTGACTAGACAAATTCTTGCCTGTCCAGCAGATATTAGGGGAAGAGCAGTTGATTCAGTCATGGAAATAGTTGACCATAGCGAAGACAACAGAAGGACATATGTTTCATCTTCTACAAGCTCATGCCTAGAATACCTTAAAGTACCTGCATTGACATCCTCTATGACCAGAAATCTGGAAAACCCTTGATTGTAATCCATTTAAAATGCTTGGAAAGATTATAAATACATGCTTTGAATTAATAATAAGCAGGTTGATGAAGCCATCAGTAGTTGCCAGAAGAAATATGCAGTATCATGAATCATCACATGTAATCTTAATTTTACTTTTGTCTTTCGTTGGCATCTTGTTGCAGAATTCTTGTGCCTCTGAGCAAGGTGTGGACAAGTACTGCAGGTTGCTGCAGCTGATGCCCGGTAATGTCAGCATCACTGTGCTGAAGAAAATTGTGCAGATGTATTTCAAGTGAGATTCAGTTTCTTCAATTTTGTTCTCATGAATAGCAGTAGAGGAGTTTCAGCAGGACAAATTTTGAATAAGTCATGGCTTATGCCATATGTAATAATGAGATATATATATTTGTGGTTATTTAAATGTCTAATTCTTACAAGTGAGATCGTGATAAGGGAGTTTGTGAGTTGGTGATTTATAGACTTGCTCTTGATTTGACATTAAATCTGGGCCCAAAACCTATCCTTTTAAGAGATGTCTTGCAGAATCAAGAGTACTAGTCCGCACACTCCTAAGTTCTTCATATATTTAGCTGTTTTTTGTTTTGTTTTGTTTTTTTTGTCACGGTGCTATCTGGCATTATTGTTTCTTGTGTGGTTGTCTGTTATTTATCCGCAGTGTATGAAACTTGCATCCAGTTAGGAATGCTTACAAATTCAGTTATTATTAGCTGCCTTGATGGTGTCGTGCTGTTTTGACTGCCATGTACTATTGGGTGCAGTAGGCCGACACTTTACAAAATGCAATCTCTCTATGCTACTATCTGAAAAAATATAGCTCTTCTTACTCTTGGGGGACTGTTATGGCTTTTTCCGTTTTTTTATTTCAGTGTTAACAAGGTAAAAGTAGTGGCCATGACCTGGTAGAGAATTGTGCACAATGCTGGACTGTATTTTAACTATTTACTAGCACAGTTGATCTGCGAATGACAAAGTAGTTTTTTTAATGTCATTGTTTGTTTCAGTGAGCTTCAGAGCACTACAGAAAGAATTGTGGCAAATCGATCCAAAGACCAGTGAGTAGATTAGATATGTGTCTGAGATAAATCCTTTCTTATGTCTACAATTGCATCAGCAACCAGTGGCTAGAGGGGGTTATTTGACCATGGCTCAAGAAACAAATTTATCTCCATTGACACAAACAGCTGTTAACATCATCATTGTTGTCATTTATTCTTCTGGTTAGAGGGGTTATATTAAATGTACATTCAGTAAAAATCAAATGGGTTGCTGCTTGGACATTCATTTAAACTGAGCTTTGGTTGATTTGTCTTTTGGTGTTGGAATAGGTGTTTGAGGTCAGTTTCATTAACATGCAGAGCACTCAGTTTCTTCCTTACTTAAATGGATTTTGACAAGTCTTAATGAAAAGGTTTTACAGGACTATTTTTGCTAGCCTAACTGGAATGATAGCCAGGTATAGTATGAGCTGAGATATTAATCCGCACAAGTGTGCATATTTCTTTTGTGTGTTCATAACATTTGTGTTTTTCTTTCTCAAACTCAGGGCTGCAGAATGTGTTCACCATCTTAAGAAATTTCTTCAGTTGTGTCATATGAAGCAGCCAGCAAGTAATTTGGTATGTGCTCATTCTTGATGCATGCAAATTTTTGTTTTTCACTCCCTGTCCCATTCAACAGTTAATTGAAAAAAAAGCTCAACTAAATAACTACTGCTTGTCTTGGCTGATCTCATCTTGTTTATCCATTGTGTACTTTCGGGTATTGTGTAGATACTACATCTTATATTTCCAGAGTATTTTTGCCAAAGCTTTTTCCTGACCGAATTAATGAGAACAAAATGTGTAAGACAAGTGACCAATGATGATTTACTGCCCCATTCTGGTGTGTTTGTGTCTGGTCCTAAAAGAAACTTGTTTTAACCATGCATTATCTTAATTCACCAGAGTTCCTGCCCTTAAGTCAATCCCTACTTACATAAGAGCATATGTAACTTTTGGGTGGTATCAGGAGGGAAAAGAAATCAGAATTAGGGAAAGTTTTTTGAATGGAGTTAAAGCAAGGTACTGTAAAAATTTATTACAAAAGTTGGCATGTACATTTAAAGTAATTTGGGGAAAAGCTCTCATGAACACTACTTCTATAACATCCATATATGGAACAACGTTCATAGGCTGGTAATCTAGGTTCAGGGTTGGAAAACTTGTTGGATGATCATAGAATGGTGTAAAATATATTATTTGGTGTGCTTAATGCTGTGTTAAATGCATACAATGCTGCTGCTTGTGATTAGCAGTCTGTAATTTTACTTTCGTGTGTTTTTATTTTTAAAGGGTGATGACTATCCCACATATACAGATCTGGTGGCTTCTCTTATTTCTCTTTATTTGGATTTATTGCTCATCAAGAACAGGTGAGTTTTGCCTCCTGAAATTTGTAAGGAATGTCTTGTTGTTAAACAAAGAGTCTGTCAGATGAAAATAGTCAACTTTTGATCAGAATTTATGGTCTTGTCACAAAAGCTTGCTAACACTTGTCTGCTTAAAAAGACCATAAGAAGTAACCGTGTTGGAAGAATCCAGATTCACAATTCACTTTGTGCTATGCAATGGTCGTTTTGAATGGTTATTGCTGTTCTACTGTACTGTGGGTTGCCATTCTACTGCATCTTGGAAAACAATAATAATAAAAATGAAGGTGATTTATATAGCACTTTACACCACCATCAAAGGCAGGCTCAGAACTCTTTACAAAAAAAAAAAAAACCAAAAAAACCCACAGACACAATAATAATAAATGCTGATCTCAAAAACAAGAAGTTTATTGCGTGTCCACATATATATATAATGCCATCAGTATATATGTAGTCTGCAGCCTTGCCATTGCATGAAATCTTCATAAGTCAATAAAGTTCTGATTTTAAAAAAGTAGTTGAGAGTTTTTGTGGAAGCTTAACTGTCAATCTTTGGTGGAGCGGCTTAACTTTTGCAGACAAATATGGTTCCATAATGACAACTCTTGTCAGAGCATCATGCTAACAGTCACAGACTAGTTTCAGAGAGATGCACAATGTTAGCCTATCAAACCTGCACTTACTGTGAACGAAGCTTGCTGTGACAGTTCAAACATAAGACTTTCTTGAGCAATTGTAGGAAAGGAATCAGTCTGAAGTTGACACTGCTGATACACAGATCTAAAATGTAAGTTATGGCAAGATGGCGCTGACGTGGCAGTAGAATTAAATGGTGTAGAAAAGAAGAAAAAGTGGCACAGACATAATGTTTAATCTAGGAAAATAGGAAATTGCGTTATAGATCAATATTGCTGAAACAACTTCACTCAGATTAACAGGGAAAGACAAAACGTGAAGGAGAGCTAATCCCCTCTAGCCAGTCAGGGGAAGAGACACCACTCTCCAAATTGCTATTTTCGTTTGTTATCTTTAAAGCAAGCAATTAATGTAAGGCTACTTAAGTAAAGAACATATCCTTAAACTTTTTGTAATTTTTCTCTTTTGTGGGCTACAGAAATTCTGAGGAGGAGCAGCGGTCTGTGTGCGAGTTTGTCTGTTATCTTATGACAGATGTTGGGACAAAACTCTTGGACGTCGTGCTTCAGGTCACAGCTGCTGATCAGCAGAATGGACATCTGCTGTTGCCTCTCTTAAGGTGCGTGTCACTTTTTAAGTGAATAGTGACAGTACCTCTTATACTTTAGAATGATATATTTAATTATGACAATACTTGTCCAGCTAAGGAACTTGCATATCTTTAGACCTGTGTTGTAAATTGTGCTTTACAGAAAGATATTTCTGAAGAAGCCAAAGAAGAGCAGCCCAGAGAATTACCTTCGCTATGTTTTAGCAGTTCGCATGTGGTCCAACTTGCTGCCTGTGCTGAGAGATGTAAAAGAGGTAAGATTTGTCAAATAAAAGAAAATGCATGCTAGCGGGAAAATTTGTTTTATTATGCTCCGGTAAACGCTATGCCATGCCAGCATGCAAAACTAATTGGCATCTAAAATCTTTTGTGCCATCCGCAGTTCAGCTACTCAATCACAGATGAACTATCAGCGGTGTGTGTGTGTGTGATGGGTAGGTGTGCATGTGTGTGTGTTTTTTTTTTTTTTTTGTTTTTTTTTCCCATATACATACATTCTGGACACAGGGCACAGCTCCCATGTTTAAATTGCCCATTGGGATTAATAAAGTCTGTTGTTATTGTTATTGAACACCTGTTTACCTTTTAAAATATATGAACACTTTATTGTATGAAAAACATCTGTGCTCATCAAGGTTATTTCGGACCTCTTAACTTATTTGCTACACGTGATTTTAGGCTGAAAAGCCTGTGATCAAAAGTTTTTGAGTATAACTATTAACCTACAAGAAAGATAACCAATTGTGTTACATCATTTTAAAGAGCATTTTATAAACATTTATGTAATGTGGCATTTAAGAAATATAGGTTTTGTTTTTTCTACTAAATTGAAATAAAAGATTGTGATTGTATGGGACGGAGAGAAGACTGGGAAAGTGGGTAAAAAAAATACAAATTTCTCAAAAAATTATTCATCATAAACAAATATATAGTTCCAAATAGGCGTTTTATTAGACAGTAGGATTTAAATATTACAATTTTCTTGCAATTTGCGTTGTTGGAGTATAAATCTTTGTCAAATATAGTAACGACTACCGCAAACATGGGCCTAAATTAACTGAAACCTTGCCTACATTCAAACAGCAAAATACCTGATTGTTGACTTTTTTCAGCTGCTAAAGGTAGATAATCCACACCATAACACATCCTGAATGTACCAGTAGTTTTCTCCCTTTTGTATTATGCACGGTGCCATGTGTTGTACAGCACTACCATAGTTGAGAACAGCTTCACACCACTGAACTGAATCGGAGGGAAGAAGTTCAGATTAATTACTTGTTATTTTTTCACTATGAAAAATATATAAATAACAGAGCATTGACTTTATCATTAAAAAAAAATTTCTTGAGACTTGTTTTGCAAATGTGAAATTTTTGCATTTGCAGAAAAGCAGGGATCTTCCAGCTCCAAAAGGTGTTATCCACTGGCTTCTAAAGAAAAGCCCTGCCCTTTCAGAAGATTTGCCAACAGATCGCAAGTTCAAGGGGCGTCTGGTCACAGCATTTATGTTGGATGATGTTGATGACAACATACATGATCGTCTGCTTGATGTAAGATCCTTTTAAACCCCTTTCTGGTTAATTGCAGCCTTGCTAAACTGGGTCCTGGCTGCGTATTGCAGAGTTCTAACTTCTGTTTTAACCAAAGGTCAGATGACCCCAATAGTAACCAAAGCCAGATTCTTAAGGTATTTTCTTCTGCATGGTTGGGTTTTTAGCAAATGTGACAGCCAGTTATTTTGTATTTATTTGTTACTTTTTGGGTAGATTTTGTTTTATAGCTCATGGTTCAAAAACTTAACAGCTGTAAGATGTATTTTATTTCTGCTTCTATTGACTCAGGTTTTGGTAGAGGTGGATCGTAAGAAGAGTGCATCAGACACATTGGAGTTGGAGACCTCAGTGGCTACTTTAGAGGTGAGTGATTTGTTTGGCTCGTTATACTTTTATTATTAAAGGTAACCGTCTGTTTTGTTTTTCCAGGCTATGTTTGTGAAAAATTCTTATCAAACTGAAGAAGCAAGACAGGAATGAGAACAGAATCGAGATAATGAAATAGCAAAGATTTTTAAATGCTTTATTGCTTTGAAATTGTGGCAGCTGAAATAGGGGAATCTTTACATCTCATTAAGCAGAACAAAGTAGATAACAGCTGTTGATTTGTTCCATTTCTTTGGCTATGGCCTTCCATTATTTTGTCCTGAATCAGCTCTAGCACAGGTGTTTAGAAATATTGCAATATGATCAAAATTAAAATTTGCTTGAGGACAAACCCAAGGATGAAATCTGACCGCCCCAGTCTGAGTACGATGACTGACTGGCTATTCTGAGGGTGGGTTAGCTTTTCATATTTTTTTTTTTTAAAAAAAGAAAAGATGTTTGTATGGTACCTGAAATTTGCGTCATGTAGCACAGAGTAAAAGCATTGATCAAGACCTGTTCCGATCAGTTTTCTGTTTTGGTTTTGATCTACGTGCTGCTTCTCTGTGCAATGCTCTGCTAGGGCTGCTGCTTCTGGCAGGATATTTGTATGCAGTGCAGACTAGAGCAGGAGATAACAGTGGATGGTGCCTAGGTTTTACCGTTTCTGGTTATTGCCTAATTAGTGAGTTTAACAGAAGTGCTACATCTCTGTATATCAGTTGTACATCATGTATGTACATGAAGTTGAAGCAGCATGCTTGGCTTTTTTCTAACCCTGGACCCAGATAAACAGTTAAATGGTAGGCTTTATAGGATACGCCTACTTCTTAAGTTAGTATTTGATAATACAGTTACTGGACTATGTATATTAAATATTGGTGACTAAACAACAGCACCGATACAATTCTAGAATATAAACAGAGGCATGCATTCATATTTTGCAATGTGATTACATATAAGCTAATGCAATTGTACACTTGAAGCCAGTAATTAGAAATATCAATTGCATCGTGTTCATGATAACAACAGACTTTTTTGAGCACTTTACTGCCTGGTGATGAAATCTACCGCCCCAGTCTGAATACTGTGACTGATTGGTTTCTCTGAAGGCTTATCAGAAACCCAAAGGTTTTTTTTTTTTTTTTTAATTTTAAATCACAGACTTTATGAGAATGTTAAACATCTGGCTTAAATCTGTCTGGTGTTTTGATAGTTTTAGTGCTTTTACACAGAACTATTGGAAGTTTGAGGGTTTAAAGGTTATAAATTCTGTAAACTTGTTGATACTTATGCTCCATGACTCCCGGTCTCGGCACTACACTTGTTAGCCACATCTAATGGCATGAAGCATGTGGGGAAAGTGCAGTGCATACACTTTATTACTGTGATTACATATAACATAACCCTTTTGTATGCACATCTAAATTTGACTACATAATAGTACATAGAATACTGTAGTGCCATACTTAATGACCTAAAAGAAACTTGTTTAAATGACATGGCTGATTGAGTGCCTGGTGATGAAATCTACCGCCCCAGTCTGAATACTGTGACTGATTGGTTTCTCTGAAGGCTTACCAAAAATCCAATAGTTGACTTTTTAATCATAAAGTAACTTGCTGAATTTTCAGTGTGTAATGATTATTTTTGCGATTTCCAAAGCTGTTGGTAATTTTGTAGCTTTAAGATTGCACATTCTTGTAAAAATAGTTGCTACTTTGAATACAATGTGTAGGTATGACAGAAAATGGTCTGATTGTATAAATCATGTGAGGCTAGTGATGCTAAAAGTGTAGTGCATAGTCTAAATGTTTACTGCATAATATACATAGTGTAGCAGTAGCAGATTAATGTAGCAGTACCATATTTTGTGTCTTTAATGAAGAACTGTGCCTGGTGATGAAATCTACCGCCCCAGTCTGAATACTGTGACTGATTGGTTAGTCTGAAGGCTTACCAGAAAACACTATTCTTTTAATCATAAAGCAATTTACTGAATTTTCAGCATTTAGTGATTATTTTTGTGTTTTTCCAACAGTCATAGAGAGCTGTTGGTAGTGTTGTAACTATGTTTTATAAAGATTACAACTGTAAAAAAATAGTTGATACTTGGAACACATGCCAATCAATCTGTGTATAACACATTCTAGCTACAGAATACTGTAGGAATAAGTTTATTGAGGCTAGTCATGCTGGAAGTACAGTTCATGAGCATTTGTACTTTGGTTGCACAATTAAATTTGACTACTTAATGTACATAGAGTACTGCAGTGTCATATTTTATGATCTTCATTGAAGAGACTTGAAGTATCGTGGCTGACTGTATGTCTGGTGATGAAATCTACCGCCCCAGTCTGAATTCTGTGACTGATTGGTTTCTCTGAAGGCTTACCAGAAATCCAATAGTTGTCTTTTTAATCATAAAGCATCTTGCTGAATTTTCAGTGTGTACTGATTATTTTTGTGATTTCCAATAGCCATAGAGCTTTGTAAGTTGTTTTTAAAAAAAAGATTGCAAATACTTGTAAAAATAGTTGCTACTGTGAAGACAATGTATGTGTATGACATAAAAAATGGTCTGATTGTATAAATCATGTGAGGCTAGTGATGTTAAAAGTGTAGTGCATAATCTAAATGTTTACTGCATAATATACATAGTGTAGCAGTAGCAGTACTATATTTTATGTCTTAAAGGGAGAAATATTTTTAAAATATCACAGTGGCGACTATGCCTGGTGATGAAATCTACCGCCCCAGTCTGAATACTGTGACTGATTGGTTTCTCTGAAGGCTTTCATATATAACAAAAAAAGACTCATTGACTCTGCTTCATTTCTGGTTTTACCCCTTTCACTACATCAGCTTTAATAACGTGTTTTACATACACCTTAATTTGGTCATATAAATTATATTGTAGTGTGGTATCGTGCTTTGTGATCTAAAATGAAGAGAGTTGTTTAAAAAATATAGTTGACCGCCTCGTGATGAAATCTACCGCCCCAGTCTGAATACTGTGACTGATTGGTTTCTCTGAAGGCTTATCAAATGATTTTTATTTTATTTTTTTTTAACTTAACTGAAGTTAGATCTTCACTTTGTAGGTGTACAGTTTCTTTTTCGTGTTTCTGTGTTTGGGTCAATTTTTTTTTGTCTTCGCATTCTTGGAGTGCTTGATGTCTTGGCAGTTTGATGCTAATTCAGATATGCATGCTTAAGATTATTACTGATGAAAAATTCCTCTTCAAGTCTCCTGTGGTTCAAACATTTAGGTATGGTAGTGATGTTTCACATTAATATCGAGAGATAATACATTAAGCTAATGGGATTGTATTTTAGGATTGTGACTTTGTTCATTTAAGAACTTGATGAGGCTGCCTGTTGAAGGGTATGGAGTGTGAATAGCCATGTACAAGTAGCCATGTGCAAGCTTGGGGATGAAAATCTACCGCCCCAGTCTGAGCACCATGACTGAATGGTTGTTCTGAAGGCTTGTCCACTCAGTTCTTTTAGCAGCAATTAGGGTGCTATTAGGATATGACAATATTTAATTGACCCTTCAAAAATTTACACATTCGCTTATAAATAATAAAAAAAGACAAATATCACCAATCACATCCAATTAAACTAGCAAATGGTAATAACAAAGTAGTTACTTATCCACTAATAGGACAACAAATAATATCATCTAGTCATTCATTTTCAAACAGCAGTATAGTTTCAGCTACTGAAAAGTGTATAGGGTGCGTGCATAGCTTAGTTCAAATATTAATTTCAAAGCAAAAGTGCCGTGTTAAATATTTTGAGCTTCCTTTTTGCCTGAACAGGTTGCACTTGTTTTTGTTTTTAAGAATCTCCAGTCTTGCAATAAGCACCCATGCAGTCTGCTGCTGTAGTGGTTAAGTACCTGTCACCAACAAAGTGATGATTGGATGTCCTGGCTTATTTTGGGCATGCCATTCTTTTTCTGCTTGTGGCACCTAGTTTAATTTGTGCCAGACTGTGGTGGAGAACTAATATTAGCATGAAGTATAAAACCACAAGACTATGTAAAACTGTTAATCCTGCACACCTCTGTAAAATGTGCACTTAAGGACAAAAGCTACCCCTTTCGCCACACACACACCCAATATGAATACAGTGACTGACTGGTGATTTTGAGGGCTTAGTAATGTTGGCTTTGTATTAGCTTTATTATTAGAGATAGGGTTATGAGATCTTCAGTACACTTTCCATGGTTAATAGGACATTATTAAAGAGTTGCTGTACTCATTGCATCATGTCATTTAATGTAGTACCCTTAAAATATGTTCAGAAAACTGTTTAGATTTGATTATCATGTGCTTGAGAACAAAGATGGATCATGTCATGAGATCTGTTAACTTCAACATCAGTTCTGGGATTGTGCACGAGTCTGTCCCTATCCAGAGCCAAAAACTTTAGCAAACTCCAGGTATCAGCTGTACGAGAAGTAAAACAAGCTTCATAGCACGAAGTTGATGCATAACTGAAATCCAAGTTGTTATTTCGGACAATTCGCAATGTCCAGAAAGCCTTAGGAGGAGAAACTACGGCCCCAGTCTGATTACTATGAGTGACTGGTTGTTCTGAAGGCTTTTCAAAGATTCAAAAAAAAAAAGTGAAGTAGAACTTTTGTGTGAGTGTAGAGGTTATGGCATCCTAGATTAGAGTACTTTTTCTGTGAATTAAGTGATAAGGTTACCTTGGCAACTTGCGACACCATTCTGAAAGATGGCACAGTAATCCCCGAATCTGCCTAACGTGTTCCGTTCCCTGACTGTTGTAATTCAATCTTCATTTATGTTTTGGGTTTGTTTTCAGGAAACAAGTCACTCACAGGCTGACAAAGAATGGCCAGATTTAGCAGTACAGATATCAGAGGCAAGGGATCAGGTTAGTATGTTAAGACTTTTTTGGGGGGGGGGGGTGCTTTGTTTTCTGACTGCTTTAGATTATCCTCTGCTGTTTTGAATTTTGAGGGATTTGCAGTATGTTACTTGTAAATATTTTCTTCATCTGCTTCAGGAGGCAAGTGATGAAGATGATGTAGCTGAAGAAATGGTTGACAAGTCTGAAAGAAGAAAAGATGCAAGATCGTACTATAGTAAAATTCTTGGTGGAGATGATCTGTTTTGTATTGACAGAGGTGCAAAGAGTAAACCTGAGGTTAAAACAAGCATGTCATCAGGTGAAAATAATGTGTCAAGAGAAGAGAGAAAGAAGATTGAAGATGGAGAAAAGATATCAGAGGTCAGCAGAGTGCCTGCTGGCAAAGAGAATTTGTTCTGCATTGACAGAGGCACCAAAGGGATGCTCAAAATTATGCCAGAGGAAGTAAAGGCAGGAGAGGATCAGACAGACAATGAAGCTGATCTCTTAGAAGAGGTGCAAAATGACAGAGATGGAGAGGAACGTTTGGGTATTGATTTAACTGCTGGTGATGAAGTGTCATACTTTCTTGTAAGTGGTACTAAGACAATGTGTGACACTGCTGTGGATTTGAACAAGTCAACAGGTGAAAATAAAAAGCTCAAAAAAGAAAAGGAGAAAAAAAGGAATAGCAAAGGTAAGCCAGTGGACAAAGCTGATCTTCATGCAGCAGCTGATGAAGAAAAGCTTGATGTAGGAATGAAAGATGAACCGATGAGCCCAGAAAACAGGGGAAAATTAGCAAATCGAGAAGCTTTGAGCTTGTCATGCACTGAAATTGGTACAAATGAGGAAGTACCATTATGTGTTGACAGGGATACTGAGAAAACGTGTGACACATTTGTGGATTTAACCAAGTTAGCAGGGAAAGATCAGAAGACAAAGAGTTTCCAGAGGGAAGTGGTGGACAGAACTTGTTGTATGCAGCTGACAATGTCATTTTGGATGTGAAAGAGCAAGGAAGACATCACTGTACCTGGTGTGCGGGAAGAGAATGAAAGTGGAGAGAGCATGGAGATAGACACAAGTGCTGTACCTCTTCAAGGCTCATTGCATGCGAATGATAAAAAGATAATGAACGAAAGAAAAACAGCAGAAAAGAGAAAATGCAAAAGCAGTGCTGTGGGCCCAACTGTGGATCATGTAGGTGCTCTGAACAGGCTCCATGCAAATACTCGAGAAAAGCAACCAGAGTGGGAAAGAGGACCAGGGATCAGAAGCCTGGCAAGCCAAATGACACGTCTGAATCTTCACTGGTATCAGACACTTGCAAGCTTGAAGGGGTGAGCAGTGATATGACTACAGAAAACAAAGTTGAAGATGGTTCTGATGCTGAAGTGAGTGCAAGTTCACCACAGCAGCAAAGTGGACTTGTGCCCTTTGACACAAAGATGAACCAAGTCCCTGCAAGCAGTGACATTGTGGCTGAAAACAAATGTTTGAAAAAATCGCCCCAGAAAGTTAATAAAGTTTCATCCCCAGCTGTATTAAATTCAGAGCCACAGCAGGACTCGAATGATGTTGAGCTTGATAAAGAAGTTGATGTCAGATTGTCTCCTCGCAAACATCAAAAGCAGAATTTGCGCAGGTCGATGCCAGAGAAGGCACTTCAATCACCTGGAACCTTTGAAAACAGTAAGGCTGTGGAAAATGAAACAAGGCCTAGCAGTTTAGGTAAATCTGCTTCCAGGTTGCTTTTATCAGACAAAAAAGGCAGGAATTTCTTAAGTAAGGATAGTGAATGTAAAGAAACCTCTCCAGCTCAAATGCAGCACAGGCAGCCAGAGACTTCCTGTCAGATGGATGCTGGGTTCAAGATAACATCAATTGCAGACCACTCACAAGTCAGTGCTTCCACTGAGGATGCTTCGAGTCTTGTATTTTTAACACCTTCGCTTAAAAAATTCTCATCACCTGGCATTGCAAGAACTGTTGGAAGTGGAAGAAGGGACTCGTGTGGTGACAGTAAGAAAACTCCAAACAGTAAGCCCAAAAGTATTACACCGGTCTCAAGACGAACTCGTGGCCAGCGGAAAAAACTTGAAGGGGAAACTCCCTCGACTACTAATCAGACCCGTGATGTTGCTAATGTAAGAATGTGGTCAGCCCAACTAGAAGAAAAATCTGTCACCAATTCAACAAGTAAAAAACTATCAGGTAGACTTGGTACAGAGGAGAGTGCCAAAACGAAGAGGAAAGTGCCTCTCAGAAGGTTACCAGAAAATGATTCAGCGTGTGACTCTGTCGGTGAGACCATGCCGCAATCTAAAAAGCAGTCTGAAGGCTGGTGCTGATGATTTCACAAAAGTAAGGGCAAGGAAAAAAGACATGGCTGGCAGTTTGGAAGGGTCTTTTATCCAAGAACCACTTTCCATAACACCACCCAAGAAAGCAAAGTTATTGAATGAAGACAGTGCTGTTAAGAAATCTGCCAGAAAGAGGAAAGAACCTTCTAGATCGCAGACATCACTTTCAGATTCATCACCTGTAGAGAAGACTTCCAGTTCACCAGTTAAGGTAAGGTTTTTAATTTTGTTGAATGGGACTAATTATGTAAGGTAGCTTTTGATATGAAAAGTAATCTGTTCTTTCGTAAAACCTCTCTATTAATCAGGTCATTAGTGAGAGGGGTTATGGTATGGAGGGAGATCAACCTGTCTGCTTTCATTCCAGGAACCATGACTTCAAACAACTGTAAATTCAAGTTCATTTATTTTAAGTGTTGGGATAACATTTTGAAAACCATATATGCTTTTCTTGCTGTCGTTTGGTCATGCTTACCCTGCTATTTTGGGCTTGAGTGAAGATTGATGGGGAACTAATTTTTCAGGTAAGAGCAGTTGATCAATACACATGGTAGACAACGATGCGGTCTTGAAATGCAATATTTAAACTTTTAATATGACTTCTGCAATAAAGCACAAACATTCAGAAAAAAAGATTTTAGTTTTATAAACACATGATTTCTGGGAAAAAAAGTTGTTGTGGAAGCACAGTGGGCTAATGTGCACAGGTAAAGAGACAACAATGAATTGGGGGTGATGGTGGTCATTTGGACCAAAATACCATGCTGTCCCAACTATTTCAACCTGCGGTCTTATTGACCCCACCTTCACCACGTCCCATCTAAGACCATGTTGTGCCAACACTTAAAGTCAAATGAACTCAAGTCACATTTAAATGAATACCCAAGCTGTGACACCTGTTGCATGTTAACCGAACATGCACAATCATACATTTATAAGAACTATCAAACTAAAAAATAATGATATCAGGCTTTTTTAATTAAGAGAAGATTATGCTTTTGCGCTGTTGTAAGATTTAAACCATTTGCACATAAATTTAATACGAACTGCTAAACTGAAAAATGATGATAAAAATATTAGTAATTTAAGAGAAAATTGTGTGATTTTTTTTTCTCTCTGAATGTGTATTGTCGGATGGCCATTTTTGTTTAGTAAGAAGGTGGTTGAACTTGTTTGAACATTACAAGTTAATAGCTATTCCTGGCATGGAAGATTGATTTATCTTTTGGGCCTGGATCAGTTAGACAATATGGTCATTACGGGGTCAGTTATCCTGAGGCGGGTAGTAGATATGACTGAGGCAATGTAGTTTGGGTTTTATGCCGTGCTAGCAACAATGGCTATATCACGGCAAAAAGTAGTTGTAATTTGAAAGGTTTAAACAACCTAATTCTTATAAATTTGATACACTTTTAAAGGTCAACATAATAAGTAAACCCAAATGTAAAAAAGGGTGGGAAAGCATTAAAAGGGGTGTTGAAGTCCAAAAAGGTTACTATTACACCAAAAACAAAACAGATATAAAAATTTGTCAGCATGACTAGTGACCAATGAACAAGCAGTTTGTTTTAACACCTACTTCATTTTCAAGATTTCTGCAGAAAAATGTAACGTGGTAAATGGTCGACCAGAAGCAATCTATCTTAAAATGTTTTTTCAACAAGTAACTTTCTGCGAAAAAAGTCATAATATACCGCAAACTATCGGTCATAAGTCAGGTTGGGGAGGTAGATATTACATAGCAAAATATATCTTAACTTTTTGGGTCAGAACTAAAAGGGTTGTAGTAGGAAAGGTCTCAAGAAGGAAGTTTTACTGTATTTACTTTATAAATGTCATATTCTATAATTAATTTTCTTTAAAAAATTATTTTTAATATGCTTGTTATAGGAATCTGTCAGCCTTTCATCATTATACAGAATTTCAAAATAAACACAATTAAAATTATACTTTTAAACATTTTTAGGTCACTGCCTTTTATATCTTAAGTCTTTATTTCAGAAATTTCTTTAGGCTCATACACAATATGAGATTTCAAAATATGGAAAGGAGACAGTTCTACACATAAATGACCCTAACCCTTGACTGTCTCACTTTTAAATGACTTGTTGAAATGTTTTAGCTGTAGGCCAGAGCTGTTTGGTTAACCTAAAGCTTTACATTTTGTAAAATAAACCTGAATCATGTGTGGATAATCCTGTGACCCAACTACTAGTGTTTGTAGTTTATCATTTTATTGTGTTTGACAAACATTGAATGTTACATATTTGTAAGATGTTTAAAAAATTATTCAATAGCTGGTAATCATCTGTGTGGGTAGCACAACTCTGCTTTATACAGATTATGGTTCTGTTGCAGTCACATCGTAAAGCAAGAAATGAAAATACTTCAACTGAGCAGAAAAGGTGAGTCTAAAGCAGGGGTGGGCTCAATACTATAGTATATTTACTGGTGGGCAGCCAGCGGGCGCCGGTCAGAGAAAGCGTTTGAGTCTGGTCTAAAGGATTGTACAGGGACTTGCATTTCTTGTTAAAAGTTGATTTGTATCAAAAGGATGAAGCAACTTCACAAGGCTTTTTTATCACCACAAGAGAGGAAATGATATATAGGTAGAAAGAATGTTATTGCATTCTGTTCTGTGCATCATATGAAGAATGTGTTTTGCAATGGTATTTCCTCATCTTCTTTTTATGACAGACACATTGGATCTGGTAATACTGAGTTGTCCCCAGGAAAGCATTCACCAGCAAAACTGTCACCAGAAAAGCTGGCACACACCATCTTGACAAGGTCAAAAGTCAAAGGTAAGGGTTGGGGTCATATGCGACAACCTGTAATCATTGTTTTCTTGGATGTGAAGAACCCAGGTGTTCTTCCCACCAACTCTCCTCACTTCTGAGTCTTCTCTTCTCATACTCTGGGATCTGCTGACTGGAAGGCTGGTCAACTCTAGTGCATTAGTTCATCTCTTTTAAAGTTCCTTATTTCCTGCCGCCTTGTACTGTTCCTTCAAGATTGTTTCCTGTAAACCTTGATTATTTTAAAATATTCCAGTATCATTTTGGTGTGCATTTTTGTTGTTTGTACTTCAATCATACTAGAGAGCTAAGACATCAGATTAACACAAGTAACTATTAGAGAGCTAACAAATCTAATTAACTCAAGTAACTGTTGTATAAATTTCATATTAATGTGTTCTTCTCAGTTATTCATGAGTATGCTCAAGGATATTTATATAAACTTACATTGTTAGTAGCTTTCAATAGAGTTAATCAATAGAGTTGGTGGATGTATAAGAAATTATATCGGTCATCATTTCAGGGTACAATCTTCGAGTCCATCCCAAGTGATTAGGTAGATCATTACCTGATGAGTGACCTTCTGAAACATCCATCCTAGTTGTCAGGGCTGTGGTGTTTGTCAGAGAGCGGCATGCCAATGACTAACAGATTTATGTGAATTTTGCTACACCCAACTGAGACTGTACAAAGGAAGACTGGCAACAGACTTATTGTTATTTATGCAAATGATTATTTTCTTTCATTCTCTCTCCACAAGAGAAGAGTTTATTTAAGAGGGGAGGTGGAATTTAGAGAAAAAAATTATGCAGCCTTTTCCGGATATGTAAGCAGCTGGCAAGAAAAGTGGTGATGGTTTTCAATATTGAGCTGCCACTTTGTCAATTTGTTTGGGGCTTTTTAGCTTTTTTTAAACATCTTCCTTTCTTGTATGGCTATTTTAACCAAGAAGGGGAGGAGTTTTTTAAGAGGACTCTGTTGATGCTGGTGTCAGCATCAATAAACCTTATGAAAATGTTCTTCTCTTTGGTATCATTTTGTACTTGAGTGTGTTGACAGCAAGAGCCATATGGAGTGACAGAAGTATGGGTAACCTTCAGAAGTGTATGTATGCAACACAAGAAGAAACGAGTGAAAGGCTTTGTGGGTGCTGTTGCTGTGAGTAAGATTTGAAGTATTGTATTTGTATTAAGTTTTTAACTATCATTATGACACATCATTGCAGCATTGCTCGAAGTGATTGTAATTTGGTTTTATAGGATCGCAACTGGTGCACTTTTTACTTTCGTCTCTCCCTCTTTCAAACACATTTAAAGGCTTCTTAAATAGTGAAATCTTTACTGCACATACAAGTGTTATAATCGTTAATAATATCGCCACCATGGCAACCAAGAACTGTCTAACAGCACTTCATAGCTTGACAGAAAGGTGCCACATAGTCACTGTTGAAGTTGACGTAGAAACGCTATACACACGTTCAATAAGCTGTAACTTTGTTTCTTGTGCGGCATTGTGTTGAATTCTGCGAATCCCGCAATTTCCGGTGTACCTCGAGCATTAATCGTGGTACCGCACTTATGTTGTCAAAATTTGACGATACACCATGAACCATGGCGCCACACCAGCATCGTGTGTGAGGATGTTTTCACAGTACCCATACCATGACAAGCAAAGGGTTAGTAGCATCACTCTTTACAGCTGACCAGGTCAACACCATGACCTGTGACTTTTCAGCTTCATGTCAAATGTCACGACCAGCCATCAGACCCTTGGTTTTTAAGGACAATTTTCCCAAAAGGATAGAAGCCCAAACATTTGCCTTGGATGTTGATGTTCTTTTGACAAGGATGAAGCAATGGCTCATAGGAACTGCCATTACACTTGAAGCCTTTTCCTGAAATCACCAAATTTATTAATTGAATGCAACAGATATGCTTAGGTCACAGCTTCAAATGTGAAAACAAATTACGTGCAAGATTTCACCTGTACTTTATCAGTTATAATTGAAGCACGAAGGAATGTTAATGAAGACCAGTTAATTGAACGTGTTGCCTTATTAACAAATGAATAAATCAACATTAAAATAGTTACATTATTCAGTTACCAACAAACTATGAGTTCATGTTAACAAAATCACAAGCAACTTACCGCGAGCTTCTGGGCACTGACTACATGACATGAGTTCTCTTCTGTCTACTGCTGACACCGTGGCCTGACAAAAAGAGAAACAATCGTCAGGAAAATGCAAGATTTTACATTCTGAAAGTGTGAATAAACTTCCCTACACAAGTAAGATAAAGATATCACACTCGGCTGATAAGTGTAGTGCAGCCGAGTGGCGAAGAATTTGCTGAGAAAACAAAACATCACAAATATGGGAACAAGATCTTTACACGAACGTGTGATTTATTTACAAAAAGCTTAGACTGGAGGGAAGCACAGTAAGAAATCTGGTCGCAAGACTTACCCCCATTTGAGCTGAGAGTTCGTGGCTTTAGACGGTTAGGGTTGATTGGTTTGAGGTTAGCAACCGAGGCTTCCTGACTGCAGCGAGGCGATTGTTGGTGTGTCTGACGTTGCCACAAGCGGTTTGTATTTATGGGGAACTCTGGACTTTCCCGTTAGGAGCTCACTACATGTAACAAGCAGTGGAGTTATTTATGTCGCCATGTAAGTAATAAGCTCGGTGAAGGATCGGGAAGTCGACTTGAAATAACGTCACCGGTCTGAAAATAAAACTGATTAGTTTCGGAGGTATGTATAGTACGGCTAGGGTCAAGGGTGAGAGTTATTATCCCCCACCGCACTCCGTGGAACGCCGTTAGAATTCCCCATCCACTTCTGACCTTCGTATGTGAAACGTATCTACGGACTGACTATATATAGGTGAACCCTCGACGCAACTTGTAGCTCGCACAACGAAAATGTTTTCCATCAGAGATTTTTTTTCTTTTCTTTTCTGTAAGCACACATTTCTCCAGAACGCTAGCGTTTGTCTCGGCAGCATTCTTGGGGTGTGGGTTCAGGTACCGCCTCGGACGCACATTGTAGATGAGGGATCACGAGGTGAAGGTTGGCTGTCCTGGGTTCAGCTCTCGTCTCGGCCATGCTGTTGTTTCTCTGCATGAGGTCTGTTTACAGAGCTGACTGCCTTGCTTTCTATAGTTTTACTTGTTGGCTCGGCTTAAAATACTCAACCCCTCCCCTCCCGTTTACTGAGCCGTGACATGACCTCAGTTGCTGACTTGACCTCTCGTTCCTTGGGAATTGGAGCGGAGGTAGTTTCGGTGGTTCAACAGTTAAGAAATATTTCACGATAAGGTGTCGTCTGAGGTACGCTGGGTTTGTATTTTCTGTGAGATTCTCGCTGTGTCTGCGTGTACACACGTATGACTTTTGACTGCGTCGTCTGCTGTCGACATAGAGTTTGAGATTCGCCACGCAACGGCGAAGGCGCCCTCTAGGCTCACTCGTTGTGAGAAAGCGATTGAGATTGAATGAAAAACAAGAACAAGTTCGTTTTTGAAGACATTAGTCCTGAATCCGTTACATTCCCGTCGCTTAAAAATCTCTTTCTCACAACGGAATCTCAAAAACTCTAATGCAGCCTTAACGACCAAACTGAATGGTTTGCGTTTTTTTCCCAGATATCAGTAGATATATGCGATATAAAGATAACCTGTAAATTTCAGAGTCCAAAACCCTTCCGTTAATTATCTGCTACGATTCCCACCTGCGATCAACGAGCGCCGCTGACTGTACTACGTCACGCTGGTGCATCACTCACAACATTGCCTGCAGTCAACACCGGTCAGTGTATGGGCGACAGTCGGGTTATTCGGACTTTGACAGTTTGTATTTCTCGTGTTTAAGTAGCAGTTGTTCAGAACCACGAGAAATGCAGACTGTCAGGTCTGAGTAATCTGAACTGTCGCTCAGTCTCTCTCTCTCTGATAGGTTGTGACTGGTGGCAGTATTGTGAATGGTGCAGTAAACTTTTATTTTTAATTTGTTGTTTTAGAATCATAAGTTCTTTGTGTGGACATCTAAGATGCTTTGGTACATTTACAAACACAAAAGTCGAGATCCAGCGCTGAGAAGTGGGCCGTGGGGGATGGGAAGACAAAAACATGCAAGCAATAGGGTTGACTACTTAGCTCTACATAACATCCTGACTGTCACGTTGACATCACATATTTTTTTAAGGCATGGACTCATCCAAAGGATGCATACTTTCCAGGGCATTTACGTGCAGCAGATAAAAGAATGTTTTAGTCTTTACCAAGTTCCCTTGAGCACCAAGACCAAACTATTTAACTTCTTACCCCCAGTCCAACCTATATTCCATCCACAATTTTTAATTTGTGTTGCTTCCATCGCCTGCCCTTCACCTGTTTTGAGAAATATTTGGGCTTTGTTTTTTTAAGAAGTGTATTTGTTTCAACAAGATTCACTCATCATATTCAAGCTTTCATGCACCCAAAACAACTGAGAACTGTTTAGAAATGAAAGTTTTCATTTTACATATGATGCATGCAAACGTTCATTAAACACAGCATGAACTGCTAAGCAGAAATTCTGTATCTGGCCTTATGCATAGAATGTAAAGTTCTTGCTATTCTTTCCATCTACCCTGTTAGAAATAAGGAATAAAAAAAAAATCTAACATAAAAAGTCATTGTGGTCTTGCTTTTGTGAAATTCGTGATTTATAATTATTCAATGTGTATTGTACCTGCCAACATAAACATCCCAGGTTCTTGGCCACTGAGGAGCTGAATAACATTCGTTACAAACATGCAAGCCATATTGCAGATATAAAAATATCTTAGCTGTACTTTGAAAAAAGAAAAGGAATATACACGTACATCTGGGAACTATTCTTGGGAAACAAAAATGATGCTGGCACAGAATGTATGTCACATTTTTTAGGACAGAAAAACAGTTCTTAGGTGTGACTGTTTTAAAAAATAGTTTAAATGTTAATTTCATATTATTATGACTTGTGATTCAAACAAGGTCACACTTATTTTAACAAAAAAAACATTTTCTTGAAGTGCCTAACTTAAGGATTTGGGCTTTCACAATTAATAGAAATAGATTACAATTAGTAAAAATGTTCATCAAGGGATGTTTTCCACTGCCACTTGAAACAATGACAAAATGTGACCTGAAAATTATGGATTCAAGCTTTGCAATTGCTTGTGGATATTTTGGTGCCTAAACACTGTTAGCTGCAAAGCAAAGTACAGGTACACAGGGTGGTTTTGAGAAGCATTATATATTTCATAGTGGTGAGTAAAAAACTAATAGTGACATAGATTCTGCTCTTGTGCCAGACAAAGCAGACAACTGATACGTGCTGATGAAACATGGCTGTTCCTATTCCTCTATAACAGTCACAATGTATTGCGTAAAATAAATGGCATGGCGGATTCAAAAAAGATCGCTTCTTAATGAGTGTACACCTGAGGTCAAGCATAATTAAAGCATGCATAAAAACTTGGATATCAATTTCAAGTAAGATTAAACAATAGTCGTTGAAAATATGAAAAGATTTTTTGAGTACATTAAATAACCTTGAAGAAAAAATGTGAACATTTTATATACAGAGCCCTTATAAACAGATTTCTTTGTTTATAGTGCATATCACAGCTGACATTGCGACAATAAATCTTTCAACAGCTAATGTGGTTTTGATTTGCAAGTCATGGCTGAAAAAACAGCACATAACAGTTATCAAATTAGCCAACATTTTTAATAAGGAATCATATCTATATCTAAAAAAAAAAAACCCTAAAAAGTGAAGTGCAAAATGTTAAAAAAAATAAAAATTGAATTTATTGTTTAAAACATGGCAAATTTAAAAATACGCAGAAGCCATAAAAGTTATAAGCAGTCTGTTCAGTAAATTCTATGCTAAGCGTCGATACTTGCGGTCCCATCACTAATCTAGAACAAAAATAAATTTCCAAATCCCCCTCAAAAATATACATTTATCAAAATAAAAGCCAGTGTTGTGCCACATTCATTACAACACTGCCAGTAACAATTGCTGACAATCATCAAATAAACAGTAAAACACTGCTAACAGTGCTGAATCATTTGAAAACGTTTTGTGTGTTGACCCTGAAGTCTCTTGTCACTTTAAATAAAGTAAAGATGATTCTTTGTGCAAAAAAAACAAAAAAAAAACACCTGAAAATCTTCTACTTAGACATTGCACTGCATTTAACTATGCACTTTGTCTCATTTTATGCAAGAAAGAATTAAGGGGCAAAGCCAGTAATTGTCAACTACTGGAGACAACTTTTGGTCCTCCGGCTTCATAAACTGTAGATGCTCTCCCTTGAACCAACTCGACCATATGTTTGTTAGTAAAGAATCTGATACACTGTCTCCAGTCAAAGTTTTTTGTTTCGTGTGTGTGTCAAATGAACAGGACTGTACCTCTGACTGAACAGGTGAAAAACATCGAAAAATAACCCTAAGCATCCACAGAAGAATGCTAAATTTTCTCTGTCAAAAGTCAAGATGTCCGTCAAATACCTTCTCTGTAACAATATTTTAAAAAAAAACAACAATTCTGTACATCAGTAAGCAAAGGCGAAATTTTTCCACCGTGTTCGGAAGCCTTCCTTCTTCTGCAGCGCCATACGCTTGGCATGAATTGTCTCCGATATCCACTCCTGGTGGACATCAAACGTGGCTGGTCTCCGCGGGATGGTGTTGAGGAAAAACGTTTCTTTGTTTTCCATGTGAACGCCAGGAGGGTCTGGTGGTATTTCCGGCTCCTCACACTTAATGCAATATGATTTTCGCTCAGTGATCTTCCTGGAAAATCACATACAAATCAATAAATAAAAAGCAGCTAAAAAATCCCTGTCATTTGCTGCACAAATAATAATATATATATACATGTATATATATATAAATAACCTTTGTATTTGAATTCAAGATAGTAGCAAAAATAGGTTTGGTACGAGTATTGTGCAGCAAAGTACATAAAGCTATGAGCAAGAGTAATTTATGAGTAGATGAAATATTTCACAGAATTTATGAAAGATAAAGAGAGTGGCAAGAAATGCTTTCGTTTGTTGCTCGCGCAGATTGCTTTGCTGGTGTCAGAACCGAGAGACGCGCCGATTCGATTCCCAAGTGGCGCAGCTAACTTGTCTCAGTCGACTCAGCTGGCGGGAATAGGTACCGATTCCGTAGTGTCAAGGAATGTTAGGTAGCATAAAACTTGTCTCGAGAAAAAATGTTTCTAACCGCTCACTCCTCCACTAACTGAAAAATACTTTTTTAAAATGACTTACTTAATGTTGTAAGGATCGCCATGCACTTCCGCTCTCCATCCATATTTCGCTACCACCTCCTCGTAGCTGGTGCCGGTGCCAAGGTTCTCCTTAGTCGCCAAACGTTCTGCACTAACGGGAGATTTGGGAGGCTGCATCCTTCCAAGCGGTTCCGCATCGTTGGGCACCTTTCTTTCGTCCCAGGTGGTGACGACGATTTTGGTTTGCTCTTCGGGCACGACCTTCGCAGCTTTGGTCTGAACCTTCTTCTTCGTCGTCTTGCCGGCTTTGGGTTGTGCTTTCAGCTTGTCCCCGGTGACTTCATCTCCCTTCCACCGCTGGCTGTACGAGTGGCCGGTCTGCGCTGGAGGGCGGGTGGGCCCAGCAGAGTGGATGGGTCGCTGAGGAATGAAGGGCTTGGCTCGGAAGGAGCATGCGCTCTTGACCCGCTCCTGTCTGCCGCTGGTCGTCGCTGGAGGTACGGTGGCTGCTGCTGCTGCAGCTGTCCGACGTATTCTTCGAATCGCTGTTGCTTCTGCTGCAGTTCCTGCTGTGCCTGCTGCTGCTGCTGCGTATATCGCTGCCACAGCTGTTGCCGCATGTCTGCGCCTTCCGCGCTGCCGATGGTGGCTCTGGACGATGCCGACCGTTGCGGAGTTGGAGGGACCGGGGAAGCTTGGGGCCACACGACGGGAGGAGAGTACACCTGGCAGGTGCCATCCCCGTTGGGCACGAAGACGTAGCCTCCGTTAGACGGCGCTGGGGTCGGCAGAGGTTCGTCAAATACCGTTGGGGTCTCCAGCGGCTCGTAGGGTCTGTCGTACTTGCCAACAATCTTTTGAGCAGGCCAAGAGACCGTGGACACCCGCTTCTCTTCTTTCTCCGCGGCAAGGCCACCCTTGGGGATGGAAGAGGTCGGGGTGTTGGGGTCGAACACGCCGTAGGGGGTCTCGGACAACCGGGCCGACCAACACTGTGCGGGGGTCGGAATGTGGAGGGTGGGGACAGGCGTGAACTTGGGGACAGGCACGCTCTTAGCTCGCCTCGAAGACGCGCGGCCGCTACTTCCGGTGCTGGACGTGGCTGTGGATGGACGAGAAGATGGAGGTGCAGGTATCCCAATACGGATGGTGGACTCAGGAGGCTCTGCTTTGGGATTGTAGTAGCCCGACTCCTTGAACTTGTAGAGACATTCCAAATCTGGGAAATCATGCAAACCAGAGATGCAAATCAGAAATATTTTTACCTGTTTGCTAATATCATGTGACTACACATAATTAATAATCAAGAGGCAGCGGATTTATTTTTTTATTTTTATTTATTTTTTTTTGTGACGGATGAGAAAAATGTCATTTTCAACGCTGTTGTATTCAAGTCACAAAAGGCGCAACACTTCACATTCATCTAACAAAACAAGTTTTTACAGATTGCATATCACAGTGCTTAGGGCAGAGTGAATCTTTGCCACAGTTTAAAGGGAAAATGAAATTAAATTGTGTAAATCACACACACACACATGTATCGCAGGTACCATACACCGTAAGCTGTGGCTGAAGGTCCCACTAATAAATAACAATAACAAAACCGCAGCCATTATAGTCAACGACCAAATATATACATAAATAAAATGGCCATCCCAGGACCAGGACAGGGACAAATATGAAAAAACAGTTCTTACGATATGGGATGGGCTGATTCTTGCTGAGGTAGATGTCTCTGACAGACGGGTACCACCCGTATGTCTGTTCTTTCCGCAACTGCCCCGCCATGTCACACCTGCCACACAATATACATATATATTTATATAGTGATAGATATGAGCAAGTACAAAGCTTATTACATCTTCACCACCTCAGAAAAAGTATACACTACTTGTACTTGTGCAAGTACAAATATATAAATACAAACAAAAACGCATTATTCTTGTTGGGGGACTCGCTCTTTTGACATATTTCTACCTAAAAGCTTGAAGGATTCACATCTCGCACCAGCAACACTCAAACAGCAGACGACGTTGCCATCCCATCATCCCCTTGACAGCTAAACATCGACTTCAGTTTAGTAACATCTGTGATTTGGATTAAAGCGACATCTGTAGCTGCGTGTCATTAGGGCAGGTCTTGCTGATCACAGGTACAAATCAACACTAAAAAATTGCTAATAAATAAATCTCAGGTTTAGTCCAGTCTTGAGCCAAGATGGGCGTTCCATTGTGCCTGTGAAACGCCAAATACAGTTTGGCCCAGTCTTGGCCATTGACGGGCAATACATTGGCGCTTATGGAGTGCCAATATATCACCAGGAGTCTGCCAGTCTTGGGCCAATATTGGTTTGGAAACGCCGATATTGAGCTAGTTTTCTTGTGTTCGCTGGCATACAGTAGAGGAGGTCGGGTAGCGAGGCAAGTCACTCCACCATCTTGTTTGACACTCGATCTGATGTTTAGCCATGCGCATTGCTTTTGGGACAGCACAACATCCGGTACCAGACTCCATCATCCAGAAGCCTGGTTACTCCAGCAGACTTCAACAGACGGACCCCATCTTGAACACTTGTCTCAACATTGTGTGCGGCACCAATGCTACGTCACCATTGTCACGCTTAACGCAAATCTTGGCGACGTCACATAAACTACCCAATCAAATGGTGTCACGTGACAGTTGGAGGGCTGTAGTAGGATGACCCAGCTGGGCAGTGTTGCCATGATGGCTACAAATGACCTGTGTTGCTCTGCGCTAAAACTCTCTCTCACACACACACACGCATATTTAAGAAGAGTTTTTTTTTAAAAAAAGCATCTATCGCCAAAAGCAAAGGTGGAGAGGAATGGAGGGTGGTGATGGTTGTGGGAGGGGGAAGACTTCAGTAATGGGTTGATGCCGACAGCAGCTTTAGGTATCGTCCCACCCACCTGCCCCTCTCTCGTCGCCGTCAACGTTAAGATGGCGCTATGATCGCACAATTTGCTGTCAAAGCAGGTTTATTGATGGCAGCGCCCCCTGTTGTCTTCCGCCCGTAATTCTTCTCAACCCTCTCCTCCGCTCCCCCACCCCCTGTTTCTGAGTTATTGTTACTTCCCCGCTTTGCAGCAGCAACATCACTTGCGATGACAAATCTGTTTCCCATGCGCAGCTCCTCACGGCAGATTACAAAAAAATTAACCTTTAATCGGGGAGGGGAGCAGGGGGTTGAGGCATGGAAAGTAGGGTACGGCCCTTTGTTTAGTGCATTTGTGGGCAATGTGGGGGCAAGTCCCTGGTGGGGGTCTTTGTTTACCGGAAGTACTCAGCAAAACATTCGATTCTGTTTCCAGACCAGGAACGACGATGAACGTTGCCTTGACAGTGACAGAGGACAAGGGGATTTGGGGGTGGAGGAGATACACAATGGACCTCGCATTAAGAGTGAACTGAGTTGCACTCACCAATGTCAAGGTCGTCATCACATCTCAATCCGGAGTGAGCGAGCAAGAGAGAGAGAGACATACATGGCAGGAGAGGATAAAGTACCGTGTGTGGTGTACATGTTCATGTGTGTCTTTATGTATTCACGTTGTATTCACGTGTGTGTGTTTATGTGTATGTATACACGCGTGTGTTTGCGAGATGATATACACGTGGGGTGTAAGAGAGAGAGAGCGCGTATACACCCGCATGTGTACGACAAAAACACTTGTGTATATATGACAGAAAAAAAAAACATAAAACGCTCCTAGCGCTTCCCAGAGCTTCTCCAGCCTCTTGTCATTTTATTCTTTCTCCTGCAGCCCTTCCCCTTCTCCCTCCTGTTGTCGCACCTGCAGACTGACAAAAGCAGAATAAATGTCTCCGGGCACTTCCTGTTGCAGAGACAGAGCCCACAGCCTCTGGTCATCCAGGGAGGACGGGATGAAGCTGTAAAAACTCAGAGATTGATGTGTTCAAGCTGCTCGCGTCAGGGGAACGAGAAGGAAGGGCGAAAGGTCCGCGTGTGTGTGGGGTGGGGTGGAGAGGGTGGGTGGAGAGTTGCGAATGGAGGGGGAGATTCAAATAATGATGCACGTAACGGCCTGACCCAATGTTACCATCCACCACACCTTACAGCCCCTTCCCCACCCACAGCACCACCCTGCCTTAAAACATCAAGAAAGGTAGAAACCGAAGCCAGCCTCGTCTAGTGCATGCACAACTGCCCACAATGTAGATGTTAAAATGTCGTTGAGGTCGACATCATCTGCTCCTCCTTCAAACGACTGCACTGGAAAGATTGGCACAGACGGGTGCAAGAAGGAACAAGCAACAAAGAAGCCGTGGGTGGCATGAACCCTTGTTAACCCTCATTCCCTTCAGAAACGTCCAAGGGAGGAATCAGAGCTTGGGTTTAGACAAGAAGACAGCACCTCACAGTTGAGAAGCATGGCTGCGTTGTTTTCTCACCACGTGTGATAATTGTCTCTCTGTTCCCCACTCCACAATCTCTCTCCATGACATGTTGCTAGCAGTCCATGCAGAGAAACACCGGCTCTTGTTTGTTTTTATTTGTGATGTGCTCTAAGCAATTGAATTAAAAGCACAGGCTTTAAAGTCGGGCTTCCTAAGTACGTCTGCTAGTACGTCACATACCCAGTCATCTCACTTCCCGTGAAACCACCGGGTTGTAAGTCAGTACCCGGCTGAGGACTCATCACCGACAGACAGCAGGACACGTCACAACACCATGCAGCAGGACAGCGGTTCACGTCACAGCACCAGGCAGCAGGACACGTCACAGCACCAGGCACCAGGGCACGTCACAGCACCATGCAGCAGGACAGCGGTGCACGTCACAACACCAGGCACCAGGACACGTCACAACACCAGGCAGCAGGACAGCGGTGCACGTCACAACACCAGGCACCAGGACACGTCACAGCACCAGGCACCAGGGCACGTCACAACACCAGGCAGCAGGACAGCGGTGCACGTCACAATACCAGGCACCAGGACACGTCACAGCACCAGACAGCAGGACGAGCAGATGAGAAATCAATAGCATCATTGCTGCTCGACGGCCTCCCACCTCAACCCTCCCGCAGGCCGATCGAAGGTCATCAGCCTCGTGTTGCGACCACAGCGCCCCCTTGGCTGCTTCACAGGCCGGCTTCTGGAACTGAGCAGACAACTCTCTCTCTCCTCCTCCTCTGCATCCTTCGCTCTCTGTGCGAGTGAGTTAATGTAGGTAGGTAGGCATGCATGAGGACCCACTAGTACTTCAGCCGGGTCCTGGCTTTGTAGTCGCTTGACACCTTTCTTACTGCGTTCGTGTATCAGGCACACCCTGGGTCACAGGGCAGCAGGTTGATCATGGGTCACTACATGGGTCACAGGGCAGCAGTCTTGATCCTCTATTACAATCATCCACCCCCGCCACAAGAAAACCAAAACTCATTGGAGAGGAGGTTGATTTGTGTTTTACGCCGAGCCAGCAGCTAAGGCTATCTCACGGCCAGACAGTCATCCATGTAACAGATGTCACATGCAGAGGAAAAAAAAACCAAAAAAAAACAGCGTGCTGAGAAGAGATTCGAATCCAGGACACCCAAGCCTCACTGCGCAAACCGTTGTCCCACCGGACGTCTTAAATGTAGGAAAAAGAAAGAGAACGAAAAAGAAAGAAAATCTGGTTCAAAGATTTCATAAGAGTTCAAAGAACCACATTTTTCTAACTTTGACCTTTGTATAACGGGGTCGCTTCCAGTTCGTCCACAGGTTTGGGAATGCGTGTGTGTGTGTCCGCGAGCGCTCTTGTTTACACATGTGTGTGGACATGTGCGCATGTTCCGCTGTCACTAACCTTGTCCAGGATCAAAGACAAGGCAGTTTCACGGAGCCCAACCGTCCAGCAGTCCACACGAGCACCGCGCGGTCTGAGACAAACCTCATGACGATGCAAAATTAATAGGTTTAACGATTTTTGCCTTGTCTTCTGCCCCGGTCGTCAAGGAAACGAAACATCTGAAGACTTCGCCCAGACTCCTGTGTTATGGATACAAAGAACACAAGTCTTGCGAGAAATTTGTCTCACAGAAACATCAAATCCCACAACGACAGGCAGCGGCTCCTCTCCATGCGTGCGCGCGCGTGTTCGCAGATTGAGTTCTCTCGTCGTCGTGATCCTCAACTCGTTTCTCTTTCGATTGCAACTCGGCACCGTGTAAATTTTTGGCGGGTTTGAACCGTTGAACCCTTGTTTCTCACTTTTTATTCTTTCTCTATCTCTCACACGTGTTCAGAGATAAGTCGAGCTTATTTCGTCACCGCCGACATCATCCGACTTATCTCGCTTGCAAGTCTCGACTCACCGACTTCATCTATTTCCTCGTACATTTACCGAAGCAAAAATCTTTTTTGTTTTTCATCCTCCCTGACATCGCCAGTCACTCAATTCGTCTTAATCTCAATTCCTCGCGCACTTCGTCCACTTTTGCCAAACGTCGGATCTGAGTGGTCAGGACAGCGCGTGTCTGATCACGTGATTGCGTGACTTAGGAAGAGGAAGAGAGAAGCTAGATGCTAGAAGGTCCAAGAAGCTGATTGATCTTCAGAAAAGACGATTTGAAGAGTCGTTGGGATAACGATCTGACATCAAACATGTGCAAAAACTTGGCGATAAAATGAGTTCGGTGCAGACGTGCAGGATCTCACCCCCTGCCACATACACACCATAAAAATGTTTCATTCCAGAAAATGTCAGAAAGAGTTTCTATTTCAAGCATCTTGGATAACATCTCAGGAAAAGGCTATCAATATCGCCTTGTAGGTTATTCTGGGCTGGATAAAGGTTAAGGGTGTAAACAGCAAATGGCGATGTTAGCACTATCGCTGGGCAAAGCCTTCCAGGATCAAAGCTCGGCTCAGGACCCACCTGTTGGCGACCAGGTGACAACATCGGCTGTGGTTTCACCTGGAGTGGTGCTGGGTGCCACCAAAATGTAGAAGCCCAAACAAAATATTATGTCGAGGCCTGGGTTACCAACAACCACTCCATCCCTCCTCTGCAAGCTCCAGGGAGGGGACAGCTACTGAGCCAAACCAGGGTGAGAGGTCGGGACTTGGACTGGTTGGTGGCACGTCCGCACTTGACACCAGTCTGACTGTGTCACCAGTCCGTGCCTCCGTGTTTTTCAGATTAATTTAACCCCTTTACGACTTTCGGACTGCAAGTGCATGTCGAATGCATGGCTGAATGAATGAGAACATTAGATGGAAAGTGTTAAGCCATGACACAAAGTGTTTGGTGAGCTCTGTTCAAAAAGAGACAGGGTCCATCTTTCTTTCTCTTGTTGCCTTTCTTTCTCCAACTCCTCCACCATTCATCTCCGTCATGGGGTCAGGCACCCGGGTCAAGGTACGCTGCGTCATACGGGTATCGAACCGCATAGTGTGCCTCAAAAAAAAAAAAGCCAGTCCCTATCCGCTTCCGGGAAGATTGTGGGGGACTTATTGGCAGGGTGGGTAGGGAAGGAGTAAGATGTGAGGGTACATTCGGAGGGTATGTTTGATCAGGTGGTTCCGAATCTTTGCAGGTCACGCAGTACAACCTCTGTCACCGTCAGGCTTAACGGCTCACTAAGATTACTAAAATTAATACCCGTTTTAAAACCCCAGTCACCACCTGCTCCTGAATATCCCGCCCCGTTCCACTTAACTAACAAACACGTACTCGGTTTAGTACCCCAGTTCTGTGCAGCATTGAAGGTATTCAACTGAAGGACTAGAAAAGAGACAGGGGTCAGGTAGACGTAAGACTGTTAGATGAAGATTTACTGTTTGTGACGGATTGCTAAGGAAAGAAGAAGAATAAAACGAACCAGCCGTCTGGGTAGCAATTAAGGTACTCGACTTTAAAATTAAATGAGTTGAGAGGGGTACACCGCCCCATTAGACAGATTAAAAGGGTGCATGACTAAGCACCAGCTTGGAGCAGGGGGAAATGGCGAGGACCTGTGGGTGTTGCTTGGTTTGCCACCCTGGCACCTACCCACGCCTAACAGACACTCGAAAGCTTGCAGAAAAGTACCCAGGGTGTCTGTGAATGAAAAATGTATAGACGCCATTGATTGCTTTCTTGCCTGTCGGGTCTTGAGAAAAGATAAAGCAATTACGGCCTAAACAGGGGCGCACGCACAGGCACATGCACGCAAATACGCATGCACGCACACGAACACACCAACACACGCACTCACATTCGCGCGTGCGCCCACAGGGAAGAACATCGTCATCCTGGATAACTTCAGTAACCTTATGTCAAGAATGAAAACAGTCAGATGATCGGCGATGTACTCACAAGCGATGACAGCAGTTGATACGAGCCTGCAAGATCGACGATGACAAATGAGTTCACTCCACTACACCAGCGATGACTCGACGGCTGCCTCCAGGTGTACGGCGCCGTAAACGTTCTTCCCGTTGCCCATAGCAACACAAAACACGGCCAGCCCACCCTGCTCCCAGAAAGGTGTGGCGCTCTACTTTCCATTGTCTACCTCCGTGCTGAGCATTGGGAAATTTTTATTCTATTTCAATCAAGTTGAGAGCTTGCATACCTATTCACTCTCAGCGGTGCTTCCCAGGTACACAGAAGGATCAGGAGTTGTGTGTGCGCCAGTGTTTGAGTGTGTGTGTGTGCGTGTGCTTCCGTATAGCGGAACAGAGAAAGCGGAAGTTGCTTGTACACAGCTCAAAACTTTCACACAGGAGTCGGCCGTCCATTTATTTTAGTCTCTGGTTAGAGTCAGTCCTGTGTTGGAGCTACACATCTTGGGCTTTCAATTTGAAAAGAAGAAAAATGTTAATTTTTGGTTGAAAAGGTATAGCATGTATGCGATAAAATCAATGTTTGTTCAATAAATAAACAAACCAAAACAAAAAACAACTACAAACAAAAAACATTAGTTTTTGTAGGAAACAACTGGGTGGGGGGTATAAGTTATAAGTCCAGAGAAATAATTCATAATTTCCTCGGTGAGCAAGCACCTCAACACAGACACCGACAGGTTGTTGATTTCGTCACAACGAAAATATTGTTTTCAGAGATTTAGTTACGATGACAAGATTATTTTGAGAGATTTCATCGCCATGTTGCTTTGCTTGATTCCATCACGATGGACACAGTCAATCCTTTCATTAGAAGAAAAATCGTTTTGTAATTTCATTAAAATGAAAACATCGTATTGTACGATTTTATCGAATGTGTTTGCAAACAGGTTTTATATTTAGCAACACGCGCATGCACGTGTAAACAAAGAAGATAACGGAGAGTACAATAGATGATTGTGACTTCCACAAGGCATCGTGGTCATTGACAATCAGTCATTGCAATCGGATGTCATTGTCTGGTGCTTTGAGAGTATTAGAATCTGGTCCTCGGTTACTCTAATCAATACATGAGCAAGCAGACAAACCAATAAGCTGACTGTGGTTTCCATGGAAATGGGAAGGTATTAAGGTGGGCGAGGTCAATAAATGGACGCAGCAAGCGACACCGCCAAGTTCTGGAGATGAAAGCACACACACACAGAGTGATATGATGACTGAGGACCAAACAATGAAAGTTCTGTGTCACTACAAGCTGGATCCGCAGTGACAAGCCCCATTATTTAAAAGTTGGGTCGTGCGTTAAAATGATAAAGAAAACCTAACAACAAAAAAGGAGGAACACAGGACAATGTGCAAAAGTGCCATGACACGCTCGTTCTAACGCTCTGAAAAGAATGCGAGCAGATGGCAAAGTTCTGATTCATGCTTGTGTCTCACCCCCACTCGCCTGAGTGGACTGAGGAGCGTTCCATAACATCTTCACACAGCAAGTTGCCCTCGTGATTGCTAAACAGGTGTGGTGGTGAGAAAGCTCAGTTCTTGGACGTTCAGGGAGAAAAAACGGCTGTAGTTTAGTCGATGTAGTTTGAATGAGACAAGAATGTTTTTTGGAACTCATTTTCATTTCGGCCTGTGATGGAAAGAGACCAGAGAAAGAAAGTATGAGAGAGAGAGCAATGACCTGTACAGCCTCTTGCGAAGTTCTCTGCTGTCAGTCTCTAAGTTCTTGCAGTGAGAGTGAAAAAAAAATTGTACTTTATTTGACACTACCATGCATAGGGATAATCTCCGAGTGTGATCAGCGAACGTGTTCACATCTAATCCTCCATCAGGCTGATTCCACCTTATAGGCTACACCAGTTCCTAATATCTATATCCTGTTCTAGCCACTTTAAACTCTTCTTGTATTCTTGTACCTGGACATGCATAGTCGCACGGGGAAAAAAGCACCTAAACATGTCATCGCATTATCAAGGTACCTGAGCATGTGTCACCTCATTAATAAACATGTGTCACTTCATGAATGAACCACCTAACTGTGCACTGCCTCATTGACGGGACACCTCAGTGACCCCCAGCCATCCCTGTTACACATGGAAAATGCTCTAAAAACTGCATTATTGATATACTTTCATTTGTCTTGATTCTTTTTTAAAAGTAGAAAAGTATTGCCAGCATGTGATGTACACTGTTCTGTTCAACTAACTGTTTGGTTAATAAAGGAATATATATATATGAAAGGATGAGGAAAAGAAGATAGAGGATACAGGACAGACTAATTAGTTGATTAAACTGTTCTGATGGTGTGTTAGGGTCATAACTTTAACGTTTCATGGAAGTATGGCAGTATTTTCAATTTCCAAAGTCATGCAAATATACATACACACAAGCACCCATGTGAAAAAAAGACACACATGCACTTGGACACTCACAAAATAAAACCTTACACAAAACACCATGGTGTGGCACACTGCACATGATAGTCAGATACCACAGTTCACTCTTGCCATTAAGATACGTGTATATGGAAAATTGACAAAACATATCAATCTTCTAGTTGACAGTGAAATAATGTCTCCAACTCACTACTTGAAAAGCTTTAGATATCCATGCTTCTTCCAAGATTAAACACCAGAATTTGTACTTGAGATATCACAGGGACCAGATACAAAACTATTTACCTCAAAAATTTATAAAAAAAATCCTTTCAAGTTATACTTCCTGATAGATAAGATTAGTTTATTTAATGAAATTTACAGCATGTCAACTTAAACCTGAGTCTCACATAAGTCACCAGCTACAAAAACCAGTGTTGAAGCACGCTGTTGTTGGAAATAAAATACCAAACAACTAAAGACTTGGTTTAATGAAAGGCATATTTATGGCTTTCCAAGCTGTAAACTATGAGGCAATAAGTGCTCCCAAGAAGCTAAAAATAACGATCAAATTTTATGGACTTGTTTCATTACACTTCATTTAATTGCTACCCATTTTAAAGAGTCAAGCATAGTTGTAATTTACATCATATCTAAATATGATATTTTACTTAAAGCTCACTATAGTGACAGTTTGGAGAAGGAAAAGAAAATTATAGTGATTGAAAAGACTTCACAATACCTTAAACTGCACAAGTAGTGACTTGCATTTTTAATTTAAATGCTAGAACCATCTACATAATAAAATTTTAACTTATATATTACTATGGAGTTTGTTCATACCATTTTGTTATGTTTTTGATTAAATGTTCATATAGATAAAATTTTAAAACATGGTCAAATAAAAAACAAACTCCACAGCTTTCCCACTGAAAACAATTGAATAAAACACAAGCTCGCTTACTGCTTTTATTCATGCATATTTGTAATAGTAGGTGTGTGTATATATATATAATCTATCGAACTTAAAATTCTTTTGTGATCTGTATTGTAGAGCTCCCATGACTGTTTGAGGAAAAGAGAACATTCTCACTTCATGCCTCAACCTGTATGATCGATTTAAAGGTCACTCAAAGTAATTTTACATACCTTATGTTTTTCTTTGCTGCTGCCTTCGATCAGTAGTCAGTGAGTTGTCTGGGTCTGCGTCCGCTCCATGTTTCTTTCCCCTTCTCTCTATATAAAGTGTGGGATGATTGGGGCCTTGTGGTACGTCATGGTTGCCTCGTGAAAAAGATTAATGCCCCGTAGCTGCATGCGTGAAAAGCGCACTTGTGCGTGCGAGCGAGCAAATGTTTGTGCCTGTGATTGGAACTCTGGCCTGCGAGTCAATGGTATCCAAGGACGCGAAGGCAAGCACGCGCACGCACCGCGCTCTCCACTTCCCACAATGCACGTGTTGCTCCCTGCACATGCGCAGTTAACTAGCATCCGGTAGATCTGCTGGGTTTTTGTGTTAAATTAATTGTGCTTTTCTCATCGATTTTTAATTATGTAGGATTCATTACTCCATTATTCCTTTCCGTGGAATTAAGCTACACATATCCTTGCTGCTGATATGCAATGGTCTTTTGTGGGTGTGAAACAGCACGATCAATGAGCCAGACAACCGTACAAAGTACGAACGACGCTCTCTTCCGGAATAGAAGCAAGACTTGATAACAGTCAACTAACCACAGGAAACGTTTGTCAGAGAACCTGGTAGATTTTAAACTTTTAATATTTTAAACCAAAAACCGATGTAGGAAGACAAAGTATGTTAGCACTTCATTTTAATTGAACTTGTAAAGATACCACGTTAATGTACCATTCACAATGCTGTTATACACATATGCTATGTTTCTACTTGATTTTTCTTCATAGGTCAGTTTAGACCAACAAATGCTAACTAAAAGCACGTCATCGTTCTTACACTGCAATAATTAAAAAAAAAGCTCTCTGATGACTTTTCATAAAAGTTCGTTTATTTAGGTCCTTTAGACCCTTCATATAAGATGCAAAATGCAAATCATCACAATATGAAAAGGTGAAAATTGAATGATCACACGAGCAATAATGAAGAATAAGATTCATTTTTCTTTGTAATGTGTTTAACCCCTCCGACCCCACCTTGTGCTTTAAGTTTTTGCTGACCCTTAAGGACTAAACAACATTTTTCGACACTGAAGTTACTAAGAATATAATTTTCTGTAACTCTTAAGAGAAGCAACATCAAACTATTATTGAGAGCACGGTTTGTTCTTAAATGATGTTTACCATCATCACAGACCATGCAGTAGAATTTTTTTTTAAGTGGGGTTTAGGGAATTGCTGTGTTGGACCATGAGGGCCTGTAGACAAGACATGGCTAGATAGGACAGTGGTGTGATATCACTGCAGTATGGCAAGTAGACTCATTTGAAGTAAAACCCAACCACCCCTAACACAAAATGAAAGAGAACCTTTATCATTAAGTCCTTTTATCAATTCTGTGAACCAAAATATTTATGTCAATTTGAAACTTCTGTAAAATCATTCAATTTCTTTATATCTCTTGTAGAATCTAAAATCTTGTAGTAAAATGATCAGCTCAAAGCCACCAATGTTTCAAGTAAAAATTTCTCAGGCTTGCAATCTGTATCTTATGCTCTCGAATCAGAAAAATTCTGATCTAGTAGCAGTCTTTGTGGGAAGGCCTTCAAAATATAAAAGTACCATCCAAATCAGAATGAACCTACTGCCTAAATAAAGACAGCTGCATGAGCGAATCAGCTGAGCAGGCAAGCGCTTTTGTTTTGTTAAAATGCGTGTATGCCATAAATTGTTTACGGAAAAACATTATTTAAATATTTTTTCTGAAATACTAAGGCCGATGAATGAACTTAAAATTAACAATGTTCTGTTCCTTCCATGGAACATAAAAGTTCTATTCCACAATAAGCAAGAGTTGCACTCTGTGAAAAGTGTTTCCAGAACAAGCAATACTAAACATTATGTGGCACACTCCCCCCAAATCACTACTTCTTTTCTAGCAAAGACATTTGTGATGCAGTCTAAATATTTCACAAACGAACATCACTATAATGCTAGTACTAATACGCACGCTCTGTTATTATGGATTATCCTAGATGTTTGTGAAATATTTTTTACCTTGAAACTAGTGCCAAACATTTTTTAAACTGTGTCATGTAAGATGAGATAAAGGATTAAAAAAAATAATACAACAAAGAAAAAGGAAGGGCTAAAGCAAAGCAATCATCAGCTTCCGTCTGGTAACTCTTTCACTCATTCTTGCTAAAAGACTTGGAGACATGATTTTAAATTTAAAGAGCAAAGCAAACTCATTCAAAAGCAGACTAGGCTATAAATGACATGATGTCCATTTCTTCAAACAAATAACACCACAAATTTAATCACAGAAGCCATCGCAAGAAGTGATGGGCCAGCCATGTAGGTCGACTGGTCATTTATACAGCGATGGATTTATGGAACAATTTGTAGGGACTGGTATGGAGCAGCGCCTACAAATTGCCTTGAGCTTACAATGCACAGCCACCTGAGATCCTAGCTAAGGTTTCCATGTACAGTAGTAACTATGATGTCCGACTGATGGGTCTGATTAATGGGACATGGAGGGGCAGTCAGATGCAAGTTAGCAGGGAAGTGTCGGATGCTGGAACAGAAGTATGCGACCAAGTGTCCTACATATAGATTATAATTAAACAGCTGGTCTGCTGATGCTATAATGAAGTATTTGCAACTCTAGCTCACCCGTTAAAAAATATAACATGAAATTACACACCTTAAAAAATTCTAATAGTAGAGGTGAGATTCTGTCAAGGATAAACTCAAGCTTTAGTTTCATTATATACACATCAGAACAAAATTTGACACATTCTCATTTACAGGTAATTACAAACAAGAGCATCATATTTTGTGTTTGCACAAATATACAGTCAACTACAGCCCATTTGATTTACAATGTCCTTCCAAACAACACATCAAATGCTCCTTCTAACCAAAACACTGACCAAAGAACATTCACCATACAATAAGATTCATTAAAAGATGTAAAAAGATGCTCTGTTTTAGTCTGAGAGAAAGAACAGAGTTGAGAGGGGAAAGCCCAGAGCAAAACAATGACATTGAAGGGGGGTAAAATGAGGCAATATGCATATGTTTTTGTAGAGTACCAAGAAACAACAATGAAAAAGGCTATTCTTTTTCTTAATAAAATACCAAACATTCTTAAAAGAAAATGAGCTATGTATATGAGCATTCACATTATGGTAGTCATCAATTTAGAATAAGAGACAGGTGAAAACTGAACACTAGTATCACATGGTTTGCAAATTGTAGAAAAACACAGGGACAGGTGGGATCCATAAGAATGAATCCAAGCACACAAACACATATATAAATAATTCGTACAAACCAGTCTGCATTTGCAAAAAGACAAAGATGAACAATGATCAAGTAGTGAAAAACTAGCACTCTATAAAGCAGTCAGACTTTCATTACATGTTTAATGTGCTGACTGTGCCAATGAGATGATGTGGATAACAACAGTCGAGCATTACTGATGGCATATTCTACTCACTTTTGCATCTAGCTCACACTTGCTTCTGGCTCACAACCTATTAGGAAAGGGAAATAAATTGGCAGACATGGGAGAGAATAAGGGAGTTTCAGATTTCGCTGTCATCCTCACAGCCACAAGCCTGAGCACAATAATCAGTTGCGATCTCTCCATCCTAACTGGGTTGAAAACACATGGTGTGTATGTGTGTGTTCTGATGCTCCACAGCAAAACAAAGCAAATGTATGTTCTGACAGCACATTGCACCATAACATAAAAATGGAGCGAGTGGAAAGCAAGAAGATACAAAGCACTGAGATATCAAATATATCACTTCTGATTTAACTGAGAGAACTCTAGAAAGTCAACGTGACCTGCGAACTTTGAGCATAACCTGCAAGACCTAGCGAGACCACTAGACATTGAGAATAATTGCTGTCTGCCCAAACCATTCCCCTGCCCCGACGGCCTCCCCCTACCGACAAAAATTCCACAGGCAAAACTTTCTTCACATAACACTGTGCTACATAATGCATAAACATCACAAAAAGAGACCTAAAAGCACATTCATAGCATCTCCTGAGGAGTAAAGCTGCAAAGAAGCCACACAAAAAGCTCAATAAAGGGGAAGAACACATGATGTAAGGGTCAGGGGATGGATACTTATGATTGCTTTTGGAGTTAATGATGCTCATTATAAAACCTGTTTACGTATGCAATTAGAAGTAACATGCTATTAAACGGCCTAAGGTTGGTTTGCTTTGTCATTTTTATCATCAAGGGGAATTGGTGGCAAGTTTTCTGCGAAGCAAGTTTTATTGTAGTGGGGACAGCAAAAGAAGGAATTAGATGTTCATGACCACCATTATGTTGTCTTCTAAACAGACAAGTCAAAAACAAGAGTAATCAAATGACAGAAATTGATCATTCATGAACAGGTAAAACTGAGATTCTTGTGTAAAAGAACCTCTTGAAGAGGTGTTTTAAAGTCTGAAACAAAGACAGGGTCGTTCCAATTTAAACACATCAAGATTTTGATCTGTAGAGTCCATGACCCCTGCCCCTACCATCCATACAGGATGTGAAGTGACATGTAGTGAGAAGGTGAAGTGGAAGGTGTTGAGTAAAATAACTTTAAAAAAAGTAAAAGTAATCTGGATACAGACCTAAGAATCATTATTCCATGACAAACACCTATAATTTCTCTTAAAGCTTCTGATATCCCAAACATGGAAAAGTCTGATCTTTATAGACTCAGCATGGGGAGAAGAGTTCATATGACCTGTTCACTTTTTTTCTAAAACAATTTGCAGTAAAAGGTCATAGAACAGGAACAAGACTTTGATAACATTGAAATGCACATACGATGACTGATATTTGTATGGCTGGGTTTTAGATCAATGGGGAGAGAGAGAGCACCAGAAAGAATAAAAGATAGACACATCATGTTCCACATCCGTATTATTCATCACAAATCAAACCTTCATGCTGGGAATTCAATAAAAATTTTGCGTTAGGTTACCAAGCCTACATCAATTATACAAGAATGTCAAGAGAAAGAAGTTTTTATCAAGTCATGTTTCCTCATTGCTGATCTTAATTGCCCAATGAAAACTTTGTCTTCAATCTTAGCAGAAGGTGTTTATAAGAAAAGAAAGAAACTCAAGAGTCATTATGTAATGATGCTTCTGCATCAAATTCATAAACTGCTGGGGAAGGGGAGGAGATATGGTGTGTTAATAAAGCAATATTAACTTGGGCAATATCACAGGCAATTTTAATCTGAGCAAACTTACAGAATGTCTGAAAATGAAACTGGTGGTACTCAACTAATCAATGGTGTTTCAAAATAATTTTACACTGTCAAAATAGATACCCTGAAAGGGAGCAAGACTACTTCTTTTGTGCTATGCAGCTCATGTGCACATCAATAGGTTTAGGTCACGATCGACAGGCTGCTGTCCCTGGCTGACAGCAAAGATATTTCCCCAATGCTGCTATCCACCACTTGAAAGTGTCACCATGTCCTGAAGATGGAATCTGACTCAAAAGTACCTTTTTCCCAGCCATCCCCCTTGAACACTCACAGAAGCCATGGTCCTGATGTGAGAAAGCCATGCAACATACTTCACAAAGAACATGCTGAAAAATAGTCAATAGAAAATTTAAAAAAAAAAACAACTTAAAAAACAAAACAAAACAAAACAAACAAAAAGCCCCACATACTTGCTGCTAACAAAAACCACTCAGTCTATATCTGATAGAGTACCCAATAAAAGAACTCCACATATACTCTGTCTCAACTTAGTGAAGTATATCACACATCACTTGTCACCAACAATGTAAGTTTTACACATAAATAAATATGTAAGTGTATATAGGCAATGAAATTAAGCAAACAAAATTGTACACCAGCGCATGCCGCTTTGCGTGCTCATGTAAGAAGTCAATTATGTACAACACAGCTTGGGAGGACGGAAAACTGAAGCATTGGAGTCATGACAGAAGCTGTGCCACTAACAGGAAGCCTGAGGAGAAGAAAGTGCAGTACATCAAAACATGTGCCGCAGTTTGTAACACATGCCACAGTTTGTTATGCAATTTTAAAAAAAAATACATTCTAGTTCTGAAAGCTGCAGCTTGCAGTATAACAATAAACATGCCGAGTCTGCAAAACCAACATCCTCTCAGTCTGAAACCTCATGTTATTTCTCTGTTAAGGTGGTCGACAAATGCCAAGTTTGTACTGATGCAGAGCGGGGGTTCCAGATCAAGTCTGAAATAATTATGCAGTAATCTTGTGCGATGCACACAAAGTACATACCATTTCACTTCCCCTTCAAATCTGTGGAATTCTTATGCTTCTATTAAAAAAAATTATTCCCTACCACTTATAAAATATCCCTTTTTGTAACATTAAAATAAAAAGTAGTCATAACAAGACAAAAGAAGCCATTCAAACAACAGAACAACAGTCATCCTAAAAACTACTGAAAATGGGCTGCACATGCTACAAGAAGAAGAGTTACAAAAAAACAAATAAAAGTGAAGAAAAACCAAAGGATGGAAAGCAGATGTTAAGTTTAAAGAAAAAGAAGTAAAAGAAAGTGAAGGAACAAAAGAGAACTTCCTTTTTAAAAAAGCCCACAAAACTGTTGACACTATTCTACATTCTTCTGTGCATGTGTGGTTTATGCTAGATACAAAGATCCCTTTTCTTCATGTCTAGATTCAGAAGCATTTTTATTTGGTCTACAGTGACATTATGTATCACCATTATGCCCCTCATGGCAGCTTACCTACTGACTACTCTTAGTGTTTGCTGTTTTGTAGAATACTGCATTTATGTATAATTAAATTCTGTTACAAACAAGACCAAAAAAAAAAAAAAAAAAAAAAAAAAAGAAAGAAAAAGGAGAGAGAAGAAAATCAGCTAAAATTAGTAGAACAGGAAACAAAATTTCATAAAATTTTGTGCTGAGGATGACAACACTGGAAAAATCTGCTTGATAATTACAAAACTAGTTTAAGACTTCATTATCGTAACTGTAAATACACTGATGACAATAATAGTATGTGGCAGACAGTGCAGGTAACGAATATTTCCATAATAAAGAGGTAGGGGGTAGATTCTTGATTATTATTTTTTTTTATAAAATAAATCTCTGTGGGTTTGATAGACTGTATGCCTAAATAGTTAAGTGCAACATAATGTAACCGACTTTAAAAAGTCAATAACAACAACAAAAGCACAAATATTTGTTCGCATGCCCTTCAGCCTTTGATCGACAAAAGTGGATAAGGGGGGTTTCAAAACTCTTTATGCTTCTCCTAATTAAACTTATATTATACGCACTAGGAAATCTATGAGCTTTAAAAAAAATTCAAACACCCCAACCAATAAAAATAATGAAAATAAACCCAAAACAAAACAAGAGGTATTATCAAGCTTAAACTATCCAGCCTGCTGGGCAGCTCAGCTCTGAAACAAATCAAAGCGCATTTAATCTGGTGTAAATACACAGGAACATTGACACACCTAAATGCAGACATGGCTGTGCATACTTCACAGCACCACCTCTACACTCTTTTACACATACATTCACACATGGAACTCTGCTGTACACTACCATTACAGACTAGGCAGTCTTGTGCAATGACAGTGAAAGCAATATTTTATATGGTTATGGACCCCCCTCTCACTGTTTTGCATCAAGCTGCCTCAGGCTCCAAGCTCGTGGCCTTCGTGCCCCATTTGTTTGACTCCAATCCCAATGCCCAATCCTGATATTCCACTCCAGCCTAGCCACAGGCAAATAACTCCTCTTGAACGATGACCAGCTTGAGGGCCCACTTCCTCTGCACTGGAGTGAAACATCTATTTCCCGTAGATTAATGACCTTTTTGGTTTTGTTTGGAAAAATAAATTCCTTTGTTGTACAATCACAACAGCCAGTTTTTAATCTCCTTGATACACAGCTTAGCATAGCAGATCATGCTTGCATAATGAGCTATTTGGAAGTAATTTCCTCTTCTTGGCGTTACTGTCATTTCTCAAGACACCACTGACTTTTGTAAACCACAAGAGTGATCTCAAACTCTTACAAGCAAGGCTTGCTGTTGCAGCTGCTAAGATCTTAAAATACTGAGGGAAATGCATTACTGGTTTCACATTTAAAATGGATAAACAGTACCACTTTTTTTTTTCCTAGCCTGCTCTTGGTGAAACACACACAGCTCGACAGTCATACCATGAATCATGTTCCTCAAGTTTCCCATAAAAATTTGTTACGGCACTATTTTGCCACAAACGAAGTCTTGTGCTTAACACGATTTCCTGTTTGGTCTGTCGTACAGCAAAACCATTGCAATCAAAAGGTGCAGAGAGACGTATGAGCAAATCAAGGTGAGAGCAGGAACTGCAGTGAGCTACAAGACACGACACATGAGATGCCATCACTTGCTGACTTGCATCACTTTTCTCACCAGCTCTCTGCCTGTTCACCAATGCATTCTTGTCTGGGCCTCCGCCAGTCCTGTGGTAATGCTTCATCCCTTTTTCTCCATGTGGTCACAGAGTGCTCCAATCAAGACTGTGGTGCACAATGAGATAGAATGCAGAATTCAATACCAGTCACACGCACCACTTCCTACCCCTCCCCCCATTCTCCTTCTCAGACACTCATGACCTCACAGACGCACTGGCATGAGGCACCATGCCAACGCCGGTGCAAGAAATGATGGCAAATGGCTATATGATGACGGTGACAGTGACGGGGGCAGGAAAGCACTGGATGATGTTCTGAGGGTGCGTTTGAGTGAACAGCAAATTAGGGATTAACTCCCGTTACTGTTGCGGTGTTCCAGAGGTGCACGCAGATTCTCGTTGCTGGGACTGCTGCTGAATTCGGAGCCATAAAGCTTTGATGCCTTTTTGTTCATGTTGGCCATAATCTGTGATGAAAGATTGAAGCCATTGATGATCTCATCTTTCCACTGGTTGATCAGCACACGATCCTGGAGAAAGAACAAAAGACATTAAATAAAAAAAAAAAAGGATTGGTTTTACAGAAAAAGCCATGAATATGCTCATTTTTTTAAGCTATGTGGCATAATCTAAAACTAATTGTGATCCACCACCACCAAATGAGTCAACTCATATACACAGTTTGGTAGCAGAGGTGAGGAAATGTAATTAGAATCAACACAAAGCTGTAGAACAAAGAACAATGCGAAGACTTGCTGTGTTCCAGCAGTAAAGGGGGATCACTGCAGATTTAATGGCGACAACTCCAGAAAACAAGGGTTAGTGACATCAGAAGAATATTAAAAATGCATTGAGAAATTTTAAGAATAGTAAGAAATGTTATCATATTAAACAGCCAAAAAAAGTGATCATCACTACAGATTATTCACCGCAACTCAAGGTTGCTGCCGAAGTGAGTGAAGCATGCCAGAGTGGAAATCTGGCCAGTAGAAACAGAAGAGAAGACCAAACACAACTATGCAGAGCAGAAAAAAATGTCATTTGTCACCTTAAGCAGGGCGGTCTCAGTGTAATGTAAAGGGCGATAAGCAGCCTGTGATAGAGAAATAAAGTTTTCAGAGATAAGATAGGACAGTAGTTGCTTGAGAACTACTTTCTCAAGGATTTTGGAAAGAAATGGCAAGTTTGAGACTGGGCGATAATTGTTTGACATGCTGATGTCAAGGTCAGGCTTTTTTAACAGCAGTTTTACCAGGCTGTTTTAAGTGTAAATGGGAAAATGCCAGACAACAAGCAATCCTTTACTATTTCTGTGAGGGCGTAGGACGTCCAGACAGTCTGCCAGTAGTAGGGTGGGAACTGGGTCCAGTGGACAAGTTGTGGATTTAGACAGGAATATGATATGGTCCCAAACTCACTTTCCGAGATTAACTGATAGGAAGCAAAGGAGCAGTTTGGCCTTGCAAAATCATCAATGTGGTTAGCAAGAGTACTTGGATTAGGCAGAATGTCCGAGCTAGATGAAGAGCAGAGGTTTCTAGTATGAGTACAGAGTGAAGGTGGACAAGAGATCCCCCTACCCCCCTAACCAAAAAAAAAAAAAAAAAAAAATCGGGAAAAGAGCCAGTGAGGAATCCATAGCAGGGGGCTATGATGTGGCTGTCAGTTTCTAGCATAAAATGATGACAGAATACAGAACATTCTAAAAGGCAAGAAATATGCAAACTATCACACGAGATATGTGGCACAATCTTTGCCTTGGGTAAAACTAACGCACTCCATTAAAAATACATGCATGTTTAAACTATGTTAATTTGAAAGTTTAAGAGTCTGTAAAAAGAGAAAATAAATTAACAATTAAAACAAAAACACAACTTGCAGAAATAACAAGTTTGAGCTTCTATTGACTATTGTGTGTCAGTTTCTTCTCAATGCCTTCAATGACAAAGAGTTTGTACCATCCCATGGTGTTTGCAACTGTGTGATTTCTGGCAATATCATTGACACAAAATGTGCTCTGAAAGTATTGGGCATCCACTTGCATCTGTTGGTCTGTCTCTGTCCTCTCACTGATGACGAGTCCTACGCTTGATGTTGATCCTCTATGTTAAAGTGCCAAAACGTTGTACAAGCATCCAGCTAAAGATGCAAATGGTTCAACTGTCAAAATAGGCTTGAAAGGCTATAGCCTTTTTATATCGTTTTAGATCTGCTTGCTCATTATGGTTGCTATCATGAACAAAAATGGGTATGACAATAACAAAAAGAGAGAAAGATGGTAAAATGTAACAGTTTTTACTTTTAAGATAACTGTTTTCGCTTCAAATCTCTCTCATAAACTGAGAGTTCCCTGTACTTACTGGAGAGGTGATTGCAATTTTCTGGTCTGACTTTAGCTGTATCACAATGCAGTTTTCTGTCTTGTTCATCTTCTGGAATTCTGGGTAAACCTCCTTTATATCAAGCATTGGGATAAGCTGAAAAGAAAATAACACAAAATGTCTGGCTTCTGCCATGGGCTTATTACATCTTGTATCTTATAAGACTATGTGATACAATATGTTGTAATGGATGTGTGTGCATAAGAGTCTAAGAAATGGAGCATACAAATGTCTGAATATCATATGAAGGGTAAGAAATGTTTCAGACACTATACATCTGGAAATAAATCAATAAAAATTAAAGGCTAACTGGGGTGCAAAACTTTTTCCGATCACTGGGGTAAGTTCACCACAAGATACAGCGGCTTAAAAGGAAATAAGCATTTCATGAGTAAGAAACAAGTCTCTGAACCATATTTTCCACTTGCCTTTTGGTAGGAGGCCAAGACCTCATTTCTTACAAGAACAAAGGCATCTTGATGTTAAAGTATTGCATCATTAACCCTTAAAGCCCTTACACTGGCTGCACTTCTTAAAAAAGTTATATATATATATAAAAAAAAAGGAATATGTCATATTAACCTATCTGCAACTTTGTGCTTAATTTCTTGTCTGATTCATGTTATTAACAGTTTCTGCCCTCAGACATCTCACAAAATTTCTAAATGCACACAAAACAGCTTTAGTATAATGGCTCTGTCACTTTGGTACATAGCATTTAAGGCTTATTTTGCTGAAGGATCTGAAACTTTGAAAACAAACTTGATAGTGAAACAGAATTTCAAAAGAAGAAACTGAACAACCATGGAAACAAACAAATAAACTCCGAGCTATTTCAATTTTCTGTTGTTGACAAATGTCAAAAGAGCAATACACATGGAGGGACAACAAAATACAGCATTATCTCTTTAAAGTTCAGATTCATCCACAAACATATTTCTCATTATAAATAATCAATTGAACTCTTAAAGAATTAACAGGTTTATGAAATGACAACTTTCTTCAATTTCGGTTCCTTAGCTCTTTTTTTTCTGGTCCAACAACCTCATATTTGTAACATAAACTCACATTCTTATTAAAACCCAAAACAAACAAACCTCCCCACACTTTCATTTAGAAAAACTTAAGAGCAAGAATAGTGAAACATTGCTATTAATGCTGTTAACGCATAAAAACAAAAGTTTAAAAAGAAGGCAAATAGCAACAGAATATGCGATATTAACAGCAAGGAAACTTTACATTTCATGTCAGCATCTCCTCTAGCACCTCACGGTGGCGACCTCTATGGCAGGCAATATTGTTTAGCAAGGTTTCACTCCCTCTCGCATAGAATACGAAATGCTCAAAGAGCTTACGTCTGAGAACTCATCGCTTGAAATGCAACATGGAAAAAGCTGTTGTATTCTCAGTCTGCCAACGTTGAAACAACAAATCTAGAGACATCCAGTGCACACAGAAGATAACAGTGGTGCCTGTGTAAGTTGCGATGGAAAGTAACTAAAAGAGAAATAAAAAAAGGCCTTTCTACTAAAAAAGAAAAAGTGGCTCTCTTACTGCAACGACAAAATGGTCACAAAAATCTTGCAAACCAAGTAATTGCAGTAATTAACTTCCCACTTTTTTGGGGAGTCATGAGAGTGAAAGAGTGGACAAGGAGAGAGAGAGAAGGGTGAAATAAAGAAGAGCAACAACTGACACACAGATACCTCGTCATAAACCCTTTACATTAACCAACAGAAAATGTTCCACCTTCCATAGACTGCTGCAGTCAGTTTCTATGCTCTTTTCTGGAGAGATATAGCAGTTCCAACTAATGCCTAAGAATAGCTACACTAGTAGCATGCAATAATTACCTCCACCCCTTTGCTGCGAGTGACCTGGCCGTCACGTGTTTTATGGTAGAATTCTAGGCGGTTGGGATAGAGCTTCAGATGTTTCTTTTGCCAAGTCTGCAGAAAAGGCCCTCCTAGCTTCAGGACCTCACCCTCCACTATGCAGTCTGTTGGCCCTGCTGATTAAAAAAATAAAATTATGTTAAAGTCAAAGGCAAGCTTGGTGTTATCTATGTCTGGTCATCTATTTGGTGGGTTTCCCACTTTTAATATTCTCCTGTTCACAAACTCAGCCCTGCTCTCCGTCTTTCACTAGATTATGTATGCCCTTATCATTTCATATACACCTGACCATGCACACATACACATGCACACACCCATATATAAATCTTTGTTTTAATGAAGACATGAGCAAAACTTTGCAATCAAAATAAAACCAATAGTAACAATTATTCAGCTGATCTATTATGATGGTCCTGTCTGAACTGGTGAGGTGGTGAGCATGGAGACTCCAAATTATTAAGGTGAATCAATGATTCCTTTTATCCTTGGAAAGTAATCAGTCTGCCAAACATTCTCAAGAATGTCTTTCCCTTTGTTTTCAGCCTGGTACTTTCCCAGCTAATGATTCAAAACTCAACAACAAAATAAAACTTAATTCATTACATCAACAATGAATTAATTTATCAACACATTTCTCTCTCTCTCTCACACACACACACCACACAGACACAAAAGCAAGCAGGAGAGTGATGATTTTCTGACACTGTAATGGATAGTACTGTGTTCCTGGCAAAAGAAACAGGAAACGTCATTATAACAGCTTTCTGCTGCAAGCATAAAAACTACTGTACCAGAAGAAAAAGTTGTCTGAATTCATGAGGGAAAAAATTTTTCGTTGATGCATTAATTAAAAAAAAGTCTCAATGGCGATCAACACGAAAAAACTTCTAAGATGAAAATAAATATTAATGTGCATGTCCCAAAAGTAAAAATGATAAAGGTTCCTTGCATCCCAATGTTTATCCATAAATTCTAGATCAGTTTTGTCTCTTTAGAAGAAAAATACATCCCCTTTCTTCCGAAGACTGTTGCATGCAAAGCTGGCCCATTTCAAGGAAATATTTCCTTTGATCTTTTCCCTTCGTGCCACAAGAGATTTAGATACTGAATCATTTGTGCTGGAGATATATTGATCCTTAAGTTCATCTGCTTCAGTGATTCCTATCACTAGCTTCCACCATCCTCAAAGCTACAGCCCGATCAATATTGCAACTGTGTTAGATGCAATGCACCCCACTAGCATAACAGCTACAGATGTAGGGGTAAACTTCGATGAGTCTAAAAAAAAAAACCTTGCAAAAATCCTTTTCTGGTCAAGCAGAAATTATCAACTAGGTGCTTACTGCAAGCAACACAATCTGAATACAGTTTTTTTCAATCCCCACAAATCTAAAGCTCACTTGCAAAAAAAAAAAAAAGCATCAGTGTGAAGTATGCACAATGAAGAAATGACAAATAGAATCCAAATGATTGTTCACTTCTAATCCCTCATCATCAAACATGCAATCTTTTTGTTTCTGTCAGCCCTCCCATACAGCAGGACATCCTCCTGTCCAGTTCACACTTTATCTATGTTGGTCGTCACCAAGTCACTTGCAGTCCACCTGATGTTACTCTCGCATGAGTCATCAAACAGTCCATCGGATAATCCGTTTTCTTTTGCTACTACCAGTGAAGCGCTGCCCTACATGTCCTTCAATTGTCTAGCACACTACTATATACTCCGCCTCCTTATAACTTCTTTTGATGTCTTTTTGCCACATATTTGTGTTGAGTATTAAATCTGTTCTTCATTTTTCTACCATGATTTATCTCTATCAATAACTATTCTTGTGAATACAGCGAGATGTAAAGCACAATCAGCTCACTCACAGAATGTGCATTTATAGACATGCATGTGTGCACGCGCCTGCCTATATAGCTTTACTTTCTTACTAATGATTAGTCCACCGGTCATAAATAAAATGAAACACTTAACTGCTCAGCACTGGTTCTTTTCTACACAGTTAATCACTCAGACTGGAAACAATCTTTTTTGAGGGAAAGCACAATCTTTGATCAAGCTATCCAAAAAAGAACCTTAAACAATTAGCTTGATTGATGCATCCATTTTTTTTATAAAAAGACAAAATGTTCTCCTCAAAAAGGAAAAGAAAGAATCAAGTTTCTTTTTCAAATATATCTTCAACATCTCCCAATGTGATCATGTGAGAAGGTTTGCTGCTTAATGCAATCTGAATACTTGCTCTTATTTAGTCAATACATCCAGTCATTCAGATCTGAATCACTGGATGCCATAAAACCATTCTGAAGTTGAAGACAACCTAATTGCTAACCAAAATATTGGTCTGATGTTCCTTTTTTATTTTTTTTGTCATTAGAGATATATATATATATACACGATACACACCAAGATCAACATCATCTATTTTGGGTTTGGCCTTTCTCTTCTGCTCCAGCTTATCAGTGTCTTGGTTGATTGCATCAAACACTGTCTCTGCAACTTCTTGCTGCCAGCGTTCAGAAACCACCAATGGGAAGTTCTTGTACAGTTCTTGATCTGCCTCAGTCAACTGTATCAATAAGAGAATATCAGTGCATGTCAGCAAAAATGTTTGATGTTTCCTGCTCCTTCCACAAAGAAAACTAAACTGAACCTGCGTGAATTCTGTTAACTATCTGCCCTTCACCACTGCATATCTTGCCACAATCGCTGTTTAAACCCCACCACCCCTCAAAAAAACATGATCTTCAAAATTTTTAAAGCAATAATTAAAAACTGATTATGAAATGCTATATCTTAATGAAACTGATCTCTTTGACATTTGCTTTTACTTGGCAAATAATTCAACCAACTGAACATGAATGTTTAATAAACTTTTGCTTTATGAACTCTCTATAAAAACACACCCACACATTGTGAACACCCTGTCAAGAAGCTAAAACTAAGAGCTGATTCTCCAAATCTCTGACCAATGCTTTCCTTTACATATTTTGTATTATTGCTAATGCTGTTAGTTCAGCCTTTATGGAAGCTGGTGCAAGCTGACCCTTGAAGTTCACCAAATAAAAATTTACATGCAGCCACGACCTCAGTGCTGATGTTCATAGGTTGCAAATGGCCAATGAAAAGCGTTTCCTTCTTTACCTTTATGCCTTTTGTGTCCTCTTCATCAAATGAGCCAATGTCAAAGGCGTCAGCAGCATTGACCTCCCCTTTAGGTGGTATCAGAGGAGGAGGGTACTTTTGAAGATATACTAAGGTCCAGTCAATGCCCTTGAAAAATGGGTGTTCCTTTACCTCCTGTGCCCTGAAAAGACCATGCCAAACTCCTACCATAAACAGAAACCTAAATATAGCTTGCCGCCTTGAACTGGACTGACATAATGCCCACTGAGGTCTTAGGGCAACTAGACACGAGGTAGATTTCCTTGAAGATCTGTGGTGCATATTTAAGATGTCAAATGCTTTGCACTAATAATAGCTATTAACACACACTTGAATCAGGAAAGCAGAGGTCTTGGCACCTTGCTGAAAGCCATACTGTGTTTTGTCTTTTGCATATTGCCCATATCCAAATGTAGGCTTTACAGTAACTGCATGTGCTTGTTATACTTGTTTTATATTCATAATACTGAGTACTACTTGATATTTCATAATAACAGGTTCTGCTTTATATTTCATAATAATGGGTTACACATACACTCACACATACACACAGTGTTTCCATTCATGCAGAAACATGCATTCACAGTGAAAGACAGCTCCAAACCACATTGATATGCCAAGAGGATCCAAAAACATGGATGATTTGGTGGTGGAAATCTGAAGATGCAAAAAGGTTTTTAGGTCTGTGATCTCATCATGAAAGATGTTTTGTTGCGAGTCAGATGTGAAAAATACCTCATCATTATTTATCATAAAATGTCAGTATTTGATGACATCAAAAACATGACAGTAATAGCTAAGGCAGGAATCAAGAGAACAACTATTTTTTCTGTAACTAGTTGATAAAAATCCCAATTGTTTCATCTCAGGGTCTCACACCCATGACATTTTACGGACGAGGAAACATTGGTGCACACACACACACACAAATGCACGCTGGCGAGTACACACAAAACCAATTTTCAAGCAAACCAACTTCCAGCAATTCAAAATTTATAATAGTGGTATGTCAACAATGTCATTAATCATGTGATGTGAAAGGTGATGTGCACAGGTGAATGCAGACTAGAGCAGGTTCTTATCTCTACAGCACTTACCCATTGCATCAGACGTCAGGACTGTTAACCAAACTCAAGCTACATTACTTCATCACAATGAACTATGCTTGCCGAAAGCTCCAAGAATTCTTGACACAGAGCAGGAACATTATATGGGTCAAATATTTAACACTTTCAGCTTGGTTTCATTTCCAGGAAAAAATGGCCTGTATATGAATAACAAATAGTAATTTCTATGTACACGTCATGCAAAGCTTTCAGAGGTGGAAGGATAAAGCTTGCAGGTTTTCCCCCAAAGAGCACTTCTGAAGCCAGTGCCCAGCAATGCACAACCTACTCTAATTTTCATCAACTGTGTTTTACAACCAAGGCTGAGGTGAGTGCAACTCAGGCTACTGCAGATTAGCATGGCCAACCTCTCTCCACTAGCAAACTGGCTCTATAGAGATGTAACTATACTCAGCTCTGTTGAGAAGTAACTATAAATGGTGGAAGGGAAAATGAAGTTGGTGGGATGGAAGACAAGCTGGAAAGCAAGAAGGGCCCGCAAGAAAGGCAGCCATCACACAGGAAGCCTATCAGGTAGACAATAGGCAGCAACGGTAGCACTTTTTTTACCCCCTTCCACGGCAGCCTAGCCTCTCCTCCACGTCACGTTTTAGGAGCCCCTCCAGCAGACTCTTCATCTCTGGGGACATGGAGTCTGGCAGGTCCACACTCTGGGTCAGTAAAACACAAAGATTAGAACAAACGATAATAATGCATCACAAACACCTGCCCTGAACATGTCAATATACATTAGAAATGATGATACCTCTGAGGTCCCTAAACACATAAGAACACTTTAGCAGCACCAAAAAGCTTGGGTCTCTAAGGTGAGCAGATACTTTAGACGCTGTGACATTTTGAGGTCCCAAACACATCAGGACACTTCAGTAGCTGTAAAAGTTAAGGTCAGTGACACAAGGATACCCTTTAACAGCTGTAACATTTTGATGATGTGAGTACACCTTAACGGATGTGATATTTTAGAAGTCTTTAAACGCATTCAGAGCACTTAAGAATCTGTGACATTTTGAGGCCACTGGATATCTGAGTAGTAGCTGCAGACCTTTAGGATCACTAACTATAGTACTTTTAACAGCTTATTTTGGGCTCCTTAAGGGCACCCCCAAGTGACTGGATATTAATTCCAGACATTTCTACAGTCTTGTATGGAATGGAAGGGATGGAAAGTGATAGTGGTAGTGGGAAAAACTACAATTTGCATTTCTAATTTGTTGTGCAGACAAAGGCCAGTTGCTGGAACCATGGACAACCCGCCATCTTAATTTTAAAGTGAGTATGAAAACCAGGGCAAGTGCAAATTCTACAAAATTAAGATGCATTCCAACACAAAGTGTGTGTCGCATATACATTCATTTAGCAAACAAAACAAAAGCAAACCAAGTCTAAGATAAAATATAAAACTACCTCTAAGTCGACCTCCATTGCATTGACCAAAAACTATTACAGAGCATGCAGTTAGATTGTTCACAAACATTGTTATATAAAACTAAATGCCAGCGCAAATCATAAACTATTTTCTCAACTAGTAAAGGAGTAGATGAACTAAGCACAGGGCCGGCTAATCAAGTCAATCAAAGTGAAAAAGAAAAACAGAAAGCAAAAAGACATCAATGTGCATGCACAACCCCACAATGAAAACCAGGTGAGCTCCATGAATACTTACCAGGAACACAGAGAATATTTTAATGTTTAAGGGGACATTCTGACTACCTACCATGAGGATGCTAGCAGACTTTGATAAAAACTGAAAATTGCCTACTTCCATATCTTTCAACCAAAGAACTTCTTTTTCTTCTCTCAAGTTGGATTTCAATAAGACATGATGACACTTATAACATTCAAAAATAATTCTGTGCATGTGTAAATGCATGCAAACAAAGTGAACCTGTAGCACAGAGCTATGCAAATGAATCTTTAGCACAGAGTTCACTAGCCTATGAGTGCAGACACTGCATACAGAAATTTAGAAAAATGCAGGATAAAAAACCCCAAACAAATGGACAAGAAAAAAAAGAAACTTTGTGAAATATTACCTGATGCGACAAAGGAAACACTTTTGTTTTTTGTGTGAAAGATTGGTCAATGTTTCACAAAATGTTTAACAAACTGATAAAACTTAAACCAAGTCGTAAAAGTTTCACCATTAACGACATATAAAAACAGTCAAGCTAATACAACAACTCCTGTCGGATACGTAGGGTCATTCTGGTCAGAATGCCCACTGAAAAGGGAGTTTTAATAGTGTCCCAAAATTAGATGAAACAACCTCTCAGATAACCCCTAATATTTTAAGAATAAGAGGCTGCCACAGCCACAACAAGATTCAAGCAATGATCTCCTTGATGAGGAAGATGAGAGTAACCTGAGAGAAACCTCAGTACAACTGACCTATGAAAACAACAGAACAAGAGGTCAGGTGATGAGAGTAAGGAAAGCATTTCGAGCTGTAGTGTAACTTACCATGGTCATAGTCATGCGGTCGATTTCATGCTTGTCTTTGGTTTTGTGCTGTCTGAAAGGGCTGTGCCTGCAAGTGGAGAAGACGAGTACAAGCCCATTAAGATGTTAGTTACATTTACAAAAAAATTAAAACAGAAGTAGTTCCCATTACAGTTAAAGCCACAGCACTTCTGGGGAAAAAAGTGCTTCAAACAGTGAAAAGCACCAATTTTGCTACAGCATAAAACAGAAAAAAAAGTATCTAGAAGTATGTGACTAAAAGTAAAGAACTTTAACACTATCATTTAATGGGTAGGTGATAGCTGATGATGATTATGATTGCTAATTAAGTTCTTGTGACTATTCCACATAAAACATCTGCTTCTAAGCCAGCCTGAGAATTTATGTAGCTGCTGCTAGGTACCACAAGACTAACAAGTCTGCCAATTCTTGGATGGGTTATTTCCATCCCAAGATGGCTGAAACTTTTGCTTTGCTAAAATTGGAAGGTTTTTTTTTTTCCTTAAAAAATGAGGATTGAAATCTTTAAGATCTTATTCTGATCTCAGTCTAATCATATGAAAACTACTTTGTATTCTATCAGACATTTGCCCACACATTTAGCCCTGTGCAAACTGGCTTTTCATAAAGCCCCCAGACAACCTTCTGGTCAACCAATATTTACATCTTAGGCGGCCTTGACAGGAATCTACTCTCACAGTCCTACTTTTCTCATCAAGTACAATGAACAGAAGTCTGTGTGTGCACAAAGACTCAAAGACACTCAGGCAGAAGAGAATATTGCCTTGTCCCTTGAACTATTCTGCACACCTCAATCTTGTGGCTATGCCCCTCATCATAACGCATCTCTTCAAGGAAGGAATGGAGGGAATTACTGTTTTATGCCAAGCCAGCAACTAAATATCAGTCAAAGCAGCCTGCCCTGTAAACAGGGAGTCATAACCCCTTCAAGGAAAGAGCAGGGAGGGAGGAAAGACAGATGAGAAGCAGAAGAAAATTACTGGAAAAGAAAAGAGGGATGCAACAGCAGACAAAAACATAAAGATGGTCTATAAAAAAAAAAGACATAGCTGGTTTAATCAGAAAATGCAGAGATGAAGTGTACGTCTCATGCTCTGGGGTACACTGAACCTGAGGCATGATGCATCAAAGCTGGAAGTGTCTGCATGATAAAACAGCTTCCAGAATTAAATCAGTTTCTAAAAACTGCAAGCAACCTTTTTCTTGCCCACTTTTATTTTACTCTCAAGATTATATGAAAAGAAAGTTTGGAAGAGAAGTAATCAAATGGTAAACAATCTATTGTATACAAGTTATTACAGAGAAAGCACAACAGTCTTCAAACTATTTTTTTCTGTTTTGTTTGTATTGCAGAAGGCTAAGGGAGTGGAGGGGGAGAGAGAAAGAGAGACAAAACTGACACAACTCACAGTTTACTCAGTTTCTTATTCCAAGTACACAATTCAGTTTGCTGAACTTCTTATTTAAAATTCCTACATCTGCCTCTTTCTCCTCCCCTAAAACTGGAAAGACAAGGCCTGAGGCAGCCAAAGTTCCTGATATTGGCTTTAAACACCTCCCATCAACCCCCTACTGTCAACTCTCCCAGCAACAGAAACGTGCACAAGTGTGGCGTTGCTAAAGCCATCCTTCATGATGGATGATTCTCTATCAAAATGAAAATGAATGTGTCCTCGATGATGGATGATGTTATACTAACTCAGAACATAAGAGTATTTTCACACAACTGAACTTCAGCAGCAGTAACACACACTTCTGTCACAAAAGCTGGAATTATTTTGTTCCCCATTGAAATGCTATGAGAAAGCGAGTTCATTTGTTCTAGATGTGTGTGCATCCAGGTTTTGCACTTGTCCATCTTCTGAGTAGTCCATAGTAAGCCCTTGGCCTGCAGATGCCATGTAAACAAACTGCATAATTCAGAAGCCAGTAGTTGTCAAAGTTATCGGATTAGCTTTGTTCAGGTGTTCACTTTTACACAAACAACAATTGCACTACTGGAAGAAAGAAATCATCCATACAATCTGACGTGCACCAGTTGCTTGGCACAGGGCAATCAGATTCTACCCACAATATGAATGCCACAATTATTACACCAAAAAGTCTGGCTAGTTAGAATCGAACCAGCAGCTGGTAAAACCAGTACCCTGCATTGTGGCTGTAAAGAACGTCAAATGTTTTCAATGTTAGTAGGACCTGAGTGTTTACTGCTGACCAACAGCTGCAGTCATTCTGAACATTTTCTGCTAAAGAAGTACGTCCCTACTATTCTAGACTAGAAACTGCTGCATTCAAAAGCAGAAGATATAAATTCTTTACGTCCAATTGGCTTTTTTTGTGATGTCATGATTAAGTTAATGGTTTGTCAGTTGTCACAAATCTGAACATGGCAGTGCAGAACAAATTCGTCCTGTGACTGATAAACTAGTACTCTCTTACATGCCAAATCAAGCTACCTCTGGAAAAAAAAAACATGCCTGCAACTTTTACAGGCAGAAACCAAAAGCATGCAGTTCTGTAATCTCAAATGGCTCTGGTTAATGTAATTAAACTTCTCCCAGAGGTGTATGTTTTTTGTGGTCTTCAGCTAAATTTATTTCTAAACTGAAGCTGCTGCTGGCACAAAGACAGAATGAGCCTCGATTACAGGGCATTATACAGGATTGATACACTTAAAGCAAAAACAGGCTTGAAAGGATCAATACAGGTGGAAGACAGCCAAATGTTGATAGCATTCATGCTGTTTTTCAATATAAAGACAACTTAAAAAACACCCTCCCTTCCCCTCTCCTTCCAGAGGTAAGTGAAATCTTCATGCATGACTGAAGCAACTGTATTCTAAAGGCATTCTCAAGTCAAGAGTCTCCCTGTCTTTTGCCATTTGTAATTCCCCCCTCCACCATTCCAAGTTTAAAGAATAAAATGTGGATGTACTATTCAATGTCTGCTTTTCTTCAGCAGCTATTCATAGACTGTTTCCCACTTCACTTACTTAGATGCAGATCATAATATCAAATTTCCTCATGTCAGAAAGGATATGGCACAGACTTATCCTCACCTACTTTCCTGTATCTCTACGTAAATACTACTACTAAACCCTTCTTAATACAACAATGTCGCAATGTATGCTCCAAGATGACCGAACTTACAATAACATTAAGACTTAATTTCTTTTCTGACTAAAAGGAAATTTTGTCTCCTCTTAGTTCTCAAATGCCATTTCATCTTCAGTCTGTTTCAGCAACATGAATAAGAAGAATGCAACCACATCAAAGGTGATAAATTTAAAATCAAACGCAATCCAAACCCAGCTCAATGATGAGGAAAACTATCAGGTATGAGACGTAACACCCATACAGATGAGGAAAACTATCAGCAATGAGACGTAACACCCATACAGGCAAGGAAAAGTATCAGCGACGAGATGTAACACCCATGAAAAATGAAGTGAAAAACGAACACGGCAGACAAGCCAACAACCAACACTTTCAACCTATTTTCCCGGTAGGAGCTAATCAAACAACCACATCTGCTATTGAAAATAATTACATTCAGTCTCACCTTTGATACTATACTTATCATATTTGTTTTGCATATTCCAAATGTAAAAAGTTCATTAAATTTAACCAGAGAAAATTTACACTAACTGCAAGAAAAAGATCTTTATGACATATATGTTCATAGACATCATGCATCTGTCCCCAAAATTACTTCTTACAAAAGCTAACACAACTTTACTAAAAACAATGCACGTGAACATACACTCCCTCATACCGTGTCTCTCCTGCTTCTCAACGTGTGCCCATGTCTATAACAACAGTGCTAGTCCGCTTGCAATTGATCTTACTATAGCGACTTTTGTGCCATGGGATATTCCGTCAATTCTGTGTTATTTGCATGCAACTCCATACATCTACTGCAAAACTTCTACCTTTCTAGTTCTTCTACCCTTTAAAGAGGAAAAAAAATATCTTCAGACTGTATTTAAAAGATAGGACTAAATGTTTGGAACTCAGTCACCTTTCATCAGCAAAGCAGTGTCAGTGCTCAGAACCCAAATTTGGTTTTTCATAAGTTATCCCAGCCCCTAAAAGTTTAAAAGCAGCGCATGTAAATACTTGCTCAGAAATGGGATTGTGGTTGATAGTATAACATGCTATATTTTACCTCTTTATTTTAAAAACCCATAACACTTTTGTGAAAAGGTAGAGGTGGCAGCTTGCTATGAAATCCTATCCATCCCTGAATGACAATATTTGGTGCACTGCCCATGCCAGGCCTGACAAAGGGCGCAGGCAACTCAGGGCTTGTTTGCAACAAAAGAGATCTCTTTAACCAACTCCTTTCTGTGCTACAGGATCTACTGCTTTGATGCTCATCATGGCAGCTGTTTGAATGCACCGACTGCACCATACTGCAGCAGCTTGCTTATTGTGTGCATGTCTGTGCACAGATGCTGTGCTTCATCCACAGTACATTTCCCCTTCCTTCCGTAAATTCTTCTCCTTCACAACACAAGCCTACAAATTTGTAAACCCAACTTGTAAAATGGTCATCAGAAGTTCTCTTCTTGCTTATGTTGGGGGAAGATGTGTGCAAACAATCAGGGATAGAACATGCATGGCAATGTCTGCTAAAAAACCTCCCTCAACCCTCAAGGGTAGCACTAATGTTAAGAAACTTCCAAAAACATGCACAAGCCGGATGTGGTGGTCCCTTTTCCTGGGGACAGAGCAGGCTGCCATAAACCAATGTAGTATATGCATTGCATTTGTACACACACATATATATATAATGTACAGCTCTCATACTGCGTAACATTTTCTGTTTTAAGCTGTAAGAATCAACACAGCAAAGTCTACCCCACCCTTCTCAACCCACTCCCCCAAAACCCTCTAACAGAAAGGGATTCACAACAACTGAGTCTCAAATTTATGGTTTGTTATGTTGAAGGGAAATGGGTGGCAACCATGGGAATCATTTTTTTTCCATAAAGCCATTTACAATTCTTTGTAACAGGTTGCTTTAAAGGTGTTTTAAAATGTCTTGGCACACCTTGTCCCCTCCAGTTTTGGGAAGGTGCATCATAAACGGCCAGTGTCTCAACAGAATGTTCACGATGCAGGCTCTTACACATGAATGAACAGTCAAATGCATACAGCTCTGGATATACAGTGATCCCTCACCTACTGCAGGGGTTACGTTCCAGAGACCCCCGTAATGGGTGAAAATCCGCAAAGTAGCAGCGTTATATTTTATTATATATATATTTAAGGCTTTATAAACCCTTCCCATACTTCTATAAACCTTTCCAGTGCTGTGGTTGGTCACCTTCCATTCCATCAGCCAACAGTGTGCAATGTACACAGTGCAATCTCACACTGACAAACTTGCTCGGGCGGTAGTGGCATACAGTATTGCGTTTCCATTGTGTATAATATGTTATTCATCCACTGATAAAATACCTGTACATACTCTATTTCATTTTGATTTAATATTCTTTTAATATGTTTGAATTAACATGTACATTTATACTGTCAGGCACAAATAATTAAAGTCATAAATATTACACAAATACCAATATATCACAAAATCCTGCAATAATCCTGTGTTCCTGTGAAAACTCAATGATAAAGAATTATATATATATTTTAAAACAAAACCACTATACAGTGAAAGCGCAATATAGTGAGGGCGACTGCAACACACATAATACATAATGCGAACAGTTCTGGATATGCACGCACATAATTCATGAGGGATCTGCATTTTTAACAATCATAATCACAAGCTGCTCAATACTTACTTTGCATTGTTGTTGTCTTGCATTTCTTGCTACTGTACTGTTCAATGGCATCATGAGGAACAAATGTGTTTCAAGTAAATTAAATCAAGTTCACTAGCCTGTATATTTCAACAAATACTCCCAAAGCCCTCATGAATTAAATGCTTATCTATATTTCAAGGTAACCAAATGTTTAATTCTAAGTGAGACCTTACCCTTTAAGAAGTTTGTAGATCATGCATCCAAATGAGAACCAGTCGGCACTTGAGTCATATGCTTGTCCTTTCATAAGCACTTCTGGTGCCATGTAGCCATGTGTTCCCCTAAAAAAAACCCAAACAAACCACTATTAAAGGAGCAATCATCAGTGTACACCCTAAGTTTAGTCCAAGGTGGTTCACTCACATTAATATGGTGTGTTAGTCAAGCAAATTTTATACCATCAAGGTATACCCTATTTCATCTAAAGAGCATTAACCCTCGTGGCATAATGGGCCAGGATCGTGGTATTGCCAGGAAACACGGGGAAGGCGATTTTCATTACTTTTATTGCAAAGTTCGAGTTTTCTCCTTTCCAGAAATGTATAAGTTTCTTGGTCTAATGTTTACCTCAAAGCAGGTATTATGTTTAGTTTTTAACATTATAGAACAAAGGTTAAACAACACGTGGAACATAAATAGCCTGTTAACAAAGAAAGGGCAATAAAAGCAAAGTACATACACGCTTGCATGAGGTTTTTTCTTGGAAAAGTCACATGCTAGACCCAGGTCAGATATTCTCACGTGTCCATTTTCATCCAGAAGTATGTTGGCAGGCTGTAACATAAATATTTCCTTGTCAGCATTGCGGACGTAGTCAGAAAATGAGCTTTAGCACAACTTTTCTACATGGCTAAATGTGGACAAAAGGAGACTTTAACTTTTGAAAAAATATTTCAAGAACTACAAATCTCATCATCTTTAAAACAATGCCTCCTTCAACAATTCACATGAGAGCAAAATGCATTGCAGACTTTCAAATGGAAGTTAATAAAACAAGATAAACAATAAAACTAGCTTATCCCAGATAAAGTCTAAAACAACGGAGGCCCCAAATCCATGATGTCTAGCACAATGATAGTATTTCCCCCACACACCCCTCAAAAAAATGAGAATCACTCAAAACATAGATGATGTTGAGTAGCACAGGTGCAGCAGAGTAAAAGAAAATTAGCACACAGCACTTAGCAATTATATTTTAACACATACTCTTAAATATTTGGACAAATAATTCTTTATCTTTCAGCACAAATTACTCAAGTCAGTCTGAAGAACATTCATGCACCAATCTGCTCTAGAGAATCATTTATTTGAATTAACTCCACTGAACACAGCTGTCTGCATTACAACCTCCCTGTCTTTAATCTTTTTTTAGTGGTGGTAAGGTTCAGTGTTGATGAAGAAATTTAAGACTAGGCTCTATAATAAATATCTGAGAGATATATATATATAGGCACAAGTCGCATGCTGCTTTACTGAAGTATACAGAAAGGACAGCAAAAGGAAAGATTTTACAGATCTTAACTCATTAAATGTTGGATAAGTCAATGAAATCTGGTCAGCTAATAATAAGGCCACACACACACAGAGGATTTGATGGCAACAGCGATGGTGCTGTGAGTGCTCCTATGTGCAACATTTTGTGTGTGTGTGTGCTGGCCTGTATTATGCATTATGAGTGAATAAATGTGAGAAGGGTCAGGATGGGAAAAGCAAAGCAAGCTAAAGAAAGAGAGGGGTAGGGTAGGTCAAGAATATAACTGCTAAAACTGTAGAAGCAGGAGTTGGGGTCTGGCTGGACATTCTTGATCAAATGAGTAAGAAGGTTCCTCAATCATATGCAGTTTTTAGCCAATCCTTCTCCTAGTTTACAAACATTTAAAGTATGCTTTCAGCCCAAGCCATTTTTCAAGGGAGGTGCGAAAAAACCAAACACTGATGGCCATTATGCCAGCCATGTAAAAAACTCATCCATACAGTACAGGGTAAGTGGCAACTTTTCACTGGTGGATATTTTCAGAAGAATTTTTCTTTAGAAAATCCTCCTCCCCATCCATGCTTTGTGACAAACAAGTTGCTATCCACTATTTTATGAAGCATAGCTAAAACCTGATAACTCTATGATGTGAACACAATAGCAAAGGAGGGAATCAGACATGAAATTTTGGTAACCAAAGGGAAGCAAGGGAGCAGCAGCTTTGTATATATCACCAAGCTCTGCTGTTTACCAAATCATTCCTGCAGGCACAGGTTTTCTGGCATCATCCCAATCATGCTGCTCTTAAAAAAAAAAAAAAAAGCCATTTATGCCCAGCATCAGCTTCAGAACCTAGGGGCAGAATTTACAGCTTTTATCAACTGGTCATTCAGGAAGAATGACACCCTCCATTTTTCACACACCATTTTCCATATATTAAGCCTAAATTGAACATTTGCATGAACCACTCTCAGTAACTTACGCAACCTATTTAATGTTATGTTCTGCATTCAGCTCTTTTCACTGGTCTGGTTGGCAATACAAAATGTGCTTCTAGCTCTACAATCAAGAAAATTTTACAAGTTCCTCCCCAACCCCACACAATGGCTGAGAAGAATGTTTTCTCAGAAATAGCTGACAAGCTCATTCATTTATCTAAACTGAAACTCATGACAGAATATCTACTATTTTTGCGTTTTCTACATAAACTGCAAATCATTGATGAAATCTAAGCGCACTTCTAGCCCTGATGATTTTGTCTCTGGTGCATCTCTCTTATCTCCCCCTTCACTCCACACTACCTACTAAGAACAAGATCAGCACAAAAACAGACAGGCACCAAGCCAGGCCTGCTTCTGACTTCATGTCTTTGTGGTCCTATGAAACTTAAGTGGGTTCCTTATGAAGGGACCAGGTAGCGAGGGGATCCTTTGTTATTTGTCATTTTAATTGAAGCTGCACTGTAAAGAGTACAGAGCTGGAATGAGTGTGACCCAGTCTTCATGTGTTTGTTGAACAAAGACAGTAAAAACATTAACTCTCAAACCATATACAGTTTTATCAGTCTCTCTCTCTCATACAAAGAACATAGAGGCAACAACTTTATATGAAACAAGATTGCCACACTCTTAAGACATTAGAAACCTCTACTTTCAACAGTCAAATGACATAAGCTGGTCTTCTTCAAGCTCTAAGTTTCTGTGATTTTAAAAAAGAGAAAACATTAAAGTGGTGGTGTGGGTATTATAAATGCACTGAGTGTTTATATCCCAGTGCTGCCTTGATACAAAGCACACATGACAGTGACTGACATAAAATAAGATTGCAGATTTGGTGATACTGTGAGAGAAAGAGGGTTAGACAAGCATAGCTTTCGAAACTTGCAATCATACTTGTATAAACATAATTTCAAAAAATTCATTAAAATGATCAGGTCCAACAGTGGTGTAACGTTGACTTGCTGCACCACTGTGGACACACGATGCAGTTGATAGTTGATGCAAGTGACTTAAATACCACAAAGGGACTCTCCACAGCTACACTGTACTCTTTCACGGACTTTCTTTTGGAATCAACCAAACACTAAGTAACTGTCACAAGGACTGCTTTTTTTAATCTACTGTTGATATAAAAATCTCTGTAAATCTTTTACCACTGACTTGGCCAAATAAATTGTTATTCAGAATTGACAGCTTGTAAACAGGTTGTATTTTGCAACACACCAGGTGATTTAGTTGCTTTGTGGATAGCAGTTGCACATTAGTATCATTATTATGAAACAACAATAGAGGTGCAATATGAGGATAGGCGGATTAAGGGTTAGGTGAGGAGTGGTGAAAGAGTAGAGAGATGATGACAATGCAAGTTTCTTGTGTCTAAATACTTTCCCATTAAAAAATTATCATGAAGCTCAAGTAATTCCAAAAATTCTACATCCATAAGTGAGCTACATATACTTATGAAACTGTCCAATGTTTACAACAATTCCCTTCTCATTTTTTTAAAGCTTCAAAAAGCTTTATGTTTTTATTTTAACAGGGTTCTTTAATCACTTAATGGTAATGTTTAGATATATTCAAAGATGTGCACTATGACAACCTGAACATGTTGCAGAGACAGACAAGTATTTTCAAAGCAGCATGATAACATTAAACAGAAAGATAAGAGAGAATACAACACAGAAACAAATAACACAGCAAAGTCTCACCAAAAGAGCTTAGACTTACCTTTAAATCACGATAGACCACAAATCGACTGTGCATGTGCTCAAGCCCCAGCATGACTTCTGCAGCATAGAAACGCACCTCCTTCTCAGTGAAGACACCATGCTGTGAAAGGTGGTAATGTAAGTCTCCTCCATTCATGAGGTCAAGAATAAAACAGAGTTTCTCTGGGGTCTGGAAGGCATACGTCATGCACACTATGAATGGACTCCCTTCCTGCTGAGACACAGAAGAAACATACTTCACATTGTCAATTGCATACTTTACAGATGCTCCAGCCAAAGATGACAAAGTTTCACCAAGAAGGCTGCCTCTGATAAATACTGTCCTGCAGAATGTGTGTGTACACACTTACACACCTGTACATACTTCCATACGCTATACAACACCTGCCCATTTTGGTTCCGCCAGTAACTGCATGAATAAATATACCGAACACCCATGTCTGCATACACAATCAAGGAGATGCACTCAAAGTTCAGTTCTGATTCGGGCATATTATTGTTGCCATTTTCTACCTGATGTCATCTTGAAATGGAATGTTGCAACACATATGTGTGTGTGGTGTAATTTTTGGAAACAGAAGATAGACTGGTAGAGGTCAGGGTTAAGGTTAAAGGTTTTTGGGTTAGGGCCAGATTGAAGTCTTCAGGTGTTAAAAGTTTAAAAGTGTCATACATTGGATCAAGGGGAACAGGGGAACTGTACATTTTTGGTTTCTGGTGCTTTTCCAAATGAAAAAAAAAATCGTTTTTTTTGTGATATTTTACGAGGGAAGCGATAATGTGCACAACACAGTGATTGTGCCCAATGCAAAGAAATGCTGGGGATTACTTTTTACAGAAATTTGACTTTCAAAACATAAGGATGTTTGAAATAGGGGAATGTCCTCATTTTTCATGTATACTTTAGGAATGTGTTCCTGGTTTCTGGGAAATACATACTTGTGTGTGTGTGAAGAGACTTGTAGTTTCTACAATTATAGCAACACCTGGGTACTAATATATTTACAGTCTTTATCTCAACTACCTTTCATGCAACAAATAAAGCAAAAGAAGCTTTTGGTGGTACACAATTACAGAAAGTGGTGAGTGTATGAGACCATAAAGGTAAACAGTTTACACCCTGTGACCTTATAGCACCCATTAAGAAGGTTATAATTTGCCTTGTGGAAAATAAATCAGCTCAGCAATTCTAAACATCACAAGCAGACAATAACTTTGCCAGTCCAGCTGATTGCTCACCCAGATTTTGTTTATGGTTGCTTTGTTTGCAACGATTATCGATTTCCCCCATCCTTACCACTCGGTCACTTCCCCACAAAGGTTTCCCCAAGGGGCAACCAAAATGTGCATGCAGCATATGGAGATCTCAATGCAATAAAGCTATGAAAAACTTTCTACCCTGCACTTAATATACACTTGTAATCTGCGACTCAGTTCCTTTACTTGCACTTTTGAAGCGTATGTTGGTGGCAAGGGAATTTTGCACTCTTGCTATGATAATTTTTTTGTAGAGTAAAATAGGCTGTTAATAATTATTTAAAAAAAAATAATAGAGGGATGTATTACTTGAAATGAAGCTGCTTCCTTGCTGGTAAAAGCCAAAAACTGTCAGGCCTGCTTTACTCCTGAGCACACTCTAACAAGTTGTCAGCTCATTTACTGTAAGGGATGTTTTGTTCCAATTATGTGTTGCTTTGACAACTGGCTCCATCAGTGCAGACATTTTGTCACCTTAATTTTGCAGGCAACGACAATGTCTTGGGAATGGAAATGAGATAAACTAGCCAAAAAATATGATGTATAGCAAAGGCCTTCACAAAGATAATCCCAAACACAATATTCTCATTTGTCACCATGGAATCCCCAACCCCAAAAGAAAACACCCCCCAAAAAGTGTGAAACTTGCATGTCCCAACATACATGGTCCTGAATGATGGCAATGGTTGCCTGAACAAACAAAAGCTTTAGTTTGGATTTGCATCTGACAAAAGCTAGTACATGCATAAATCATATACAAGGGTTGTAAATTGTAAAGAATCTTTGCTAAGGTAGTCTGAAAATGGAAAAGCTTAGCTTGAAGGTTCCATTCATGAGATGTGTACTCAACCTTATATGTGAATGCTGATGTTTCACCCTTATTTCATCAAATATCAGTGATATAGTTTTACATACTTAAGAATTAAAGCACCAGACAGCAAGATCATGATACACTTAATACAGTAGTAAAATACCTATATTTTTTTCCATTTGTATTTTTTCTGCAACTGGTCAATAAAACCCTCAATATGTGGGTCTTTAAAAAAAAAAAAACCTGAAAATCTCCTGCATTTTATGGATGGGACACTCCCATAATAATTTCTTCAAAAGTAGGCTAAATTGTAATTAAAGCACACCTTACAATTGTCTACATTTGAATCCAAATAGATACAATTTCCAGGAACATGCCACTTGTGTTGCAGTGAACCAAAGACATATATAGCACTCCTGTGAACGCTGCACCTGACACACTGACTGCAGCAAACTGTACCTTAACTGTTGCAAAAGAAGAAAATTGTAGATTTCCACAAAAAAGAATCTAGCCTTGTGCCATTTTACCTAAATATTCTACCCCACCCCCACCCCATTGCCTTTACTCAACTTTAATCCATTTAAAAAAAAACAAACCTGCATGCTAAAATATATCCGCATTTAAGGATGCAAATTTTAGAACTGCTGAATGGTTCATGAAATGGTTTTGCATTCTTGTATCAATTAAAGGCTGCATCCTGATAGTTCATGGTGTCTCTTTAGATATGTAAATTTGACAAGACATTCCTCCCATGCCGCTGTGATGAAGAAAGAAAACTCTGGATGGTTCAGTGGCTAACATAGTTGCATATCTTTACATGTTTTAGTGTTTCCTTAAAGACTTTCAAAAAAACTCTTGGGCTACATCTGCAAGTCAACATTCTTCCTATCTCTCAGCAGAAAATTTGATAACACAATTTATAAGAGTAATAATCATAATACATTCAATTCTGCACTGAAGGGATGTGTCTGGGCTTCCCTACATTTATTTCAAATTTGATAAAGGATGCCCAGCTTCCTGAACATGAGGAAAAAGAGCAGTGTGATAAGATGGCTCTGGCAGCATTAAATAACACACACATACATACATGTTTGTGCTGCTTTGGTGTTGGGTTCATGTGAGTCACTGAATACCACACACCATAGTAATAAACCAGGAATGGTAGTGCTATCTGAATTTACTTCCTCTTGAAATCTGCTCTTGAAACAACACACACATACACACATTCCCCAATCAATCAGCCAAAGAAATTAAAATAAAATCCTTTGAGTTTGGTACCTAGCTTGGAAAAATTGCTTCATGTAAACAGCATTATTTAGTATTGAATGACTGCTTCACTTAGTAAATAATATTTTGTAACAACAACAGTTGCCAGGGCAACCAAAAAAATGAAGCAATAACTCACAAAATGGCGACATCTAAATTTGCTACATTTTGCAAGCCCTGAAAACTTGGTCTTTGTCAGATGCATGGGTCACACACCCTTCCCCCCACATTTACAGCAAGAGTAGGTAATAACAGCACTAATTCTTGTTAGCTATGACACTTACCCCTGTGCTGACCAGAGATAACATAATACGCTCATTCAGAGCCAAGTGTTTCGCCACCCTTCATCTTGATTCTCTTTTTGTCCAGGCATTTCATTGCATACCTGAAATGTACAGCAGCGAAAGACCACTCATTAAAAAAATTTTTGCTGTTGACACAAATAATGAAAGTAGTTGAACACATTTCTTTCAGAGTATGAAGGGTTTTAATGACCCACATCCATCAAAAGATTTTAATTTAAATTTTTTTGTTTCACAAGAGGCTTCTAATTCCTAAAATATGAACAAGCAGCCACTTTCATTCATAAAAGCTGTTTTCAAACAGCAATGTCACCAAACCAGAGTGCAGATGTCGACTATAACAAAGCGAGTGCATGTCTCACATCATATAACTAAGCAAGCATTTACTGTTCTTACACTATAAATATGTACTACTATTATTCTCAAACTTTCAAGATAAGTTTAACAAGCCACTTATTATTTGAAAAAAAAACAGCCACCAGCAAAAAGTTTTATCATGTGATACGTGATAAAGAGCTATAAATCAACAATGCAACATTGTTAACTTTTACTCCTTTAGAAAACCTATAAGTAACAAACAAACATGTGCACATAAATGCATGTGCATGCACACACATGCTACCCCACCAACACACATACAAAACTGACTCAAGCTTGATGTTTTAACTGGCAAATGAAGAAAAAGCCCATACAGGTATAATTAATAAAAGATCCCTAATTTCACTTACATTTTGCCTGTATCTGCTTTTCTGCACCCGTAGACCTCCCCGAACCCTCCACGGCCAATTATTCTATGTACACTAAAATCGTTCATTGTTAACTGCAAGGAAATAAAAATACTCAAGCATCATCAAGTAGCCCAGAAAACATTGTCAGTAGTCTAGCAATACAAGAACATTATAATGTGAAATTCTTACTGTCATACAAAACTGCTCTTTTTCTTCTAAGCATGACCACAAAATATAAAATGTATCCAGGTATCATAAGTTTGTATCATCTCTATATATTATCTCTGGTATTTTGCTTGCATGCATGTGTGAGAGTTGTATATTTGGATGAGCATATATATTTGATGTACATATCACAAGTGCAAGAATGAATTTCTGAAAACAATGCACATACAAAAAAAGAATACTTCTTACATTGATATTTAGTTCTAAATTTTTCCACTGGCAAAACCGTGTGTATTTCTCACTGCAAGACAAGAAAATGGCATCAGCAACATTTAAGTCATTGTTACTGTAACTGACATGCATTTTGTAGACCCAGGAAAGGAAATGGATTTACAAAAAATATTGTTAGCTTTCAGCTAGCTATTTTATAAAATATCACAAACATTATTTTACATGCTGACGCAAGAAAAAATGAAAATGGCAAGTAATACAATAATCTATTGTAAATGACAGCTAAAAAAAAAACAAAAAACCTAAATCAATTTACAACACCCCAAATGTAGCTTCAGCATTTAAAAGCAAAATGACAGCAACTCTGTGCCCTCTAGCCATTTAAAACATGGGTAATGATCTAAAATATTATCTGTCAAAAATTTCACGCATTTACAAACAGAAGAAAGTCTCTTTTACCTTTCTACAAATTTTTCAAATATATGACCTCGTAATGTGTTGCAGATTTCTGCAATGTAGGGCTGAAAATGAGTGCAGTAATGAGATACTTTGATACTGACACATCATTAAGTAAAATGCAAATTATTATATTGAAAATAATGTTCTGTTACTCAAACCCCTTCCTCCCCCAAAATTTATTTTATAAATATTAAGTACCACTAATGATACAAATCTAAACAAAAATCTAATTTAATCAAATTGCTACCTTTGTATTTTTCTGTTACTGGTATAAGTTTCCTATATCAAATAGATTTTTAATGTGTATTTCACTTGGGTGAAAAAGCACTTCTCTACCACCAAGGTGATTAATTAAATTAGACTTTACAGTAGAACATTTGAAAGTACCTTTATGCCATTTACTGAAGACTTCTGTGCTCCACATAACCAACAAAACACACGCACTCTATCACTATATTACTAAATAGAAAAAGAGAGAGGGAAGAGTCTATATTTGACATCAAAATATTTTTCCAGGCAAACACAGACTGTCTCCAGGAACACCCAAGCCAATCACACTTCCTAAGGGTTAGACCCAAGGCCTTGAGTGCATGCCCCTGTTGACAGTTAGGGGTGCTGCCTGTTCCTCGTTAAAGTTACTTCTACATGATAAAGGAGGGGAAGGAATCCGAATCTCAACTTACCTCAAAGATGTCTGGTGGTAATAGCCTTGTTTTCTGAGCTTGTGTGAGGGCTTCCTTCACATGGTCCACTGCATCTTTTGAATATGTCTGCCACAAAACACACACACACACATATTATCTAAGAGAAAAACAAAATCGTAATGCTTATACTTTCAGCTTTTCATAATCATTTCCTCAAGCACTCCATTTTGTAACTTCTTAATTCCCCATTATTTCATTTGATTTGCATGCTATCCAGAAATGTCTAGCACCACAATTATTAGAAGCTTACATGTGACTGAGCCAGAAGTTCCTTCATGATGAACTGGTCATACGTCTGTTTGCCTTCCCTTATTCGTTCTTCGTCTGTTTCCAATTTTTCAAACCTTTTAATCTGCAATACACAAAAATCTATGATTATAGTCTGCTGTAAACAAAACAATACTACCGTGTTACAGCCCCTTTCTTGTCGTTGAAATTCCCCTCTGACTACAGCTGATGAAGATGGTGAGATAGATATAAGCACACTTAACAACAAAGAGTGCAAGAGAGGAGTGTAAAGCTATGGACAAAGATGTGAAGGGATATAAGTACTATAAACAGTGTAGATATGGAGCAGTTACGTGATGGTTCACATGACAGATAATGTTGCAAAAGAATTTAAGGAAAGTAAACTGCCCATAGCAGACATGAAGACCCTAAACCTCAGCTGGGGTACTGTGGGGAGTCTAGCCCAGGACAGGCAAAAGTGGAGGACCTTTGTCGCTGCCCTACGTGCCGACTGGCATAACGGGCAATAATCTAATCTAATCTAAACTGCCCATATGAGAGTCTTTGTGGAATAGAATGTGTGAGTCTGATGAGAAGCAAAGGTTTCAAACCAATGTAAAGCACCCTAAAACCAGATTTTGGTGCCTTACCATGAATGGACCACCACTTTTAACTAATTTTAATATTTTAGGACTAACAAACTGGCCAGCTTTAACAAGCACATCTGCCAAGAAAACAACCACTGGCAAAATCATAGAAAGTTTTAAAATGTCTGCAGCAATACCCCCACCTCTTTAATTTTTCATGAAGAATAAGTACTAAGATAAAACATTTAAAAATTAAAAGAACAATCAGCAACAGTCACTCATTCACAAAAAAAGTGTTTTAAAAAATATATATTTAAAAATTCAGTTTGAAATTTAAAAATAAAAACAAGCAACTGATGTTTCAGCCAGATGCTACACTACAATACTATACAGGAGGAAGCACTGAACACCACTTCCACACCACCACCACCACCACCAACACCAAAAAATAAAATAAAATAAAAAAATTCTAAGCATTGTAATTTCCCCTACCACGCTTTCCACATGAAATGTTACCAGATCATGTAACCTATGTTAAAAGATATTTTTCTTTTTTTTAAACCTTTTCTTTTTTGCTTCTAGCAGGTGGTAATGAATACTTCCTGTGTACTCTACAATGCACACATTTTTTTTTAATTTTGCGTGTAACTACTTTCACTTATTATAAATTAATTGAAGAAAACCTATAGCAACTTGTGATAAAGAACCATGATTGTATGAATGTACAGTGCATCAAGAACAATTTCTCTTCTAGGCATTGCGAAAGGGACTTGTACAAGACCTTGTACTTGCTGTCCTGTGTAACAGCGCGCCTAGCCTTCCTCACACAGATGTCAGCACATTAGCTTTCAAGATGTTACCTGTGTCTGCTGTGCTTTCGCTCCATATGGAGTGTCTAGTATTACCTTAGTGATTTCAAGGAAAACATTATCTGAAAAATATCTTACAAGCGTGGGCGAGAAATCCTACCACAAAAATCAAAAACAAAAATGTGGCAGAATTTTGTTACCAAGTCATTTTTAAGGCATTTCTCTTACTGAAGTATTCGTCTATTGTACAGTTTCTAATCAGAGACTGCAACCAATACCCCCACCCCCTAAGCTCATCCCAAAATAATAACAACAAATGTAATTGAAAAGCAATAAAAAATGGTGATAGTGTGGCCAAGATCAGGAAAGGGAAAGAACTGACTGAGATCATACTTCTCTAACATAAGAACAGGAGTTTCTGGCGGAATTGCCAAATGTTTCTTATAACCTACAAGTTTTTCTTGACTTCCATCCTTTTGGAATCAAATATTCCACAAACATTTCTGCTCGCGATTTGTATTTATTTTCATGCATAGATACTTCAAACAAACTCGCTACCCAGAAAGTGACACAGAAAGGGGCAAGTGGCAAGTAGGACAAGCCACAGGAAAAAGGATGGTGATAGAAGAACAAGCCACGCAGAAACAAGAGAATGGTGATAAAGAAAAGAATTCTTTTGTAGAGATTGTGCAAGACCATAAAAATGTCACTTTTAAACTAAAGTGCACTTCAATTTCTCGTTCGTGCTTAGTTTTATTCTCATGGGATGTTTACTGGAGGAGAAAATTACTTTAAGCTGCCCCTCCTTCTACCCCCTTTCCCACTTTGTTTTTTGTGTTCATTGCAATGGCAGTGATTAAGCCAACGAAAGAACAACAATTGGCAAAGTAAGCGGATAAAGGCAAACCGTGTGAAGAAAAAAAAAAAAAATTAAAATGCTTGCTTTCAGGTGTAAGAAGTTCATTTATCAATACCGGGCACAAGCTTCCCTGAAGAAGGCATTTATCCTAACCTGAGGTCAGGCACAGTTGCTGGCCCTGGGAAACACTCATATGTGGGCTAGAAACTGGAGAGGTCAGGGTGGAGTAGATATTCTAGAGGTGATGATGGGGCAGATGGACAGGTAGCCATGTAGGCTAGAAACTAGAAAGACGACAGTGTGTCACAGGGTCACCTGAGCTAGAAACTTCAGTGGTGAGGGTGAGCCCTGCCTCCTTTCAACTTCACAACTTTTTTCTTTCCCTGTTCAGCTCTGAAGCAGTCTGTCGCCTCCCTACTCTTAAAGGTCAATCAACATCTCTGGGATACCCACCCCCATGACATCCCCATTGCCCCCCACTACCCCAACATTTTCTTAACACCAGCACAGACGCTCATCATCATCGGCAGCAACAACATGTGTAAGCAACAAGTCTCTGAAGGCAACTCCCAGCTACATCCTGTCACGCACAGCAAAGCTAACCCTCCATTGTTCTCCCCCTTGTTGTGTAAAAGCCATCGCGTTTACCATCATCAACAGCCTTCATCCGGCCTTGACCGCAGGGATACAAATCGCACACAGACCAGAAATCAGGCAGAAAAAATGCTGCTACCGCTATTTGAACGCTCCAGCGTGCCGGATAACTGCTTCCACTTTCTGCCCGGATGGCTGGAGAGAGAGAGGGAGCGAGCGAGCGCAGGATGACGAGGGAACGGGTGGGGGAGGAAGGAAAGGTACGGGAACAGGTGGGGGATGGGGAGAACTGGAGGATGGAATCAATACGTGGTGTCGTCGTCCGATAGCTGGCGGCAAGTAGGTAACACTCTCCGCGGCAGGGTCAAAGCGGCGCGTCATCGATCGCTGACGGACTCTGGACGTTGGCGGCATCCACAGCATCCACAGGCTGTCACGTGCAGGCGAGCGGAGGAAAAGGTATGGGAAGCGGGGGAGGGATTGAGAGAAGATACAACGCACACGAGCGGTGTGTTCACATTATCATCGGCGTAGCGTTCATGGACGTCCTAAAGCGCCAACTACCAGTCCTATGAACAAGCTCATGGCGCGTCACAAATGATATTAGTTACAACAACAACAACAACAACAACGATTGGGAGAAATTGCGAGAGGCTAAGCGTTGGTCTCGGCAGACAGACAGCAGTCCACCTATACACGTCCAAGGTACTCCGTTATCACGGGGTTATGTTTAGATTATTCCTTGTTACTCCTTCTTTCCATTAAAGGGTGGACTAATCAATCTCATGACGGTCTTTCTCGTGATGCCCATTTCTTCCAGACAGCACCCCATGTTGCATGCAGGTTAGTGTGAGACGTTTGGCAGCGGTCTACAATGTCGGTATTTCTCACAAGATTTTGCAGGTTAGCTGTGTCGTCGTGTCAACTGAGAGAATGCTATCTCTACTCTCCTTCTGTTGCTCTGCCCCTTCCATCTCTCCACTCCATCTACTCTCGTCTATATTCTCTTTCTCCGTTAATCGTGGCGTAGCCCCCGGTATGTCTGAAGAGGGCGACACAATTACACTTGGTAGAGATGCGTAAATTACAGGGAAAAATAATAATAATACTGGAGACGAGAAAACGGGGAAGCAGATATGTCTGAACGGCCTGGCGACACATTTCACGGTCTCTTCGTGATTTAGAGTTGAGGCCTGCAACTGTCATCGGAGAAGTCACCTTCAACAAATGAAGAATGCCGAGGATAAACCGCCGCCGGTAACACAAGCTGTAGACAGGTCTGCTGCCTCCAGTCTAGAAGTTTAGCCACACTTCACGTGCTTCATCTTGTTGACATGCACAAACAAGAGGCTGGCTCAGAGGACAATGGCGTCAGGAAGAAAGGACTGTTAGCCAACGGATCAGCCTGAAGCCACATGAGATAAAATGTCATGATCGAGAAACACAGTCCAGCACATCACTAGGATCACGACAGGTCAAACAGTGGACTCTAAAATCAAATTAACACATAAAAATAGCACAATCCAAAGAAACCTAGACAACATGCCGTACACTAAGCGACCAAAAGATACGTTAGCATCACACGCACGACTGAAAAAGAAGGATTTGTACAGCGCACTTGCTCCACACGGATGCGAGCTCCATGCACTTCACAAGATCAGGGGCAGCGGGGACAGGCCGTGTGATGTAGTCGTCACAATCGAGTACAAACACACACACACACACGAACATGCGTCGGTTAGCAAATACAAGAACACGAAGGAATGCACAGATGGGGGTGGGAGGGGTAGAGACAACAGGGAGGACGAGTGACAGAAGGTGTTTCTAAAACAGATGTGTTTGAAGTCCAGATGGAAGGCATGTACTGACTCGTCTGTGCGGAGAGACAGAGGGAGGTTATTCCTAATACCGGGGCTGGAGAAGAGGAAAGAGCGACGGCCGAAGGTCTCCAGTCAGATAAGTAGAATAGAGAGAAAAGCGCCCTGGGCAGAACAAACTGACCTGCGAGTATGATCAGTCTTCAGCTGACACAATACAATGCGGACAGCACAGTACTGCGCGCACTGGACCTTGTCAGGAAGATCTATGAACAGACTATGAACAGAGAGTTATATAGTCGAGTCTGGATGATACAAAGGTTGGTGGAGGCAACAGAGAGATGTTGATCTTGCGCAGTTCCAGAAAGATGAATTGGCAAAGTGAGCTGACATAATTCTCGAAGGACAATGATGTGTCGAAAAGAACTCCTAAGATTTCTGACAGACAGAGAAGGTGATGGTGGTTCCAGAGAAAGTGAGGGATGTAGAGGGAGGCAGATGTTTTAGCGTATATGCAGAGGCTATGTGGATGACTTCAGTTTTCTCCCCACTGAGCTGTAATGTGTTTGCCAACATCCGGTGTTTGACAAGAGCCGAGGGTTTGTACTGGTGAACAGAATGAGGAGTTAGCAAGCTGGGCCACATGACGACTACTACTACTGCTGGCAGATCTTCACATCACTACAGACGTAAACACCGTGTTGTAAACATGCGACTGACTGAGCCAACATGTTATACGAGAGGATGCCAAGTCAGCAACTGACGGTATATAACGGTAAAGTTGTAAACAATAATAATAATAGGTGCGCTAGTGGACCAGCTCTACAAAGGGAGAGCAGCACACAGTGAGAGTGAAAGAGCAGCGGGCGACAACTATCAGTAAACACGAGTTCATCGGCATCTTCCCCGCTTGTGCCACTGTAGGCTTCCCACCGCAACAATGCGTTCACTTAAAAAAAGAAAGAAATGTTTGGCACTGTGAAAATAAAGCCAGCACCGAGCAGGCGAAGAAAGGCGCTTATCTGATTGATTACTCTGCTCAAGTCGAGTACTCAATGTTGGACGAAATAAAAGAAAACCACGGTTAAAACGAAAACTTTTTGAACGCACTTTGAAGCCAAACGAGGTCATGAGCTCTTGTTCAAACGTAAGAAGATAAATGAAGGAAGGAAACCGAAAGAGAAATGCAATTTGAGGACGCCGTCCTTTTATTTTTTTAAAGGAAGATTGCTCTAAAAAATAAGAAAACACAACAAGGCGGCGGTGGTTGTAGGACAATTGTTGCGGGGCTGTGAGTGTGTGAGTGTGTGTATGTGAGCGTGTGTGTGTGTGCGTGTATGTGTGTGTGTTGCGAGGGATGAAGTTGTCACGCCATCGACAAGCAGGTCAGCCAGCCAGCAAACCTGAGCACTGTCATACAAAGAGAACTTCCATTAACTAGTCTGTGTGCACGTGGCTCCTGTATCAAACGTATGTGTGTTATCATCCAGGGTCCCGCGTTGTCCCTATACGTCAGCCCTCCACTTCCCCCTTCAGGCTGCTCTTCCTTTCAGTCTCTCATACTTTCTTCCCTTTCCTTCTACTGTATAGATCTCCCAAGCAACTAGAAGTCTTCGTCCGTCTGCATGCTTGCTTTTTTTGTTTTGTTTTTAGCTGTTGAGTATAAAAGTTATCCTTGATGGATAAAAATCTGTAGAAACTTTCATAGGGTGAGAACCTTCCCTTCATAGAGTGTGGTCCGCAGAAGGGTTTTCATACGGGTACTTTCAGTAACGTTCACCTACGTGTTTTTTTTAACCTCAATTTGCAAAGTGCTCCCCACAAAATCAAGTGTTGTTGTAAGGTTGTGATTCTTTAAACGCGACCCCTCGCAACATATATATATATAGTTGTTTGCTCTGCGGCTCTCAGGGGAAAAAATCTTAAAGGGGAGTAGGAAAACAAAACACAAATAGACGGAACATACACAGTACACAGTGGGGTTACATAGCGCAGTCTCTTTTCGCAGTGATGAAGATACGGGTTTTGACAACCCTCTCTTTTTATCTGGCGCCACTAACTGCAAAGCTAAAGAATTCCTCGCGCTCCTTTCTGGAAAGACTGGCCTCCTTTTTGTCCTCCCCCCTCCTGTCTCGTCAGGTGCTCTTGCGTGTTTCACGACAGACAGGTCCTTATACCTGCAGCACAACAGTCCGTTTGGACGAGTCCCCACCAGACTTTGATTACTGAACAATGTTCAGTGTTCTGGATACGAGTCTGCACATCAGAAACACCTACACTACGTCATCGCCAACACCATTTTCGTTCAGGACTGGCAGTCGACTCTTTCTTTTCTGACCGACTTAGCCAATGTTCCTTGTTTTCTTCTTATTATTATTCTTTTGCAGCTGGGTCGATCAATGTGCAGCTGAACGGCACGGCAGACTGAAGCACCAGTTGCGAGCTCACTACAAGAAGCTGCAGGGGTTGGTACTGTTCCAACTCTGCTTTCTGGACATCATCGGAGACGTGTGGTGAAGACTCGTATTGACCGCGAATAGACCAGTAAATAGAGTGTGTGTATGTGTAAAAACCCTTCGCATGGCCAGGCCTTACCACGGTCCAAGAGGTTGGGGAAGGGGTGGGATGGGTTATTGAGTGCCAATGCTCTGAGCCGACAGCTACACCGTGAAACTGGGGTGGGAGGGAAGGAGTAAGAAAAGGCGGCAAAATGTAGTCTAAAACAGAAACAAAGTCGACTACACAGTCTGGAAATATTCCAACTCTGAATAATGAGATCAACTATATATACAATTTTGTAACAAGAAAAACGTTCAGCGCGAGCTTTACTCAAAATTCTAGCGTCCTATGGGGTATATCAGTATTTCTGTAGCACGGGCCACACAGTGCCAAGTGGTTCGACGAGAGGGCCTTGAACCGCCAGCCCTAGGCTCCTAGGGCATTAACCGCACGGCTACGGAAACGCTCCTTTCTCTCGTGAGAAAAATGGAGACAGGTTCTTGCCTGTTCCTCTTCTCGGATAATACACACCATCAGCAAGAGGCTACAGCGCCTTACTTGGCAGGTCACTGGATAACGCAAGACAAGGACCACTTTATGTCCTGCCAAGGGTCACTGCTCTAGCGGATCTTCTTGGACTGCGTGGCTGCCTGCAAGATTCATTTACCTGCAGTCCATGGTATTAGTCACAGGACGCCAACCTATAAAGCAATAGCCAGACGGAAGACAAGAATCTCGAGATTTGTCTGCCGACATCTGAGGCCTGCCACCTGTCTGTACTTACAAGACCCCAAAGCATACTTCAAAGGTATATAAATATCCCCTGTTACTGTTCGTGAAGTTCTAAAAACGATCTTGAGTACCGGAAGTGAATACTGTCTTTAAACCCCTTACACCTCTCCATTGCTCTCTCTCCCCATCAGCTTCACTTTATCCCTCCCTCCATACCCAACCTCCACCCACAACCGCCATCACCACCACGCACACTAGACCTGACGAAGCAGCGCAAAGTTCACATACCTGCCGAGCGTCTGCGAAATAAAAATAGCGCATTCAAAGAAAGAAATGACGCCCTTGAACACTTCACAAATCCGTCAGGCAGGCAAGTCGGTTTCTATTAATAACACAGACCTTTTAGCCAGGAACACCATGTTTTTGGGGTTGTAGTGGTGGTAGTGGTGGTGGTGTGAGCCTGAGCTTGTACACGTGGCAAACCTGCAGTTACTGTTAGCGCCCATGAACATGACGAAGTGCGAGCCAGACCTAAATTAGCCATCGACCACCACCGCTGCATCCATCGCTTGACGCATCTTCTCCCCTCTGTTCTCCATTCCCACAAACACCAGACGGAAGCGTCTGTCCTCCCAGTGAAATCTCTTGGTTGCCCACTGCTGTCTACGTATTCAAGATGAGAAACGGGCGAGATAAATCGGTTTCTCACATTCAAGAAGTCACGACGGCATTCTACAGCGACAGTTACACCCGGGGTTGGCTGGCAACCTAGAAAGTGAAGGCACCCCTTTTCTCTCTCTCTGTTAATTCTGCAGTTTGGATGTTCATGGCTTTGAGACGGATGACTCCCTCACATACGAACCTGTCTCTAGTAACAACGAGCACACTGCAAGCCGATACATCCTCCAGATACCCAAATCTCGCCTGTGAGGGTTCTGTGGTTGCACCTGGCGCCAGATTATCTCTTAGGCGATAATCCAACCTTCAATGCTGAACTTCGCCCTGACGTCAACAGGCCTTTTTTCATTTTTTAGGGCGGTGGTGGTGGTGGGGGAAATATGCGAAAGGTGGTGGTGGTGGTGGTGTTGGGGGGTAATAAGAGGGGGGAAGAGTAGATAACGAAAGAATTATGCCTTCATTCACGTAAATACATACGTTAGGCATACAGTGGAACCTCGGTTAGCGAACGCCTCGGATAGCGAATATTTCGGTTAACGAACAAAAATTTCGTTAAAAGTTTGTCTCGGATAGCGAACAAAATTTCGGATAACGAACAGCCACGTGAACCACACGTGACCGACCAGCATGTCATCATTCGCGCTCGAGACACAGTTACGATCGGTCGTTCCTTACCTGTGAGCATCCTTCTTATTTAGTGATTTTTGTACTTTAGTTTAATACGATAATCCTCAATAATGGCTTCAAAGAAGATTAAGAGCAATTATATAGTGAGGTAATGATAAGGAAGCGGCCAACAAATGAATTTAAAAAGGAAATGATTTCAAAGTATGAAGGTGGCATGCGTCTGTCGGATATGTGATGTATTACGAAGTGTTTACAAAAATTCAGAAGCAACAGACACTGGACAAGTTTTTCCTTTAACCTCAAAGCTACAGAAAAGGGAAGTCAACCCCGATTTTAAAATGTCAAGTGTGCTCATGGAGGGGGAATCCAAGCAGTAATTCCACCCCTTCCTCCCCTCACCTGCTTCCACCCACGCCGTCAAAACGGCAAGTTTTCTGATGTTTAAATGCTTTCGTTAATGTTTTTATGTTTGTTTAACTCCATTTATATTGTCTTATAACTGTTCTCATTAAAACAAATACCTATATATCCTGTAACTTTCAAATATTAGCGAGTCAACAGGGCTGGGAACCAATAAATCTATTCCTTTATTCTTATGGAAAACATTGTTTCGGATAACGAACATTTCGGATAACGAACAGCTTTCGAGAACGGATTAAGTTCGTTAACCGAGGTTCCACTGTACATACATGTGCGTTTGCGTGTGCGTGTGTTGGGGGTGCGATAGGAGTGTGCTGATGAACAGCACCTGCGACATTCAGCATGGAAAACAATGGCAGGCCTGCGATACTACGAACAGGTGCACATCGCTCAGGTGTGCCAGGCACCAGCCAGTGCGTAGGTGAGCCCCGATAGCTGCCATCCCCACGCCAGAGCGAGGCGGTCATGGCTAGCATCACACTGAAGGTAAAACACACAGACTCCGGGATCGACCAGTCGCCATCACACGCCCCTTGCCGCAAGCCCAGCAATACGCAAGGTTACGCCACGCGCATCCGCATCGATCCTGCGTTCAGTGGGGCTGTAGGATGACACCACCATGTCCTGCAATGGCCTGTACTCGGCTGTTCACATGGCTGCAGCAGCTTTGTTCCGGCCTGCAATAGCATCCACATCATCGCCGTCCTGCATAAGAAAGAAAGGAGATGGGGAGTGTGGAGGAGTTGGGGGGGGATGTCGGTGATGACTGCGTGCAGGGATTGTTAGTGTTGCTCAGACTATGGTGCTATTCAAGTCGACCCACAGTTAAATGGGATTGGTTAGTCCGAGAAATGTTCTGCTTTTAAAGGCGACCCGCTCCCTGCCTACTATTTGCCACAAAACTAGTACCACTGATCATATTATCCAGTCAGCCAAGGCCTCATTATTTTTTATTGAATCTAAGCAACCAGCATTCGCCAGGAAAGGGAATGCAAGCGTATCGTCTGCACGAATGGTGAAGAGACCAAATCAAGTCTCTCTCTGTCAAAAAGCCCGTGCGGCTGGTGGCTGCACCATTACGGATACTGCAAGTGGCCTGCATCACAACTTGCGCCAGACTATAGTCAAGCCGCACGGCGCGTGGGCTGGCGGGGTCAGCCGGCTGGAAGAACAGTTACCGATTCGGGTGTTAATTCTGTGTCATCGGTTGCAAAGCTGGCTAAGGTGGGTGGATGGGTAAGCGGCAGCTCCTCCTCCTCTCTTCTGCCCTCCCCAATATACCTCCACGCTCTCTCTCTCACGCACACAGAGAGGACACAAGATGCCAGTTCCAAAAGACTCGAAGATCACTAGGTCGCGACCTAGTCAAAACCACCTACAGAGGTGACGCTGACGAGCTGTATGCAGCTATGGAGGTCACAGCTGTATAGCGCAGCCTTCGCCACAGGCGTGACGACTGCAACGACGATTCGGCAGCATGTGGTAGGGTGTGAATGCGTATGAACATAGCAACACTTGCAGCTCCGCCATTCCCTCCCTGTCAGTACTCTCATTCGGCATGCACTGCCCTTCACTGCTCTCTTGCCCAGCTGGCTTCTTGTGACCTGGAGCCGAAGGTCAAGAGAATCATGGAAGATAAGCAACGTCAGTGGTGACGACGACAGAACAGACTGAACTACCTAGAGGTCGAGGGGCAAACTACATCAAGATTGCATTCAAGACCAGCCCTAGCTACTTGTCACGCAGGCCTGAGGAGAGGGTAGGGGCAAGTGCACGACGCGGACCTAAGAGCTACACTACTTGCGGGCCATCTGGACTGTAGTCCACAGAAATATTCTGTGCACCCGGCATGCAAGTCGTGGGCGCGGGGTGGGGAAGGGGAAGGGACACCAAGAACACAGCCCCGTTCGCAATGTACTCCCCAAATGTCTGCGCGGCATCGCACACAGAAATACGCAGATTCCATGAGCTAGCTGGACGGCAGACACAATTACATTACTCATAGCTTCACGCCAAAGTGGGGCACTCATGGACAAGCGTAAAACTTCCGCTACTTGTGTGGCCGATGGGTCGTTGACGTATTCTTGGGATAGTGGGATAGCTGGGGCGGGGGGGTGAGACGATAGGCAGGCAGGGTGGAGGGTGGGTGCTAGCTTAACGCATTGTTACCAGAAGCTCGCCAGCCAGCGTGATGTTGCACTTCCACTGCCCCTGATGTCCTCCGAGAAGCCGACCAACAAGCCGCGACCGTTGTTTTGTGTGTGTGTGTGAGCACAGGTGAAGGTCGGGGTCAGCTTGCGCTGCAGATGTGGCAGCACAGCATCTCGCGGGAAATGGGTGCTTGTCGTCCTGTGGCTGCCGGTCAATACTGCTGTCTACGATGTCAATCACTGTGTGTGATATATATCTAGATTTTGCCCTTGTAATCGATCCTGGTTTTAAAAACTGATCCTATTGTAATGCATGGATGAGAGAGAAGACAGCGGTGCATTCACGTATACTGATGCACCAGCTCATCAGCGGACTGGCGAGAATTGCATCTACAGCCACATGGCAGGACAAGCTAAGCCACGGGAACCATGCACGCGCGCGCACACACACACACACTGGGCGACGAGCATCCACTTCTCGCATCACACGAGGTCCTGCCACACATCTTCTGCGACGCAAGCTGACCTCGACCTCGACCCCGGCATAAGGGGCTTGCAAGTGTCGTGCGCCATGTTGTAGATCGTGCCTATGGTCTCTCTCTCTTTTAAAAACTTGGTTCAGCTAGCCGAGGCAGATCGAATTCATCAGTCTCTGGTTTTTTTCCATCGGAAAGCCTCCACACCTGCAATGAGGCGATGCTAATACTTGGTCCATCCCGTCATGTCGCCAGCTCCAACGTGAGACTACTCGACCCCCACTGGACAGCTCTTGACAGACACTTCATGCTGAGCGCCAGAAAAAAACGAGAGTAAATTTCTTCAAGTACTCTTCCCTCCCATCTCTCTCACAATTTCGTGCAAAACCTGGCAGACCGTCAAAACTCTCAACTCTTTTTTTCTTTAGTATTTTTGACTGCTTGGCGAACGAGAAGCGGATAGAAAGTAATCAACATACGATAAGGGCCTACAGACCTGAGAGATTTGCTTTGGGCAACAGTTCTTCACAATCACACTACTAATTCCGACGAGCTCTACAGTCAAGACTGTTAGATGTCGCTCCTGTAGGTGCAACTTCTGATTATCGTAAGAGGACGGCGATTCTCAGCGTGTGTGTGCGCGCGCGTGTGGACGCACGGAAAATAGGAAAAGCTACAGCCATTTACAGACTCCAACTATTTATTACGACAACACTTATTAGCAATGATGTATGAGTCATTAGGGCCAAGTTTATCGGGCTGCACTGAACTCGCACCGGATATGACATCTCGTCCTAGAAATCCCGATAAAGCTGGCAACATTCGACTTAATGGTGGCGAGAGGGAGATCCCAGAGAGAGAGTGACAGAAATAGATGATGCGGGGAAACCTCTACTTGTGTCCACTGCTCCCTCTCCACTTTCACTGTGCGCGTCCACTCAATGTACACACCATGCGGTGTCCACGCACTACTGGGTAGGCATCTCCTAATGGAGGCGACAGTTGTCCATTCGGAATTAGAACTTCAGCACAAACATCGACACTTACACACAGACCCTGCCACAAACACCATCTCGTACCCTCTCTCTCTCTCGTCAGACTTTTAACAGAATGGACCCCACACACAAACAATGGTGGATCACATACAAAACAGATTATGTCCCAGATGGTAGGTAATTAGGAAGCACATTACACCATTATAACAAATCAATATTCAAAAAACCGCAATGTACAACGTCAAAAACCAACGCCATCACAGACTGATACCCGCCATGCAGACCCTCCCATTCAATAACAATTCACAATTCATTCCTACAAATATATACCGTCTTTATATCGCCATTCTCGTCTTTTGTTTAACATTTGTGTCGGATAGTGGCGATATAACGTGTCATATATACATTATGTTGGCATGTGCTTCATTTCCACTGGCCGACGACTGTCCAACAGATGGAACTCAAGTGGTCAGATGGGTGACCACCATTTAGTCAGGTCATGTGGTACATTGCGATAACCATATCCGTACTAATAACCGCGTTTAGTTAAATTATTGAGCAAGCTTCCTTCTGAGCAAACAAATCCTAATGCCCTGATACCAGGGTGAATCCCCCGGCCATTTGGAGGTCAGGGGGTCTCCTGCGCGGTGCGACTGCAGCAGCACAACACGCACAGTGCCGCGCAGCGCTGCCTGCCCCACTTGCGGCACGTCATTCCACTTGGCAAGCCTCCCGGCCGTGCAGCGCCGCAGCGCCAACATTTCACACGTGCATCGCCTATCGCGTGCCCCCGAACGCTCTTCCGGATAGGCCACAACGGACGCACGCGCGAGCGAGCTGGCAGGAGGGAGGGGCAGGGGGCGGTAGCTCCCTTCCTCACCTACCCCCGCTGTCGTTAAGCATGGCTCTGGAACCGCAGTAACTCTCCAACACTGCCCTTTCACCATGCCCTTCTCTCTTGAGGGGAACAAAACAGGTGAGCGAAGGCGCACGCACACACACGCATGCAGCAACGTCTTGCATCTCAGCCAGCCGCTATACCCCCGCCATGTACGCAGCTCCAGACTAAAGGTAGCTTGCAGAAGTTTTGTCAGAAAAATCTCCAGTTTTTAGCCGCAAGCCACTAAGCAAGGCCATTTGCACACGCGGGGGTAGATGCTGATGGAGCCGCTGGTGAGATAACCTATGAAGGGCGACCCCGGCGTGATGTAGTGCCTGCTGCCGCCATCAGGCCGTGAGATTTCCTGCCTGCACAACAAGTCACATCATGCCGTCTTCATCATTATCAATGGGACAGCCTAAGACTCGCCGGTGTCCTGTGATTTATTATGCATGATCTGGATAATAAGCGGAAGATGAAGATGCAGGCTGCTACAGCAGCACCTGCACGCAGGCCTGGTAAAGTCTCATCACAGGAGTAAAAACATTAAAGGAACTTCTGCCAAAAGTCTCTGTACGCCTCACCTCTTCAAAGGAAAACGCTTTCTATCATCTGCATTGCACTGAATGGTAAATAACAACACCAAGATTTTACAGATCATGTAGCTGTGCTGAGCTCGTTACAAAATCTTTCCCACTTAATTAGACTTTGGGAAACAATACTTTAAAAATTTATCGGTTGGAAAAAAGTTGGCGCCACTAGACCTTTAAAAAGAAATTGAACCAATGCCAAAATAGTGCCAAGATTGTACGCGATGTACCATGCCAGAAAGTTTACTATTTATGAAGCATCGTCAGTACACTGTTTCCTAATAAAGACAGTTTGTCGACGGTCTAATTCTATAATTCTACACATCACCTAATAACCCACCATTCTAGTGATGCTGAAAGCAGATATGCAAGCATGCCTCACCAGCCCCGCCCTCGCCTTAAAAAAAAAAACAACCCAAAACAACTCGCTTCCCACCGTGGACGTTGAAAAGAAAACACATGGCATCCTGCTGCAAGGCCTTGAAGGAAAAATGGCTCCGAAGATTATACCGCTGGGAGAGAGAGAGTATGGTTCTATCATTTTCATCAGCAGCTCAACTAACAGACTCAAAGGCTGCACATGATGAAGCAGGCAGCAGACTCCAGTTTAATGGCACGTAAACGTAGAAGACGCGCTGCTGTTTGCGTGGCGATTATTTTGTGCACCCCTCCCCCTATTTTTTTCAATGCAACGCAAAGAAGTGGTGTGGTGGTGTGGTGTGGTGGTGGTGGGGGGGGGGGGGACCCCTTTGCTCCAGCATCCAAAGCAGGAACGCAAATAGTCGCAGGCAAAAAGTAAAATAAAGAAAATAAAATTGAGGCAAGCAGCCCGTACTACGGTAACGGTATTCTAGCGCACACCTGTCGCTAGTGTCAGCATGGAAGCCAAGCAGGTGAACGAGCGAACGCACGCGCTTTTTAATGTCAGCACCTAAGTCTGTGTACAGGTTGCCAGGTAGCACAACACTAAATCTTTAGCATATTTGTTCACTTTTTTTATGGGAACGGGGAGAGGAAGAGGGTGGGGAAGGAAGACACCCAGTGACATCATCTTGGCTCTACCTGCCACCTTTACAAAACTATGAACTCCAACGGTGTGTGTGTGTGGACGCGTGTACTATACACTCCATCATGCTGTACTACTTCACGGTGCGTGGACAAACACATCTTGCTCACTTCGGGTTCCTGTCGACCGTATCCAACCTTCAGACTCCACCCCTCCTTCCCACTCAATTGCTGGCAGCCTCGGGACGTCGGTGTCACGGACATCCTCATCAACAATATCGATTACAAGAGACGAGGAATCTGATATGGAGGTTTGAACAAATAGTTTTGGGGGGAGAGGAGGGAGGAAAACCTGGGTGATGGTTGTATACATCAATATTATGTAATTCTGTCTCAGTGCGCCGTACAATTTTTTTTTCAAATCTCCACCCCTCACCACTTCTTTGCCCTTGTTTTATGAAATTACTTCGGTGTTAAATAAACCTTAAAAACGCTACCAGGAAGAACTGCCGGATCTAGAAACTGTTCTGTTACTATAGTGAGGCTGGCTAATCTGGTCTCAAGGTGTGCTCAGATCACGTGGTCTTACGCCACGCTCGTACCGTGATGTCTGTGCAATTCCCTATACCCCCCTGACATCAGGTGGTCTTGCACCATGATGTTTCAACTCATCCTTCTATCTCGTGTCCGAATACATCTTCATATCATGTGATTATCAACCATCTTAAAAAGAAAATCAAAAAGCAAAATCACGGATAGGCAAAGGGAGCGATGCTATTAAGGACCAAGGATGGGCAATGAAGAGCTGGCATTTAAAGATTGCCTGCAGCCGCTTAAGGCTCCTCTCCCATCCCCCCACAACTTCCCTTGAATCTCGAAAGTTCCAAACCCCCAGACTAAACCGCCGGGCTGTCAGAGATAATGAACTTCTCAATGCGGAAAATCTTTGAGAAACAAGAAAGCTGGGTTCATCGTGGAAAGCACCTGCAACACAAAAACTGACACAAACCGGAAGGCTCCACTCAGTGCCTACATCAAAGCTATCTGCATAAAAACGTAGTTGTAGGTAGACGGAAAGGGCAGTGGAGGTTCAGGAGGGGAGATGATGCACTAGCCTTTGGCACCCGAAGCAGATGGTCCTCCATCAATTTTTGTTTTTATTTTGCTTGTCGGCACACATGATGGAAGTGACCTTTCAACTTAATACCGTCGTGCGAGGTCATAAAGGTGGTCAAATAGCATCTGCCCATCCAGGGTGGTTGGTGGGTAAGACCTGCGAGACATACACTGTAGACTCTCATTTACCAAGAATAACTTGCCCCAAACTGGTTGTAAACGCCATAAAAATAATACAGCTATCAGGATTCGGCCGGGATGTGTCGGGGATGCAGAGATGAGGCGAGGTATGGGGGAGGGGGAATGGAGAAAGGAGAGCAGTAGGGGGACATGGGTATTTCTTAGGCCGAGCCAGCAGGTATAGCTATATCTCATGGCACAGCCGCTGGTCCCGCAGCAGCCCCAACAGAAAAAAAAAAACCTGCGTGCCCGAAACGAGATTTGAATCAGGCATGCTCAATCTTTCCAAAAGGAGTCCGTATCTGAGAGCGTCATTTCCGTAATCGGTCTCCAAAATCCGTATTTTAAATGAAAAAAGTCTATGAATGAAAACGAAATTATTCCTGGCGCATTTTCTGTCGGCCTTTCTCTTGGGTGGCATCGTTGCACACAGAAGTGAAAACTGTATGCTAAAAAATGGCGGAGAGAGTTGAACAAAAAATTTTTAAAACCCATCCCAAAACAGTAACCAAAAAGTCGCACTTTTAGTTCAAAATCCTATTTTCCAGAAAGCATAAAAAAATCGTACGGGTGAGCATCTCTGCTGAACTTACATATCACGGGGTCTACATTCTCTGGGCTTGCTAGGGATTCTCAAGTCCGAAGTGTGTCACACATTTGAGTGCAGACAAGATCGCTGAGCGATCACAGGCAAGCAAACCCTCTTCTCAACAAGATGAGTGTTTCCTGTAACATTTTTGCTACAAAAAAATTTTTTTTCGAGTTTTTGTTTTTTAACCTCCCACATTTGATCGACGCTGGTTGAGCAGATCTGCGACTACGCATGCCCGAAAACAAAACAAAACCGTGGTTTGGCGCGGACCACACGCTTGACGAAGCCGACACAACACGCACGACCAGCTTTGTCACGTGACGACTGGCGTCCCAAGAGCTGTAAAAATAGGGAACACAAGACACCAGCAAGTAGTTCTCAAAATTAAAAATACTGAAAAATACGCTCAAAAAGAATGTTCAGCAACATCCATCTCCGCAGGATGTCACTTTGAAAGATTTTAAGTTCCAAACAGGTTTAAGCAGATGGCAACTTTTTTATTTGTATGTCCCCTCTACACTGAAAAAAAAAAAAGAAAATACTTTTTAGGTTCTTTGCTTTTTTGAAGCTTTTGTTTGAACTGCACATCGCTGCTGTCTGTAGTCGAGGTGCATCCTAAGCCATTTCACGTTCGTCCTGTGACATCACCCTGAAGACAGGGCGAAGGTGGCGTCACCTGTTCACCTGCTCCATAACTTGCTGTGCGGCCAGCACGCTCACACATGACAACGCTCCGCTTTATTAATACCTTGGGGCAATTATACTCGAGACGTGCGCTCGGCTACAAACGTTACAAAACTGAAGACAGACCAAGTGCTAGCTACACGATATGGGTAAGGCATGTGGTGCATCACACGAAACCCATTCTTAAGACACCGCTCTATCATCACATACCTGTGATCACACACTCAACTTACAAGTCACCTGTGGTTGAGCAGCTGGAGGGCAAAGGATACAAATAATTTCAAGTACCCATTACTTCTGCATATCGGCATAACGTACCGTTTACGTGAGCTCAATATAAAAATTCTCCTCCTAGTACATATTCAGGCATGTGCAAAGTTCCACGTACACCCCATACGAACTCACACTTGACGCCAGCGAAATTTTACTTCCAAAGATCCTGACAGTTGCTTTACCAGTTCCTCCCGGCCAGCAGTGCCACACTGCCGGTAATAGAGACCGACATAGAGCATGGGTGGAAATCTGTCTTCCCTTTTTTTTAAAGTGAATTTTCTGTTTCAAAGAGCTCACGTGTACGACTTTTGTTTCGTACCTGAAACGTAAGAATCACTTTCTGCGTATAAAAACTAATTAACAACAGCTTTACATTTGAGCTACGTTTATCAGGTAATACACGATACTTGCAACCAGCAGCTCCAGAAATTTGGAATTCAATAATTTTAAAAAAAGGTTCCTTAACAGCAAAGCCGCACAGACAGAACAACGCGACTAAAGGAGGATGAAGGTAACCCATGGGGAACACACCATCACTCTCATGTGACCTAAGTGCACCGAACTGTTGGCTTCACGCAGGTACAAAGTGGACAGACCTGGGCCACAAGCTTGTGTCCTCTAGGTCAACCGAAAGCAAACCTTAACACACTTCCTACACCCATGGCATCTCTGCCTTCACGTCAATTAGGTGTCGCCATGGAGATAACGTTTGCCCATCCATTTTAATTTTCGTTTTCTTCTTTGCTGCATTTATTCGAGGTTCCGTTACGCCAAATTAGGATGATTTCCTTTCGACAGTATCTGCTTTCATTTATATGCATTAAACTTTAGTTAATTTCCGCCGCATGAGGCTCTATCAAAAGCTCGTCAACAGCTAGGTGAAGGCGGGGGATCGAACAGCACTAACCTGCTGAACAGGTTAAGTCCGTCCTAACCTGGAAAGCGAGCTTCTTGTCAAAACAATACGCCTTCGGCTTCAAATTGTGCAGGCGCATTATGAATTACAAAACAGGGTCTCGTTGTCATGGGAACTAAAAGCGCACACAAACAGAGGTGAGGAAAGAATCCGTTAAGACGAGGCTTTTCCATCTGGCTTTAGGAGCATCCAGGGTTATTTCATCAACACAGCTACACCCAACGATCTGGTCCTTTGACCAGTGTTTAATCTGCCCAGCATAATGGAGAAGCGATGAAGGGACATCCTCCAGCCATGCTGCCGCGTCTCCTACACGCTCGCTCGCAGCATTCAAGCAAAGAAGCTGACGTCTTGCACACGCACGCACGCAGTCTCCAAGACAAGCAGCGCAGGTCTTGTACACGCATGCACACAGCGTCATATGGACGAACGTGCGCACAAGTTTCGCAATGCTTTTACATAACGGTAGTATAGAACGTGGGAGCGCTGGGGCCCGAACTGAGATGAGAGCAGGTTCGATACCCGCGTAGCGCAGCTCACTTCCACAGCCAACGCAGCTAGCGGGAATGGGTGCCTGACTCCTTTTTGTTCCAAGGACTGAGCAAGAACTGAGCAAGAACCGCTTCCCTGACTCTAGGCGAACATCGCATTTCCCATATCAAGATACACCATTAGAAATTAGTTTCTGAAGACAAACCATTGCCGCACAGCCCATCTGCGCACCTTGACGCCAGGCGAAAGGGCAGTCCAATGGCGCATTGACCATATCTGCCTGAACTTACCACTTCCGCCAGCAGCTTGTAATGCCATTGCTCTGAAATACAAATAAACCTGGTGCAAAGCCTTGTTTTCCCAGCTCCAACCCACACACACTTCTCTCTACATGAGAGAGAGAATTGGGGGCAGGGGGAGGGAGGAAGTGTGGTGTTTAACACTATCTTAGCAAACATACCACATGGAATAATGAGGTAACACACCTTCCTTTTACCACAGACCAGGGATATGATGCTGCATTTGTACCTCTGATGCATCTGCATCAGCTTCACCCAAATTTGATACCTAATCTGCTGCATGCATGCACTTATTTAGCGTGCATGTGTGTGTGGGTCAGCGGGTGGAAAACCTTTTCATTTTTGCAAGAGCTCTGGCAATACTTCAAGTTGCATTTTTTCCTGTGCCTTCTCCAGACAGCAGGTAATAAGCAGTTGCAGCTAATTATACGGACAAAAATAACGAACATGGCAAGCGGCAAATTTTCACCGCCCTGTCTTCTATTATTCTGGGTTGCCTTGCTTTCCCTTACATGTGCTACAGAATGGCTAGAATATTGCTCATTAAAACTCTGGCCTCTGTTTTAAAATTGCTCGTCTCTCTGAACTGCATGGCATTATCTCAATCTGACTTCCAGTTTTGTAAGTCAAATGCTTTTCGCATGCATGCTTGTGCATTTTAGTGTATGCTCATCATCTCCACAATAAAGCCTTGCCTCTTTCCTGAGCAGAAAAAATAAGACTCTGTTAATTTGAAAAAAAAACAACTGCTCCTACCCATAAAAACACAGGGCTACTAAAAAAAAGGATGAGAAAGGAAAGCAGCCAAAAGCTGACATTTAAAGGAAAAGTAAATAGCATTTTTAATAAAAGGAAATAAAACTAAAAGGTAATTTTATCTGAACATTTTGCTTTAAAAGCATATGAGCAAAAGTATATGACAATTTTTTTCCCCACCAAATATATGTTTTTATTAAAAAAAATTCTATGTGTGGTGGAAACGTGGGTGTTTCTGAATGCCTGTGTGGTCCAATTCCATGCTGCTGCAGTGTGATGTTCCTAGTTCCTACATCTTCCTCATCCCTGAGGTAGGGTTATCACATCACCCCATAGCAAACAACTCAAGGAAAAGGTCTTCGACCTACATCATCAACATCTCCACAATCTGGACCTTTCCTGACACTAAAGCCAGACCCTTGCAGTCAGATACTTCAGACTAGTCTACACTGTGCCCTGTTCAGAGAACCAGCCCGAGATTTTTTTGCCAGCAGCTGGTCGTTGCCTGAAGGGTAATCAGTGCCTGACAGACTGCCGCCCAAATGTTGCTTTCATAATCACACCTCTGTTCAGTTTGAAGACCTTTCTGATTTCCGGTTTAGAACCTCCATGCCCTCTAAACGCCTGATAAGGCTATATATATCATCATTTCATGCTTTTCTTCCGGCCAATGGGAAAAGCAGGGCTTCACTCACTAGCTAAATGCTCATTGTTTTTCATGTAATTTCAAGTTCTAATGTTTACACTCTTTTCCTTCCACCTCTCACATCCAGTCAGTCAACTCCAAAAGCCAGATTAAAAAAAAGAAAACCTCTGGCTGAGACATCAGGACAGGAATGAAACAATCTTGGTGATGAGAAAAAACATTAGTAACACTTTGAAACAGTTTCCCTTCCTCTGTCATTAGGGAAAACATCTTGCTGAGTGGCTAGTGTAACAGTGTCTAAGGCTGGGGACATACACACTCACGTGGTGGATATACTCATCTTGCCCACCTTAACCCCAAAGTGACCCAGGTGTTAAATAGTTACATGACCTCTCATAGGGTTGGGGAAGGTCAGACAGCAAGACAGTGAGAGATGGAAAAAAAAACCACCATGCCACAAGCCAGTAGCACAAAACAAAGATGATATTGCTACTGAAAGACATCTCCATTCTCCATGTTCTAGGTCAGAGTAGCACAGGATCCGATTTCCAAATTAAACAAAAGCTGTGCTCTCAGGAAGGAGACAGGAACCTCCTAATTCCCAGCAGTGGAAGGGAAGGGAGAAGGCTAGAGTTTGAAGCTATTATAAACAATTTTGTCATACATCTTTCTTGAGACACTGATCCACCTTGATAAGTTCGTTAGGACTGACAAGCCCCTCTCCATCTGACAGGCTTCATTCTAAATACTGCTCACTCACTTCTGGACCCATGCTGATCGAGCTTTGCTCAGGATTGCTTGTGTAAATTGTTGGCCATTTTGGTTTTCATGAAACAGACCTTGGGTTTTACAATCAGTATAGTTTTTATTTGCCCTCAACAGAAGTTGGTGTGTCTGAGAGAGAGAAGATAAAATGAAGCATGTCTACAGAAAGAATCTTAATTTTCCAAAAAACAAGATTCTGCCTTAAATAGCAAAACAAATAAAATGATCTGCCCCTTTTTGCAGAAACCTGGCACATAACAATGTGCTCACTTGTTTTATGATTGATTTACATTTAACTGAAATGTGAGTAAATTCCATATTTGCACATGCATGTGTGTGTGTGTGTTGGTGAGGGCGAGCATAGCCACAAGACTTACCTCTTCATAGAACTTAAGCTGCGGCACAGGTTCTTCATAAACATTTTCACAGAAGTCTTTGAACAACAAATATCCTGAAATGAAATGCAAATAAAAATGTACCTACTTTTTTAATAGAATGGAATGATAAAATGTATCAAACAATACTAAAGATCAGTGGGGCAGGCATGAGGAGAAAATAGGGAAAACAAGACTGAAGAGAGGGCACAAACTCTGATAATGAAGCAGGTAAATAGTACTCTTTGGCCAACTTTTGGTTTGCCATTTTTTTAAAACTGGACTAAACTTTTTATCATGCATTAGTAATAAATGAAAGGAAATTGTTTAAAGCCAAAGGTCACTATAATAACAAATTAATAAAAGCAGCACTTTTTTAAGTTCCTTTTACTAAGAAAATACAGTCAAACGTCTGCAAGTCGACGTTCCATAAGTCAAAATTCTCACTAACTCAAATTTTAAACATCAACTGGTTGGTTTCCATTAAAGCAATGCATATTCAACATCTGTAGCTCAAATAAGTCTAGCGAAAAACTTCCACAGCTTGAATAATTTTAAACCGGCCAGCATGCTGAAACCATTGGAAAATATGTCGGAAAGTGTAAAATCGTGTACTCCTCCCCTATCGACCCTGCGCTCCCATATTTTCCTTTCTGCATAGAAAACACACATGCAATAAGCGTGACTCCGTCTCCACAGAGTCTCGGAGTGTCTTTAAAAGAATGACAAGAAATGAACATTTGGTTAAAATTAAACACCCACAGTGAAACAATTTTTTTTCTACGAACTTCCTTAACTTGAACCTTTCGTAACTCGCTTTCTTCATTAGTCCCTTGAAGCTTCAACTGTAGCACTTAATTGTTCTAAATGGGTGCAAAAGACAACGGTTAAAGGAAGAGATTTAATACCACCTAAGCAAACTTCCTGTGCACAGAATTGGCTGAGTGTAAAATGACATTGTATAAATTCATAAAACAGGAGAATTTCTGATTAATCTGTCTTGAAATAGCAGACAGACAGCAGAAACCAAGTGAGATTTTCAATCATAACCTGAAGAGCAGAAGGCAGGTTGAGAAACAGTTAACATAGCACCATTTGCTGACTGCACATCTTTTATTTAAAACAGCAAGAAAGGCAGTAGAGCAGTGCCACAAATACAAACAGGAAAAATATTAAAAACTGCAGAAAAAGCGAACATTGTTATTCAGAAAAAATGCACCCCATAATATCTGACCTAGCCCATGAATTATTTTAGCAAATGTCTTGCACTTAATTTTTTTAAAGTGGATGTTTAGATACCAGTAATCCTGAGGCTAACATGGACCCCCTTCCCCCCCCCCTGAAAAAAATAGAGACCAGCAAACTGTCTTTCTATATTTAAGCAATGTAGAGATTTCTTGCCCTCCCCCATCACTGTTCTTGTTGCAGTCCAATGCTCCTCAAGGAGTAGTAAGGACTCAACTCATCAACGTTCAGTACATCTTCATCTTCTAAAGTGGCACAATGAGTTAGTCTACAGTCTTTTTCTTTCTTTTTTTTTAAAGCCAAAGCAGCCACATTTCCCAAATATTTTTGAGGGGAGAGATGAGAGGGGGGATGAGAGGGGAGACAGTAAATGAACCTATGCAATATCAGCAGGGTACAGTTCCTCTGTTATAGCCTGGCGAAGGTATCACATAAATGAACTGTAGGTGCACTTTCTCTGATATCCAGCACACTTAAACTATTGTGACTTATCTTAGACCTCTGGGAAATAGAACCCATTTAGTTTCCAAAATTACTCCCAACTGCCCTGATAGTACTTTCCCTCTTACCAAAGCTGTTGCCACAATATGTTTAAGTGTTCAACATAAGGACAAAACTATTTCCGAATGACTGGGTTTAGTTAATTTTATGCGACAGTCTTCTTTAATTTCCTCCATTTTGTTTGCTTTCAAACATTTAAACCTGAAAAATGTTTACAGACTGGAAAACTTTGGAGCTCACAGGTCTCAAGATACAGTGGCAAAATGCAACACTTTAATACAACTAGCAAAAGTAATTTTAAAAATTTATTTCCAGCTCCTGCAATGAATGCAACCATGTCAGAACTAAACCAGTAACAAAACACTTATTGAAGTTTCCCAAATAACACCCCTATTAATAATTATGAGGATTTGTATAGCGTCTTTACAAAGATTTCCTCAGAGCGCTTTACATAAATCATATGTAGACTAAATTGTTAATAACCATGCACCCATAGTCACATATAACAGACTCCCGTACTTCTACAACACACGCTCACTAACACACAAGTAATTTACAGACACATGCCTCCAAATTATAGCTCTGCATTAAATGCATCAATAAAAATATGTTCTTTTATTTTTAAAAATTCTAGGTGTGGTGGAAACGTGGGTGTTTCTGAATGCCTGTGTGATCCAATTCCATGCTGCTGCAGTATGATGTTCCTAGTTCCTACATCTTCCTCATCCCTGAGGTAGGGTTATCACATTACTCCATTGCAAACAACTCAAGGGAAAGCTCTTTGACCTACATCATCAACATCTCCACAATCTGGACCTTTCCTGACACCAAAACGAAACCTAATCATGTCACAAGTCTATGTTGCATTCTCTTGAGAAATTCAAAAAGCAGTACATTATTTTTATTAACCTCACTGCAATTTTTAGCTGAGTTTGACACTGTTTAGCCTTTTAAGTTCCTTCACTAAGCAACTGGAAACTCAAATTCTGTTAGTCTTTTGCAACAGGTGACTGCTTGGATGTTTCCTCGAAATGCTGCTCCGTTCACTGTAGAAAACCCATTCATGTCTTTTGGTGAGTAACAGAAACACATGATCCAGGCCTGTATAGCATCAGCTGCCACTCTGCATCTCAGTTATTCACTTTTTCATCTGATTATTCCTGGAGATTGTGTTTCAAATGCACACCTTCTGTGTATGTTTACAAGCACATCCAAAGCAAAGATACATGCCAAAAATCACTATACATGAATGCTTACAATATAAACTTCAGAGGAAACAGTTCAAACCAGAGAAAATGGATATTAAGATAACTGCATCAACTTGAAGATGGTGATGCAGCCTACAGATGCTGCCTCTGAGGCACAACAAAAGAATGGCTTGACATATTGCTGCAGGTAGATTTTTGGTTTGCATCTTGTCAACTGAAGGGTTCCTTTGCAGTCTTATCTGACAAACCACTGACCATAAGGCCATGCATGCAGCATGCAAGCAGAACTAGAAAGGGTACACATATCCACAGAAGTTCCAATATCAAGAACTTCCAAATGGTGCCCCACCCTGTTTCAAATGGCACCATCATAATGCTATGAATTTAAACTTTAGGAGAGAATGAGGGATCTAGTTATAAAAAAAACCCACCGTAAATTAAGTTGAAATAGAAACAATGATATCAGCTTAATAAATGTTATCACCTAACTGAAACTAAGAATAAAAATCAAGGAAGCATTTTTAAAGTTTGTGGAACAAATCAGTTGTAGCTGACTTTAATTTTGAGGTGCTTCAGGTCTTCAAGGTACTAAACAGATACACATGGTATAGAAACATATTCTATTTAAGTGTCATATGCTGAACAGTCATCTTTTTCTTTATGATGATGAAAGAGACTTTACTTTGATCACTAATACAAGATGTACTACAAATCTGCAGACAATATTTGCCCTTGGTGTCATTTTGATTCTTCCCAAATCACCTCTGCATAAACAAAAATGGAGAAAGATATGAACAAGCCAAACCTGAATGAACTATCCAAAGTTATGTCAAGTAAGGATTTGGCCTGTACTTACAAATACAGACGCACGAATAATTTACCGTGAAAGTGCTGAGATTTTCTTCTTTAAAGAAAGAACTGTTTAGGGCAAAAATAGGCTTCTAGGTATAACTGGAATATACAGCCACTTTTCATGAATGTTCTCTGCCAAAAACCATTTCTGTCAAATAAAGTTTTAAAGTTTTGAAACAGCTTGCTTCTTATTCTATAATTACTCTCTTTCAAGCTGAACTATTAAAAACTTTATGATGTTCTGGAACTGATGAAAAACATGTAGAAAAAATACTCTGCACTTCATTTCTGATTCACTGGGCGAAAGAATGTTACCTCTTGTTGTAATAAAACTAAACAGGATGGAAATCCTATTTTTTTAAAGACATATATATATATGCATAAGTGCATACACTTAATCTCTTTTTCAGTGAAAACAAGTCTTATAACATACATTATGGAATTCTTGGAGCTCTTAGGGGCAAAGAGCTGAAGCTCTTTTTTTTTTTGTTAACAAAAGAAAACATTAAAACCAAAGGTCAGAAATAAATGATCAAAAACAAACAAAAAAAAAAGCAAGAACCTTCATTTGTTTCCTCTTAAGTCTAATCATGAATCTTATAGAGTTATGTGTTGAATCTTAAGTTTAAAATATTGCTGAAAATGTGTGACATATATATATCAACATTTACATCCAATTACAAGTTAACGTGCTTTGCACTCCCAACTGCAAAAGCTGGTCATAAAAATGACAAATCTGAAGTAGCAATAAGATAAAGAATAATGATCATAGAGATAACTTGTATAGTGCTTCTCTCTCACTCCAACTCCTGCAAACAGAGCAGTTCAACATGCTGTCCAACAGGGTACACTTAAGCTGACAATGCATTCAATCTGCATAATGCATGAAGGTATTAGGGAGTTGTAGGAAGGCAATGTGCAAGCTATCATTTCAGTTGTGACTGTGGCAAGTAACAACACTTTTAAGTTCCAAGAGCAGATAATCAGATGGATCTCACTCATCAAAAAGTACATTAGAAATAGAGCTAGACCTGTTATGTCAGTGCATGGGAGAGGGGGAGAGGGGGAAGAGGAACGGAAGGGGAATATGTTGAAAGAGGATCAAGAATTATTGACTTCATGTTTGACCAGAACAGTACACCATGTTAATGAGTGGTGTGATTTACACCAAATGAAGCTGGCACAAACATCCTTGAAAAAGGTCATCTCCATTATGGTGATACAATCACAGATCTGATGGTGTAACTGATAATTTTTGTTCACAGGACATATGCAGACTGCAGGAGTAAGTCAGCACCACCAGACACAAGTGTGAAGTAAATTCTTCACAGCAATGAAGCACAGAAACTATTCACAATGTAGTCAACATAGCCAACAGGAGACTGCAGTATGCTCAGCCAGTTAGACCTGCACCTTCAACTTCATGCATCTATCACCAAAGCAACTAGTAGAATTCATTACTTTGCCACTAAATGTTAAACATAAATGTTGGATGATTGGTCTGAGAAGCAACACAAGATAGGCATATATTCTATAACTTGGGAGAACTCTGCAGGATTTTGCAGTTTGCCATAAAGTGTGGTGAGAGATGGGATTAGTGAGATAACAGGTGATGGGATAATGAGATGAGACTGTATTTTGTGGTCAATACACAAAAATACATCACACACAAATGGAAGAAGAAAACTGATATTCAGAGGAATTCCACAGATGGACATAATGGTAATATCTGAAAAGAAAACCCCAGCTGAACACCAGATCCTTATCATTATAGATGTGTGACAATAAATACAGCACACAAATCAGATCACCTGACTCTAGAATGTTGAAACTGGAAGCCAACACAGCCAACACACACAAACAGATATCCTTTACACCTAAAACTTTGTCTACTATTACACTACAGTTATAACTGCTTTCTTCTTCTTATAAGTGTGACAATGATTACTGCTCACAAAAATCAGCTACCTTTCAGATATACCAGTATTCTTTGAGGGAAAATGGTTTTGTTGGCACTACTGAATTTCAACTGATATTTTATAACTCTGCATTTTTAAAAACCATTTAGTAGCCCAGGATGCTGTTTATCAGCTGTACAAAACCCTTGGCAACTGGCCATTTCTCATCTTCTATGTGGGCATCTTATTTTCAAGCCTTCAGCTTCAATGTGGTGCTGATGGCTTGATAATATAATGCTTCAACAGCATCAATAACACCATGTTTTTTAATCAACACATATTTCTGATCTTCATTCTGATAACTCTGATTTGACATAGCATTTAATCTTGTCTAAAGATCGGTTGCTGATTCTGCCAAGGACAGGTTTCTAAATGTTTGACAGTCCATGACCATAGACCAGTTCCCAGAACAGAAGGAAACACAAAAATGTTTTCCCAACAGAACTGCAGACAAAAACTGAACACCATGTTACAACATACTGCTTCAACAAGTTCTTTCACTAACGGAATAGTTCTGTAACCAGTGAAATTGATATTTGTTGAATGTCAACATTGTTTCTAGAAGGTCGTTTGTTATATTTTTATTAAACAAAACAAAAAAAGTTAAATATCATATACAATTGTTTAGTTAATTCAAATCAAAATCAACCATGTTAAGCAAAAAATAAGTCACTTCATATCTCCCATGAAGTTTAAAAAAATTAATATTAACATTTCAGTTTTAACATCCGATTTGTGTGAATGTGTAATGCATTAGCATAATTTCTAAGCAATTACCAGCTTACATCTGTTAAAAGGCTGACAGGCAAAACAATATAAACACATGTAGATACTTCTAAAAGTCTACAGATTTGTCTCCCTTTAATTTTCACATATATATATATCTATGAACACAAATTTAATTCACATCATGACAGACCTCAAACAAGTTTTCCGAAAGTATCTACTTCTCATAACAATTTTTATAATTAAGATGTAAGCAATATTACCTCATGTTGACTACAAAACTGTCTTTATGAAAGGAGAAAAAAAAAGAAGTTTATATGCCAGGTCTGCCATTAAAACAAATGTAACTTCATGTACATCATTACAGTTACTGTCTTGCTAAAATATTATGATTCGAAGTCCTTTTACAATAGTAGAAATATATGTGCAAAGTAATTAAGAATTAAAAACATCTATCAGTTTGAAATTCTGCCAACTAATTAACTTGTGTCCACTAACAGTTTCATTAACAGATTATTCTGAAACAAAACTACCAGCTCCATGGACATGTCTGCTGGGTCAAATGCACAATGATGTGTGACTACAGACAGCACTCAAAGTAGATTATAAAATGCCACAACAATCCTTTCACTATTAGTCATCATAAGACTTCGCAAATCTGGTTTTATACTACAAGACAAAGCTAATCAGGTTTAACCACAATCTCCAAATTTTCAGAGTGAGGTAACAAAGACTGTCTTTTTCAAAATACCTGGGTTTTTAATGGGTTGGTGAATCATTTTCTGTAAGAGTTCAGCATATGGAAATATACTGTTGTATTAAAAAAATCCATATTAACTACCCCAGTGTCGGTATTGCAGAACCAATCAAGAGGACACGACTAACTACAAAGGAAACATTACATAACAAATCTTACTAATTTGGACACAATTACTATTACTAGTCTGGCTCATAGATAAATGGGATGTAAATCATCTGTAATTTCTTAATAAAAACTTTTAAAAATGCTTCTGCCTATGCTGTTAAGCATCCTTATCTGGCTTGCCTTCTTGTTTTACTCTATAATAACACAGAAAGAAGATAGAGTGTAACATGCGGTGCAACCCACCCACACTTATGATCCACCATATAACACCTACACATAAACTCTGCTGATGCACAGTATATAGACACTAGCACTTGTTTGCATTGCGTGTGTGTGTGTGTGTGAAAACACGCAATTTTTTTTCATAACTGGTTGAAACTGCTTAACTGTGATATTATATACACAGTTCTTCTATGCACACACACATACATGTTTAATACGTTCATATTGGTTTGTACTCATACTCCCAGAGATTTCCAAACAAATGTGAACAGATGTATAAACTCTGAAATCTGGATATCTCAAAATGTCTGTTGTCGCAAAATACCTAATGGCATGCCTCAACATCTCATAAGGGTGGTGCATGAAGTTTGCAGTTGTGTGTTCCTCATAGTTATGGCAACAGCATGACTAGCTGTTGTTATGAGTCACAGTGTGCAAATTAAACAGAAAAATATCAACAAAAATTGTCCTATTTCTCCTTAGCTCTATTTTCTGTCTAGAGTTATATTTTACTTTTCTCCCCACTTGCTATGTTGTCAGTGACTTGATGAGTGATGATTGCCAATATGGTGGGTGGAGGGATAATTGGCCTTTATCTCTATAGTATCATATGTCAACAACCAAACACCTTTTTGTTACTTTTGTCACTGAGAAACTTTTTACTTTAGTCATATTTGATGACTGACGATCATCAAACCTCCCATCATGCCTCCTTTATCGCAAGATCTGTCGTTAATTACAGACCTGAACGTGAAACTGGATTAATGGATATGTCACCCCACACACACGCACAGACACATCAACGATCTAAACTCACCAAGTTTTTGGTTGAAAATTTTGTCAAACGTCACTTCTCCGACCTTTGTAAGGTGCTTGTGCATTATGCTCCGCACACTGAAATAAATCAAACCGTGAATAAATAATTCCAGTATCTATTTAGCCTAGGTCTGATCGAGTACTTCGATAACTGCAGTCAACAAAAAAACATTCTCGGCAATAACAATAAATAATGCAAACAAAGCATATACTTACCTTGGGTCTGGAAGAACAATTTTCTTGCTAGCTCTAGCTGCTGGAGTAGACTTACTCTTCTCCATAGCCATGAGGTAGCTAACGTCGGCGAGGACTGCCTCCAGATCCGCCATTTTTCAATCGGGCTTGAGCAGCCTCACAGAGAGAAAATGCTGTAGCAATATTTCACCTCCTAACCTACACAAGCATCCTATCGCTTCAGCACGGGAAAGGGCATCTCGGCGAATAAAGGCTGTTCTTCATTAGTCCGAGATCACCAAATGTGTAGTAAATATCCAAAGCGAAGCGCTGCTATCGTACGGTTGACAATATAGAGGATGCATACAACATATATGTAAATATTAATTAGTCGTCTTGCAAAGGCGTCTGGGAAATTCGCCTCACGGCGCCATTGGTTGGCCGCCTGGATCGGATCGATCATGTTAATACGGTCACGACTCCCTTTCGGTAAGCTTTTAAAAGCTTCATCTCCTTTTTTCCCCCTCACTGTAATTTTCTTGAGAATAAGCTAGAGATAAAAATTACTTCGTGGTGTTTAAAGTTTTCGGGGACTATAGTCTGACATTTTTTCCTGCCGCGATTAAAATAGAATTTCGCTGGCGTTGCCGCACTCCGCGGCGTGCGGCGACGACGAACAGCGCGCGGCGTGAAGTCATCCGAAGTTTGGACGTCCAGCGCGGAACAGGAGCGGCATGCCAAGCGAATGCCAGGCTCCCAGTGGTGCCAGACTTTGCATGAAATTCAGGTCATCAGTGTCTTGTTCCTCCAGCTTGTAATGATGTAAAAGCCGCGGGTGATTGTACCTACCCTGGCAGCAACGCCTACACCAGGATACGGTCTTGTACACACGACGCCGGAATGATGTCAGGCTCCTGTCAAGGCATCCCACTCTCTAAAATGGTATCCCAAGGAAGGAATTAGTCAGCTTTCATAAACAGCTGAAGGGATTCAAAGAATGCATCTGATATGAGTGATAAAGAACTCCCAGACGCCCAGTTCAGGAAGTGCACTGTTAATTCGTGCACAGAACTGGGTTGCTAAAAGCAGCTGGAATGCGCTTTCTAACACTTTGTCCCGGTTATACGGCTAGCTGCGCTAATTATAGAGAGGTTTTCGCTCAAGAATGTAAAATTCCCGTAGCACCAGATCAGAATAAGCATTCCTTGTTTTGTTGCCTCAAATAAGGATTCATATTTCATCCTTTTTCTGATGACGGTACAGGCATATACAATTGGAAAACAAATGCTCCATAGGTTGTGGTCTCATAGGGTGATAAACTCTAAGTGGCTCATCGTGTCTAGAGCCTGACACCTGTGTTATTACTAAGCACATCTAGATACCTGTGTTTTCCCTGAGCACACCTACACACCTGTGTTTTCCCCGAGCACACCTACACACACTGTATTATTACTGAACACACCTAAACACCTGTGTTTTCCCTGACCACACCTACAACCTGTGTTATTACTAAGCACACATGTAAAGACCTGAAATTTTGCATTATTACCGAGCACACCAAGAAAGCAGGCAATGTCTTTAACGACTCGTGGACGGCAACGTTTTGCTCGATCAATCGGACTAACACAAGGCAACAGAGCCACCAAACGGAAAACGGTGCAGGTATGAAATGAAAAGAAATTAACATATAACGGGCATGGCCAAGAATTGTGGGTGCTTTTATGAATAGAAAGAAGATAACAAACTCCCATTTATTCTGTACTGCGGTAAATACAGTTAAAGAAGGGGTCTGTGTCTTGGGAGATAAGGTTGCTGAATGGACACAGAGAAAGGAGAAGTCTTTGACGCTGGAAAAGTGTTTGAAGATGTACCAAAGGTGAGGGTTAAGGAAAGCAAGAGCAGGGTAAAGCACGTCCCTCAGAAAGTCATGGTAGAATTCTCTGGAGTGGTGCTGCACAAGGGTTAAAAAAATGGTGCTGGTCCGCAGGCACAATCCTGAGCTGACCCAGCGTCTCTCCCAGTAATTCTTTCCACGCCCTGCAAATCAGATTCTGCTAAACATTACCCGAAGGGATGAAGGTGAAGCACAGCTAGCAGGCTCATGCAGAACTGCGAAAAAAATTTACAGCAAGGACAGAGAGAGAGAGAGAAAAAAAAACGGAGAAGCAAGAGAATCAGAGAGAGAAAAACATACACACAGACACTAGCATGATACTGTCGAGAACACAAATATATGAAAATAAATTGCACACACCACCTCTTCCACACACAGACGCGCGCGCGTGTATACACATCACAGACGCAAGCATGTTCGTGCTGGCACATGCAAGATCTGTCCTGAATGGCGTGTCACACTTCTCTACCAACTTTCATCAATCGGCCTGTGGTGACGGGTTTCAGTAATGCTTTGATGACATGGCTACTTAGTCCTCTTCACACCTAGAGTGGCACATAAGGCATCCACTAGAGACCTCCATGTTTTTCTGTCAGCAGCAAATTTTGCCATGTTGTTCCAGGACAGGCTCTGGTCCTGTAGTTCTCTCTCTACTGACCTTCGCCATGTTTCTGTTGGCCGACCACGCTTCCTCTTGCAATCACCTGTCCAATGAAGGGTTATTCTCGTGGTGCCTCTGGTTTCATTCTGCAACACATGCCCTAGCCATTTCCATCTTCTTTTTTGGATTATAGTTGTCATATTTGTGCAACTGGCGAGAATATCTTGAAGATTTTCCTCAGACATTTGGCTTGAAAAATCTCTAGTTTCTGCCTGATTTTTGCTCATATCTTCAAGCACTCACTTCCATAGAGTAAGCCGAAATAACACCACTTCTGAAGATTCTTAATTTTTTATTCCTCCTTAGAGTTTTGGACTTCCACATTTCTTTGACCCTGAGTTCACTTAGAGTCCTATTATTTTATTCAGTTTTGGTCAGATTGTTGATCTTTTCCTGAGCATTTTTTGTGTTGGCAGGCTAATGTAACAATATTATCAGCATATTCTAAGTCCTCCAATACAGACGTGCCAAACAGATTCCTCTTTTTTTGTCTTCTGTTCTTTGCTTCATGAGCCAGTCCGTGGTCAGTATAAATAACGGTGAGAAGAATTTATCCCTGTTTGACTTCAGTGATAATGTTGAAGTTGTCCATTAGTTTGCTGTTGCTGCAAACCACCTGGTAATGAAAATCTGTGTATAGAGTTGTTATTACATTTACTATTATCTGTGATATTCCATAGTGACGCAGGATTTTCCACAATGACTCGCAGTATATGAAGTCAAATGCTTTCTCAAAGTCTGTGCTTTGTTCTCTGATCTGTCCTAAGGTGAAGAGCTGATCCCTTTTCTAAAGCCTGCTTGTTCTTGCCTGATGGTGTCATTAAGAACAGTGGTGAGCCTCTTCAAAATGATTCTACTAAAGATTTTGCATGTTTGTGACAACAGGGTTATGCCTCGCCAGTTATTGCAGTCTCTCAAGTTACCTTTCTTTGGCAGTTTGAAGATTATGCCCTTTTTCCATTCATCTGGTGTTTCTTCAGTAGCCCATATTTTCTGGAAGATCTTGCAAAGCAGCTTTGGTGTTTCTTCTACTTCCAGCTTTAACATTTTGGAGCAAATCCCATTATGCCCTGGGCTTTTGCCGGTGTTTTGTTGTTGAATGGCTTTCTTTACTTCAGTCGGTGATCGGGCCCAGGTTTGAATCCAGGTCTTGTTCACTTTCGGGGAGATTGACTAGTACTGGAGGGCTCGGTCGGTTGAGCAGCTGCTCGAAGTGCTCCTTCATCTTTCTACTTTCTCACTTTCTTCAGTGATGATGTTCCCATTTTACTTTTGTAAAGGTAGGTCTTGACTACCACTTCTACTCCATGTTAACCTTTTTGTGGTCTTGTAAACTACAACCTGGTATACAGCAGGCGTTTGCTGATTGGCTTTCGTTGTAATAGAGAGTCTTGTGTTGCTTTGGGATAATTATTGCAAACCCTTGTCTGAGTTGGTCATCGTTCCTTCCAGACCACAAAATAGTGTCACCATTAATTTTCTTTTCTTGGCATGTCCAAGGTGTTTTTGGATTCCAAGAAGATTAAGTTGTTACAGATTATTATTTTTTTTTTTTGGAGGGTCTGTGCTAACTTTCCTGTTTGGTTTCGTGTTTTCACAATCCAGCAACTAATAATAATGAGATTTTTTTTCTTGATCTGTCCGATATGGGTGACCCTGCCAGGAACTTACCCTCTTGTTCTAAGAATCATCGAGACACGCGTTCCCCCACTTCCCCCTGACCACGGCAAGATGGTGGTCCAGCAGGGGTTGACATGACTACAGGCTTCCTCAATTTTCAGGTGCATTCGTTATTCAAGTCCCAATGGGGATGAAGGAATTCGAAAGCAAAACATGTACCGACTGCTTCAGCAATGTATTGCAGCACACATGCGCATAGTGTCCGGGATCTTGTCGACAACAACCTTGGACTTCACGAAAACAAGCAGTGCTGCTCTCCGGGCACAATCATTCATCGAAGTTGATCGAATGGGTCGTCGGTCAGGTCGCTAGAGATGCAAGCGCCAATAGAATGGTCGGGTACATGCACACCTACCGTCTGTCTTCATCTGTCGCCAAGACGACCATCACAGGGCACCTGGAAATAGAGGCAGACAATTGTGCCAACGATCTATTGTGTTTAGAACCCGACCCGATGAGAAACAAAACTGGACTCAAAGGACCATGGTCGATTAAACTGAAGAAGTTTTAGCAGACAGCATTATAAAATACTGGTGAATGAGAGAGAGAGAGAGAGAGTGAGAGAGAGTGCGCGTGTGCTTAAAAACATGGAAATTATATTTGTTTCTTCCTTTCTCCGACCTTACACTTCCACAAGGCAGGGAAGACAGCGGTCGTAAATACATAGTTATTAATGGTGAAGAGATTTGGTTTCGTTCCGGATGATATGTCTGTCAGGTATCCGGCTCGCGGAAGGCGCGTGCGACGTCGGCATCCCATGAAAGCTGCTGCACGCTTCCGTACAGCATGTCCTCGCCGCACGTACACGTCGTCTGCTTCCTCGTCGCACGATAGGATGTGTGGATTGTTGACACCTGTGTGTGACGGTCTACATAGTCTCGACCTTTAGCAGGAAGCTGCTTATAAAAAACATTCTTGTGGCGCGGGTGAGACAATAGAGACTATCACTGTATACAGCATGCTGTGTTGACATGAGTCGCTGTGCCTAACCATCCTGATTCTAGATGATTCGCATGTATTTGAGAGCAGGAGGGAGCAAAGTAGACACCCACCTAGCCAAATATATATATATACAAAACATAAAACGATTTGATGCCTTGCTACCGTTGTCTTTACGGCCTCTGTATACCTGTGTGAGTTACCGCGCCTGAGTAATCAAGTTGTTTTTTTTCTGCGTTGTCTTCCTCTCGGTGCAGAAATTGGGCAACCGCTTCTTTTCATCCTGAGACATCACCACAGGCTTTGAGAGAGATGATGGAAGTCTGTAGGCCCCACTGTTAGGAATTCTCTGCCTCTTTCTCTTCCGTTTCTACCTTTGTATCCTTCAAATGCAAAACCCATCCCTTTAAGAAATATCTTGCACAATAATTATTAACAATACTGCTCCGATTGCACATCTGTTTCTCGCCATGCTTAGTTCTTGTTTTTGTTGTTTAGTCATCTGTTTGTTGATGACCGTGTTTCTTGTTGGGTTGACTGTCGGCTCGTTTGTAGTATTTAGTGAGCAGAGTGTTGAGCTCACATCCACAATGGGTAAATGGGCTTTACAGAGTTGTTATATTTATTATTGTTATTATTGTTATATTATTATTGTTATCATCATCATCATCATTATTATTATTATTGCCTCCAAACAGCTAGTCTCACGATTAATTTCAAACCAACAAAAAGTAATCATATGTGGTTCTAACATTTACAGAAGATTGTAAATAAACATAACTTTCACAGAATGTTTTAAAAAAAGAAATCCATACTGAGAAGGACATACACATGATAAACATTACATATAAGCATGATAACAAAAATCGAAAACAAATTAAAAACCTAATGTAGAGTTGTAGATGAGGGCAACAAAGAGACCCAGCCGCAAGTGTGAACCAGTCAGGTTACTGGGCTAAGAGGAAGTAATAACAACTCAGCATCAGCAACAGTAACCAACAGCTGTGGCATCACATTACAGTCACCACCCCCTCTTCCATCATCCCCACACACATATTCCTGCCTTCGCCTTATCCCTCCTCAGTCCTGTTATCATTTCCTTCTATATATATGTACCCCTGGTTTGGTTTATGTGAGGTCTTGGCAAGACGTCAGGTCTCTATATCCAATAGTTTCCACCCATTAAGAATTAATACAGTCTAGTCTCCACCATCAAGACTATCATACATCAACATATTTCACCCTGACATCTATATCTGTGTTTGTTTGTTTGTTTTTGTTGTAGATAATCAAAGCTATACTAAAGCCTGCAGTGCGTGATATGACTCTATATCTCTAATGCTGATTCTCCCTCAACAGTCATCGCTGTAATAAACTTATTAATTTATTATAGTCAGAGGCAAATGCTAGGAGGAATTGTTGACCTGAACAAGGAAGAAGCTATTTATAGCTTTATTCCTCGTCTTGATATAATGTTTCGTGTGTGCGTGCGTGTGTGCGTGCGTGCGCGTGCGCGCGTGCGTGCGTGTGTGTATGTTCTTTGCGACTCGTTATTGTTGACTGTAAAGCGTTCAATACTTGCTTCTTCCTGCTTCTATTTTTTTTTTATTCCTAAGGTCACATCGACAAACGAAGGAGGCACATAGAGTACATGGCCTCGGCAGGTCGCGGGAGGTCAAGCAGGGTTCACACGCACCAGTAACTGTCAAGTGTCATCGTTGCTGTCACCTCCAGACGCCGTACGCGTGAGAAAGATGGCGATGTAAGGCAGTCTTGTCTCGTGCGATAAACACACTCACTTCTTATCATCCATACTTCATATTTTAAGAGACGAGAACGCGCATGTGGTGTACGTATATACGGGTGTGATAGGGTGGCCTGTGTCTGTGTGTGTGTGTGGGAAAATGTATTATCTACGTCTAAAAACAACCTCACCAAATCAGTTGACATCTCTTGTTCGTGTATCGTCATAAAACAGCGAGAGAATCGCAAGAAAATAAACATGCTGTCGAGATTATGAAACTAATGAATGTCATCATTGTACACTTGAGAAGGTATAGTTTACATTCCTGCCATCTGGCGTGGGACTGGAGAGGTGGAGGAGGGGAAATCTAGAAAGGGAGAAACGACAACAAATGTGTTATGTATTTATATATGCAATGCGCATGTATTTATGTAAACAAACCTGGGAATGTAGCCGAGTGCGGGAAGCGGAGGAAGGATACCTTGTCACGAGGCCAAATGATCCCATAACCGGGGTAGAAGTGGAGGTTAACAGTAGGACTCCTGTACAAGGGCCGACTACGATGATAATAGTAATAATGGCGGAGATGAAGACAATAGCGACGATGATAATGACGACGACGATGACGATAAAGCGCGCGAGGGACTTTGGGAGCATGTGTGTACAAACAAATTGTCGTGGAGGGACAAAGTACCGAGAAAAGAAAGAGATATCAAGAACCTTCAGATAATACCTGGAGGGATTTTAGTTTTCAGGTTATGCCGTCGTTGACAACCAGTGGACTGTGTCAGAGAAACACTGAGCAGTTGGCGACAAAGCCGCTTCTTCAGAAAAGTAAATAAATAAAATTAAAAAAAAACCAACTTCTGCTGATCATTTTCTTCTCACCTTCTCGACTCTTAAAGCCAACCAGAGTGCATGATTTATTTCAGATGCTGACCCTCATTCATCGGAACAAAGAACAAAGTGCAAGGATCACGTGATGCAAACATTTGAGTCTCGCCATTCTCACCTGCGAGACGGAAAGACGAAAAGACCTTTCGCGTGACGTCACGAAGACCGTTATGGAAATGTCTCATTAGCACGTGTGCTGAGGCCTTTGATGACATTAGAATTTATCAAATGAGAGAAAAAAAATAATGACTCCACATTTTGTGACACGACAACAATATGTTCTATTGAAGTCTGAGTCAGGTTTAGCTCCATTGACAGGTAAACCGTCCACGTGACCGTCCAGCTGTACTTCCCTCCACTCAACCTCCGTTGTGTTTCACTCTTCATCTCACTCTTCTACACTATCAGGTGTTTTGCTTCCAGCACCATCCTGTTCGTTTTGTTTCATACTGTGAGAAAGCTTGCTTTTTTTTAAAAATTGAAAGCTTCCTTGAAATTGCGACTGGCTGGCACACGTGACCTTTTTTGACATTTCAAGTCTTATCTCTCACCGTCAGCATTCTCCCATCTTTCTGCCATCTTTCCTGCAGGAAAAGGCCAACTCAGACATATTTAAACTCTTGCGAAATGACATTGTTCTTGAGTTTTATCTTGATCAAATGTCTAATTGATATATTAATTTTTTCTGTACGTTTCCGACCTATGTAGGAGTCTGGTCCTGGAGAGTGGGTGGGTGGGATAGGATTTCATTTTATTCGCCTCATTCCTATCGTAGCAGATCACTTCTCCTAAAAAATACAAAACATTGAAATTTTTCAGTCTTGTCATCTTTTTGAGGTTAAGAGAGGGAATATGCCTTTTGCGATATTTTTGAGACGGAACTTTTGTAAAACAAACAAACCAACCAACCAAGCACGGATGCTCGTCTAAAAAATAAATAAAGAGAAGGAATATCAACATGGACTTACGTCACTAGAGAGTTGGAAGCTGAATAAGTAAGGGAGGAGAAAATGATTCATCGGAACCCAAAACAAACCGGACCTAAATGTTGATAGATTTTTGCACAGACAGAGCAGAAGAAATCCAATTCTCTAAATATCGCTTATCGAGGCAAGGGATGGGCAGTGTAGGCTGCTCTCCAGACCTGCACTATCATTTGCCAAGATTGCTATCAATTGCGAATATTGCATATGTACTGGTTCACGCATGCGTCCTTCAGTTTGCTGCACAATCTGCGCAGATGGCCACGAACATTTTTACTGATCGCTCTTAAAGGCCTACAGAAGTGCAAAACTAATCGTGTCGAGCAGTGTACCAGATACAGGGTTCCCAACTCTAAACAAAGAACCACCTCCAGTTCTAAAAAAAATAAAATAAAAATACAACAAAAAACAAAAAAACCACACACACAATAAAAAAAAAAACAAAAAAAGCCTATGGATATCACAATGCACACAAATCAAAATGAAAGAAAAAAAAACAACAAAAAAACAAGCCGATGGATATCACAATGCACACAAATCAAAATGAAAGAAAAAAAACAAACAACAACAACAACAACAACAACAACAACAAAACAAACAAACATGAATACAAAAATTGAACTGGAAACTCAGCGGGAAATTGGAGGCCAAAGACTTTATTTGTGGACATTCTTGACTTCAGGGTTTGCATGCCAATTATTTTGTGAAAAACATGTTCTGCCTACCAGCAGGCCTTTAAACAGCTACGAAAATAGTTTTCTATCCTGACTTTCCCAGATTCCGGACATGAGCTAATGGCTAACGAGATTGAGATGGATATGGTTCTCGGAAACCGCTCCACACCATCAGATCGTCAGGACTCCTCCATGTTTCCACCCTGCTTCTGACTGGACATGGAAAAAAAGGTGATAAAACACGATATCTGTCAGTCAGTGTTCCTTCATATGCAAATCACTTTCCACTCCCTCACAAAGTCCTGCAGAACCTACTAATACTCAAAAGTCCTTTTTGACAAGGGAGGCAGGTTTTGTCCGCCAGTTTCACGCTGCACCACTCCCAGATGGAGCTCCCCGAACAGCAAATACAAGTCAACACTCTTCAGAGCACGAAGCCAGAAAATTGAGGCGGAAGTGACGTAAGATTAAGCAGCCGAGTCCAGACAGGATACGTGTGCTGTGAATGGAGATTCCTGACTGAAACTGTCTTGATTACAGATTCGGGTGACCCAGTGGTGTTTCTTGAACTTTTGTTATATAATGTTACAGCAGAAGTCTTAATTAGTTTTTTGTTATTAAAAATGTCAACTAATAGTGTATTTCTTTAGTGTGTGTGTTGATGAATACATAATGATGTATTGCAGGCAGGGGTAGGCTGAGCTCTGGCTTTATTTAAAATGGACAAACGTCAGTTCAAAACAAGCTCTTAAAGACCTACCCGACTAGTCCGAGTTATAAACAGATTCTGGTAAGTATATAATATGAATATATTCTGTAAATCTCAACGCCGGAAGCACAGCAGTTTATTTGCTATCTAATTTCAAATTTGACGATTTGCACCTATGGTCAGCAAGTCAACCTTCATTTATCGTGCTCTAGTTCTCAATTCTGTAGACTTGATGGTTTTAAACCTGACATCTTTGAAGGAGGAATTTGAGTGTTCGGAATCCCAGACGCAACATGCTCAAGGAGCAGACAATAGTAAACATCACACTACCACAAGGTAAGCATCGTTTTATGGTCGCCACATTTTGCAGGCTGCAGGAGACCATTACAATTTATGTTTATCCGTTTACTTACAAACTCTCGAAAAAGCCTCAAGTGTGAACATTTACCACTGGGACTGATGTCCACTGTTATATCGGCACAGTTGCTGGTAGGTTGTTGGCGTAGATAACAGTAAGATAAAGGGAAACTTTCACCCGCACACATTTTAAAAAAGGGGAAAGCAGAGATATGGGGATGAGGATGTTACAGATATCATTACTTATGCAAGTTACTAACAATATACTGTGTCTCCGGTCACAGCGATAACACTGTGGCATGAATAATTAAAATGTGAAGTACATTTATCGAGATAACTTCAGGTGTGCGTGCAACTGCTCCATGTTGTTGGATAAGAAAAAACTTCTGTACTCAACAATAAATCCCCTGTGACGATTCCCTGGCGTTCTACAGTTCATTCTGATGCTTCTGATAAGGACAACTTAACCTCAAAAAGGTTAACACGAGTACTCCTTTCAATATACATCTCCCCACGCCCACCCGTAATGGCTGTATTCTACAACACTTATCTTTTTTCTGTTAACATTATTTTCTACTTTTTTGGCCGTAAGCTAATTAACCGCAAGAAAAAAAAAAGAATAAAATGCTGACACTTCGATTCTGTCCAAGCTTCAATTACTGACGACAATCTCGCACTTTGGCGCGTCCGCGAGACTTCTTCTCCGGCAACAGATAATTCAATATACTTATCGCTTAAGTCCTTCCCTATGGTCTTCTCGGCCTTTTGTAGCTCCTCCGAGCTTTCAGCCGGAATCTGGTTGTCCTGGGAGCTTCTGGAGCCATCATCCACGACAAGGTTCCGCCATTAAATTGTGACGTTTCCCCGGGTTACAGCTAAGCAGTTGCTTTCAAGCCATTCACCAACAAAAGACGGTTAGATCGACAGATATTTTCCTTCTTACTATCGATTTGAAAAAAAAAAAAAAAAAAAAAAACGTTAAAAGAGGGAGTAAAGGGGTAGCTGGAAAATTGCCCGTGTGGTTATCTCTCCTTTTTTTTGAATTTTTTTTTCTAGCCCAGGGGAGGACAAATCATGCATGGCGCAAACCATCGAAGACAGCGTTTGTCTATGAAATCTTGTTACAGTCTTGCTGGGAATCCGCAGAGGTGTGTGGAGAGGACATGTTGGTGGAGGAGCAGGCACTTGGCACCTATCATCCGGCAGTCGTCTGCTGAGGATCCCTCGTGTGCCTCGCGCTGTGCGGGATGCCGGGATAGATGGTCAGTGGAGCGTGAATAACTGGCATTCACGTGCCATCGCGTTTCCTTTATGTTTGTGGTGGAATAGCTGTAATTCCTGGCGACACCGAGTCGACATATGAAATTTCGCGCCATGAGATTTCAGAGGTATTTAGAGACAGCTTTTTTTTATTTATTTATTTTTTTTGAAAAAGATCCCCTCCCCACTTTAAAAAAAGGAACGAACTTGGCTCCAATGTCGATCGCGTAAAATCGATGTAATGCAGAAATCAATTTTACAAAACTCAAATGTGGAGGGAAAAGAAGGATCGAGGCAAATGAAAACGAAAACGATCAGGAAGATGAATATAAAGATTTAATAGAGTCAGACACTCTTTTAAGGTAAAAAGGGTGAGGTAAGTAAGGTGTCCCAGATATTAACTGCTGCCAGGGCAGTTAAGTGTGAGTGGTCCACTGTTTCAAGAGAGCTTGCTAGGGCTGAGGATACTGATGAGAGGTAAAACAAACCTAACGATACAGACGCGCCTCTACTTCACAATCACTGTCCCCAAGCTACTGTCTCTACCCCGGTGTTAATGTATTGATAAGAGTTCGAATCCCCAAAAATGTAGAGATAAGCTGGACACGTAAAATACACTTTGATATTTCTGAGAAAGGTGAAAACGAAAATAGAAACAAGCAAATCATGGAATTAAAGGTCTGGAGTAACAATTCTTTATTCTTGATTATTTTGAGAGTTTCTTTAACGAGGGTTTAAAAAAAACTAACCCCACCCCCTTCTCCGAAAAAAAAAAAAAAAAAAAAGCAAACCCAAGAGCCTTAAAATTAAACCGAGATCTCGACACTGTGACCGAGGATTTCCAAACAAACGCTCCTAACTTCAGCATCACGGCTGTCGTCTGGGAGTGCTGGGGGATGTCACGTGACCGCTGGTCCAGCCAGCAAACCCTGTGCTGCTGCCCGAGGCTGTTCTCGACGACGTCTGCAGCTGTTTGGAATGGCGTTTGCAGGTTGTGTTCTAACGGCCGGCCACTGCCGAGACGAACGACGAGCTGCCGGCGTCGTGCTCACCAGGTCTGTGTGGCATAAGACGCCGGCGGCCATGTTGGTAGCCCGCCATGCTCCTGCTGCTGGTCCTGGTCGATGATCCCCACACGAGGAGGGAGGAGAGGGTAGAGGGGTGGAGGGTGGAAGGGTAGGTACGTGACCTACTCCTGGCGAGCTGTGGTTACCCGTAACACGTGATGCCAGCAGACGTCGAGAGATTTAAGACCTGCGGGCGGTTCCAGACCATTCCATACAACACACACCTTTGCATGAATCATGTTTTACGCTGGAAAACATATCTCAGAGGGACACCGACATGGTCATGCAGGTGTCAGTCACAACAAAGCCATCAGCTGAGTTGTATTCACCTCCATCGTAAAAGACTCCACGGGTATCTGTTGTGCTAACGTAATTATCCACGCATAAACGTAAACACGATCGCTAACGGATTATCACCGAGCGGAAGAACAGAAAAGAGGGAGGAAAAGAGCAGCAAAATAAAAACTTGTTTCCTTCCTGGAAGGACAGAACGTGAGACAACAGCACTTTACACTCGGGGATTCAATCCCTGCTGGTGCTAGAAGAGTTCCAACGGTCGATTTATGAACAGATTCACACCGAGCGTCGATTACCTTTACGACGTAGCATCTCATTAAGCAGACGACCAAGCAGCTCGGTGCTGGAGGCTGGCGGTCCAGGCCCTCGCCAGCTTATTGATCCGCACGCTGATGCGTTGGGTTGTGTGGCCGCAAACAAGAAGAAAGGAAGACAGATGGAGAGATGAAAGAAAGGAAGGAATACAGTATGAGATGATTGGTGGGTGGGAGGATTTCCCTTGCTGGCTGGCAGCTGGAAATGGTCACAGAACTGACAACCTGAGAAGAAAGAACAATTAAGGAACAAATCAGCGAAAGACGATCCATTATGGCTTGCTAGCTATTTCTTCTTCATTATCTTCTTCATCTTCATATCCGTCGGAGTCCTCTCTCCCCCCAAGCTCCTGGGAGCCCAATCGAGTTGTCGCGGTAACTCAGCAGTGATGTAATGAGCCAGACCTTCTGATTGGTCAGACATCCCAGACGACCGCTTGCAGAAGTTGTTCAGGATTTTGCTGGTCAGTGGAGGCGGACAGGCGGGTCTCCTCCTCTCTCAGACTGCAATTTGTGTTTGGATGTGATGCCACTCCTTACTGTCACCACACGATGCACAGGGGTGTCCTTAACCGTGTTTAAATAATTTCTTTATATATTTCTGTACTTTCTCGGTTTATGTCTGTTTTATACTTTCCCCACATCTCTCTGGATGATTGGATGCCTTCCTAGCAGAAAACTTTAACATTGACCTTTCATATACTTTTGTCTACAATTTGAACTAACACCCAAAACAGTTTCCAGAATTTCGAGAAGAATAACCTTTGAGCTATGAGCTAGGCAAACTTCAGCTCGTGCCAACCGCTCAGCCATCGAATAACTCATTTCCTTTTCTTCTTGGTGGTATTTTATTTATATTTTTTCTCTAGTTATTAAGTTAAATCTAAATATACCCCAAAAGGTGTGGGAAGCATCGGTGACCACACCCCTGCACAGTGGATCGAAGCTTTTCTTATGCACACGACGAATTGATCCCACCCTTGGTTGCCTGCTGTTGTGTAACTCGATACACAGCCACTAACACCCGACCAACCTTCCAAACTGTTTGCCCAGAGAATCTGCTTACACGACAGACTTGTCCTCACACGACGACTGTCCTCACAAGACGAAGACAAGAGTGCGCGCTCTGTCCTATCGACAGCAGACCCCGGATGGCGCAACCGATTCATGAAAGAAAAGAAGAAGAAGAAAAAAGAAATGCTGACTGCATGGTTTCCACGCAAGCTACTACCAAAACACGGATTGTTTACATTTGGCTCCGGAGGCCAACAAAACCAGGAGAAGGAATCGTTACAGTGACTTCAGTTCGTTCCCGTTCTCTCCTTCTCGTGGCTTGTTTTGGGTGGAGGGGTGGGACAGGTTGGACTTTGAAAAAAAAGTGGTTTCATCTCGTGTTGATTTTGGAGAATGGAGGTAACAAGGAGAGAAACATGGTGTACCGACTAACCCTTACTGTGCTTGGAGATTTCATTGATGGTGCTTTGATTGTGATTTATTTTTGCCAAGCGTCTTCTTTCTCAGTGAGCCTGGCTTTTGTACGGCGCACCACCACCACCACCACCACCGGTGACTTTGTACTCCAGGGGAGAGCGAATTATAAGACATTATATATCCCAAAAGGTAATTTGGGGCATCTCGATATGAAAGGACAAAATAATACCATAATCTATCCATATCCGTCAAACAGACTCACACACTCATTGTTCAGACAAATGCATTCATTCGCACACAGTAACGGTTAGAGACGAGCGGCCGAAACAACGAAGGACAGCATCTTGGTCCTGCATCCAGATACAGAATCTGGGACCCAATGGAAAAAGTCTTCCGACAAGACATGTCTGTCATCTCTAAGGATTTCAGAGACTACAAAACTCCATGACTGTATTGTACTGGGTTCCATAACGAGGTCTCGGTACCAATGGAATGACTGAAAAATGTTGATTCCAAATAAAATAATGAGTAAGAAGGATTGGGTTTAGGTGAGGTTTCCTTGGAAAAACAAATTATGATTTCTGTTTAACATTTGAAGCCGATGTGTCGTACATTGTAATACAACGAATCACATCGTGTTGTCTTAGAGACTTTGACAGTCTGAATTAGTTGTAAATAATTCCGATTGGTCAAAATTTATTGGGACACAAATAAGCAACAAGATGCCTAAAAAATATTGACAAAATAATGCAAAGCTCTGCTGGGTGGCTAGTCCTGCCACACCCCTTACAGAACACATTACAATTATTAACTTCAATAAATTGCACTTGTCATTTCTTGTCTCCAGCCGCATTCTCATCAGGAATTCATAAAAATTCTTCTGGTCGATCCATCACAAAGAAGCTATTAAGGTCCAGGAAACAGGAGCCACGACAAAAGCTAAACATTCCAGTCACAATGCAGGCCCGTCAAACATTTTTATAGAATATTTCTTTCAGAGATTGTCTGCGGATTACACCGATATGTAATCAGCGGATGCAGACGACATCCACGTACCTTCTAGGTCTGAACTCAGTCCGAGCTGGTTACCCCTGCAAAGAATAAAAGAATAAATCATGTTCGCAATAATACACATACAAATAAAACAGCAGGAAGGCAACTTTCAATGTTCCCTTGACTACATTGAATGTTAATAAGAATAAAAAGAAAGATTAAAATTAAGAGGAATAAAGCCATTTCAACAGGGAGTTTCTGGGTAAATGAGATAAGTTCACTCAGTGAGAGTAAGTGGTTCATCGTGAAGAGACACATGACATGCGGAGCCAAACCGTGTCCTTCCGCTAGATTCACCTGTTCTGGTGTCCATATAAATTAATCCCAAAAAGGGCATTTATTTGAAAATAACCAATTATTACCGATCAGCATGTAAACAAATTATCAAATAATGTTTCCATTTGAAGATAAGTAATATTTAAAAAAAATGTGATCATTAAAGACCTGGAAAAATTGAGTGTCATATACCTTGGCTGCTGTCGGACCTTGTCAGGTTTTACAAAAGTGTGAATAAATATAGGTTCTGTAGCCTAAAGAAATCCTTATTTTTTATTGCGTGTTTCTTTGAGAATCTGAAGTTGGAAATTAATTAGAAAGAGAAGCAAAAAAAAAAAAACAACAAAAAACCATACAAACCAAAACAACAAAAACAACAAAACACAAAAGAAAAAAAGAAGAAAAAAACATACAACAAAAACAAAACAAAAAAAGCTAAAAAAAGCAAAAACAGACAAAGAAAAAGAAATACATGCAAACAAACAAAGGAAAATAGAAAAGGAGATGAAATGATTGAAGGAGAGAAAAAGAGAGAAACACTATGAGCTGACTTTGGGAGAAATTTACAACAACAACAAAATTGATTGCTGCAGCAAGGTGTTGGTCAAGTGACTACGCTACCCGATGATGATGAGAAATGAGTCCACTTAGCTGGAGAAGTCTGGCAGACACCCGCCACCCCGTTGTGCAATAACGGGGTGAGTCGAGAAGCGAGCATCTTGAGCAGGCCACGACTCCTCCATCGTCTGAGCTCTCACGTGTGGTCTTGACAATATGGTCCACTCTACTCTGTTACCATTGTCTAATTAACCCTGGGTGTATGAAAATTTATAGTCCATAGCCCTGACACACCCAGAACAGTCCAATGGCGTGCAGGAGCAGGAGCAGGAGCGACAACTGCTCCAGAAGGTAACAGTGACGTCCTCTTGCTTCCGCTGGACGTGGGTTCGGAGTGTACTCATGAGTCCACTCAGCTGAGGGCGCTATAAATAAATAAATAAATAAATAAATAAATAAATAAATAAATAAATAAGTTAATTAATTAATTAATTTCAAAGTGTCTGCTCAAGTCAAAATTTGAAATACGGTCCAGAAGAAAGATGTTGGTACCAACCAAACAAGCATCATAGATGTTAGAGAAAGTATTTGCCTTGTTTCTAAGCAGACATTGACTTCGGGATATTTTGATCAGGTACTTGCTTTCTGTGCGAATGTAGAATATTTTGTAAATATTATGTAGAATGTATGATGTAGGAGTTTTAAGCCTAATCACCTGGTAATGAGTAAATCAATCGGCGTCCAAGACAGAGGTAGGGTGACGAGGTTCTGTTGATTCGTTGTCACGGACACATTGCCAACCTCTGCGTGGCAGACTGATGTCGATCAATCGTAAAACAATCTCAGTTTCGAATTACATTTAAGTACTTTTTAAAAGGGAAATTTTAAAGTAATTAGCAACTGGTTTGTGTGAAAGGAGGAAGAGCAGTATACAGACTCTTCAAGGCAGAGTTTTACACAGAACAAACGAAAACAAATTCTCGATTTCCTTTTGCAAGGTTTGTACCTTTGAAGTTTGGACATTTCGATTGTTTGATATAGGGAGGTAGGTGATCCGCTCTTTGCTGAACCGAATTATATGTAATAAGAAGTCCAATAAGCTATCTGCATTAAAGGATGTGTTTCCGGTTCGTAGAGAGCTAATAATCATTCTCCGACGCTTTTTCTGCTTACTGAAATTGCTCAACCAGTAGTAAAATAATCCACAGCAACACAATGTCGTTGTTGTGTATGAAAGGGGAAAGTGCTTCCACCTTCAGGCGATTTCGCACTGTATGGGACTGCTGGACTGTGTGTTGGAGGGTGGTCCTGATGACCGGAGGTGGCTAGCTCTCGGCATTCGTGGTTTTCTACGATGACCTGTCGGGAGTGTCCTGTCTATTATTTGACCCACACTTCTTTGTCATTGCTGTGAACTTGTCTGTGGCCTTTTGGTGTTCATCTACATCCTTCTATTGTCCCATCGACTGCCTGCCTTCTCTCGCTCCTGCCATTTTCTTTGTGCAATTCGTGGGTGAGATCGCCCAGTCGATGTGTTATCTGTCCTCTCTATTTCGTCATCATGTAAATCCTAACAATCTACGGATGATTTGATAAGTGGACAAAACTGTCTTGTCTCTTGAAATTTTATCACAGATATGAGGTGCAAAACTGTAGTGTAAGTCTTCAACATCTTAACTGTGAAAAAGTGCGATACTACTGCAGTTGCCATTTTGGACCATTGTGATCAGATACATTGATTAGACAGACACTCTTGCAAGAAAAAAATAGAAAATTGTCTTTCGTGATATTATTTTCTGCAGAGCATGACAGAAGTGCTTCGATGATTGACAAAGCACCAGACCAAAACGATGTACGTAAGCAAATGGATCTGCACCCTATGAAGGTGGAGACAAGTTGAGTTTGTGTCGAAATTCTTTATCTGTGGCTTTGTATTGCTTCCCGGCTTATGGTTTGGTGAACTCATTATTTTTTAAGAGGCCTTCCCCAGACTACTTTTGAGCAGTAAACAATACTTTGCATCTATGTGATTTCTTCTGTGACTGTAATAGTGGTGTGACTAGGAGCATTTTCAGCCTTCATTACATTATTATTAGTAGTAGTAGTAGCAGTAGCAGCAGCAGCAGTAGTAGTAGTAGTTCTACTTCCTCCATTTCCCACTATCCTCCTCTGTTTTCGTTTTCTAGTCCCATCTTTTTCTTCCTCCCCCTCTCTCTGTTTTTTCTAGACCCTTCAAACATTGCAGCATTTTCCACAAAAAAAAAAAAAGGAGGACATACAATTCTCAGCTGGTACGAAAACGAAATGTCAGATGAGTTATTGTGACTTGCTTTTTCTTATTTCCGTCTGCAGATAGACAACGTACAAAAAACCCACAGCCAACCTAATACAAAACAAACAAAACTGTTCATAATAATGTCTGTCTTTGGCGGTTAAAATAACAAGAAGGAATTGACAATCCATAAAACAAGCTTGTTCCTTTCTCTTGCAAATTCTAATTATTTCTTTCTTAATTTAATTATTTAATTTAAATGTTTTAGAGACATTAAATAAGCTCTTCTCTCTTTCTCTCTTTAAGAAATACATAGTTTCGAAGTAGAATCTCGAAATGTGAGCAGTGAAAAGGAAGATGTATTGGAGGCAGAGGCTTCTCTGAATAGCATGAATGTAGTCGAAGTGTTGCAGACGAGTGTTTAGCGACTGGCAGTCATCATCGCCTGTCTGTAGTCAGTGTGGTGCCAGTGACGACAGCGCGCGGCAAGGCGAGATTACGACGAGAGGTCAGCGAGAGAGGCGCGCACATGACGATCAATAGTACAGTAGTACAACTGTGCTATAAATAGCCGGGACTAGCAGGGTGTGGAGTTGGCAGTACTGTAGATGGTGGCACAAATAGTCGTGTAATGGTGTGTCAGCAAGTTGGAGTCTGTGTACGATGCGGCAGACGAGTAGGCACACCATCGATTTCTTTACCGTTTCGATCTGTTGGTCTCTTTCTTCTCTCTCTCTCTTACTTTTTTCGGTCCTTAACTTTTTCTTTTTCATTTCGATATGTCACATTTCTTTTCTTTCTTTCCTTTTCAGGTCGCCTGTCCACTACAAAGCGCAATCGGCATGAAAATTCTACGTTTAATTAACAGACGGTCATATCTCTTCCACTGGCATCATTATCGATGCACACATGTCTTGTCGATGTACAAATGTACACGAACATTCTGTATTCCGTGTATTAGGAGGCTTGTATTTCCAGAACTGACGGTTCATCTTCCACCTTTTTTATTTAGGAAACCTCCTCTCCCATACTGTTTTTTTTTTTTCTCAACTATCAGGGATTGCAGTTGATTGTATTGGGCAACAGCAATTGTCGAGAGCTCAAGGGTCATCCCTTTAAAACCCTTCTTAACCTTCTCAGAAAAGGAAATCTTACAAAATTCTCGCCATTTTAAAACGAAGCCCACAAGATTCAAGGTAAAACTTCGCACAGCTGCGGGTCAGGAACGACATTGAATTTTCGATCTCTCTGGTCTGTCATAGACTCCGCTCTATTTATAGACCCACGTTTGGGAAACTGAGGAATAAGGTTAGAAAACATTTATAATTTTATATCATCCTTATCTCAGATCAGTGGAACTAGAAATTTATGTGAAAAGTCTTGAAATACTAATGTTGCGTGCATGGAGGAGGAAGTAGACATTGTAATATATATTGCCCAACTCTTCGCTTTTGGGATTTATTGAATGTTTGTCGCCATGACAGCATCTGACTGACGTCAAGCTTACGTCATCAGCACGGGGAATCCTTCCAAAGTCGTTAGAAAGCCCTAGAAATCTTTAACATCTCCGCTAACAAATAATGAACATAACTGGAATACACGCAGGCTGCACTCACACACAAACCTTTCATTGGCAAGGTTTTTTTTTAATGCGAAAGTTGTCAGGTGCCTCTGCCCCTTCCCCAGATATGCACACACATACCATTTGCGAGAACAGCAGGCTTTGCTAATAACCGTTCTCACCCCCGCTGGTAACGCTGCTCTTCCATTGACTGGTAGCAGGTGACGGAGGGTTATGCCTGTCCGCCGGTGCTGGTCGTAGGGGGTAGATGGGGGACAAGCTACCTACCACGTGCACCTGTCCTGTGAGGAGGACAACTTCATTCCTTCACGTCTGTGGAACAAAATAGTTTGACTGCTTTACAGTCCAGTAACTAAACAGCCAATGACCGTTGGTTGTTCTGGGGTCAAGGGTAGAGGGCTTAGGTCATCAGACGAGGAGCGGAGTAGTCTGGGTGGGATGTAAGGACAGAGAAGTTCAGAGAAATACTCAGGGCATGAGTCTACAACGAAATTACAACACAGCACAGACTGATGATATGAATGAGATCCTGCGGGTGGTGTAGATGTTTTTATATCACAATGCAACAGCTGGCGATCTGTTCAGTCGAGACCTGAAGCCAGCTTGTGCTTTTGTTAGCAGTTCTTAGGGATGTTGATGGGATTTGGATTATATTTCATCATCGCTTTGCTTGTGTAGCTGATTTGTGTCCATGCAAAATTTTTGCGTTCCAGATTCTTTGAAAAAATCTTTGTTGTTTTTTCTCCAACATGCTTGAGCAGCTCAGATGAGACATTGCCTTCCTTCAGACTGAGTATAGTTCTATTCATCTCTTCTCGTGGAACTGGAAGGTCTGCTGGTTGTAGTCTAGCTGCTTGAGAGGATAACTTCAGTTGCTGACAAAACTCCAATTAACTGCTTGAGAGGATGCTGGCATCTGTTCTCAGTTGTCCATGTCATTGCAATATCCAGTCTATTAGTTTAGTGCTTCAGGTCTCCTTAGTTGATATCTCAGTTCACTGCTCTGTACATGAAAGCTTCTTCGGGGATGCTTGTCCTTCTCTTAACACCGGATCTCAAAAAGAGAACTTGTTCACCTTCTTCTCTTCCTCCCACCGTGGTGACCGATATTTCTGTTTGTGGGTCAAGGCTGTTGTGTTAGTGCAGTTCTGTGGACAAAGTGAAACTCCTCCCACCCCTCCACTAACCAGTTCTCGCAAGGTGGATGTGAGGTGGGGTAAGATGTTTGCTGATGGTGGGGGACTAACAAGGCGCTGGCTGCGGTTGACTGGTGGGCGTACAAACACACCGACCTCAGCAAGAAGACAGGATCGAACATCCTGATATTTTGATCGCCTCCTTTTGGAGGTCATGGTCGAGATAAGCTTTACCAACACGGTGATAGTGTGGGCGGGCTGTTTACCCAACTTGTATTTCAATGGCTTAGTGATGTACCTGGACGACAGAACTGTAATCGATCTTCTTTGAAGGTCTGTACGGATGCGCGCGCATTGTGTATATATATATAGATCGTTCGCGAAACTGCGAGAAAGTGTGTATATCTGTGTTTAAATTTGTATGTGCGGGTGTTTGAGGCAGGAAGACCGGGAATCGATACCTCATTGATAGGACTCGGTGCTCCAGTCTTTGAGCATGGATGTGTACAGGTGGACTGCTGTCTGTCTGCCGAGACCAACGCTTAGCCTCTTGCCGCTGTTAGTCTCGGCGAGCATAAACAAAGAATGTGACTAAACCGGAAGCTTTGTACACAACTGCCTCGTCTTAGTAGTTAACTGGAAAAAATCGTCTGCCAGCAGTCCAGTAATACAAGTTCGTGGTTTGAGAGACAAAGAATATGTGTGAAAGAGAGAGAAGAACACATTCGAAAAGTGCTGATCCATTACGTACGGTTGAGACAGTCTGGTGACTGACCGAACTGCATGCCGGAACCAGTCCTTGGAGAAAGCAGTGGTGTGTGTATCGTGCCTTGTCGCAACCACACAACCACACACACGAAAGTCTCACAGGTGTGAAAAGCCAGCATAGCACAGGTGCTTACACAGAAGACGAGCAAATGAAGCAAAGCTCGAGCAGAGACAAGGGACGAGACTTCACGACACTTCACGAGAGCACGTCAGCGATTGAAACTTCACGTCGGCTCGAGTTGTTCTGTGAAGCTGTGTATTTCTGTTTATCCGATGATGCCCTGCTCTTATTTACACGTTGACACCTGTTGAAGTCTGTCCAACACATTTATTTCATTCTCTCTTCCTATTTTTTTGTTCAGTTCCGTGTTCGGTCTGCTGCTTCCCAGCCTGCAGCTGTCCCAGCGTGGCAGCCAACCGCTTATGGCAGCACAGTTATGTTTATCTCTTCCTGCGCAGTTGCCGTGAAATCTTGTGGATTTCCTCTCACGAGGGTTTTGAGACCAGAAAAAAGTATTCTTCAGGGTATACAGAAGGATGTCGGCAGTAGGACGTGACCTTTCCCCCGGATCCTGTGTGGTACCTGCCGGTTATACTGCAGCTGTTAGTCCGGTGCCTCAGGGGCCTACAGGCGCAGGTTTATCCACTGAGGAGTGCTTTGATGCCTGAGTCTTTCTACGAGTGTGCAAGCTGGAATCCAAGATGCTTCAGGTCGTATCTTGGGATGAATAGTGTACTGAGTAAATTTCGATAAGCATCCTGGCGGTTCGCGTTCCTGAAAGAAAGGGGATTAAAAAAGCTGCAAAGGGAGTACAGAATGAGTTCAAGATCTGTAAAGGTGAACAGTTTATTCCTTGTCACTCCTCGAGGAGCATATGTATGGCCGCAATAACACCTCGCCAGCGGACAAGGTTTTCAGCAGCCCTCCCTTCAGTTGGGCCCAGGTGGTTCCGCCGGCTTTTGCTTCGGTCTCCCAACTCTCCTCTTCCCCTGAGGGTTCCAGTCAAGTGCCTGCCTGGCAATGGTGTCAGCTGGTTTGTGCAGGGTGTGTCATTTCCAGCCCTATTTGTGCTTTGTGATGTCTTTGCTACTGGCATTCTGGTTGGTTCTTTTCCACAGGCTGCTGTTGGAGAACTTTTCAGGTCCTCTTATTCCCAGAATATGGCGTAGGCATCAGTTGGTAAAGGTCTGGACCTTGTTGTTGATGGTGTTTGTCACTCTCCAGGTTTCAGAACCATACAGCAGGGCTGACCACATTGGAGTTGAAGATGTGGGTCTTACTGCGGAAGGATAATGCTCGGGACTTCCAGATGGTCCGTAGGCTGTTGAAGGCGTGCCTGGCATTGTTGATGCAGCTTTTGATGTCATTTGTGCCGATGAGATGGGAGACTAATGCTATCTGCAAAGTCCAGGTCGTCTAGCTGTTTGTTGAAGGTCCAATTTGCACATAATCCAGTCTACTACCATGAGGAAGATTGTTGGTGACAATATGCAGCCCTGTCTTAGGCCAGTCTTCGTTACGAAAGGTTTAGTGAGTTTGCTGTTTGTGGATAACTTGGCAGGACGAGTCTTCATACAACCCCTAAAAAATGTGTAAAGGTGAATATCCATAGGATTTCTCTAGCAACATGATACCCCGTCATATCCCGTCGTCCATCAACGTATTACGTCATCGTGACCCCGCCACCGTTAATGACTACGTCGAGGGAGCTAGGCTTGCCAACATATAATGAAGACTGAGGTACAGAAATACCAGGCACAGACGAGGATGAGAGAGTTGGGGGTTGGGGGTAACTAGGGGCGAGGAAGAGAGACTAATTGTGTCGAGATCATCGTCATACAGTAACGCTTGGACCGGTGGACTTGTGAGGGTTGTCTCCCTTGACTCGGGGCCTGTACACGAAGGTGGGTGCAGTCAGGGGAGTTGTTTGCCCACAAAGGTGTCCCCAAATAAAATGTTTCCTCTGAGTTGTGGCATTCCTTTCTTGTTTTCCCTGACGTATCAGTGTAACAGCATCCCCTCCCTCTCAATCATCAGAATGTAACATCCCCAGCCCTCCCCAACCCCTTAGCCCTGGAAAGCCGTTCACAAGGATTAGCACCGAGCTGGACAGCGCCATGAGTCTTTAAACACAATTACAGTAAACAACGCGAGAACACGCGCGAACGACTTTCACGTTCTCAACACACCATCTTGCCATCAAAGTGAACTGTGAAAACGGCCAACTCCTCCGCCAACCACCACCACCACCACCACCACCACCTTGAAAAAAAAATGAAGGCGTCATTGTCGCGGGTATCGATCCCACGACCAACGTTGCTGCTTTGCCTTTTCTCCCTCATCCCCTCATCCCCTCATCCCCTCATCCCAACACACGGACAACATCAAAGCAGTCATCACTCCTTACCTCTGCGTTGTCGTCTGCACAGCCGTCTCATTCACCCCCATTGAACGCACTGAAGCCCTACATGCCTCGCAGACACGGACCAGGGGTCAGGGGCTGTGCAAACAACCTGGGCAAGCAGCAGGAATTACAGCCAAGTGCCAGCAAGATCGAAGAAGACAGGTATAATAGGGCTTCGGGTGGGCGAGAGAGAGAGAATAGAGAGGAAGATATCGCAGTGAGCTGTACACCATTAAGTGACAAACAAACACGGGGAGATAATTAAGCGACGCTTGCATCATGGGAGACTACCGTTGTAGAAATGATAAAAGACTAGTGGACAGTGGGGTAGAAAGGCAGGAACCGCCTGTTGAAACCAAAATACATTTTGCTTTCAGTATATTGACTGGTACGGGTCCTTGTATGCGAAATGACAATGGAATTTCCTGTAGCTTCTAAATCCAGCTTCAGTGTGATGGCGAAATGGCCTCCGGCAATATGGATCCTTGGCCAACCAGGGGAAAAAAAAAGAAAATGGAGCCAAGTTGGATTCTTGGAAAGTGAACATAGGGCTACACATGTCTTTTTGCTGACTTCGTCATCCCCATTGTAGTCTACTTTCCGACCATGGATAGTTTCTTGGCTGAACGACATTGTTATGATTAGTGTTCAAGAACATTCTTGCATCCATGTTCAGATTTAGGGATTTCCAACCCAGACCCTAGAGGTATGATCACATCAAGAGGTTGGCTTGTTGTCTCCTACATCTGCTAGGTGGTCAGCTCTGAGGTGTGGGTTGCCTAAAACTGTGGTCTATATTCACACCTGTGATTGTTGACTGTCATCGATGTTGTCGACACCAGCTCGACGCTGACTTGAGAGCTTTCCCACTTCCTCTGCCCGAAGAAAAGTGTCCTCGGGCCCCGTTTACCTTCTAAAACTTTCGGAAACATTTTATATGGAAAGAAGCTGCAGAGGGCAGTATAACCCATCCATGCGATTTCCTCCGATTTCCCCTCACCTCCATCCAGGCGGCATTAAATCACCGGAGTTGCCGTCATGAATTTTTCAACAGGGTGCATGCTGCAGAGCAGGTTCAAGAAGCCGAGAGTTGTCTGACACTGATGGACTTGATTTGCAAGAAGGGAATCACCAACAATGGATATTGTCGTCGGACAGAGGATAAGAGCTTCTGCAAGCGTGAAACCGTCTGACAGAGGAGGACAAGACAACCTGGTGCTGATGGACAGGTTCTAGAGACCAGAGCTGTGTGACAGACGACAGGTCACAGAAGCCAAATGATACTGGACAGCTTTTGGAAGCAGGGAGCCATCTGTCGTAGTATCAGTAGGTGATGGCGACCAGCAGAGAGACGATTCATCACCAGCCCGTGGGCAATACACGTGTGAATGCATGTCTGGTTGCGTTTGTGATCTTTCTGGTTTCTTCGGGAAATCTAGAAACTGTCCCCGCTTGTCTTCTTCTTTTTCATTGCTTTCTCTCCCACCTTGTCACGAGGTCAGATGGCAAAGTTGCCCTGTCGTCAACAAGCTCTTGGCTGTCATGCCTGGTCCACTGTCTCTTTTCTTCTGTGCCACTGTCAGTCTCTCTGTCTGCTTGTGTCAGATACCAGTCTGTTTGCCCGTGAAAGCACGTGACCAGATGTGTTTTAAAAAACGCAAAGTAAGCCAAAATGATATTTTACAAACTATCGCCGTAAAAAATGTACAAGTAAACCTACTGTCAATCACTGGCCACTATTCCATCCCCAAAGTCCTGAACGAGGGGAAATTACCATCTGAACAGTCTGCGTCCAAAGTCCCCTTCCTCCTGAACTCCCCCGTCAGTCTTGATTTCTTCGCACGGCACACTGATCACCTGCTGGCAATTTTTACACACAAAGAAAAGAAAGAAAGAAAGAAAGAAAGCAAGCAAAGCAACCAACCAACCAACCAAACAAACAAACAACAAACAAACAAACAAACAAACAAACAAACAAACAAACAAACAAATAAACACTATAAAAGCAACAAAACAAATTTGAAATTCTCGCAAAGTCGCCGACTCTGAGAACCTGTCCGGTGAACTCGCCTCACTTCCATCATCCTCTTCGCTTCAATGCCCTCGTGCAGTGCGGGTCAAGGTCATTGACGGCAACGTTGGTGGGGTACCCGCCCATTATTGACCGTTGATCCACCCTGACAGTGTCTGCCTGGCTGCTCCATAGATGCACGCGCTCCGCAAAACCACAAGAAGCTATTTTCATGCCATTTGTGGCCTCATTAGGCGCCGAGACCCGCTTCTCCGAGCCCGAGTTTCTCCGAGAGCAGGTTGACCATCTCCTGTGTACCACACTGATGACGTGGGAGGAGGAGGGGGAGCTCGTTCCTGGCCAGACGGGAGGATGGGAGGTCGAGAGGTGGGTAGGGATGAGGATGGCGGATTTTCGCAGCCGGACCCCTCTCTCCCTCTCTAAGCTCGACGTGAGAAGAAGAAGGACCGAGGGGTGGGGTTGCGGCCGTTGCTGATGGTGACGGATCTGGCCAGAAATAGCGTCTGGCTCGCCTCTTTGTCCCCTGCGAGGTTTGTGATCCGTCTTGCGAATCCAGCAGCATGATCGTGACAGTTGACAAACTTGTCTTTAAATACCTACAGGAGTGGGTGTGGGGAGAGAGAGAGCGAGCGAGAGAAAGAGAGAGAAAAGAGCGAACAAGAGACAGGACAGCCTAGAACAGATTAAATGTCAAAACAAAAGCAAACTTAAAACTATAAAAAAAACCCAACAACAACAACAAAATCCAAACCAAAACAAAAAAGTTTTGGAGAAGAAAAGGTCGGAAACAAGAGCCGTGTACCAGACATTTTTTCTCTCTTTGTATCATCACAGCGATAGCATTAAAGGGCAACAGGAGTGCAACTTTTTTGTTTGTTTATGATTAGGTTAAGTGCATTTTAATTCCCAAAATATTAGTGTATAATCATGCTTAATTTTCAGGATATAATCCTTTGGACATCAGCAATCTCACCTGCTAGTAGAAAGCAGAAAAATTTACTCTCCTACACTGAGGTTCTTTACTCGCCAGTAGTCGTTGTAACAGTGAGTGTCGCTCACTTCAGCAAAGCTCTGCTTGTCTTTGAACAGAGAATAAACATCGTTCAAGGTGTTCAAGAAGCGACTTTTTGCCAAGATAATGAAACAGCTGATTTTGGAATATACTCCTGAAGGTTTGAATTTTATTTAGAAGCTTCGACTGATATTTCCAGCATTGCATTCTTATTTTATGGTTACAGCTGACTGATGATAATGACTTGCTTCGTGAGTGCAGTGTGGGAACGAAGTTGCATGTCACGGTTGAATAAGCAGAGATTTGTATAAACAGATATTTGAACAATGTTAATCCATTGTCAAGGAAATGACAGTGAGTACAAACTTACTCCATCTGAGTGTTGAAGAGAACACCAGCAACATGACATTGTCTCCTGGTCTGTTTTTGTTTACTGAGGATGGACATCCTTTCTTTTCCAATTCAGCTCAAGCAGACGACGCTATTTCTAGAAATACTACCCTTTTGCCACTTCCTGTTTCTCGACAAATCCAGGTGTGGCTAAGAGAAAAACATTGATGTAATATTTCTCGTGCCTCTTCGTCATAAAATACCACCGGATACTCTAAACTCTATTTCTAGGGTGAGTGCTCGTGTTGCCCTTTAAACCCTCGCCAGGCGTTCATCAGTTCTCAAATATTCCCAACGCTGCTTGCATCGATGAGGATAGATAAACGCCAAGCCCTTTGATGGGATGCTTGGAATCTCAGCCGACATTTTCCCTTGGACTTAGAGTGTTTATTCTGTCCGTTGATGTCAAAGCCATGATTAGAGAGCGGGTGGATGGAAGTCTGTGAACCGTTACAATGAAAAATGCTGATGGTATCGTCGTTATGTGCTGTCGTTACACTCTAATTGCATTGCAAGACTGTAACCGGCCTTTGTTTGTGAAGGTTGGTCAGCCGGTGCGCTGGTTTGTCAGTTGTCATGGAAACACCTTACCACCAGAATATCCCGGGAATTGGAATGTAGAGCCGATAATTTGCGTTTAGATTGTTGGGTACAGACGGAGTATATTGTGTGTAGTAGGCAAGGACCCAGCCTCATTACACGAGTAAAGATTATATCAGACTTTGCTATAAAACATTTTTCTGACAATTTTCTCTATTTATTTTGTTTTGAATTTGTAGCGACTGCGGGAGTCGCGAGTAAACTGTCATCATTCACAGTGAGCTATCGCGGCCCACGAACATCATGGTCATCATCTTTCCAGCTTTCAAGAGACTGCAACTTTAAATTCCACAGGATTTTGCAAACGGTGATATTATTTCAGAACTCACTGCGATTCAAATGAAGATATTTTTTAATGAGTTAGAATGCACGGACCTCTTTCTTGAACCTGTTTTTGTTTTCACAAGTCCCATTCTGCGTCACGTGACTCTGTGTCGTCTGTCATCGACTGCGTGTAGCAAACAGACGACAAATGACCATTACGATGTCTAGACAGCCTGTATGTGGCTCCCGACTGTTAACAGAAAAGTTGTGGTGGGCTGGAAAATACATTTTTCTAAATTTGCTTTAATTACAAACCTTCCTGAAATAATGACGGTCACATTGAAAGGCTTAATTGTTAGGCAGCCACATTAAAAGGTTTTTAGCAAAATAATAGTGGAAATTCAAAGAGCAGTCGAAAGGAAAGCAGCATTTAGACTTGCAGTGTATTAACAATTTTCAGCTCTAATTACAACGAAAGCAGAAGAAACATGTTACATCATAGAAAAACAACTTTGTACACAAAAAGCGAATGTTATTGAAGAACAGATTACTTTTGTTTTGTATACACTCGATCCTGCATTGTTTACATGTTCTAGTTAAGTTTTAAAACATTGATAAGTACAACTTTATTATTCCTTCACGATTGTTGTCAAACTTCTCAGACAGACAAACACACGGTATGAAGAGTCACATTCTTGTAGGTAATTAAATGATGAAAGTCTATGTCAGACGGCGGTTGCTTTGTGTAATTTACATCTTACTTTATGACAATAGTTTAACCTTTATATTCCAACATTACATTTTAACCTTTATATTTGAATATTTTCTCTTGAAACTACAGCATCCAAAGGACAGTCACCTGCAACAAAAGCAGGAATCTGGTAATCTGCAAACAAATGGATTCATTGGATGCCAGACTCAGTTGCCGTTGGCCCGTTGCTGCTTCATGATGAAGAATTTTGCTTGCTTATACTTCTTTTATTTTACCCTCCCTCGACCAGAGGGGTTTATTGTGCTTTTATTTTCACGGCAAATTCCTTCCTTCTTGTTTAAGATCTCAAGAGTTCTGCTGGTCGTATCTGATTCTGTTATTGTGTCGAAGATTTTCTTCTTCTTCTACTTCTTCTTTTTTTGATTCATGGTCGTTCTATATTTTTTAATTGAGTCACAGAGTTAGAATAACGGTTTGGCTGCTGCTTGTTGCCGGTCGTTTGGTCCTGTTTACTGCGTCAGAAGAGTTCTTTGCCCTTTCCGCGGCGGTTGTTTCCCCTGTCTTGCTAGGGTCCATTTAGCCAGGCGGCAGGAATCGACAATTAGGGGGAAGAGAACATTAAGCGGGGAGATCTAAAAGGAGAGAAACAGCAATAAAAGCACAATAAGGGGCAAGAGATTCGCACGACATGCAGACGCCATGTTAGTCAGAACTGGTCGATGGATGTACGCGACCAGCCATCCGGCCATGCATCCAATACGCAACCACCCGACTGAACAGGTGCACTTACCCCATCCCTCCCCTCTCTCTCTCTCACAGGGGAAAAAGAACGCAAAGTTAATTAGGCTTTCCTCTATCAAAAAAAAAATGTTAAGATCCAGGATACACAGTAATACTTAATATTATTAATATGTACCACCTACATATACTATTAATTTTTATTACCTGTTATTCAAATTTTCCTTCCTAAGAAGACTTGCTATTAAGTGGACAGTTGGGGGAAAAAAAACCCTCCCTGTTTGCCGGTCGATGGAAGCTCGGCATTGAGGGGAATTAACCCCTCGAGGGAGACAACTGTGCGTGAGGCTGGGACACGGCAGACATGGCGTGCAAGGGGGGATAAACGAGTGGCAGCCAAACAACCTGCACATCAACGGCTTAACTTCTCTTGCTAAGGGCGGGGCCGTCCGTGTGTCCTCCATGTCCAAGTGAGCTCCGCCACATCTCAGATGCTCCACTGCCATGTTGACATTTCGCACGAGCTGCTCCATCGTGGTTAGTGGGCTGGGCAGGGTTACCTGTTCATGTACTTACGCGATTATCTTCCCTTGTCAGTTCACACGTTGTGTGCACACAGACCAGGACGAGGCTAGTTTTCTCAGGGGAAGGTCAAACAAAAGGACAATTCCTGACGGGTTAGGGTGGAGGGCAGTCTGCTGTTGCCCTCGTAATCGGTTGAATGGAATCCAATACCGGAAATCACGAGTTTTGTTTGCTGAGCATGAGAGCATCCTGGAAATAAAACAGAATCTGTGTATGTGTGACTGAGTGTGCGCACGCTGATTTGTGTGGGTATTTGTTTGAAGTTTATACAAAATTAAAGTTTGTCTGATTTTTCCCCGTTAGAAGATGTTACAGCGGCACCAAGAGAAAGAAAATCTAATGAACAAATTGTTGGTGTACCTTTGCTACGCAAGTTTTGACAAGGATCTCATTTTTGAGGGATCTCTAAACCAGAAAAGACGGAGAGAGGTGTGGACTGGGGATGAAGGGACGGGAGGGGAAGAGCAAGTAAGCGAGGGAGAGTTGCAATAGTTATCTTCCCCTTGAGGCGAAACGTCATCGTGGGGCAGCTGCGGAGAATGAGCTGTCAGAAGTCAGAGAAGGGACACCAAGAGTACAACTGCTTTACTCTTTTGGAACACTGACGTCACGCATGTCAATTACTGATTGGAAAGCACGTGACTCAATGAAGTTTGGGATCGAAAATCGATAGTCACTCCCATCATTCGCCAAGGCTCTTATTTCAGTTCCGACCTCGCCCACTGCAATTCCCTTTAGTAAGTTCGAAGCACTGTGTTCTCGCTTGACAGAGCAACAAATGTCGTTTCCACCTTCAGTCATCTATCATGTCGACCTGCTATCGAACACATTTTCTGATTTCTTCCGAACCGCAGTATCGGAGTGTCGTTCATGAAAGTATATCTGGTTGTAAACAAACTCTCTTCCAGTACCACCTCCTCACTGAGTTCACTCTCCACGTAGTGACACGAAGTTCACTCTACACAGTGACACTGAGTTCACTCTCCATAATGACACAGTTCACTTACTTGCTGGATCCTGTTCCCATTCCCTTGTTTGTCGAGTGTATTGACCCACTTTCACCTACTGTCATCAATAATAATCATCTGATATCTGATCCTTAATAACAATCATCAACCTTACTTTCACCACCATTCAAGCTTGCAGTAGTAATCCACTCCTTCAGAAAATGATTCTAGAGCAAAACAACCTAACAATTATCTACCTTTGCGCTCTCCAAAATCTTCAAACAGTTGTTTGTTTACTTGTTTACTTGTCAGTCCTCTCAACAGTCAACATACCGTCCCTCACACAGCATACAAACTGCGCTGCCAACAAGTGACATCTGGTTTGCTCTTGGTTGTGGAGCTCATAATTAATGTACTTAGTGCTCATTCTAATGCAGATTTATTTCCCAATTAGTGAATATTACTTGAGGAGGGAGGGGAGGGGAGATAATAAAGACACTGTGAAGCGCGTGCTGCAGTTTAAAATAATTTTTAAAATTGTTTATTGGGTTGCGTCCGTCACACATCATGATGATGACCTGAACTTAAAATAATGGTGGCCACGATCATTATTCCGCGCTAAACAATTACAAGGCCGCCTTCAGTCCTCCCAACCATCTGCACTGATCCTGCCAGACAGCCTTTGTGAGTTTTCGCCCTCTCACGCCAAATGGCTTCAAAATACAGCTCCCCACCATCCAATCATTTGTTCCATTGCTGAATTCTTGATGGCTTTTGTGCAAGTTTGTACTTGTATCGTTTCATGACTGTCATGGGACATTTTCATTACCAGAGTGTGAGTGTCCGCACTCGTGTGTGTGTGTGTGCCTGCGCCTTGCATCATTGTGATTGTTGCAATGTATGGATATATATATATACACACATATACTCGATAAACAGACGTTGAACAGTTTAAATGCTAAACCCAATGGGTAAATTATTTTCAAACGAAATGTAAACAAAGCTTTATGCTTCACTCACGAAATACAAAAACATATTGCAGCAAAGTTTGAAAAGGGCTAAACTGTGACATCACACATGTTCGTTTACCGATTCGGGCAACGTCTCACCAGAATGCTTTAGAAAGTCTGGTCACTGGATGCCAGAGGTAAGAGGAAGGGTTCGTCTTTAAATGACAATGACCTGAGAGATACACAACCAGACTGGACAATGCTAAGTGGGGAAGAGGGGGAGGAGACAGCAGACAGCATCCCAAACTGTTGTAATGACCCTTATTTTAGGGATTTTCCTTTTCATGAGCGGGTTCCTTCTATCTGAAACACTCTTCTTATGTACTTTACAAAGAAAGGGACGAAACCACTACTTCAAATCCCGCATTTACAGGAAGCTGTGTTTGTGTAAATACGAAATGAGGACCTAAATAATCGGATACAAAATGCTGGGCCTGCCAGCGGACAGACCAGACGACGCAGATTGCAGCTGATTGCTGTGTTAACAAGCGATTTTGTGGAAGGATGGAATCTGGGTGGAGACGAAGTGGTGAGTGTGCAGACATTACATGCGTCTCCCCATCCAGGGCTTGGTGACCTGGAGTGTACTACAGCAGTGTGGCTCTGAGACAAGGTAACTACCTCCAGGGTGTGGGAGCAAATGTCCAGATGGACCGTCAGAAATAAAATATCTCAGTCCAATAGTTGTCCTCCCTTGAATCCACGTTCAAAAAAAAAAATAATGACAAAGCAACTAATAACACGTGTCCTACTGGATGCACATTTAACTTGAAGTAATCCTTGTTCGGACAAAAACAATTGTCCTTTACACCTGAGTATATAAATATATAAAACACTAGTTGTTGCGTTCATGCACATATAACGTATAGTGATTTGACAGATATACGACAGACTTTGTTAATATACTTATTTTCCTATATTTTTGTCTTCCAGTCTACTAGCATGGAGGAGTTTCAGTCCGCATAGTGTGAGCTTACCGAGACACCGCGAGGTCAGCTGATCAAACATGGCGTCTGGTCACGTAACGACCTTTTAAACTACGTGCTGCTGACACCAACTCTTACAGCTGGCAACAATATGAAAGCACCCCGAGTACATCCGAAGACTAATCTCACAGGGTGGACCTCCTCAGAGTCACGCTCTGGCCACCAGACGTCGCCATTCGTGATTTTCGCCTCTGCAATCAGGGCAGGGCGAGCTGTCAAAAAGCAAACTCGCCCTTTATTACAGCATCGCGATAATAGTTCGTGCGCCTAGCAACAGCAGCCGATCACGTGCAATTAATGTGACAGGCACGAGGGCGAGCGCGTTCACCGGATGAGGGTGTGAAGTTTGACGAAAATGCATCAGTGACACAAGTGTGTGTGTGTGCGTGGGTTCGTGCACCGAATAAAATAGGATGACGGATGAGAGATGGAGGGAAGGGACGTAGAGGAAGAGGGAGAGAAGGTGTGATTTTTCATGAGCTCGTGTGAAAGGGAAATAATATGTTTAAAAAAAATTGGGAAATGGCTTTGTGGAGGTAGTGGTGTGTGCAATATTGACAGAGTGACTTTGTTTTCTTTTGTGGCAGGAGTGGTGGTAGAATATTGACTGGATTAAATTTTCGTTGCAGCAGGTAGCGAGGTGGAATATTGACTCAATTTTCCAGCTCGTGGGCTTCGTTTGGCCTTGTTGGCAACTGAACGAGAACACCAACGCACTTTCAGCTCGAGCTGAATGCAAGAGAGTTTGTTTGTATGTTGAAATCTTCCTGCCTTTCTTCCTGTTGTTTTTCTTTTTTTTTTCTTGCTGTTTTGTTAGTCTTTTTGTTGTTGCCGTTAATGTCCCTGTTGTTTATCCTGTTGACTTTGTTCTTTGTTGTTGTTTACGTTGCTGTCCCTCATTGTGTATTATTAATGATTTTATTCATTGTTGTTGCTTTACTTTCTCTTTCTATTCCTGTTGTTTGTTATTGTTGACTTATAAAAATTGGATGATTTAGTTGCTGTTCCTGTTGTTTATTTTGCTGACGTTATTGGTTTTTTTTTTTCTTTTTGAAAAATAAAGCGTTCCTGCCTGAAGCGAGTATTTCCTGTCTAAATGCATTTAAAGTTAATTGATGCTCCGCGTTTCATGGCAGCAAAAATAGCTTCTAGAACATTTCTGTACCACCAGCGCCAGCTGCAGACCAAGAAGCAGATATTTTGTTGTCTGGGCGACCTTCTCGTAGCTTTAGTGTCAAAGAACATGACAATAATCATCACTCAGCTTGAACATTGTACACCACCAAAGCTATTAACAAAGAAAGCCACATCAACAGCACAAACACTCATCTACTCAAACCAACCACTAATCCCACAATAATGATCAGACACAAACAGCAGCAAAACTACTAATGATGATGCTGATGCTGATAATGATGATGATGATATGCAAAGAAAACGAAGCAAGTCAGAAATAATACAGCGGAAATCATAACAGGGAGTAATACAGATACGTCACTAAGGAAGATAAATCTGCTGTGAGCTTGTTCTACTGTACCCCCCTCACCTCCACCCCTCATGAGGAGGGTTAAACAAGCCCTAACCCTTCTTTCTCCCCTCCCCCGCACCTTCTGTTGTACCGTTATCCTGGTGGTGTCAGGTGTGGCGCCATCTGCTGGTTTTATTATCTTCTCACATCGCTATTACCCCCCCCCCCAAAAAAAAAACAACAAAAAACAAAAACAACAAAAAAAAAACAAAAAAAACAACAAACAAAAACAAAAAAAAACCGAAACAAACAAACAAAAAACAAAATCGAATCTTGAGCCTTTTTGTGACGTATATGCTAGTTGTAACGTCTTTTAAGGGCTGATATCAGTTGTAACGTCTCTGTAACGTATATGTTAGTTGTAGAGTGTGTGTGACTAAGTGCCACTTGTAGCGGTTATGTGAAGTCTCCATACCCCTCTTCAGGAGGGTGAGCAAGATGACAGGAGTTAAGGTATTTGTATGCAAAGCTGCTGGATGACAAAAGATCCGGCACAACGCGACAGAAGAGACTTGTGTCGAAAATTTCGCCATTTATTTAACTTTAGTTTTTAGTCTTGGTCTGTTGTCCCTACGAGGCACTGCGTGGAATGTCACTGTGGGTCATACAGTGTGTAAAAAAGAAAAAAAGTCTAGAAAGGAAGCGAAACCCGACACCGAGTTAATTGTTGTTATCCCTTGATTATCATGGCTTCCAGCTCACCCGCGATATGAAGATCGAACTCGATGCACAGCTAACGACCATCAGTTTTTTTGCCTGGGGTGGTGTTCATGAAGCCAGGGTAAATCTTTACCCGAGAGCGAAATGGAGAAATCAAGGAGAAATGCCTTCGTGTCATGAATACGGCTCCGGTACTTGAGTCTGTTACCGTGTGCTGTCTACGTCTCAATTACGTGCGATTCACGTTGTCAGAATGGGCCACGTCCAAGGTACAAGTTACAACGTTGCTCTTTTTGCAAACACACGCTTCGTATGATTTAAGGATGATGATGATGACGATGATGTATAGAATGTCTTTCTTCGCCAGTACATGTTGTTGTTGTTGTTGTTGTTGTTGTTGTTGTTGTCATTGTTGTGATGGTGGTGGTGAGGTTTGTTGACGTAGTAACTGCAAAGGCTGTTTACTGTGACGTCATGGCCGCATGGGTTTTTCTGTTTGTCGTTGAGAAGCTGTAAAGATCAGACCCACGTGTGGAGGAACGAAAGCAGACCTGGCTTTTCTGTCCAATATGCCATGCTGACATTATCCTTTTAGTGATCCTTTTAGCCTCATTCTGCACAAGATGCTCAACTTAATGAGTGTTGATAATAAAACAGGGAATGAAGGAATGAGACATGTTGACAAAACACCTGGCTTCTCTCCCTTTCTTTACTCTTTCGTGTGCGTGTGCGTGTTGGGGGTTGTGTTTATGCGTGTACTCATCAGTCCATGCCCACAATAATGCCAATAATAAATCATTGCAACTGACACTGCTTAACCAGTTACCAAAATTTTCAACCTCAGTGAGCTATCTCTTATTTCCTTAATATAGCAGCCTCAGAAACACCTCTATCATAAAAATGAAATAAAATACCATCGTCCAGCGAATTTTATCATCCAGAACTTTAGGAAGATTTCCTGTTGATGCTAGTTTGATTGTCAACATAAATGTCAGTTAATTTTACCATTCTTCTTCTTGTCTCTTTTCCATCTTCTCTCTCCTTCCTCCACACACACTGTGTGTGTATGTGTCTTTCTCTCCTTCAACATAAGCTTCAACCTGGATGACTGTAAATATATCATAAAACATACAATATGTTGTTATATATCCATAACTAAGACAAGATTATGTGGTCTCTTCTGTTGTTTTCTATTATTTAATTATGGTTACGATCATATTTGGAAGAGCCAAGGCACTGGAGACCATGTTACTGCTTTTGATAAGATGGTTCCAGATTGTTGTCAACAAGAATGTCGATCAGAAATTATGTCCAAAGAATGCTATGAACCCTTTTAAAATCATTTTTCTCTGTCAATGTACATACACAGCCTACCAAATGCTGGTGATCGAATTGGCCTGACTAGGTTTTGATCAGGTGCCTGGCCCATAAACCAAAAGCCTAAAATGTGTAATTAATCCCCTTGCTATGAATCGTAATTACCTACTCCGTCCTGATACGGAAGAATTTGAACTGCATTTTATTATTATGTTTGTCTTTTTATGTTCGGCATACACTAGTATTTGAGAGAAATTCATGCCCATTAAGTTTTCTAGTTGGCCATCTGGTTTTAAGTTAGCTATGCCATTTAGTGCAAAAGCTAAAATCCTCTCTAACCTCCCTGACTGGATTTTAAGGCATTTTAAATTCATATGGATGTTTCTTGAATGGGAGTATTGCTTAATGGATTGTAACATATAGCTATAATTGTTGCCAGCTTGTATATGTATTGTCATTTTGGCTATTTAGGAGTTAAGAGCTTATCTCTTTACATACTCATAACATTACCACTCCTTAAAATGAGCCAATAATAAAAGTTCGTTCTTGTCCATTACAATTCTCTCTCTCTCTTTTTCTAAAGCTTTCCTATTGCAGTAGCTTTATAAAAAAGAACTGGAATAGCAAATAATTGCTGTAAACACATAATTGTAATTCTTATCTCAACAATTGGAATATCTGGCAATCATAAAAATCAACCATCTGCAATCCCAGTTTTCTTTTTTAATATCTCATCATACAACCGATAAGTTCGATGCCAGGCAGGTGTTGATTTTGCTTGAGCTTGCCTTATCTTGAGGTCGTGATATGCACAGTTCTTTTCTTCCCATAGTGCCCGACAAATGTTTAGAGTGCATGTTGCTTCTAAACAACCAGGAGAAATGAATCCCTTGAAGATCAATGGCTCGCCGGTGGATGTACCTCCCCCGGGCGCTGGGTGTTGGTGAATGGTGGTGAAGGTGTCAAGGGTGTAGGGTGCAAGAGAGTCATATATATATATACACACACACACTCGGGTGTAAACGATATCTTCTTGTCCACAGGTCTATCACTCTGCTCACATGCTAACGAGTGTGAACAGTTGGTATCAACACACTGTCCAGAAAATGAAGCAGGATTGTAGACAAGAGATCAGAGGATCAAGTCCACGCTCTTGTAGGTGATGTACATCCAGAATTCAAAGAAGCAGGAAAAATGTCGCGAACAAATTAATTGGACCGTTAGTAGAGCAGAAAAAGTTGAAACATCTCCAGTGAAGGGAGATAATCCCTCAAACAAAAACTAGGAGTCGGGTTGACGCAGATACGGCTTTTGAGACCGTTAGACGACGAAGACAACAATGGGGCACAGACTCAGGAAAACAGTTCAGAACAACAAATGCGACGAAAATTCAAAGGGCACTACAAAAAGAAAAAACACAAACAAAAACAAAAAGAACAAGGAGAACTAACTCTTTCAAGCTGTCAAGCCAAAGGACATCATTCCAGCAGATTTATAATCGGAGAGGAAGAAAATCTTTCCAGAGGTAACACACAATACGTGTGTGTGTGTGCGTGTGTGTGAGGGAGAGAGAGAGAATGTGTGTGAGAGAGAGAGAGAGCGTGTGCAAGAAGAAGAGAGAGAAAGTCAAAGTGAGTTTGAGAAGGGCTGAGAGAAAGAGAGGGATGAAGAGAAGAAGACAGATGGGCGGAAGCTGAGGGACAACGCACTTTAGTTGGCGCATGCGCACGGACGCTCGTGCAGCCGTCTGCTCAAACAACACGCCTCGCAGTCATTTACTCTTCTCAGGAGTCAGGCGAATGTCGGCAAACAACAATCCGCTGCCAATATATTGAGAGTAAGACATGATTAACAATCAGCCACATGCACATGAAGGGGTTAATGGGGGAGGGGAATGGGAGCAAGGAAGGGAAGTAATGCTCGTTTACCTTTTTGAAAGCAACGGACACATGAGACAACCTCCACCCATCCTTGCTGGGACCTGAGAGCGTAATACCGACGCTGCAGTGCGCCACAACTCGTGCTGCCACCTCGTGTCATGAGGTAATAGGATTACTCCTTCGTGCCACCAAAGCTCCTGGGAGGCAACCATCCACCCAGCACCCGGCCCAAACAAATCGCGAGCCTAACTGCAGGCTTCCGAGGGGCGAGTCACTCTCGTCAGGCTAGGCTGCCGCTGCGTCATGTGACGTCGTGACGTCATGCTTTGAGCGCCCTCTATGAGAAGGTTGTGTCCATGACGTCAGCAAGTGTGAGAACTTGAGCTTACACGGCAGCGCCTCTGCTGTCTTCTGGTTAGGCAAAGGGACATCACTTGACTATTGGAGAGGAGGCAACCTTTCTAGAGTCACACGCAGTGTGTGTGTAAGTAAACAAGTCCGTGTTTTGACCAGATGTTGACAAATAAAGCATACCGCTAAGATTGCTTAGATCTCCGTTGCTAGTCCAGATGCTTATTGTAAGGGTCTTTGAGAACAAAGAGTTTTAAATCCTGAGAATCAGACTGGAAAATAAAAAGAATCGAGAATGACACCATGGCCCAGTTGAAGCTGGAGACATTTTTCGACGAAAGTGTCTCAGTTTCGCTCACCGAGGGCAGATAATATTCTAGACAAAGGACCAAGTCTCGCTCTGTAAAGGAGACTATTTATTTTCTTGCTGACGGTGGTCAAGACTTTCAGAGTGTTCACACATTCCCGAAGTCGTGGTGAGCTCGACCATAGGCTCGACGTTCGACTACGAGACTAACCTTGTTTACACCTCCAGGACCGAGATTTCTTCTCGGGAACTTTGCTGTCTGCAGGTCTTCATATTGGAGTCCGCAGCTGTCCTTGCATCAAGACAATTTCTATGCACTGTATCAAATTTCTGTACATCTTTCAATTTCTCTTATATGTAACATTTACAGGTGAAAAATAAATAAGTTGACCAAATAGGCTAATTAGCTGAGACGAATAACTTAAAACCTGTATCTTTGATTATATTTTCCTGTTTACTGTTCCTAGAAGCAGATGGATGGTAGACACACACATACACTTACATAGACAATGCAGGCAGAGTATTACAATGGAGGGCTCCCCCTCCTGCTGAATGACGATTATCGCAGCTTTTAAGAAACTATTTGCTTCCAATAAAACTCACATGAAAATAGTCCAACTGAAATTGATTTTGTTTTTACCGTCTGTCTCACAATACAGGACATAGTGAGCTCAAATTGCACGAGCACTACATCCATAAATAATTTCTTCAAATGGACTCTGCAAGGACGCCATCCTTTCACAAGAGAATGGCTGAGCACTTGGTCAAGGCCGTGTAGACAGCGGAGATCGCCCAGGTTTGTGCCAGGGAAGTAATGCATAATTCATTGTTCCCATTAGCGGTGAAGTTAATATTCCCTTTTATTCGCCGCCAGCCAAGCGAGCATGCTGGCGACCGCCTCACCTGTTGGGAGGAGGCTGTAGTACACTCCCCTCCTCCTGGCCCCCAGCTCCAGGTTCGTCCCCTTACGTTCTGCATCAGTTGATTAAAACACCAAAAACCTGCTGCAGCAATTTGAATCTGATTTTGCGCAAACGCTCATATAGACCTTTGAAAGAAAATCTTTTGATCGGTGAATATCGGTGTGATTTTATTAATGGGGTGTTCAAGGAACAGGGCAAACCACCATCAACAACCACCATCATGCACAGACACCGGGTAGCGAAAGTAAGTCGGGAAAAATCAGGAACGCAACTAAAAGCATCTTATTTTCATTGTTACAGTGCGATGTCCAGATCTCGCGGATATTGCTTCATGTTTCTTTACCCCCAGGAATCTTTGATGCCCCTTTATGACGACGGCTCCAGGGGAGAAACATTTGCGGGGTCTGGACATCTCTTTATTACTTCTAAAACAAGATGATTGTCTTTGAACTCCACACACCGGCCTATGGTAACGACTTACCCTTGCCTCATAACCTCGGCCCCAGTTTTGTACCCAGATACAATGAACAGGAGAGCAGCCTACCCTAGTTAGCGTATCTGTGGACAATGGTGAGATCACGAGTTTGAACCGCTTCTATGTGTAAGCGGTTATACCGCGATAACAGGTGGGAGTGATCGAGGTGGGGGGGGGGGATTCACCCCGATTTGGGGAGATGATACTTGCACTGAGCCTTACCTATTCATTCCCCACTGCAATGTGCATCCTGTTTATTTCTGGGAGGTCAAGGAGAGCATGATATATTATAATGTATAAAACCTTCTTAGGTGACAAGGCGTCTAACACCAACAGCACTCATCGTCCACCAGGGTAGAAACCTAGTCGTATAGGAACTTCTCGCTTCAAACATGAATGAGTTGAATTGTATCGAGTGACGCAGCTTTTTCTTAAAGATAAAGACAAGGACCTGTGCTGACCTTCAACCTTTCCATGGCAAACTGGGGAGGGCGACCTCACTTTTGTAACGGCGCTGTGACATGCCGTGCAAACTGACTTGTGATGTTTCAAAAGCATTTTCTAGGTAACTGGCACACTGCAGTTCTTATCGGCATCCACCTTATGGCCAAGCAAACTTAGTAAAGTTAGAAGCTCGAGGACATAAAAGGGTAAAAACTATGGACCTTCATTTACGTCCATGGTAAAAGCCACGTGACAGGTGAGAGACGGGCCAGGTGAGTCTGCTTTTAGAGGCTTGCAGAGTTGACAGATTTTGTCAACCCCTATATTCAGGGGTAGCTCCGAGAGATTCATAACATCATCGAAGCTTCGGTCTGCATTATCCTGCTCGTTTTTTTAGTTTTTGTTTTTAAGATACAAGGGTAAGCTGTTTGAAACTCTCTATAAGCTGTTTACTAAAGGATTTGTCTTTGCTTATAGTATCAAGTCTCTTAAGTTGCTTCCATTACTTTCGTTTGCTCCCGGTATTCAGAAACGAGGCGCACAATTAACTCAGGGATTTAAGTTAAACATTTTTGTTTCTGTTAGCTAACTTCTGTGCAGCACGTACACTCGTTGATGTGTCTCCCTTGCATGCTAAACAATCTACACAATAATCAATCTCTCCAAAATTTGACTCAAGCAGTCACCCCAGTTGTCGGCCAGGGGTACTTGACGCCAGCAAGAGCGAGAGAAGTTCAACACCATACACACACAAATAAGGTTCAAACACTTCATCTCCCAAAGGCCTAAAAAAGAAGTTAGGAAACGACGTTCACCTCTTACATGATTGCTCATTATCCATAATGTCCATACTGTGAAGGGCAGAGTACTTTCTACCTCCTTTTTCTCCCCCGATAAATCTAGTACCTGTTTGTTATCGAGTGGCCAGACCGGTATGGGGAGCAGGACAAAACAGGCACTATACAGCATGCTGTATTATATTTTGTTTATATATATGAAACATACCTTTATCAGAACGTTAGTAATGACAATTTAGGTGCAGGGTATATAGACTCATACCCAACAAAATCAGTGCACTGCACTGAGAAAGGAAAGCTTGTAATTTCAAGACGCCCTAACCTGTCCAGGATTATAGCCATTCGTAGCTTCGTAGCAAAAAGATAAAAATATGGGAAAAGATTTATTAAAAGTCATCTGATAAACGTGAATTATAAGTGGAAGAGCTGGGAATTTTGAGTTAGTTTCTTCAAAACAAAAACAAAAAACATCGAGGAAACGCCTGTCTCATCAATCTTAAACGTCTGGAGAAAACGTCAAAGCTGCGGTAACGGAGGGCTTTCTAAAGTGATCTTACAGCATCAGCTCTCTCTTACTTTTGTAAAGGATGTCGGTTGCTGTCGATTTAACTCCAGCTCGATTAGCCTGACCAACAAAAAAATGCGTCTTAGTTTTACCTAATTCAACATCAATGACAAAGCTGCCGACCACGTGCAGGTCCATCGGTATAGTTCGTGACATACTTAGCGTGGTTCCTGTTTTCTTGCTACAGGACCAGATTTTATGTTGTAGGAAAACATGCCTGTCTTCATTGGAAATTTTCATGTAATAGAAAAAAAGACACAAAAAATGAAAGGCTATCAGAGCTGACAAGATGTTCAGATTTTTGTAGGGATTGCCATAATTTTTCAAATTCGAAAGAAGGGTTTTTGATGGATCTTTTGCAGGAGTGACAGCTTCATTTTTCACCCGGCCTTTTTTCAATTTCTTCTTCCATCAAATATTTCAGAGATAAGAATGTTAGCGTTCATAGAAACTCTATAAACAGGATATTTGCAACTCTGATTTTTATCGTGAGCTGATTATATTAGCCATTGAAGTAATGCATATGCAAGTGTTCCTTTCCTTTATTTTTTTCTCACTTCGTTTTGAACTCACTGCCTCCATGTACTTCCTTTTTGCCTATTATGGGAAATCTGGCATCAAAATCATATCTCTTTAAAAATATCTTGCACAATCGTACTGTTCCGCCTATTTCTCAATTCTTTATCCGTTCCCCCGCCCCCTATCCCCCGTGGTGTCATCTGTTTGCAGACGCTTAAGTTTCTTGTTTGGTTAGCTGTCGGTTCATAGTCTTTTGTGTGCAGAGGATTGAGTTAATATCCACAGAGGTAAATGGGCTTTACAAATTCATTTATCAAGCTCAATAAAACGGGAGTCTACTTGGAAACAAACCCCACCGCAGATGCTTTTTTTTCAGTTCACAGTATGCAGTCATTATAATAAACCGTGGCACCTCGACTGTATCAATATCCTGACACAGCTGTGTCGTAACAGTTTGTGCTGCGTCCTGCATATCACTACAGGTGTTGTGTGGTCAAAGTATTTCGCAAAAGAACATCGCAACAAAACGCACGAGTTGTATCGTCAAACCGGACATACAGTAGTACAGACATTGTTTCAAAACATACAACGCATACTGTTGGAATTCCACAATGTTCTCTCTGTTCTATCCCAACCAATTCGAACGGGTAGGATAGTAACCTCAGTCTCAGTGGTTCGTCACCACAACTGACCTAGGCCAGTGATCACTACCTCCTGTAGGTACAAAAGAACAGTGAATCCACCCTCAGCTTTCCACCCGTAGCAAACATGGCTGCCATCGACAGTCGAAGGGAAGCTACTCCTAAATGAAATACCAAGTAAAGGGGAGTAATTCCCGTCAGTCGAAAGGTAGGTCCGTGCGAATGTACCCAGCACCCGCTTGGTTGATTAGTGATCGTTTTCTTTTGTGTCGGTCATTCATTTTCAGAGCTTTAGAAAGGAAAACAAACTTTCATGATTAATAATGTCAATGTTATTAAGGCAGGTTTGGGGTGGCGGGTGGAAAGTTTTAAACTTAAGATCGCAGGCGAAGTACATATGATTAATATAAACTGTTACTGTATTATATGTAATAATAGTTGTAGCGGGTGGTTGACTTCGGAATAAAATGTTGGGTACAAAGTTAAGATCGTTCGGATTAAGTGTTGTTGTTATTGTTGGGTGGCGACAAAGTTCTTAACAACCAAAGAACACCTTAAGTACGCATTTATAAAGTGATAAAGGTGAAAATTATATTGCATCAGAAGTTCGAACAGTATCACTACTTAATGAACCTATGATAAAGCATTATGTTAAAGAGACAGGTATCAACGTGAAGAGCTTAAAGTCTTAAGACATTTCTTTTAAATAGAGTATGACGCAGTCGAGATATGAGGTTAAAAAAAATAGTACGCGACACGTGGAAACGACACATCAATTAATATACATGGACTTGCACAAAATAGTTAATTTTTATTAAGATATCAGCAAAATAATTTTATTTCTTAATATGAATACTGTTACCTAGCTGCTATAGCTGACAACTGAGATTTTATCATTTTGAAAAAGGTCTTAATATACATTTTCTACATTTTTTAGTACTTCACCACATCATATCAATCAGATATATATATATAGGGATTACTAGAGGTGACCAGGTGAAGCAGACAACTTGGCACCACATGATTTTCTTGAAGAAGAAAAATTTGTGTTAAAATGAAGTTTATATGTGTAGACTGTTAACTGTTTTTGCATTTAACAATTTTGCAGTGTGATACCAATGCCATGAGGAGTGATGTTTAAGATTTTGTGGTAAATGTAAACATGACATCATCCAACAACACACCTGCCATAAATGGAGAAAAGAGTCACAGTGAAGAGACAGAAAAAGCACAAGAGCCACAAAATTGCTGTCGAAAATGTTTAGATGTATTCAGCTTTGTTCCAAAAAATGCCACACCTCCCAACTGGGGTATTCTATGGCTTGTGTTTATATCTCTGGTGAGCTGTCAATTTTTTTTATAATAGAATGTTTGAATATGAAAATATCATGATGTACTTTGAGGAAGATGGAGCAGTTTCATTTTCATAGTCACTATCTTTATAATTTAAAAATTTAATTGTGTGGCTTAGGTCAAGAGCTCTCTCTCTGTATTTTTTTATGTGCATGTGAAAGTAAGCAACATGTTTCACAAAGATTTAAAGGAAGTAACTGTTAATAAAAGTCTGTAGGCAGTGCTTCATGAAAAGTCATGTTTGTCATGAGTTATCTAATTAAGAAAATCAGATAGTTTATAATAATTATAGTACATCACCACTTTGAAAATATACATAGTGTCTCTTATTTCAAGAGTAACATGTCAAAGTTAATGGTTGACATGTGGCATCTATTTAGGTAACAATACTTGTTAGTACTTCTAATTTCATTATGACTCTCCAGATTCTCACCTGATGTTAATTTTAAAGTAGATTATATAATTGTATCAGATATTTTTTTTACATAATATTAACCAACTGTGTAGTTGTGCCTTTTTTCTCCACAGTTTTCAAGTTCATTCACATTGACATTTTTATTTCCATTTCTACCAGAAATGGTGAAGGTAAGACTTTTCTTTAAATATCTTTTTATTTTCTGTGTGATTTTGTGAATGTGCATGCATGTATGTATATATACATGCATCTGCATGTGAATATATTAAAGAGTTATTATCAAAGAGGAAGAGGATAACTCAACAGTGTCCAAACCACAAGGTATGGACACTAGCACAAGCTCAATACTTGCATGAGACATTCTACTTTCCCCAGTTGACCAGCTGTGGAATGGGCACATAACTCTTTCAAAGGTTGAGGAAAATCAGGCAGTGAGACAGAAAGGTCACCTCACAAAAAGCTCTGAGTTGTGAGGTCTCTAAAGGCTCACTTTCCCAATGACTGAAAGGTCACACCATTATGCTTACTTTTTAAAGATAAATGACGGGTTGAAGAATATGCTGCTACCTGAATGAGTCACACAAACAGTCCTATCGAGAAGCATATATTTCCTACAAATAGTTTGCAAATTACAGAGCTATGTTTATGATCTTGGCAGGTCTGTTGGAAGGTCAATGGACAAAGCTATGTCCTAAACATTTAACTTGCAGCCCCTAGCAAATTCATAAGGCTTGTGACCAACCACACCACACCCGAACTGTACAAGTACACCTTTAGTTCCACTAGAGAGAAATGTTCCTTGCTTGTGTGGACTACATCACACAGCACGTGCTTCTGCTGTGGAGGAACCTTTGTGTTCATGATGCAGACAGCTGTGAGGCAGTCACAGAATTTGTAAGAGACAAGAAACTGTACTTATGCCTAGATACCAGCATGAGTTTACTTATTTGCATTGACGAAAGAGCAGACAAAGCAATCTAACTTCATGCTTTAAAGTTTAAAAATGAGAGCTCTTATTATCTGAGCAGGAGTCAACGAAAAGGGACACAGTTCATATAGTGTAATACAGCAATTGTAGGTTTTTCTATATAGTTTTCATATGCAAATTAATGATAGAAATCAAGATGAAGAAATACTCTTTCTGTTGCAGAGTTTTGGTTATAGTGAAGAAGAAAAGGGCACATATGTTGGTCTGATAGCTTCCTCTGTTTTCGCTGGTCGAGCAGCAGGAAGGTGAGAACTGATGATTTTATATTACTTAAATGAAGCAGCTTGTCATTTATAATGGAAGTAACTTAATTATTGCTTTTTAAAACATTAATGCTTTTTGTGTTGCTTTTTGTGTACTTTTTTGTAGTACATAAAGAGCATGATTGTATGATTCTTATTAAATATTAGTTTTTAATTTATGAGTAAATTAAAAAAGGTAGCTTAACATGCTTTTTTTTTTTTTTTTTTTAACATTTCAGCTTCTTCTGGGGATGGTTGTCAGATCTGAAAGGACGAAGACTGGTCTTACTAATAACAATTGTTGGAAATGGACTTTTCTCATTTTTATTTGGGTTCGTACATTCACTGCCACTGGCTATGGCATTGCGATTCCTTGCAGGATTGGCAAATGGTAATATTGTGTGTTAAAATTGGACAAGCTGGCACACAGAAATTGTATCAATATTCATACTGAACTCCATATAGTAGTTTAACTAGAATACAGAAACCATTTTAAAAGAATTTAACATGTTCCTTGTAATTGTGTGCATTTTAATATATTTTAATCATCCAAAATGTTATTGACTCTTTATAGTTCATCTGTATAGCCTTTTTTATGAAAAAGCATTCAATACTTGTAATATGAATTATAATTTGTTATTTTTTTTAGTACTTCCCTTAGTTTTATCTCCATTGTAAATGATTTGTCACAGAAGGGGATATGGCTCTTATGAAGATGTATCATTTTATTTTATTAACAATAATTTTATCCAATAGTAACAACCTCACAAATATTTACAAAATAATATAAATCTTTGCTTTTATGACAGGAACAGTGGGTGTAACCAAAGCAATCTTGTATGATGTGTCTGACAACACAAACCAGGCATTCAGCATGTCTGTTATTTCCATTTCCTGGGGGGCTGGGCTCATTCTTGGACCTGCAGTTGGAGGTAGATGGGTCTTTCATATTGAAAATTATCTTAAAGTTGACTTTGGGGAAGCACCTTTCCTTTTGAGATTAGGTGTACAGAGTTTGGACCTAGGATCACGCAAGTAATTTTAGTACTGAAGCAAGTTTAGGAACTTAAATAGCATCTTAAAAATAGAAAAAATAAAACGTGATAAATAATTTGGTTAGAGGAAAACCTGTCTTTAATTGTTAGATGACTAAATGTGTACTGTATGTTACTAGGTTCATTAGTGCTTTCAGTGTGTTTACTGAGAGTCTATTTGCAGGCCAAATATTAGTCTAAACCTAGTTTTGGGGTTATGTGGTCTTCGGTTGTATACATGACTGCAACAGCAGGAAAGAAAAACATACACATCAGAAACTAAAGCAATGTGTAGGGTAAAATTGTTGTTACAACATGGCATTACAAATGTGATTTTCAACAGTTTAAAACTATATATAGATATACACACACACATATCTGTGATATAGCCTTAGTTTCTGGCTTGGTGTATTGATAAGTAATGTATTAGGAAAAAAGGATGGACTATATGATTGGAGGTACAATGTAAAACAGAAAGGAATTTTATGAGGTGATGGATTAAATTTTGTTATTATCTGTTCTCTTGTTCATCTAGAGTTAAAATCTAGTTATAAAAATAATATGAGATCAATAGAGTTAAAACTTTTTAAATCTTTGTAAAAGCTGGTGCCATTGGGGCTCCAACTTAGAGATGTTTAGCTGTCTTATTATTATTATTATTGCAACTTTTTGTATGTTAACAGGATATCTTGCCTTGCCAGCAGACAAGTATCCGAGTGTGTTTTCACGTGAAGGATTTTTTGCAAGTTTTCCATTTATTCTACCTAGTTTCTGCTGCCTTGTGGTGTGCTTGGTAGCTTTTATTGCTGTTTTTCTTAAGTTCAAGGATCCTACAGTTCTCAAGTGAGTTCATGTAATAATATAAAATGCCTGATTTCTTTTAATTCATATTTTTATTGTAAAAAAAATGCTGGAATTGGCTCATCCAGTGGGAACATGAACAATAAACTTTAAGTGGTTTACTTGTCTAGGGCATGACATTTGGAAGCAGTTACTCTCCTGCTGGTGTCTTTTAGCTTCTCTGATAAATCAAGTAGCCACATGCTAGTTGGACAGGGAAAGCTGGTCAGAAGTCAACTGCTCTATACTCTTAATGGATGGGTAATAAATGGTATTATAGGAAGTTCTGACTAATTCTTTAAATTATCATCTTTGAAATTGTAGGGTTTTTAGAATATTTTTTCACTAAGTAAACCTGTGTTTGCTTAATCAACAGAAATGAAAAAGAAGTGGAAGTGTTGGCAGTAGAGCTAACAGACGGTGAGAAGGATGAAGCACTGAATGTAATCCGGCCTTTACTGACTCACAAAATATCCTTGTCGACAAGTTCTTTACATTCATCTTCAATCAAAACTGCAATGTCTGTGGAAAATCTGCATTGTGAATCAGATGCTGCATATTTTAATGCTAAACAGGAGAGTGAGAAACTGAGCCCAGAAAGGTGTGTAGTTAATGGAACTTTTCTAGATTGTGAGAGGACTCCTGATAATCAAGAAATGGCTGGCATGGGTGGTTCCTTGCCAAAGAACCAGGTTGCAAAAACTGCCACTGAATCAGAAGCGTCATATGAAAAAAAAGAGGATTTGATTATTGTAGAAATGCTTGAAAGCCGTTCATTATCATCTGAGAAGACTGGAAAGAAATGCACCTATTCACCATCCTCGTGTTGGAAAGCGCTTCGCCACAGTAGCTTAATACAGCTCTTAAGGTGAGCTGTTACTGCTTTTCTTTTGGTATTCTTTTGGTTGACTACTTTTTGATCTTAAAATTGTGGTGCCTCTTAAAGTATTACATCAAGATAAAAATATTCTCTTTAAAGTTATATTAGTTGATTATAAAAACAGGAAAATATAGAGTTATAGTGTGCCTATATTTATCATTGATTTATTGTAGCTTTTTTCTTTTTCTTTTTTTTTTTTTTTTTTTTGTATAGAGGGGATGAATCAGTAAAATAATTTGTGGATATGTGTGAGAGTAAGAGAATGAGAGATGGACTGACATGTTTGTATGCACTGTAATGATGGTGATGTAATATCTATTTACAGATAAAGTTCTAATAAGTTCCTGAGAATAATAATAATGAGGATTTATATATTGCTTTTCCAATGATTTGCTCATAGCGCTTTACATAAATAATATACAGACTGAATCATCAACAACCATGCACTCATGTTCGCATATATCAGACATGCTCACTCATACAAAACACACCCACTCGTACACAAAGTAAATTACAGGCACGCGTTATGCACTCATTCCCAACTCACTTGTTTGAGCTGATATTATCATTTCCAGAGAATAGGATTGAGGTCTCATTCTTACCATGTGAACAGCATGCTATAGAGTTCATCATTATGTATTTCAAAAATAATTTATTATAAATTATTTAGTTTATAAAGAGGACATATATGTCATATCCCTATTTTCTGAACAGCATAAGGGATGTTCGAGACGCTATAGCCCTATATGCTGTCTTCTCATTTTCTGTCATTGGTTATGATGATGTCTTCACTATATTTGCATCAACCTCAACTGATTATGGTAATAACATTTTCTTGATCTTTTCCAAATTAAAGCACTTGACATTTATTAATACTGAATTACTGATGAATGTACATGAAAGGGGCATGTTTGTTAATCAGCCTTAGACTTGTTAGGAAATGTGCCAGTCTCTGGGCAAAACTCACACTCACAGGAGTCTCTTGGCTCAAAGAAAATGTGTAGCTTCTGGATAGTTTTAACAACTCTTATTTCCTTGGCAAAAACATACTTTTTCTTTGACTGCTGCTTATCCACAACAGATCTTCTCTAAATTTGTGCTGGAACAGATGACAATTGTAGTAATTATAGCTGAATCACTGCTCATGCTGTTTTTTTTTCCAGTTATTTTTCATTTAATTCATTATTTTGTGTGTGTGCGTGTGGGCTTGCAGATGGCCTTGGCTTTAGCACTGATGAGATTGGAACAGCACTGGGGGCTGTTTCTATACCTCTGTTGTTTATCCAACTCAAAATCTACCCACAACTGGTGGCTAAGTTTGGAATTAGAAAAGTGAGTCAAACAAAAGCTGCTTTACATGCATGTAAGATCAGTTTTATGCAAAACACTAGAATATGAAGATTCTGAAACGGATAGCTGCATTATTTGATTACCTTCTTGCTGACTTTTAGAGCTGAGAGAGTGTGTATATACCTGTTTGAGCTTGTTAAAATGATAGGAGCACATACATTTTCATGACATTTATGTCAAATGACAAGTGGCAGGGGGAATAGAGGAAGCGGGAATGATCCTAAAAGAGATGGGAAAGGCATATGACTACAGTCATATCAAGGTGATTGTAAATGATGTTATTTCAGAATATTGTTTACAAAAATTGCTTTCAGGACAGAAATCTATCTAATAATTTCCATGCTGGTTGAATATAATTAAAATATTTGTACAAAATTTTCTCAAATGTAAACCTGTCTTTGTGTTTCAGTCTTATCTGATCTGCATGTTTTTCATCTTCATCCCAGTCCAGGTTCTACCTATGCTGCATCTTTTAGCTAACAGGTGGGTGATCAGATTTCACTGACCTTACTTCTATGAAAACTTGATTCATGAGACAAAGAATCTAACACGGCTTCCCTGTTTTATTTTTGTTTGCACTGGCAATGATTTATTCAGCCAACACCCTCCCCTCCTCCCTCCCCGCCAAAAAAAAAAAACCCAAACAAACAACCCAAACAAAAAATAAGCAAAAAAATCACCCTTCAATATGTGGGAAAGGGGACAAGAACTGTTTAATAATAACATCGGTGTTGATTATGAATAGTAAAACTACGACTGTTATTAAAGAATTTTTGAAAGATTCAACAAGTTTTTCAGAACAAAATATGGAGCGCTCATAATTTAAAAACAAAGTAATTATGATTATTGTAGACCTTCTGCCATTTACATTTTTTGTGTTTTAACAGTAAAGTTTGGCTATGGGTTGGACTGGTAGCACTGACACTGCCTATGCGAGTAGCCATGAATTCATGCTTTGCTGGTTCCTCTCTCTTCATCAACAACTCAGTCAAAACGGACATGGCTGGCAAAGCCAATGGCCTTGGTATGACTGCCACTGCCATTGCCAGGTGTGTAATCAGCTTATTGCTGTTTGCTTGGAGTATTTACAATGATCAAAGGTTTATTACACCTTGTTCTAGCTTTATTGTTATTATTATTAGGAAAGAAGCATTAAGCAAGCATAGTGCTCATGAGCAGGGCCGTGTTTAGGGGCAGGCGAATGAGGCATCTGCCTAGGGCCCCGCACTTCAAGGGGCCCCGCGCTTTTGATTGTAACCTATTGACGAACATTACAAATAAATTAATCGTAGGCTTATAATGTGTATGCAGCGTGCTGTCAATGATAAAAGACGAGATATCCCTGAGGAAAAAAGTGACTTTAGATCCCAACTAAAACCGTGTGATCGTGGCGTGAGGGCCCCGCACATGCCCTTTGCCTCGGGCCCCGCGGGGGCTAAGAACGGGCCTGCTCATGAGTAACTAATTTTGGATCATATCTAATGCAGTTGTGGTTTCCATGTTTTTCAAATATAATGTTAATGATGAGGACTCTTAGGGACAGAATTTTGCATGTATTTCAGAACTTTGGCACCAACCATAGGAGGAGCCATGTTTTCTTGGTCACTCACATTGTCTAACAAAGTTGGGCCGCCGCTGGATGTGAACATCACCTTTGTCTTCTTTGGCTTCATCTTATTTATTAACACGTTACAGTGCCTGTTTCTGTCAAATCGTCTTGACCACCAAAAGAAGTGATGCAGTTTCCATACAAAGTATAACTGACTTAACAATTACTTTAAAAATAAGACATATTTTTGCATGTACTATACGTGTAGCAAGATATATTTGTATATGCATATACAGAGAAAGGGGGGGAAAGAGAGTAACAAAAACATCTATACACTTTGATTACTTATTTCTTGAATACAAGTACAGATTAAAATGTAGCTCTTGCAATTTTGAAAGTCACAGATGCTGACAATGTGCACTACCAGCAGTTACATATTTTCTAGAAGTGTTAAACTTCTGCAACCATCCTCAGCACATCTCTTATTTTACCTTTCACTCTGTTCATTATTTCGCTTTACAATCCATTGACATTGTTCCAAGGTGAATTCCATAAATGGGTATAGTTATTTTTGTAAAAGAGCAAATTTATATGCTTATCACTTTAGGTGTGTCACCTGTCTTTATACACATAAAAGAGTGCATTTTAACTTAAAAGCAAATGTGAGAGACAAGGGAATGAAGTGCTTGTAGTTTATGTTTTTATTTGGTTTGTTTTTCTTATGGGGATAACTATGTCAAGGAGACGGGGAAAGACACTTTGAATACATAAAGTCTGGAGTGTAGTTACAAATTTACAAAGTTTTCAGAATTTTAGAAGTCATTAGTCTTAGTTATTTTTAAAACATATATACTATTCCTATGAGCTTGATGTGTGAATGTGTAATAATACAAAGTTATTATTTCGAGGCACATAGTACAAAACTTTTGTTGTTGTTGCTGTTGTGTGTTCAAGAGAAAGATAATGGTTACAAATTTTTTTTCCTTTCCCTCATGACATTATGCAGTTTATTGCAAGGGGTAATTTATTGATATCCTGACATTTGTATACCTTCTGAATTTTGTTCACAGAAAATGTATGACGAATGTCTGATGTGCACCAGTAATGATGACCAGTAACATGACAACTGACTACTGATTATGGCTTTTGCCTTTAGAACTGTTTACCTAGATCATAATAAAACATTTTATTGTACTTATAGATCATAAGACATTTTATATTGTACTTATTATAATTCATTAAAGCTCTTGTTGGGTGAAACAATGTGATAAAATGGAGTCAAACATGTATATTGCATATGCCTGGATTTTTTCAGTTTCTTGTTTAGTCGATGTGATAAAATGATGAAAGATTTGTTTGATGTATTGATCTGACAAAGATCAAGGAGATGGCAATTATTGTGTTCCATTATTAATTCCATTATAATCTTGTAGTTTCGTGAATGTAGATGTAAAGTACTCAAAGACTTTGTTTCATTTTCATTTCTAACCATCTACAGTATCAGGTTTCACACTAGAGGTGTAAATTAAGTGGTGAGGTTCAAGAATTCCATCACCTCTTTGTGACAACTTTTATGACAGCAATCATGATAATTTCTTCCCCCACGTCTAAAGAAGTATTATTTTATTTTGGTTACAATGTCAATTGTCCTTTCATTTAAAAATGTGCTGAAAGCTAACAGCTGAAATGTTGTTTTAGTTATGGAGTGATTGGACACTAATTCTACTGAGTTTAATGTAGTATGCAGATTCTTATATCATCTGCATGTGTAAACATGCATGCACTCATATGTGGTGTACACATGTGTGTGTGATTTACCAAAGAAATCAAACAAGTCACAGAAACATGCCTCATTTCTACTAATGACAAAAACATGAAACTATTTTCCTTGTTTTCTTGTTAAAGTAGGATCTTTAGAAAATGTGCTTTTGCAAAATAAACTAACCTTTCTGTAACTTTCACTTACAAACATGCTGTGGGTGAAAAGTAACACATTACTTTAGCATTAATGAATTATTTCACTCAGGAAGCTTTATTGTTATTGATATAGTATGGGTAATATACTTTTTTGTATAAATTGTGTTCAAAGTCACATAGCAGTAAAATATCCTTCTTTGCATCTTATGGTAATCTTACTGATGGTCGTAAATAAGTTTATGACAATTGACAAGTGACAGCCATGGCCAGTTGAAGAATGCAGCAGAATCTTTAATTAGTCTTATTTTATTTTTAGCAAATGTTTGTCTCATTCCTTTCAGTATTGGCATGTACGTCTGCTGTCACATCTGACAAAAACATGTCACAAAATTTTCATTGTTTTATGTGGGGTGTGTTCAGACATATCCCAAAATTTTATTAAATATAATTTTAATATTGTTCATCTTGGTTATGCAAGGTAGTTTGTGTCTAATGTTTGTTTGCATTGATTTTGGAAAAAAGAACCAAGAACTGCAAAACCAGGAAACGGGTTCAAAAGAAGTTTGATTTATGATGAGTCCAACAAATAAAAAAGTTTCAACTGTAAAAGATTATGTTTTAAAAAAGAAAATTGTTTCAAGTTTTGTTATCTTATTTGTAATAATTGTATTCCAGTGGCTTATTTTGCTTTGTTTCCTGTATCTTTTGTTAGCATGACAAACCAAATATCACAGTTTTAGTTTGCTTTGCTGTGTGTTGATGGATCTTTTTATCTAATATCAGATTTTTGTAATCACATAACAAGTCAGCTTTTGAGTCTATATGGCAGTTTGAAAATCTGAATTGCCACATGTAAGCTGCCATGGTAACACAATATATTCCATGAAAAGTTAACAAGTCTATAGATGTTTTATTTTACTGCATTTCTAGATGGTTAAAACGTACAGAGCAGACAGCAACTTTAAACTATGGCATTTGAGTTTTTGAGAAACTTTTGCAGACCAAGTAACATTTGTTTCAATAAACATGCTTGTCTGAAGACTATTGGAATATACAGTGATAGGGTTTTAAACGATTTTTTTGTGAATGGCATCAGGAATTACAAAGATTTCAAGCATGTTTGTTTTTATGGCTTCTTTTCTGGAAATTAAATAATCTTAAAATTTTTATCAATCCTTGCCTTAGTTATCCTTTTTCTGGGTTGTGCAAGTTAAAGAACTTATGCCCTGTCATTTATTTGTCTGCCTTCTCTTGTTTTATTTCTAATGGTGTCTGGCTTTTTTTCTTTTTCACTTCCTGTAGAAGTTAATGGGGGATTTTTTTTTTTTCTTGGTGTGGATTTGACTTCATAGACTCTCTATTTCAACATGGCAACATCTGTCAATGCCAATTACAGAATTTTTCTTTCTTGCTGATCATCTGTTGTGTCACTATTGTCACAACAAACAATAAATGTGTTTATAAATGCTTTCTAATCTTCCATCACTATAACTCGATCAGAATTCATATATCCTAATTGCTTATTTACAACTTTTTTTGTTAACTAGAATGATGTCCTATTATAATGATCTTGTTGTTTCTTAGTGTTTTATAAATGGTTTTAAAGAAGGATAATATTTTAAAAATTAAATAGCATGATTTAAAGTAAACATAAAAACTCTAAATTAATACAAGTTTAAAGAACTTCTAGCTACAAATACACAGAATTGTTAGCAAAACGATTAAGCTAACACCCTCATCCTCTTTCTCTGCTCTTCAAAATGTTAGAACTGTAACGCTTAGTAACTGCTCCATCCAAGTCTTTAAATCCTATCTCACAACAGAACTCAGAGAGTCGCAGTTAAAGATCAAATGTCAGGTCCCACTGAAGTGAAATTTGTCGTCCCACAAGCCTGAGTCTTAGGTCCTCTTCTATTTTCTTCATCGATGATCTTCCCATTCGTATCTCCGAATCATGGAAAATGTTTGCCGACGACAATGATACATGTCACAAACAAACTGAACCACTAACGGCTCTTCTAAACCAGTTCTGATGAGCTTGAGTCCTGGACTGAAGTAAACCACAAGACACTCAACCCTCACAAAACACAAGTTATTCTTCAACGCATATATTTGTTTTATATACATCCGTGATATTATATATAGATTACATTGATATATACAAAGTAAAGATTGTATATAGCTACGGTGTATGTATATAATACAATACACGCAGTTAATGATCAGACAGAATGGGATCAAGGGTGCAAATGTCCTGCAGGATATACAACCTTGAACAATACAAACAAATATTTTTCCTGCCTTTCCGAGGCACGCGATCGAATCCGGACACAGTTTTTTTTTTTTTTTTTAATCAAGCAAATCATTTACAAACCTATTACAATATCACCACACAGAAGATAACATAGTACATGTTGTCCTGGACTTGTGTACTGAGTGTACCACACTATTTGTTCAACGGGCCTTTCTAATAGTGGGGAATTCCAGGCTTTATTTTTCACTTCTGATTTAGGGCTTCCCTTATTCCCAAAGGGAATAGTTCCGGTATCTTCAAGGGCCATTCAGTTGTGTACTTAGTTGATCTTTACCTCAAAGTGATTAGTGTGTTTGTGTGTGTGTGACTATTTATTCTCTACATCTTTGTTGGTATTCAGCTCCATGTTCGAGCAGTTTCCTCAGTCACGTGGTCTCCAATGCCTGAATTATTTTCATTATCAGCAAGCACAGTCCATGGCTCGCATCCGTACAACAGGATGAGAAATATGGCGAACTTGTACTGTCAGCTCTTGTGCAGCACCTGCTGCTGGTGATGCTGATAATGATGATGGGCCCGATTCTGTTCAGCCTGGTCATTGCTGCTGTCGTAATCCTAATGCGGATTTTTGCTGAGTAGATTTCTTTACACACACAACGAAAACGGAAGTTGCTTAGTGATGATAAGGACCAATCAGAACACGCCATACGTTTGTAAATCAAGTCACGGAACAGTGAAGCTATATAAAACGGTTTTTTATGGCGTGACCAATAATAAAATTATATTAAAAACATTTAAAATAATAGTTTATCGAATCGCATCCTTTTTTAATTAAATAGCTAAGTAATAAATTTTGCTTCCCGCTTTTGGGCACAGCCCCTGATGAAGGGCCACATGACTCAGTTTAATACCTCATTACGGGGAGATAACCTATGGGAACAAGGAAAAAACAAGACAAAGAGGAAGACAAAGGAGAAAAGTAAGAAGAGATTTAAAAAATGATACAGATGATGTAACTCATCACTATACTGTGCTCTTGTTACAGTGCTTTCAAAACACCCCAACAAAATACCCAAAATTAATTTCTTTGTTGTTTACACGTGTCTGCAAAAATGTTTTTCAACATTACTGTACATGTGTGCACGAGAACATCTTCACAACGCCGCACCTTGTGCCCCTTGTCACTTCGCTCTTATCAGAAACAAAAAAAGTTCAGAGTTGTCTCGCTCACACCCTGACAGTCGTTGTTATCAGCAACAGTTATCAGGAACAGGGCAGCAGCAGCAATAGCGGGAAGTCAGTTCCCCATGTTGTTGCTGTTTTCTCGTCTTCTCTACTTCCTACTTCGTTTTGTCTGTCTACTTTCTTCCAGCAACATCAACCACACCAGCCAACATCTACAACTATAATAAGTCAAGGTTGTCAAGAGATGTTTCGTTTCAGCAGCTTAAAAAAATGGCGCCACAGAGCAACCGTTAAGCGGTTACTTCATCAACCGAACGATCTGACGTCAGCGTCTGCTACAGAGTGACGTCAGTGAAGTCTCACGATGGCTTCGTCGGGGCTGACGATGGTGAAAGTGTAACTGCACACAGAGCTTATGTATGCGCGCAAACAAACAAACAAACAAACAAAAACAAACAAACAAACAAACAAACAAACAAACAAACACACGATATTCAAGGACAACGGCCAAGGGTTGGGTTCCAGGATGAAGCTGAAGGCTAAACTTTATCAGACTAGATTTATGACGGCTTTCTTAGCAAAGGGCAGACAACAAGGTGACCACTGCGTCCCTCCTGTCATTCCAAATCCGGTCTCACACACGTCACATTACTGCAATTCTGTGTCTTCTCGCACGCACCCTTAGTCCCACCCGACTCTTGCATCGATACCCCTTACCCGCTGCTGTCAAGAAAACCGTTATTAAGACACCGCCTTAATGTTTGCGAGGAACCAAGAGGAGATAAAAGGCCGCCTATTGTGTGTGCGAGAGGGAAGTACATCTTGTCCATCAAAAGACACCCGTAATTAATTGATCGTTGGAGTTCGGTCCGGTCCCACCTTCTTTCTGATCGCTGATTGGTTGGTGATTTTGAAATCCGTCATCTATCTTTTCCTAACAGGATATACCAAAGTTTTGTCTTTTTTTCTTTAAAGGGGTGGGTGGTGATTTGGGTCACTGATGTACATCCCCTCTATTATATAAGATGCTGAAGTTGGGATTACTTCACTGACAAGCTTAAACACAAGCTGGACTGTGAGAAATCATTGTGAACCAGGCAGAACCGCTCTTTGCTGTTTTACTGAAATATTGCTGGAAACTGCTAACATGGTAAGTAAATTAATATTTAGTTTGATACAGGGATGATAACACAAAAGAAACAGCTACGACACCTTAATGTCTTTTTAAACATAAAAACGCAGGAGAGAGAGAGAGGGTGCTGGGTTAAAGTTCGTATGTTTCATTTAATTACAGTTCATGTATTTATCTACTTTGGTGGTTCGATGATCGGACGTTAATAGGAAGAACTCATTTAATAAACTACTTTTAAAACAATTTATATTGTACTGTAATTATAAGTAAACGTATATTTGTATGAACTGGCTGGATGCAATTAAAAAGATTTTGCTTAAGATCAAAAGTCTTTTTTCAATTTTTTAAAAATATAATCTGTAATTAGCACTAAACCGAATCTTTCCTGTACTGAAATTATTGTCAGGGTATATTTTCTTTATGGAACTAGGTTTAGTCATTTATTAAAAATTAATAATACTTAATGAATGTTGTTTTCAATAAGTAACATTAAAGGTGTAGTGAGATTGTTTACAAAGTATCTAAAATAATGCTATGGTTTAGAGCAGTGATGCCCAACCTTTTTCGGCCTGTGGGCCATATCCATTTCGGACAGCCGTGTCGCGGGCCACTTCACCGCAAAAATACAAAAAGGAAAAAAAATAGAGCAGATACCATTTTTATTAGAAACAAGTTGTACTTACCATTAATTATATAGTAACTAGTGGGATATTTGAAGTTGTTTTCCCGAAACCAACTTCTGAATGTCCGGCCTCTTCGTAGAGACACCAAGTCGGAGAACCGAATCGAAATGTTCGTCCATCGAAAAAAAGATTGAGAGACGCCCCTACGTGGGGATAAATACTTCTTCCTTTTTTTCGTTTTTTTAAGTTCTTCTTTTATTACTAACATGCCGATTTCCTGCACTGTGGGCAGAAGTTTCGCGGGCCGGATATGGCCCGCGGGCCGTAGGTTGTGCATCCCTGGTTTAGAGAGTATCTATTGTAACTGTTTTTAATTAAATTTCTCATACTTCCAACAGAAAATAGAGATAAAAGTTAATTAATTAAAGTAATGCATGAGATATGTATAATACTTTCTGTAGATATGAATAAGATTAAAGATTATTTAATTTTTGAAAGATTTTGTACATAAATGTGATTTTTTTCCTGGAAATTAACAGGATACCAATACTGTATGTATGCTTTCCTCAATTAATATCATTTAAAAATGTTGGTAGAGATGGAGATGCACTGAAAGGGTTTTGGCTTCTATAGATTTCACTTAATTACATCCAGTAACATTGCAGATTAATTTACCATGCTAGTGACAGGCTGTATATTTCCATCAAAACTTAAAATTAAACATTTGCTGCTTTGTCTCTTATTGACGACCCCAAAGGAACTCAAAGAGCACAGATGCAATTTACAGACTTCCTTTTGTAGTTAGTATACCTGTCTTCATGAGCTGTATGATTAATGAAATTTGAATTTTTGTAGTGAAGAAACATCTTTTTGTGCATCTACATCTTTGGCCATAAAAGACAACGTGTAAATTTCTGATTTCAAAATATTGCATGGTAAGAAGTGTTCATAGTCTAAACAATATTGAATAATTATGAATTATAAACTAAAAATAAATAACAGTATAAATAAAACAGCTTAACTATTTTTACTGAAAAGCATTCAGCAATCAGAACGAGCCTAACAGTCACGTACTGGCGATCCTGAAGCTATTATTTCCATTATTATTTTTGGAGCTATTTTTTTCAATCACAATATTTTATTTATCTTTGCAAAAAAATAAATCACTTACGGTAATGCTATTTTTTATTAGACCTTGATATGGCGATTAGTCTATTAATATTATCATTTATCCTTTTACACTTTATACAAGCGTCAGTATGTCTGATATAAAAACAAACAACAACAAAAACAAGGAACTCAACAACACTGGTTTTTGTGACAATGAATATTGCAGGCCTGTCATGGACTCTTCACCACCTTCAAGTCCGTCCCCACGCTGTGGTTGTTGTGCACGTGGGTGCTGTCTCACCTGTGCACGTGCAACCCAGTTCGCTGCACGTTCCCTCCTCCTCCATCCACCCAGAGCTACGCCAGCAGCCAGCGAGGGGACGCAAGCGACGCCGCGTCGCTGTACCACGACATCGCCAGCATTTCCGGCGAGGTGGCGGCGCCCCCTAGCGGCAGGCGCCCGCAGGTTCCGGATGGAGGCAGCGTCAACACCATCTCCACCTGCCCCTGGCACTACGAGCCCCAGGACGACGCCACCCGCTTCCCGCGCCGCATCCTGCGAGCCAACCTGACGTACTCGGAGGGCTCGTACGGCTACTGCTTGAAAAGGGGCCCCAGTGGGTGGGAGTTGTCGGACCTGATGTGCATTCCCATCATCCGTCACGTGCACGTGCTTCGCTGCAGCGTCATCTCCGGTCAGCCTCGTTACGCCAGGGAATGGCTTCCGGTTCCTATAGCCTACACCTGCGCTTTCACTGCTTGATAGATCTCCTTCATTCAGTTTTGTTTCTCTTTTTATTTTCTTCATATTTCCTTTTTTTTTTCTGAGGATGTGGTAGAGGAATTCAAAGTCGTCAAATTCTTTAAAGCACATTTTAGACTGCTGTTTATTTTTTATTATTTGTTTTTTGAAAGGAATTTTTTTTTAGTTTAAAAGTTGTCGTTAACCCTTTAAACTATTCCATAGTGCGCTTGCTGTGAGAAAGAAGAGAGAGATTTTGCTAAACGTCAATATTTATTTGTCGCCGGATTTTTTGTCCATAAGCAGTGTACGAACTCATCAACCACTGACATTTTCTTTTTCAATAAGTGTATTTTTTCACTGACATTTGATTTATATTCATCCACCTCGATGTCTTATATTTAAACAGTTTATTGTACATCAAGTGAGAGGTTCGCCTTTATGAAGGTTTGTGCTCCAACAGGTAGTGAAATATCTCATAAATTATTCTCGTTAACTCAATTAAATATAACCCCACTCTAATTAATACTAAAAACAAGTTTCCTTTCCTACAGAATATATGTCAGCAATCCCAGAAACATAAATTCCTAAAAAGGTCACATGTCATTTTATTTACAAAGGGGTTCTTTTCGTTGAAAATGTACTTGAGCGGAAATGTAGAGCTGAGTGACATGCGTGTAGTAGGATGTCAGCCATGTGGTCTGTGGAAGCTGAGAGGATGTGAAGACATCCGCCATCTACAAGCTGCGAGCACAACTCACCCTGAACTTTCTCATTTGTGCTTGACACTGAGTCGTGTTGACTTGAATTATTATTTGAAGCAAAGTTTTAGCCTCGGCGATCTTTGTGTATGATCTTTATGTATGATCTGACCTGAGAGACTTTATCTCAACATTCCAGTCGTTCCTAGTGTGTCGACTGCAACTCACGCTGGAACCGAAATGCAATACATTTCTGCAAGTCCGAAATAAATATATCTGTCTGTATGAGTGATGATATTGTGTGTGCATTATTGCTATCATTCCAGTATGATAATAAACACAAAACCACACACTTAAAGCTCACGCATACACAGAAAGCGAACACACACAAACACACGCGCACACACACACACCACATACACATAACATACACACAATATACAAAAGTAAAATCGTACCCCTCGCACACACACACACACACACACACGCGCGCGCGCGCGAACGCACTCAGTACCTGTTCTGTCTGGTTGACAAATAACAACAAGACATTTGGTGACTCATCTTTTATTTGTTTGGTCGTATCAAAGGAGGAAAACAATCAAGCAATAAACAGACGCATAGTACACGTATACATCCCTCTACCTACTCTCCACTTGCTCTACACATCAAGGTTCACATCTAAACACACAGTTACCTGTTCTGAGCACATAATATAAACTCTTGGCGTCTACAAGACTGTTTTACATACACAGGGACTCCGTGGTGTAAACTGACCGTCTTGCAACAACTACAGGCCTAGACAGTTACACTAAAAACTATCCTTGATTCATTTTCAACATTGAACTTAGAAACTTAAAATGTGGAAAACACTATGGATCAGTATGCCACTAAATATTTATAATTAGTTTGAAGGGTTGAAAGTGTTTGAAAAAGAGACGGTTTCTCAGTTGTAATTAGATTATTGTATTCCGAGATACCTTCGTATGCACAAACAGTCCATGCAGAGAAGTACAGTTCCTTAGGGATCTCCTCAAATTAGGGAGTAATTTCATAAACAGGAAAGTTCTCGCCATAAAATTTATAAAGAAACAACAAATGACTGTATTTCTATCGGCGGGATGTAGGTTCACAGGGAGAGAATTCGTCTCCAGCACAGGACACGTGACAGGGTGGTGCAGTTGTTTGTCTAAGTAGCTATTGGTTAATCAAACAATGATGAAATATTGTTGACTTCTAGGAACGCCAATAGCAGTTTTTCAATTTGAAAAATTGATAGGAACTAATTGTGGTGGATTCTGATGCAGGAAACAATATCATACGGGGAAATCTCAGAGTCGATCTGCCTAAGCATAGCAAAAATGGTAATTATTGTTCAAAAGCCGTTACTCGCTGTCGGCTCTGTCACGCAAAAGAACAGTAGGCATGGATTCAATTTACATCTTACAATGTGTGTTGCTATATACAAACACTTAACAACAACACGCATTAATAGACACAACAATGAAATGACCCCTCGGGTAGGAAAGGTCATTATCGAGTCAACAATAAACTTGGTATCAAAGTCCGGCTTCATGAAGCATGCATCACACACAAGGGTCGGCTACTGTGGTACGGACGCTATCACAAGGGGAGGCTACGTAGGTAAGGGGTCTGTCATACACGAGTGGTCAACGATAGCATATTTCTTTGAGAAGAGAAAGAACCGGAAGCTTGTCACCACTGTAGTGAGAAACTCAGGGTTCAGATCTCGTCTCGGGACACTTTTTGTATGTGAGGGCGTTGGGAGGTTTTCTCCGGGTACTCTGGTCTAGCTCTCTCTCCCACTTCCCCATAGTGCGAAGTCACCGTTAGGTGGATGCACTTTCCTATTAAACCAACCAACAAACCAAAGACGGTAGAAGCTGTGACCCTAATCTAGCTTTGCACACGGCACACTTCTATGTTGACACTACCTACGTGACACCCATTAAACAACACGGCTCGGGGATTTTTTTTTTTTTGTTTCAGTATAAAAACATAACGTTCACCACTTCTTCTCCGCATTAGGTTCAATACATGACAACAAAAAGGGGCCATGGATGAAAAGATGACAGAAGAGCTTAGTACAAACGACAACAAATTAATTTAAATATAACCTTGCTGGAGATTTTGTTTTAAATCCACAGAATCCAAGCTTTTAAAAAAAATTAATTTCCAAAGATGTTGCATGAAAAATGAATGCGAATAAACAAATAAGTTTATCTTATTTCTGAGGCCAACCATGGTGACAGTGAAAAAGCTGAAGTCAAATCGAGGATGATGTTTCAAGAAGTCGTTAACTGTTGACAAAGAAAATTGATATCACAATGAATATGGGTCACACATGCTAATTAGGTCACACACTAGTCCACTTGCTACTAAGATGACGTGGGCGGCCTGTTGAAAGGGCTTCAGAAGAGTTTTTTTCACAGTGACAACTACAATACTCGCGGTCAAAATGAACCTAAATATCTACAGAGAGCATGGAGAAAGTTTGTAAAAAATGATTGTTTAGATTTTGCTTGTCAAGAACTATACATCTACAACACGTTTCACTGCTAGACAAAAGATTTGACGATTTTGTGGATCTGACAATATCCAGCAAGTACTCTAACAACGGCGTGGTGGAGCCGACACACTTGTTGCAACATACCTGTCCATCACAGCCTCAAGACTCGCCGGTTACAACATGCAAATGGCATCACAGTCACCAGGAATGGGGAGCTCCGACACAACAACTTTATCACTTCTATGATCATCACTTTAACATCTCCATCATCATCACTTGCGCTATAGGAATAATGAACAGCGGGGCAAAAGGAGGACCATAATACTCGAACTATTGACAAACTGCAATGACTGTATGAGAGACATCAGATGATTGCAACTAAAAAAGCATTTTTCGCATGGCACCTATCTTTGGCACTCTCAAAGGTTTATTGTGCCATGAAAAGTTTGCTAGGTCCACACGAAGTATCAAGCAAGTGGCATAAGAAAGGCTAAAGGACATCTGCAAATGCTGTTTCTGTGTGAAGGGTTGGCGAGTTTCTCTACTGAGGGCTAATAACTTTGTTATGACGGACAATAAAAGGCTATTATTCAGGAAAGCCATTAACTGTGGTTGTTTGCAGCTTTTATTTCCCTATGTTATTTGTTTCCCCCTCATAGTCTGAAAGACTGTAAACTTCTGATGTTTCTAAATTATCCGTTTCCTTTCTGTCTTGATTTAGCAAAGCGGAGTAAAACGTTTCCATCACAACATAATATAAACAACACGAAACACACTTATCTGCATGCACTAGCGCATGCTGCTGTGTTCACGGGAAATATTCAAAGCACAAACTATGGCCATCGAAACTTGCATGCGAACCTGATAGCGAAAAAAAAAGTCCATATTTACAAAATACTCGTTATTGCTATGCTGTGTATTGCATCAGGGAATTCAACAACTCATGTCAACAATGTTTAAGTCAAACTTAACTGTCAGCCAACAGACAACAGCAACAACACTACAAAATAACAAGACAAGAAACTGCGATCCAAGACGCTTGGACATACCCAGACGTTTACATTGACTAAAGCCGTCGTCACATTGTTCGACTAAAACCACGCTCACATAAGTCGACTAAAATCTCACATTGTTCGACTGGACTAATGTCTCACTCCCATTACTTGAATAAAGCCGCTTGCTCATTGTCCGACTAAAGCCAACCTTACACTATTCAACTAAAGTCTTCCTCACAATATTCGAATAAAGCCGCCCACACGTTTCGATATGCAATAAAAAAAAGCAGGTGGTCAAGAACTGGTCTGATAATCTGAATAGAACAATTCATCCAGTTTTAGTCAAAATGTTTTCTAGGCAGTACAGACTCCCAGAGGTGTAGAGAGTAGGTGGGGAAAAATCTCAATTAAAAAAAATTAGTGATTTTATTTCTTGATAGTTACCAAACTAGTTCACCGGCCATTTTATCGACTTACTCAAAAACATTCTTGCAGGTATGTAGCTGGGGCATTCAAACTTTAGTGGCCCCTGCACTGTTTAACTAAGTCATTGCAAACTGTTTCTTTGTATTTTTTGACCAAATAATAACGGAGTCACTGTTCAGCCTTTTCCATATCTAGTAATTTAAAAAAAAAAACCAGGTTTTTGTTTTTTCCGAGATATGCAAAACCAGATTCGTCACAAAAGCATTATATAGCAGTATACATCCTAAGTTAGAATCTTTTTCAGACATTACACAGAACTAGTGCCATATGTCCACTCGCCTACATAACACCTAACTATCGTAGCTACTCTAAACTAAGACGAAGTTTACATGAGTGTCTTCCTTAACTTGTAACCATGGCCGCTGTCGTGGAAAACGGAGTAACTCGACAGACATCGACAGTCACGTGATCAGAGCATCTAACTCACTCGCGAGGTTGCACTGCTTTCCAGATTATCCAGTGTCTACTGCTTCAGTGGTCAGGGTCGGAAGAAGGTCCTTGCTGTAGTGTGCACAACGTTCAAAAGAAGCACTTATCTCCCTTAGTACTAACCCCTGCTTTCCCCTCGGTGCTATTTACTTCCGTTCTTCATCCGACCCCTCCCTCGCTTCTCTCTTTTTTTTTTTGTCTGCACCTCATCTGAACACCAGCTACCTGGTACTGTCTCCAGGATTCGTGAGGGAAATTTGTAATATCTTCTCCCTGTGTCGATCGTAATAGTCCTTCACAATGAAAACGCCACTGGACCAGCGGGCAATGCTCATTTGCTCAGTCTCGCACGCAACTTCCGGTCAGCCATGCTCGCTTCGTACAGCGAACAAATCTCAGACATAGGCGCCTTGTCCTCCGCCGTTGAGTCGGACCGTGTTACGAGCGTTGTGGATCTTCAACTCCCGACGGTTTCGCGGCTCCAGCAGGTAATGCAGCCTCTGTCAAGCAAATAAAGACAACAGCGTGTCTGGTGCCATGTTTATCGTTTCTGGACGAATCGTGTTTGTGGTGTATGTCTCCATGAATTAAATGAAAGGAGAAATATAAATGGAAATCGTTAACAATTTCAAGACTAAAGAAAGTTAAGAACATTCGTTCCTGCGAATTTAAAATAATCTTAAGATTTAATAAAAGTGATAAAAATCGGTTGTGAGAATCTGAAACCAGCTCGAGATTAAAAGAAAGTAAGAAAATTGAATGGTTATAGTCTGACCTTTGACAGTGACCCCTTGGCGCGAATGAGGCTGTAGATCGCGAATCCTGGAATACACAGGATTGAGGACAGTGCAATGGACCACCCGATGATGGAGGCTCCCACCGGGTAGACGTAACCGTCGTACGTGAGGGGTGTGTAGTTCACCAGACCAAACACCATGATGAACTGAGAACAGTCGTTGTTATCAAACAGCTTTTCTGCAGCATGTTTGCACCAGTTATGTCAGATAAAGCGTCATAATAACGGAAGATGTCAATAATAATAATAATATATTTAAATTAAATAAAATTAAAATAGAATCATAAAAATATAATTTAAGAATATATAATCTGTGTTGTCGCAATGATTTTCCTTGAACCAAATGCGTTGCTATGATTGTTGCAGAACTGAAGGTAGAAGCAATCAAATAAACAGAAACAAGTTTGGAATACACAATTCCTGTGGCAATTCCTCTTTTGCTCATTGATTTCTTTGCTCTTTTTGACCTTTGAACTCTCTGTGTTGCCCTTGTTTCAACATTCCCGTCAAATCTTATCTCAAGAGTAAAAAGCTTAAAAACGATACGAAGAACTCCGTTGGAGGAAACAGAATAACAAATCGCAGGAGAAAGAAGCAAAAGATAACAGAAAGAAATGAAGGTGGAAAAAGAGAAACTTCGCCGTCTGCGGTGACTTACCAACAGAAACAGGGGCGCCAGAAACTTCCAGCAGATATACCAGTACCACCCAGGCTTGTGGCCAAGCATCGCCTCCAAGTCCTCGGTGAAGCGGTCGAGTCCTGCATGAGGACCATAGTGGAAACTTGTGTATAATGGGTCAGATATGCCTTTGTTTTTGTTGTCAGTGACAAATTACTCTAATTAATAAAAATTTTTTTAAAGTTGGTCAAATCAACTATCACGTGTTTTATGTTGCTTATAGTTTTAAAAAACTTCAAACCTTGTTCTTTATAATTTTTTTATTATTCAAAATTTGTGTTAATCACTCACCGTATGCCCATGAAATGGCGAGAGTTTCAAAGAAGACAGCGAAGAGAATGGAGTAGCCAGCCGCGAACTTGTCCATGAGAGTCACCACGTAGAGGCCACCCTACAACAAAATATTATTGTTATTTCTTTTCTTCCCATACTAAATCATCTGTTTCATATCTTCACCATCACCAAACTTTCACTTTCCACCATCACCAGCAGAACCGTTGTCGCCATCATCTTAAAAACATTAAAGCATTTATCGTTACGCTTCTAGAAAGAAAAAAAAAGGGACTAGAATTTTTTTTTTTTTTTACAGAGAAGCAAATTACCTCTGCGCAGCTTGCCAAACCGACGATGAAGTAGAGGCTAAAGAGGACAGCTACGAAGATCTCACGATGACTCCGCAACCATGGAAACTCGTCGGCCATGGCTGTGATGATGGCCTCTGACCCTCCAAACTGTGCCAAGACAGAGGTCATGTCATCAACATATCTTGTCAGCGGCTTCACAACAACATAGTCACCGTACATGAATGGAAGTAAAATAATTTGGCCCAGTCCCTGCAAAATCACTTTAGAGGGACGCCGTCTGTCCGAAGTAAAGGCTCTTTGTCACCTCACGAGAAATGGATGGGTCAGGTGACACTCGGTACCTAGTCTGGTTCAAATCCGTGATCTGACTCTTCACTGGCCGTGCGATTTTTCCAACTTCAGATTAATCTGAAAGCAGTCTACTTGTGGATTTCGAGTAATACAAACTCGAGTTCCTACGTAGATGTGTTTCTCGAAGAGTACATATACCGTAAATGAAGTGTTATATATATATTTGAGTGTTTTGAAGGCACTCATTTTCGTGTTGTCTTAATCTAATCGTACAAAAACATTATGATATAAGGTCTCTCTGATCATCCAGTTAATACAGTATAAAATTTTTCTCGCTAAGTCGAAGCTAGTATTATTTCGATATTTTCCGATCTCCTTTGCTAAATAGATACCCACCTTTTGCCGGTAATTTGAATACTTGTTACCAAAATTCGATAGTGTGGGGGAAAAGCGTCATTAAAAGGGAGTTCATAATCCTTTCACATCAGCCATTCGCCTTGTGACAACATCTGGAAACACTAATCAAGCAAATGTCGATCAAGAACAAAATTAAAGAGAGGGGAAACGTTTGCACTACGTGGAGAGTCATGTCTGGTGAGGATTTTCATCTGCGTGCCATGCCGTGCGCACTGGAAAAGATTCCTATCACAATATGGCAGGAGATATTCAAGGGGAGTAACTTGCAGAGAGGAAAAAAAAGTTTGTTTGTTCCTTCCTCCTGGACCCGGAGAGCTCGCGACTGTGTTATGACAGCGATAACTTGATACTCAAGTGGCCAGTCGCAATAAACGAATTAATAGCGTTCTCCGTTACATTTTTTACCAGGCAGAAATGAAGACTATTTGTCCAGCTGATTGGTAGAGCAGGCAGGCTGAGACATAGTCTCCCTTCTAGTCGTAATCCTTCCAAGAAACAAGTCAACATATTAAATGGGTTCTCATTGTCAAAGGGATAGTTTGACGTACGGACAGCTCAGCATTACGTCCTTGTCATCGATCTTCCAAAAGAAGAACCCACCCTCACTCACCCTTACTCACCCACCTTCACTCACCCTCCCCACCCCTAACAGATCGATGTTTTCCACTAACACCAACGTCGCCCCTCTTTGCGACTGTGTCTCGCAGCCATGTTTGGGCTCCCCAACCCCAACGTCCATGTCGCCATTGTCCGGTACCGGAAGTCGGCCGAGACCAGGGAATCGATTGGAGCGGCCCGCGAAAGCGCCATCTATGTGTAAATAGCAAACGAGAAAGCGCTTGTTCAGAACGTGTGGCTGGCAGTTGCTAAAAAAAAAAAAATAAATAAAAATAAATATCCTGAAAACTTTAGCGACGCAGACACCAGTTCCTGATAAGTGGGTACCAGGCAAAAACGAGGCTGACATTTGACCTGCTGATGCAAGAGCTGAACTCAGAACAATCATCGTCCTCATCTACCAATCAGTCCTTCATCCGATCGCTAACCGATAAGTGCAAAGTGCCTCTAGCAAATTTCAGAATTGAGAATACCTTTTCCTCATCATTTTTCCGGCCATTGATCTGAAACTAAAGGACTGGCTGGCTCTGCTTGATTCATTCATAAGACAGTCTCAGAAATCACTTTCCACTGTATTTTCGTAAATTTTTCAAAACATTCAAGCGTTGCATTCTTTTTGTTTTCTTGAACTGCAACAGATTTTTTTATTTCAGAACTAAGGAGTAAGTTTCAAGCTGTTCATGTTTCATTAAGGTTTACATGTGGTAAGATGGCTGCGTGGTGACCAGATCTAGACAGAAGGTTTGCACAGAGATACAATGGCGGCAATGAGTGATCCAGGTAACAGGCCTATCCAGTAATGTGAAAACTGAAAGAAGTTGTGCGGAAATAATCTCATCAGGGTTTGAGTTCAAGGGTAATATTTGGTTTTAGACATTAGAGTTAGGTTACATGGCTTTACTTGGGATGTTGGGTTCGGTTAGAAGGACAATATTTAACTCTAGTTTGATTTAGAAAGCTTTGGTTTTAGACATTAAGTTTAGGTTAATATTTGGCTTGAGATGTTTGTTTTGTTTGTATTGGTTTACAGACGAGTTTGATGACAGTTTATATTTACTGTTAGAAGAATTTTACAGACATTTGATTTCATAAACTTTCGTGCGTGCGTGCGTATTTTTATGTGTCTCTATTACAAATAAGTAATTTTTCCACTATTGTTATTTCTATTAATCTCTAATTCAGTCACTCAAGGTATGATATGAAATGATAAAAAATGGACAAAGTAGAAAAACCTGATAGCTTTTGAATTGTTTAACTATTGGCTTTCAATGAAAACCATTGAACAAAAGAAGACCTTGTTTATTCTAGCAATTGGGTATTGTTTGGCGTAAGTGTGTGTGTAAGGTCCTCCATTTCCTCCGTGACCCCTTCCCACCCCCGTGGTCTGTCACGGGCAGTCAGGTGCAGATATTATATACAGACGCCAATGAGGAAAATCAAAACAACTTACATCGGCCTCGGGCCAACAAAGTCGATGGCAAGCTTTACTGCTGCGGAAATGTCTCTAATGGAGTCCCAAGTGCCTTTCTGAGTCAGAATCCAAAAGCCGATCCATATTTTCCATTTTATCGTCTTCCCAACCAACTCCCTTCCCCCCCCCTACCCCACCTTCCTGGATCAGTAAGACTTGCTGAATTCTTCATTTCTTTCCGACAGTTCTCGACATCTTGCGTCGGCTGTCTGTTGGCAGGACCTGACATTAGCCGAGGAACAACCAGCCAGCGAGAGAAGATTTTCGTAGAAGTGACAGGACGGGCGGTTGATATGGGGATGAAGAGAACTAATGAACCGAAAGTAAGGAACGAGACAGAGACTTCTTTAAAAAAGAATGAAAAAAAGAAAGAAGGAAAAAAAAAATAACGGAATGAACGAACGAACGAACAAACGAACGAACGAGCATAGGTGAGACGTGGAAGAAGAGAGGGGTTAAGTAGGAGAAAAAAGGGACCAGAAATAGGATGTCCGAGGAATAATATATACATCAATGCAAAGGTAAACCAAAGAACGCTCAGCTTCATGTGTCCCATTTTAGTCCTTGTGTTCACGTTTTATATTATATTCTAATGTTACCTTTTTGCAGACACAAATTTCCTAAAATGGAAAGAAGTTTTGTATTTGTATCGTGTTAATACATAAGCATTTACCTACCGAGCTGTCGAGACCTAACGTTAGTAACATTAGGAAGAAGATGATTGCCCAGAACGTCGCCCCTGGAAGAGTGGAGATGGCTTCTGGGTAGACAACGAAGACTAGTCCCGGACCTGCGGACACAAATCTTGACAGTCAATCTTTGCAGTCCTACCTGGTCGGCCAACACTGACAGACATTTGGACAGTCGTTTCCCCCCTTTCCTCCCCAACTCTGCAATAAGGTTTTATTATTTATTGACAGACAGGATAGAATATCTGGGGGCGTCTGTTGGCTGCTTGTTTTGAAGACAACTTAATATCCTCTAGAATCTGTTTCAACACCCTAGCGGCCTCCTCCATGAGAATTTCGTCGGTACGGAGGTTTTGTCGAAAAGAGGTTGAGGAAAGATGAGTCTGATGAAGGTTTAGGTAGAGGAGGGTTGAGACATTTGTAAGGGGTCAGACAGAAGGCGTATTTGAAGATAACAGAATGTTGACCTGTTAAAATCATTTGTACAGAACTCCCCTTCATTCCTCAAGTTACTGGAGTTTCACTATCAAAAGGAGGAGTTTGCAAAATAACAGACTATTGTCAGCAGATTACTATCAATTTGAAGACAGAAAAGAGAGGAAGGCGGGACATACAAGAGAATACCACACACGTTCCCTCCCTCTTTACAAAGAAACAAAAGCAAAACCAACCTTCAGTGGCTACTTTTGAAATGTCTTTGTTTGCGCGATGTGCCATGTACCCCAGGATCATGAAGATGATGAAACCAGAGAAGAAGCTTGTGAGGCAGTTGATGGCACTTGTTATCAAAGCGTCTCTGAAACAGTTGTCAAAATAGAGGCTTGTACTTTACTGGAAAATAAGGTTTATTCTAAAGAAATTGTTACATCGGTTATTAAGGAATATTATGACAAATAAAATCTATGCCTTGAAATTAAACCCTACATTCAATTAGTAAATAAAGTCAATGCTTCATTTGTAAGATCTTTAGACTTTTGGTAGATAATGTGTACATTTCCGCCATTCTTAGTGTTTAAGAGATAACTAAGACCTATGTTTCATTAATAAATGGCCTACGATCCATTGATTAACACGGTATGTACCCCGCTGGTAAATAAAGTATATACCTTATTTGTAAATAGTGTAGATTTCATCAGTAAACAAGGTATCTATAGGTAAATAAGGTTCATTCTTTAGCAGTAAATCCGGAGAACCAGCGATGTTTCAAAGAGTATTTCTTCTTTTGTCTTCCATTAGTTTTTCACTCATCAACTTGAATGTCGTCACGGTCATCTTCTCCATTGTCTTTCTCCTTTCCTGAATTGTGAGTGTGTGTTTTACTTCTGAGTAAAATGCACTTTTATTTTACAATATTGGTGTTGATATTAACGAAGATAACTACCAACTCCTGTAAACAGGACATAAAGTTCACCCAAACAGAACGCACTTCAATGAATATCATCGACACATTTCTCACCCGCTTCCCCATAAATATTACCAGTGATCAGTAGTCGACATGTGGGATAAGAACCTCCGCAGTTCCAATGGGAAGCTTTCTCTTCTCCATTTGATTGTTCTGCATTATCGTTTGAAATCCGTCTCCGAGACGGGTCTAGAGTCTTGGACGGTTATAAACATAAGACTGCAACTCGTCTTTTTTGAGACACCATTTCAGCCAGTGACTGAAAGACCTCTCGGACATTCCAGAGCACGCGCCTGCTCGAAGGCTGATTTAGTCCCTCCATCCGACAGGCAATGGCTCCGCCATCTGAAAATTTGCTCCTTCTTCGACGAACATTCGTCACTTTTCTGTGCTCCATTAATCACAGGCGGGAGCACAGTGTGCGCTCACTCCGCTCTAGGCTGGAGAAAACATTCAACAATTTTCACCTTCTTCATGTCGTCTTGGACTTTTGGGATGACAAAAAGTTTATGCTCTCAGTTTGTCACAATGCAAAACCATGTGACGGGATGTTTCTTCTATATACATAAAAAGTTGCCTATTTCATGTGCAGAATTGTTAAAGAGCTAATTAAAGTTTTCTCAACAGGTGGTGGGAGAATGATGGCAAAAGGAAATAAACAACATTAAACAAACATACAAACACCACACACACACACATATTTGAACCAGCGTCCACCTACAAACAAGAAATAAAATCTCTTGACTCTGGCTGTGATCGCTGCCTGGGTCAGATTAAAAACACAGTAATTCCAGAAGTTCTAACTCTGAATTGTTTAAATTTTTTTAGTTTACACGACCCCTTTTCGATTCGCAAACAGGACAACCATTCCCTTTTCTAAACCACCTCTAAAATTTATTCACCCATCCGTTTCCACAGACATGCGACCATTTATTCATTCGTCCTTTCTAACCCACATTCACTATTAAATGGAAAACGAAAAACTAGGCAGAGAGCTAAACTAGCCTCAGAAGTTCCACAGTCATGGAGACCGTTAACAAAACCCTTAAAAAACAAATAAAAATCCAAGCTGAAATATCCTCTAGTCCCATCTCTAACCCCTCGGCACGTCGGGGGTAATAACTCTCGGACTATAGATGATCCTTACCTCCCCACGCTTACCTGTAAACATTATTATGGAAAGGATTGTAGCTGGAGAAAGCGAGCAGAACGCCGAAGCCAGGGCCCAACGAGAAGAACACCTGATGGGCAGCGTCAATCCAGACCTGTGCACAGAAAGCAATGACGTCAGGGCGGAAATTGAAATCATTCCCTACTATTAGTTGTCCCTTTCTCCTCACAGTGCAACACTGTCACCCATTCTTAGTTTTATTTTACGGCCAAAGTGAACACCATCGATCCATAATTAAGCCCTCGGGACCGCCATTTTGTTGGTGGGGTTGCTGAGCCCAGGAAGTTGTACGCCGCTCATTAAATGACGGTTATGGGCGCGTTAACCTGCGCCGTCATCTATACGATGTTCACGGTAACTGCACTTGACAGCAGACAGCGGTTCCGTCGTGAGGAGATGATACTTTCTCCATTATTTATGATGACAAGCGGCTGGAAATGCCAGAATGGTTTTTCGACCTTTGACTTCTTGATGGCATGCAGCATCGATTCTTTAATGATTCTTGTGAATATACCTGGCAAGCGAATACCAAACGCTGCCTTCTTACCTGTTTACGTCCACGGGAGATATTTATTTAGGTGTTCCTACAGGACTTATTTGTGAGTATAGAAGGAAGTAAGACCGGAAAAATAGAAGAGTTGAAAAGGGATTTTACCAAAGGATTTGGGCACTCTCTCTGTGTGTCTCTCTCTCACACACATACACTCCTAACAAACATACACACACACAAACCGAATACACACTCCCCTCCAGAAATAATCCCTACCCTATATATTTTTGTTGCTTGGCGCTGTCACCAGACCCTCCCTTGTGTTGGAATTGCCATCAAGTCTCCTAACGACCATAAGGGAGATAATGAGGCTATATTGTGGCGAATTACCAGCCACTTAAGCGGTGAATTTTCTCGAAACAACCTATTAACTTTGAAACAGATCATCAAGAAAGCAAAGGTCAGGACAGGGAGGATGATACGTGTAGCTGGCAACTGTCAACGTAGGTAGTGGCGATGATGATCTACTTCCACAGCAGACAACAGACTGCAAGTGACAGTTACACCAGGTAAACATCTCTCGAGACTACACTTAGATACTGTGACTGCAAAGCTGGTCTCGCGGTAAATACTGTGTTTGAAAGGTCCAACGGAGTCAAATATAAAAGCTCAAAGTTTCTGGTAGCTTCATACGAAATACAACTAGTTTCGTTTAGTCATAAACATGTTTAATAACTTTTTAAAATTATTTGTATTTACAAGATGCAACTAAATTCTAACAACTGACGTCACCAAAGACTTGAGCCAATCCGAGAATTTCGAGGATATGCAAATAGATAATTACTCAATTAGCCAGCTGACTTTTGAATGTTGCAGAAAATCTCGATTTCCCTCCCCCCCCCCCCCAAAAAAAAAAAAAAAAAAACAAAAAAAAAACCCCAAAAAACACCAAAAACTCCAGGTAAGAACTGTAATATTCAAAATCATTTATTTATTGGACAGATTTTGTCGCTCAGATTAACGGAATTTTTATAATGTAATAAATTAATTCATTTATTTAGTCCACTACGAGTCCTTCTCAGACGGATAGATTACCGAACTGGGTGGCGAGAGTTTACCAATGCTACACTTCATCGATTAGCTCCTCTACGACCGGAAGGTAGGTCAGTTAAGACAACCAGAACGGTAACCGACTGACCGTGCAAGTAATAGTTGACGACCTATTTGTCTCTATATGTCGACATATCACACATGTAATGGCAGGTGACTCATATCAACACAGATCGGTTTTTATAAAGGTGACATAAGTCAAAGGATGTGTGAAACTTGATGTACTACTCCTAGTATAATCGTTCGTCGTCGATTGGCTGAATGGCGTTGTACCGTGATGAACTGTGAAAAATCTAAGCCGACTTCGATTTCGGTGAGCAGGTGAAAAGTCTCGATAGAGATTTGACACCAAACCCACCTTCACTTCCCTCCGCCTCCATCCCGCTCAACCACACTCCCTGGCTACCTCCGGCCTTCGCTGTTATGTCGATTCTCCCACCCCACCCTACTCAACCCCACCCCCGCCCAGCGACACTTCTGTGGTCAATGAAGCGGTGCAACGATTGTGGTTTTTCATCAGCCGTAGTAACCTGCTTAGTCACGCTTCACTTGCGCTTGTCATTCTCTCTGTCTTCGACTGCAAGCACCCTCCGCGCCCTCCCTGCCTCCCTAACGAACATGCGCACACCTCGTCTGGCGCTTCATCCCACCCTGTCATTACAGGGGAAGGGCAGAGGTCCCACACACCACGACGGGTGTTGGTTGCCGCTTACAGCTAAATAGGACTCTAGGGATGATGATGATGGATGATGATGATGATGAGGAGGAGGAGGAGGAGGAGGAGGAGGAGGAGGAGGATTGTCGTAGTTGTCTTTGCATTAGTGTTGTCATGGTTAGACTGACGCTTGCCTTATCGCGTTATCGTGTTTTTTTAAATTAAACACAGACAAAAAACTGCACACCTGCACGCGGACACACACACAAACAGTGAATAATGGAAGATTTCGATACATCGCATACATATTTATAGCATCGTGATCAAGCGTGACCGTGTCTGTCCACAAGGCTAAACCTTTTTTTGAAGAAAGGAGATATGTTTACGGTTTTCGCAGCTTTTAAGGCCCCTTTAAAATGTCAAGCAGACTTTATTACGTAGCCTTGAAACCCTTTTCTAGAGATGGATTAGAGTGTCATCGCTCGGCCTGGCGAGAACACTTGCAGCCCTAGCTCTGTTATGAGAAACCATCAAGCTCCATTGTAATCTCCCATGAATGAATTCCTTTCTAACAAGATGAAAACGTCGATGTGTTGAAGTCATTAGTAACCGATATGAACAATGCACTGTTCTCATGAATCCAGTTACCTAAAGCAAGAATTTAAAAAGGATTTTAATCAAAATGAACAAAACGAGAACCATAGTCGTGCATAGGAAATGAAATACACTCACCGCAGGAGGATCTCTTCAAGATGAAGATGAATTAAATGTTAAAAATAGCTTGTTCGCGAGTTTGTGATACCTAAGGAAGTAGACTGTGATTATTTTTGGATAAAGTTCTCACCTCTGAGTTCTGAAGACGAGCGAATGACGGAAGCAGGTAATATTTTACGCCCTCGGCAGCACCAGGGAGGGTTGCCCCCCGGAAGAGCAGGATGAGGAGGACGACGTAGGGGAAGAGGGCGGTGAACCACACGACCTGGCGACACAGTTCAGGTACATGTGCACGTATAAGGCAGCAGATGGATGATAAAAATAGGAGGCCGATGGAAGTAGTAAGGTGAGGGAAGATGGAAGAAGGAAGTAGAAGTAGAAAGTAGAGGGAAGCATGGAAGTAAGAAGCAGATGAATGCAAGATGGAAGAAGGAAGTAGAAGTAGAAAGTAGAGGGAAGCATGTAAGTAAGAAGCAGATGAATGTAAGATGTAGACGGAAATAAGAATAGACAAAAGTCGACGAAAGTACTGGTAGAAGTCAAAACAAAGGGACGGTGAATGGGGGAAGGGGACGTAATAGCTCAAAAGAGAGAGAGAAAGAGAGAGCTATGAAAATATAAGAGGCAGGACTGTGAAAAGAGAGGAGTATGCAGACAACGATGAGAAACAAACCCTTGACTGACAGACATGTACGCAAGAGAAGATACAAACTGTCAAAGAGACGAAGAAAGGACAGAAAGAGAGATGTAGGAATAACAAGGACAGGAATGGGGAAGAGGACCGAGTGCAGAAAGAGCGAGAGCAAGAACGATATGGCAGATAATAATGTAGGAGGATGGACAGAGGAGAGAAGAGGAAAAGATAGAAAGGAGGGACCCGTCAAGAAAAAGAGAGAGGGGGAAGATAGAGTGAGAAGGAAATAGAGGACGGGGAGGAGAAAAGGAGAATAAACTAGAGGAGGCGTGTATCGAGGGGATGAAATGGGAGAGAACCTTTCCTGATGTGTGAATTCCTTTCCAGAGGCTGAAGTAGCAGATGAGATAAACGCCCAGCAGACAAAGGACGAGTTGCCACTTGATTTTGCCCACTTCAAATATACCATCACTTTTATGCAAGGACAACATTCCGCGCCTGTAAGACATACAGCCATGACGTCACTTCCTCTTACTACTGCTCGGCCGCTTGATTTTATTTATATAAATAAACATTTTGATGAAACATATACATACACCTTGAAAAAAAATACACACTTTATACATATATACGTGTATGATATATATAAATATATATAATTTCGTGTAGTTTTATGTAGAAAAATAAGAAAATGTAAGCAAATACATTAAAAATCTAAAGGTATGCCATTTGATGTAACTGTATTTAAATAAATATATTTCCAAAATTCTCTTACTCACCGTTACTTTATTTTCAAGTTATATTTCATCAACTTCCTGAACTAACCCCTGACTCACCACTCTTTGTGTCCCTCAAATGAATAAAGCATGTACTAGCTTCTTCAAACACTTCCGCAGAAACGCAGTTAAAAGACAAATAAAGAAAAAAAAACATAACAACAAGTCAGTTCTAGTAATTTAAAAGCCCTGTAGACTACTTGTCAATAAAGGCAAACCCTTGTAAACCATTGTTTCTAAATATAATGCTTCTGAGAGCCAGGTCAAGGGGGCAGTAAGCCTCGTAATCAAGTAAACAGACTCAAACACAAGCCCTCGGACCCTGCCAGCCACTGGAAACAATAGAGAAACACTTCAGCCACCCACCACCAAGATTCGAAGGCCGCAGTCTCACATTCTCACATTGTTCTCATCCCTCCAGCAGACTTTACAGTTGGATTCCCTGGTGCCTACCAGTGGGTGAGCGTTGTTAGGAGACTATCGTCGTTAATAGCCTGATAGTCCGAATTAACACGTGCGTGAAATATAATGAAGCGAGGGAACTAGAAATGCTAATAAGTCTGTTTTCCTTCAAGCAAGCGGAAAATTTGACATCAGAACATTTACTTCAGGTTTTTCTCCATGTGGAAAATAGCGTTGTTATTATTGTTATTGTTATCATCCTCATCCTCATCATCATCATCGATGATGTAGGCATTGTATGCCGATTGTTGTCTTCAAAATGAAGCAGCGTTGAGCGGTGCAAACTTTGTCACAAAAGCCGTTAAAATTTTGCAGAAATATTTATTTTATTTCTTGCATGTTTGTTACAACTGATAGTCACATTTTCGACTTATAATGCGTCTTTTTTTTTTTTTTTTTTTTTTGAGGGTTAACAGGTATTAAGCGTCGACATTAATAAGATGTCTTAAAGTGGAACCTTATTTAAGTTGAGAAGGAGGAATTGGTATTTTATACTCAGGCTATATCACGGCAAAGCAGCCAGCCCTGTAAACAAATGCCACACTCAGAGAAAGAACAGCGTGTCCGAGACAAGATGTGAACCCAGGACAGCAAATCCTCACTATATTGATAACAGGCGCTAGCCGATGAGCCAGCGGACCGTCCCTAAAACTTTTGGGTATTCTCATCCACTTTAAAAAAAACTATTATCTCAGCATTCACACAAATATTAGTGCCCCACATGTTGAAAGCAACTAGCTTGCACGTGCATGACGTCAGACTAGTGCAGATGTCCGCTGTACGCCATACATTTGTACTTTTAACCAATTTCAAAATGAAAAAAATCATTGATTTTAGCACGCGCACGTAGTTTTTTCCAGCGGAAAAACAACTCAAGTGCAGGTTTGTTGAAGGAACAATGCTTACAGACGGCAAAATGCCTCATTACACGTGTGCCACAAAAATCTTTTCCCGACCGAATGTGGAATGATCCGAAATCGGACCTGGATCCCCATTCAAACCCTTTAGCACATCAATGTGCCAATCAACAAAAAGATTTGAATTACATAGTCTGCTCGTTGCTGACTCCGTTTTTTTTTTTTTTTTTTCTTTTTGGGGGGATGGAGAGACTAAAAGCTGGCCGGTGAAATATGAAACACGATGCATTGAAACCTGCCTTCGCAGCACGTGGGCTCGTGCCGGCCCGGTGGTCGGGTGCGGGGACGGGTATAGTAAATACCTTCCGACCAATTAAACAGCGGCGCGTCGTGCCAAGCTTCACTGACGCCTGCTGTAGGCCCCTCTTAATGATCAATGAAGCCTTGGCGGGCACTTCCCAATTTATTATTTCTTTTTTCATTTCATCGCCATGGTTCCTCGAGTGCGTGAAAAATGAGTTCCTGCGTTATTCACAGTTCCAGAAGCCATGCCTGTCATCTTGGAAGCAGCTGCTAATACACTCGTCAAAGTTCGACAGGCTGTGGTCGAGCAGACGACTCGTGCACTGGGTTTGGGCAAACTCCATTAGGCTGCTTACGACGGTAATAAATACTCAGCCTGAGTACTTCTCTGTCCTGGGCTTGTAGTTATGAAAGCCTGTTTCACGCAGCCTTTAACCCTACCCTGAAGTTCTGATGGGCTAACCGGTGTTCGCTTACTCGGGTGGGTCTCCCTAAATCATTTTTTCCAGCCGGTAAGTTATCGGAGGTGACCCTTTCTGGTGATCTTTCTCTCATCTATGGTAAATATGGCAGAGATTGTAACTGATTTCGTTCAACCGAAGCCAACACTGAATTATTCGAACTAACAAATATAATGGTACTGAACTGTTCGATAATTTTTTTTTCATTGAGTTCATAATCTGAGAGTAGCAGGTGCTAAATAAAAGTAAAGGTAAACTTTGTTGTTTTCTCCGCTGGTCGTTGTTTTCGAATGAAATTTTGATTTTTGTCATCTAACGCGTGCACGAGGAACAATGTTTGGTCAGACTGAATAAATTTTACTTTCCGTAGCTTCTTGCTTTTTTTCTATTTTCTTTTTCTTTTTAATGTTTCTCTTTTCAGCTGTTTCATGCCACACCCTCTAACCCTTTTCAAGAATTCCCGCTATAACGGTCGGTTAGGTAAGGTAACCTTCCTAGTGGCTCATGAATCGGGATTTAGTCTGTCTGTCGGGATAACTTAACCAGGTAGTTTCTTACCCAGGTTGGAGCACTTTCACCCAAAGGTAAATCACCCGTGTTCACGAATACGAGTCTTGCGGAATGTATCAGAAACCTGGTCTAAACTCAGCGGAGGCAACTCTAAGCCGCTGAACTGAATTCTTATATTACCAGATTGTCCTTAGTTAAATTAAGATGACAAGGACTTAGTAAGCTCGATTGTACAGCAGTAGGTAGCTGGTGTGAACTCTCCTCAGGCCTCGATAAAAAGAAAACTTCTCCCCTACAGCCCACCAACAGCTGTCCAGATCCCATAGATAGAGAGATTGAAACAGCAATAAATAAAAAATACGTTTCTTTAAAGTTTTGACGAAAACACACACATACACACATACACGTACGCGCATGCACGCGAAAGAAAGGAGAATTTTCACGCATGAAGCAGACTGTCGCATCGGTTTCATCGGTTTGCTTTGTTTTCTCTACTAATTACCTAAAATTACTCTTTCAGCAAGAGCAGGAAACCGTGAAAGTGGCGAAGAACTTCTCTTTGAATTAAATGGCTCTGTCTCCATGTTAATAAAGATGAAATCGTGAATCTCCTACAGACGCCCACAGTCACACACAAACTAAGCCACGAATATCACCTGATTCCCCGATTTTCAACTTTCAACAAGCGCTCCGCTGTAAGAAACCTGCTAAAAGCTGATTGGATGTTGCCGTAGGTCACCGACTTTGATGACATACCCTTATTGCTGGCAGATTTACTACAAACCACACTGTGTGTTCATGTTTACTAGTAAAGATAAACTTTACTTGGAACCTCCAAACCCTCCACCTCACCCTTAAACGAAAAGTCCTAGAAGCACACTCACTCAAAGTATTCCTGCGCCGAGGACCGGAAGCTGTCCACCTCACTGAAGTTAGCTTTGGTGATGTTGTACGTCACATCCGCTACTCCCACCACCGTGACGTTCACCTGCGTGACGTTTGTGACGTTGGCGTCGATCCTGCCGTCGTGGCACAAGTGTGTGTTCCAGTCGTTGTCGCAGGAGGTCCAGGGCAGGTCGGTGGTAAAGGAAGCGAAGAAGAAGTGGAGGCACCAGGCGATGACAACGTTGTAGAAGAAGTCTGTGTAGAAGGCGATCAGCACCACGGCCCACCCGATACCTGTTAGAGGACACAAAGCTACGTCACCAACCGGAAGTTCAGTCTGTAGGTAGCGATTTGTCTATCATCCCTTGCTCTGTGAGATTCTAGGAGCATCCGAATTATCACCAAAGGTAATCAACTTCCTGAAAGACGTGTTAGTCAACCACCACTACTGTGTGCGTCAAGAAGGGCGGCAGAGCAAGTGGTTGCATGTAAGGACATGGGTCAAACAAGGAAGTGTAATGTCATCCTTCCTCTTATGGTCATCGACTGTCTAGTGAGAGCGACTGGAGACAAATCAAGAGAAATCCTATAGGGACTGACAACCTGAGTGAAGATTGCGACTTTATGGACGACATTGCTCATTTTCGCAAACTTGAAGGAATATCCCGGAAACGACAGACAGGGTCAACCAGGCCACAAAACGTAGGATCGGGGGGGGGGGGGCTATTACAAATCTGAAAATATACAAATCAAATATATGAGTTCAACTGAACCCAGGACCGAAATGAATGGAAGAGATTCGTTGGTACTTTTATGTTTCAGTCCGATGGTAGGGTAATTTCTGTAGTGTGTGTGTGAGAGAAAAGAGAGAAAACGAAAAGTATGAGAGTGAAAGCCAGAGTCCAAGACAGCATCCAACTAAATGGAGAAGAGATTGAGGAAGTTGACAGTTTCTCCTATCTTGGGTCCAAAATGTCAAACACCGGGGATGCGGAGGTGGAGATTCGAGCCCGACTGGCGAAAGCCAGCCAGGCCTTCGCCTCACTCAGGAGCACATGGAAGTCAAAAAACATCAGCCAGAAGATCAAGCTGAGAATCTTCAAGTCAAATGTGATCAGCACCCTCCTTTACGGATCAGAATCTTGGAAGATGACCAAAACCATCAGTAACAAGCTTGACGTCTTCCAAAACAGATGCCTCAGGCGCATACTTAACATCTTTTGGCCAAACACCATCACCAACGAAGAACTCCACCGAAGAACTGAAACCGAGTCCATCACCACGCAGGTTCAACGAAGGCGTTGGCGATGGATTGGACATGTGCTCCGCCAGCAGACAGCAGACCTTTCCAGAGTCGCCCTACGATGGACTCCAGACGGCCGAAGCAAAAGAGGCCGCCCAAAGGAAACTTGAAGAAGAACAGTGGAAAGGGAGATGAAGGGAAAGGGCTGGACATGGGGTCACCTAGAGCGGGTTTCAGCCGATCGACATCGGTGGCGGACTCTGGTTGAGGCCTTATGTGCAACCTGATGCACGAAGAGGAATAGATAGATAGATAGTGTGTGAGAGAGAGACAGAGAGAGAGAGAATATCGTAGTATGATTTCATTTTTGACAAACAGATGAGACTTCCAGATTCATCTTTCAAATAACTAGACAGAACGCAAGAACAACATTCAGAAACTGATTACAACTGGTCAGGTTTGGTTTAAACAGAAAACAGAAAAAAACCAAATGCTGGCGTCTGCACGCGGCTTTCACATGTTTCGCAACCTTAGAAATCCCTAACCCTGAACTCCTCGAGAACATTTCGGTCGCAATGACGTCTGGGTAGGGTGTTAAAGCATTTTCATCCTTTTTACATTCATGAATGTACTCGTCAGTGTTAGACAGTCAGTTTGTAAGTCTTTTTATGAAAAAATATGGTGATACAATCGCTGATGCAATCCCAGACCCTGACCTGTTACAGCGTTCAGCAGTGCAGAGTGCGCACTTTACGATGGGAGGAGGAATTGGACCGCTTTCACTTGAAAAGTTTTTTTTTAAATCACTCAAAAAAAAAAAAAACGGTTTCCCGTCTACTTTAAGCGGACGTTTTTCACAGACCCTCCCTTAGAGTTCATTGGGCGTGTGACGCGGCATTGACACATTTTCTTACTCAAGGTGCATTCTGCAGCCGTTTCCCCCCTTTCATCTTTCTCTCATTTATCACGTGACTTAAGGGTGGCCTCCCCTGCTGGGGAGCGGCTTCACTGCCGAGACTGACTTACGGTGTGGGGAGACAAACGTGGCTCAGAAGAAACCGCGCGTTTTGAAAGCGACATATTGGTCCGAAAAAGGGGCGAGTAATTCCCAGGAAATGAGGAGTGACGAGCGACCCCTACGGAATTGCGGGCCTTGGCGCGGGTCATTCATTAAGGCAATTCTGGTGACTGTCGCGGAGGAAGATGGCCTACGGTGCCCCGGTCCTCTCCGGCCACTTCACTTTTTACTCCTCCGCCGGAAGTCAGTGCGCGAGGAAAGAAAGAGAGAATAAAAGAGAAAGTGAGAGAAGGAGAAGGCCAATCGATGGAGGCGCTTTCCTTGCTCGACAGAAGCCGGGGGTCGTTACCGTGTATCGCGGTCCCCGTGAAAAGGTGATGTAACGATTTTATGGCGTGGCCGAGCGTCCTCACCGATGGAGGACAAGTGTGAGGTAGACTCGGGACCACGAGTGAAGACCTCAGGATGCGATAGAGGGCGCTGCCAGTGAAAGGCTCTAGATAATGTCCAGATCTATGATCACAAAGAGGCTTAAGGAGAGACAACTCGCTGTGGGAAGGGGGAACGAGTAGTCTCCGCAGGCTCACATCTCGCTTTACCTCGTGCCTGGGATCACGTGCACGTTAACAAAGCGTGGCGTCTACACACTAACTGATGACGTCAACACATCAACTCATGTCGTCGATATACAGCCTGGTGATGTCTATGCACATATATTTAATAATGGATTTATAACAACAACAACAACAACAACAACAACAACAACAAAACAAACAAAACAAACAGGTCTATAAGCAAACTGATGAGATGGGAACAAACGCGCTGCTGATGTCTACTCACAAGTGAACCTGAGTAGGTTGGTGCGTATGTCACTGTGCAAGTCCTCGTCAAGTCAAACCTGACCTTATTAATGTTGTAATAATATAAATAATTTAAAGAGATTATTACGAAAAAGATTGCCGATTTGATAAGCATCAAGACATCACAATAATCAACATTTGTTTTGTCAAATAAAGGAAACACATTCAAAGCCTTTGTACGTTTTATCGAACTGATAAATAAATAAAACAAGCAAGTCTAACGAGTTAGGTTTAAGCGCTGAGAGACAGACACCACCATCTCACCCTTAAAGAGAGGACAGATGTTGGCCCAGCAAGTTATGGCCCCTGTGCGATTGAACTGCCCCAAGGCCAGCTCCATGTAGAAGAGAGGAATGCCTCCCAGCAGCAGCATCATCAGGTAAGGAATCAGGAAAGCGCCTGCAAGTCGCAAACAAAATGTCTTGGCATACCTTGGCTTCTCTAGCTAGTTGTGTTTCTTTTGGACCAGAACAATGTCAGTTGATTATCAAATCTGTATTTACACACAGGAAGGACAATGTCAAAGATAAACACAAATGAAGCATAGGTACCTCCTCCATTTTTATAGCACAGGTAAGGAAATCGCCACACGTTGGCCAGGTCTACGGCAAAGCCAATCACAGAGAGAAGAAAGTCGATCTTCTTGGCCCAAGTCTCTCGGCCATCACCTTCACTTTCTGATGTCCCTCCTGTGTGGGGGAGCATGGTGATCTCCATCTTCTGCCCGTCCTTCAGCATGAGTGTTCTCTCCATGGCCCCATCCAGTTGCTTCTCTGGAACAAACAATAATGAAAAGTAAAATAAGATTTTTAACACCGACACGACAGAGAAGTCACAGACAAACAATGGAGGATGTTCTGACGAGAGAGAGAGAAAGTACGACAATCAAATCGAACATTCAATAGGATTTTCTTCCTGTTGTTGACAGTCTCTTTACACCTGCCTTTTCTAGACCTAATTTTTATGTAACAACATGGTAAGCAGTTAAGTTAATTTAATCCCTTTGCAACGACAGTTACATCAGTCACGTGACTTTGTCTCACCGTCATCACCATCAGAGATATTCGCTGTCACCTTCATGTCATCAGTTCTTTTAAAGGTGTGAGAAACTCGTTTTTCCTAAGTTGGTTGGTGGAAGCAGCGACATCAACCACACATTCGTTGGTGGAAGCAGCGACATCAACCACACAGCTGACAAAGGCGGAGACGACGACAGTTTCCCCGGCACTGACAGCCCGGGTATGTACCCGAGAACCTCCCCGGCAAAGACATGACGCAGACGGCAGAAATCACACACGTATGCGCGCTACATACAGCTTTCAACTCGATAAACAAAGTTCACGAATCCATAAAACAACAAGCACAGAACAAAACCGTTTAGTGCAGCCGGCTTGGGGGGGGGGAGAGGTGAGGGGTTGGGGTGGAGGATGGTAGGAAGAGAGAAGAGCGGATAATGAGGGAGAAGAGTGTTGCTTGAATGACATTTGCCGACAAACGGCAAGGCGACAATAAAGTAAAAACCATCCTCCAGGGCACGCTCTCTTCATCGAAGAAATCGTTGTCAGAGTAACATACGACCAGCGCCACATTGATTGAGTCCGAGCTACCTGCAGCTCCACAGTCACAAGAGCTGTTTGTCTGTTGGAGATGAGAACCTCCACAGGTGAAAGGTGTACCACAAGCAAACACCCCCTCTTCTTCTTTTTCTTCAAAAATAAAAAATAAAAAACTTACGAGGGCTTTTGGGGGGAAAAAATGTAGCAATAATCTCCTTTTTCAAACTCCCCCAGCGTCCAGGAGATATTTCGTTATAAACCTGTGGAGTGGATTTATCCTTTAAAATGTTTAGTTTAGTAAAGGATAATCTATCACAGTTACTCAGCCAACAACTTTTCAATTTTTCATTTTGAAAAAACAGACAAGGAACAGTTAAAGGGGGGTTAATGAGGTTAGGTTACAAGATGGAGCGATGACATCATCCAAGAGCAAAGCTACAGCCGATGCCAGACCTGGGAACAGCGGTTTATTCACGACTCGCCCTTGACCTCTTTCCGTGGACAGGTGAGAATGTCCGGAGAGCTTGTTGAGGTTGAAGGGGTGTGAGGGTGTTATTAAATTATATCTGGGGAGTCGGTAGCTTGTCGTGAACTTAGCACTGATGTCAGCCAAAAAAACTGTGCATAGCTGACAGGTTTCGTACACCATTAATACATTCTTTGTCAACATAGTTTTACGAATATATTTTTATTTTTTTGACCTAGCAAACCCATCTTTTAGAGAGAACGTATGAAAAATTCTCGAAGAAACTGATGCTGACTTGAGCAGAACAATTTATTTCTAAAGTGTGGTTGATTCTTTCAGCACACACAATATTCTAGTTTGGTGATTACACAGCGAATCATTGAGATATAATGACTGAGTGTAAAAGACAACAACAACAGCAACAACAAAAACCCCACCGAAAAAACCAATCTGCTATTCCGTGATAAGCAACTGTCATCCCCGGTGGCCGTAGTAATGAAGTAGGGAAGATTCTTCCTCGAGTTAATCACTAGAGATTGACAAAAGAGTGGTTAATCTGCTAGACCAAAATATTTAACCAGCATTGAAGTTCATAACAAGGGAAGGTCACCTGACCGATTAGGATTACAATGCGAAGCAATATAAGCGGAAACAGTCACGTGACATAAAGGTAGCTTGTAACAATGTCCTGGTCTCTAGCCATGAGTTCCAGGGACTGCCTATGTCTGTAGCTGGCTACCTGTCCCTCCATCCACCTGCAGAAACTGGTACCTGATTTATTGGGGGAGGTAAAGGCGGCGGAAGGAGGGGGCTGGTCTCTGCATTTGATAGTCCTAGACACGGTGAACCACTTGCGTGCACACTTCATCCACGCTCTCTCGAGTATGGAAACCGTTACCTATTCCAGAATTAAGTACACCTTTTGTTGCATGGAACTTTCTATAAAAGCCATTCAAGTTGAAAGAAAAGGATAAAATTCGGACAACTTCGGGTAGATTAGACATAAGCCAGTGAAAATGATGGGGCTCTCTCTTTTTCTCTCTTTTACACCGGAACTTCTTGGATCACGTGACCTGGGTCACAGAAGTCCATTAGTGACCTGAGCTCGCGTTTGAGCAAAACCTCGGAGGTAGTCGCGTGCGTCATGGCCACAGTCCTCGATGTCAAACATCCTCGGTCCTCATGGCCACGGTCCTCGATGTCAAACAAAACCGTCTCTGCTTCATTGTTCACGTGACGTGTGAAAGAGCGCGTGCACAAACAAGCCGGGTTGCTTCGACCAGAAGTGCACTGAAGCAAGACAGGTGGCTGGCAGGAGATATCACGTGACCACAACTCCTTTCCAGGCTGATGTGCAGCACGCAGAAAAAAAAAAGAACAAGGAAGCAATAGTTTCAGATGATGTTTGCTTGATTGGGACAACTGAAGCATTTTTACGTTTTCGCTTGTTCCCACCCTCCTTGTTCTTTTGGGTAATGCTGTTAATAGAACAAGTATTTATAAAAAATAGAATAATTGCTTTCTCTGTGAAAATGTGGTTCAATGAATATTACTTCAAGGGCGTGCACCTTGCCGGTCAATCAGACGTTTTACCTGAAGGATGCGGCGATGCAGTGGCTTTGCATTTGTTACCAGAGAGGGATTGGGTTCGGATCTCGTCTTTGGCAATGCATTTCTCTCTAGACCTGGCACCATTTTACTGAGGCAAGACTTGCTCTTAATGTAGCTGTAGTTGCTCACTCTTCGGGGGGTGGCGGGGGGAACCCTCGATAATCAACCGGCTATAAGACTGGCAAAGGAGGACAAACAAACAGACAGAAATGTAGACTCCTTGCATAGGATTTTTGTTGATTTTTTTTTTTTTTTTTTGGCAAGCCTGTCGTGGACTTGTAAAATGTCTCGTGCTCAGATTTCTGAGTAAAACGCTAACTCTTTTTCAAGTGTTATCGCCTTTAAATAACTGCACGGCCAGTCCTGTGCTAACAACATTTTCTGATTGGTCCCAGGGTGAGAGCTGACCTTCATTACTTACTATCACAAGACTAAAGTGTGTTTGTTCCACAAAAGGCAACATGCATAGTGTACATCACCATTGAAAAGCAGTCCTCTCTTTTTTTGTAAAAACTCATCTTTCATTAAAGTCTATGTTTATCTAGACGCGGCGAAACGTGTGATGAGGGAATCGGGGAGGAAGGAGGTAGGGGATCTGCCATGAAAATGACTTCGAAGCAAAAGAGTTCCCATGTGCCGGAAATAAGTGTCACCATTATGTCGACGGTCATGCCCCATTAACCCTTTTGAGAACAGGTTTAGTGTTGAAAATAAGGTACATAAACGGAGGGTTTGGAGGAATAAATCGTTCAGTTTCGCGGAAAAGGGTTTTTCTCTTATCAGAATGTTTATCCAAGAAGTAAATATCACGTGATCGCTGGGAAATTTGATTCCCCTGCAAACCTGACCAACTATGAAGCACTTATTTCACTAAGTAAAGCCGGAGGCCCACTTCCCACTAGGTGGTAGAATACTTGGACTAAAGCGTGACGCACACAGTGCGAATTTTGTTTTTCTTGTTTTGTTTCATGCCAGAAATGAAGACCATATCATGGAGATTGTAGCTCCGCGTGGTCATCAGCGTGGACTATGTCTGACGAATCCTACTCTTCTTTTCGTCCTGCATGAGTACCCAATGCACGTAGAAGTGAATTCTGAAGAACATCTCATAGCGATGATGTTTTGCTACTGGAAATACTGCAGACCCTTGTGGATCATGTCGGCAAAACAAGTTTTCTACCCACGTGATCGCGAGTTCGCTAGCATCCCGTCTGTTATTTCCTACTTAGGTGGAAGACTCCGGTCGACCAATAAAATAACTGTTGAAGTCGAAGTAGCTTCGCGCTTCAGTGGTCCAGACATCTTCTGTTGCAGCAGCTTCTGGTGGTGCTGAAACTGTTCAGGTATTGAAATGAAAGAGAACCAGATTGATTTTCCACGTGCCGACCCCGTGGATTTTTTCTGAACTTCATTGTATTCGAACCGCTGGCGGCTATCTGTTGAGGGCAGGTCCTCATGTTCGTAAGCATTTCTATCAGACAATTTACGATTTTTTGTCCATTTTTTCCGCTTTCTCATTCCTGGAGTATTGTCTTCTCTTTCTGTCGCTAATGCAATCATCTTTGATTCCCGGGTCCAACGTCTCTCATACTAAGAACGAGAATCTTCTTTGTATTTAACTGAGTCGTTCACATAGTACAAATGACAGGGTCAGTGTCTTTCAACGTTGCACTTTAATTTCAGAGCGAAATGAGTTTAAATTATCGTGTTAAATCATGTTAAAATCCCGACGAGGGCATTATTGTCTCCTGCTAATAATGTGGTGGTTGGTCTTTCATTAGTTTTTTTCTTTCTTTCTCCATGAACTTCATCATACACTAAAGGTCTAAATATCAGCTGTCGTATAAAGTGTTCGACAGGTTTGTAACTTCGAGATCTCAGATGCTGTCGTCTGAAACATTCCTCATTGGAAACATTGTTAGAGATAACTGGCGTCAATGACCTCCCGCCTTCCTCGAAATGAACAGATGGACACAGCACTGTATGATACCATGGCGACGAGTTTATAAACTTTGGCAATTCTAATGTAAAGACGGTCTCTTGGAGTGAACAAAACACTTTTTTAGCTGGAAGAAGGGAAAAAAAGAGATTAATGGCGCCTGTTGTTTTTGTGGCAAGGCCGTGGACATTCTGCTGGCCATGTTTACTGCTCGCAAATGTAGTAAAATAATTCCAAGTTTCTTGGAGAATATTTTCCTAAGTGACAGACATTTGCGCATGTGATGTGCTCATCTTGGGTAATTCGCCATAGCTATTTTAGGACAAGTTGTCGGGGACAACATGGTCTGAGAATACAGACATTATTCTACTCACGTTTTCAGGAACATAGGCTTAATATCTCGTGCACACACGCAGGCTAACACACACTCACACACACATGCACGCAGTCAGTCACACGGACTCACAAAAAAATCTCACTCACGCACATATGCAACAAGATGCCAAGAAAAACTCATTCACCCACTCACCACTCACTCACCCACTCACTCACTGACTCCCTCACTGACTCCCTCACTAGGCCAAGAGAAACAGAAGCAAGACCTTCAGAAAAAAGTCTGGGTGGTGCACAGGCCCTGTCTTCTGGGCTCCGGCAGTGAGATCATTAACAGACTGTTAACAGTCTCGAAGAAACTGCATGACACGGTTTGCCCATCTGTGGGTTACCCTGATCAATGGAGCAATGATGAAATAATTTACGCTAAGTACCCCTTTAGCCGGCGCCTCTCTGCTTGACAGCCTCAGTCGCTACCCTTTCACCAGCTGCCCCTTTGCGCGTTTCCTCTGGAAATACCCGTCCCCACGAGCTAACCCTTCTTCCCACCCCACCCGCAACCCCCTCGCCTGAATCCCGACATGCTCCTGTCTTGCGAGTCATGAAACTTTTTTTTCTCGCCTTTTCTCCCCCAGTCAGCAGCCCCATCCTCCTCCCCCTTTCTTTTACTGCTATACAAAGTCATTTTCGTCTCGGGGGAGAAGCGAGTGATTGGGTTATCCACCTTTTGCAGGTCCTCAGTCTCAGTTCTCTTATGTGGACCAACTACCTCCTGCAGTTCTGTCCCCTGTTTGCGCTGGGTATTTCCCCCTGGCGCACAGAGCTTCACGCAGCTCCAGTCAGCAATGATCGCGTATTAACATGACAAACACAGAATAATAAGGGTTCGTGAACGAGCACAAAATGTTCAAAAGCTTCTACCGAAATTTTTGTAAAGCTGGAGAGAAAAAAAAAAGGCAGGGGGTGGGGGAGGCTGGGCTGGGGGTGTGCCGGAGTAGGCAAGAAAACCAGAGGACTGCTACACCTGCTCGACAGGTAACGGCTTCATTTAAAATTCAAAGATGCGCGTTAGGTTCACGGTCGTCACCGTTGGATCTCAGGTGAGCATTCGCAAGGTGAGCTAAGATAAGAGCAGGGAGATAAAGTATGCATGGCATGCAAACCCCACACCCCTCCACCCCCAGCAAGCAACAAGCACCCACACATACACACACACAGACAGACATAAATACACACAAACCTCACGAGTAGCTAGCTAAAGGCACACGTGTTCTTTTTCTTTCTCTCTCTCTCTCAGAGCACGCATTCTTGTTATTATGCACACTTTTTCCTTTTTCTTCCTTCACTCTCTTTCTTTCTTTTGATCATGAGCACCTTAAACACAAGTATGCAGAAGTACGCTCAGATGAAACGATAAAGAAATAGAACGTCCACTGTTTCCTAAATTTCTAAGAACTATTTGTCCTTTTTTCAGAAGACAATTTAATATGCTACCAGCATCTACTGAATCTTACTTTGATTTCAGAACTAAATCGTTTTAATCGGTAGTGATTCGTTGCTTATCGTCAGTCAACAGCCAAGAAAGAAACTTCGACAAACATTTTACAGCTGACGATAGCGAAAGTATTTAACGGCTGACAAAGTTGTACTGAGATGTTACCCACGGAGAGGAAACTAGAGAAGACAAAGAACGGCCCAGTAAACACGTCGCCCTGTGATACTCCAAGTCTGAACACAATGTCATTTTACATCTTCTTTTCCTGAGCAATGCGTCTGGGATTACAAGAGATCGTTCGGTCATGGAATGGTCCTTTCGTCGATTGACCTTTCTCTTGTCGATTTTAAGGTTTGTAAATAATGTTTCTTGGTTTTATTATCATGTCGTTTTTTCCTTCTGTCAATTCCTTGAGCCGTGAAAATGCCAAATCCCCGTGCAAAGCGAAAATCTATAAGGTGGGTTTTTTCCTCTCTAGTTCCAATGTCTTCTAAAGCTTGAACGCCAATGATTAGCGCTCACTCTCATAGTCAGACGACATTTTGTGGAAATAGTCGTTTCATCAGACAGTCGGAGAAGTACTTGCGCTAAAGGGGTATCGATAGAGACATAGACCTGGGTGAATAGCAGCCAGAGTTTCTCGTCGTTTCCTCGAGACTTTTTCCAACAGCTATTAAAACCCGGATGAAGCTTTAAACGTGCTTGCTTACGTCACTACTCCTTGTCTCGTGGCGTCTCGTCCTCGCGTCACAAGCATGCGGGCGCCATCTGGCGACTTTATTTCTAATTGAAAGGAGTAAGTGTAGTCAGATTTTCTCTACGCCTTGCTTTTACAAAAATAAAATAAGTGTTGTCGAGGAAACAAAACATAAACAGGAAGTGTAGCTGACTTCCCTTGACCCTTAAACATTCACTGCGAGTTTCCCCCCTTTGAAGCCGGTTTTTGTCTTTGTCATAAAACGCGAACACACTAAAGTACACTTTCAGTGCAAGTCTCATACTCGGTTTAAGGTCAAAATATACGCTGTGTTCTTTCCAGATACTTTACACTTGTAAATTTCCCAGGTTCCCATCCCTCACTCCTCTTTTGGGATATGAAACTTCTTCCCTTGGTCTTCTTGATCGCAGCAACTAAGCTTCATGCAAATGAGATGACACAAGAGTTGTCTCAAGTTGGAAAAAAATTATAATAGTCAGCTACGATGAAAAAAAATAGTCGTCTCAAGCTACAAAAGCAGTCAGCTTCAGTTGAGAAAAAGGAAGTTTGAAGCTACAAGAGCATTTAGCTAAGATGAGAAAAAAGTCATCTGAGATTACAGAACAGTCAGCTAAGATAGAAAAAACTGTTTTACGTTTTGAGTGCTGTAAGCTAAGATGATTAGAGCTGTTTCACATTCGTATACCAGTCAGTTAAGATGAGAAAATAATTGTCCCTAGCTATTAGAGAAGTCAACTAAGATGAGAAAAGGGATCAAGTTATCGTACCGGTCAATTGATATGAAAAAAAAAAAAACTTCAAAATTACAAAAGCAGTCAGCTAAGATGTCGATCGGCTGCTTGATTTCAGACCTGATTCTATCAACTGCTCTCTCGATATCTACACAAGGTGGACATAGTTTTGCTGCTTCATGGCCATGTTTGCTAAGATGTACTGACCCCATACCGAGATATAAATGTTCTCGATGTTTCGAAAAATGACATGAGATTTGAAAATGAGACACCTGATGCTGTGGGATATTTATATACCTCTGGATAAAACTAGTTCACATTTTTGGCTACACGATAGAGGCAATACTTTCTTCAGATGACAACCGTTAGTTTGTGAATGTTGAATTTCAGACAAATTACAATGAAAATAAGATGTCAATATGAATGACCATAACGATCATACAAGAATACAGTGTTCCCTCGTTTATCGCGGGGGATCGGTGCTATGATCAGCCGCGATAAACGAATTTCCGCGAAGTAGGGACATACATGCAATAATAATATATACATGTAAAACAATATCATGTGAGTGTAAAGTAATATAGTAATCATGGTATTGATACAGTACAATAACAAATTAGTGAAAAAAAATATAACTGTACTCAGAGAAACACAAAAAAACTGATGCAAACTGGCTGCGAGATGGGAGATAACAATCATGGCTCGTCGCTTACGCATAGCAATGGATTTCTCATACACAATTCTTTCTTTCTTTCTACAAAATAACCATGGTATTTTAATAGAAATACAAATATAGCTACATTTTTCGTCTTTTTCCTGTTGAAATATCTATGGTATTTTGTAAAATGATAATTCGCAGCGCGGAAGTATCCATCGATACTTCACTGAAAAAAAAACCGCGAAGTAGTGAATCCGCGATATATGAACCGCGAAGTAGCGAGGGAACACTGTATTTTGTCCTGGTTTCAGCAAGAGACAGACGTGCAAACTCAGACACTCTCTAATTTCTTGTCCTCACCTTGCAACTGAATCTCTGTCGTCGGGGCATTGAATTGTCCGTCTCGATGCTCTCCCTTACTTCCCATCGTGCTCTGGCAGTTGTCTGTCCACATACAAAACATAAGCAGGTGAGAATGAATAATTCTGACACAATTACTCGCAAACATATGATATGATGTTCGTTTTATTGTCTGATATGAAATGGAATATAATCATACTTTGCTAGGTTCACTATGTAGTAGTCAGAGTTTCTATTCCTGAGACCCATTATCCCAAGGTGGGTAGAAATGGTGACTTACACCCTGTATTCCTGGGGTAGGTGTACCAACCAGTTTCCTATCATATATAATCCCCTTCCGATAACTTTATCCAACCTCCGGTAAATATTCGGAGATCAGGGTTTATTTCATCCTATGAACACTTTTTTTTCTGTTCCTAACAAATAAACTGATATAATACATATTTCATATATATATATATATATTATATTTTATATTTCAAAATGAACTACAGAACTTTTCAGAAAAAACTGTTTTCATTGAATTCATATTTTGAAAGTTGCAGACGTAATAAGAAAATAACAGAAACTTTTCGATCGACACTGTGCACTCGGTTTTTCTTCGTTTTCATTTGTTTCAGAATAAAAATAAAACAATATTTTTATCATCTCATGTTTGAAGATAGAGAAGAAGATAAAGGTAGGGAGAGAGAGAGAGGGGGGGAGATAGAAAGACATGTAGAAACAGTGAAAAGAGATCCGTGTAAATGTCTAAAGACAAAAAAAGTGGCAGCGGACCATCTCTATGTGACAGTAAACAAGCCAGGAAACTACGGCTGTTTGAAAACCCTCAATAATAGATCAAAGCAAATGTGCGAGCACCTTCGCTGCACAAGGCTACAAATAATTAACGCCAACCGTTCCCCCCTTCTCTTAATCAGAGCTATTTAATTAGCGCCAGGTTGACAAAAATAAAAACTCGGGCTGTCTGGGAGGTGCACGCGATGCTGTCAGGCCACGTGGTCTGCACGCACCACGGAGTCACGTGCTGACAGATTGTTTACAAAAAAATGTTGTCTGTCCCTCTTTTCATTCCCAGACAGGTGTGCCTGCGAGTCCCAACTATTCCGATGTTAGAATAAAACGCACATCAGTGCATGTTAGTCCGCTCTTTATATATATTTGAATATATATTATATATACGAGAAATACGGGATCACCGTGGAAGTCTCGGAATGAAGAAAGAAATTTTGTAGGAGAGAGGGAGGAGGCAGGAAGGGAGGAGAGAAATCGTTCTCTCAAAGCGGCCACCCAGTAGAAAGACTGTAGGGAACAGAATGTGAACAGAAGCGAAGTACAGACAGATGGACGGACGGAAAGACAGACACACACATACACATACTTACACGGCTTCTTTCCTAATGCTTCCACATTGCTTTTTAGAAAATTCTAATTCTGGTGTACACATACGAGAAGGGAGAAGTGTGTGTGTGAGTGAGAGAGAGAGAGAGGTAAAGAGAAGAAAGGGAAGGTCAGGGCATGAGTATGAGGCTTGTATATAAAAGTTTGTTTACACATACCACATCCACCTCTATAAACACTGTATTAATACTAATGTCAGCAGTCAATGACATTATTTGCAGTCTCTCGAGTTTCACTTTACTTCCGCTTTAGCACCAGCCTCTTACCTTACACCTCTCTACCAGTCAGGTAACTTTACCTGTGATGATTTGCAAACAGAAATCTTCGGTTCAGACAAATAAGTTTTTATGAAAGACTCTGACTGTTGACCCCGTTAGCGACCTTCACAACCTGTTTCAGACTTTCTCTTAGATGTTGCAGGTATTCAGCCCTCAGAGCTGAAGCACTTGAAGCATGTAGTCACCTGCAACAAAATGTCGGTACTTGCTGGCCTGGCGCCATTGCTGGCCACCACAACGACCGCTTCAATGGAGTGAAAGAAGCCGTTGACATCTTCAAAGGACAGCGGGCGAAATCGAGCAGCAATTTGCAAAAAACTTCCAACCAGCTTAATGGGGAGCATACAAGGCTAGTAGCGGAGGATGCCCATGTCCTTCCAAAATATCGGAAAGAGACGGAACTTTATCCAAAGCGAACAACAACAACAACAACAACAAACAACAACAGAGAAAACTTCTTACTTCTTTTTTAAAAAAACATTTATAGAGGGACTTCATTTTATGTTTCCTTATGTCTGAGAGGCTAATTAATTAACTGATTAATTAATTAATCGTAAAGCTAGTACAATAACTTGAACCCATAGATGCCAAGTATTTTTTGGGCTGTGAGTGCGCATTTCATTGCTACTCATCTAGTTGTTATATCTAATGAAAATACAAAAGTTGACAAACACGTGCACCTTTTCAGACAGCCAATAACCTTTTACACCAAAGATAAATATTTTTATTTCGGGAACACTTTCACCTTTTTAATGGAAGACGCAGTCTGGCAGATTATCATTTAACGGGATATTAAAAAATATATCGAAGACAAGGAAAGACTGAAGTGTGATAATAATATCGTTGTTACAGAACATCATCCTCACGTCACGTGACCTAAAGACGAGGGGCTTCTCTCACTCGCTGTGGACAGAAACAACCATATCTACCCAGCTTACACAGGGTAGAGCTAAGAGCTGCCAAACACCCAAGAGTTTTGGTACAAAAAAGTTCTAATCGTTCGTTTCTATGTTACATTTGCGAAATGAACAATGTTCGCTTTTCTAACACAACATTTCTGAAAACAAGCAATTTTATTCCAAGTAAGAATTCACCGAAAAACACTTCAGTTTTGTATTATTGCAGCTATTCCGAAGTAATTATCACCAGAAGCTTCAGCTGTGATAAAGAGTTGTTCGAATGATTCATAATTTACACCTCTCTAGACTTCTTCGAATTTACAAGAACAAATTTGTATAAAGACAAATTCTTTCTTGATAACAATGTAAATGACTGCCAGTTCATTTTTTGGATTTTTGGCTCTAGATTTTCTATAAATAAACAAATTGCTAGATAACTAATAGGAAGCAGTTATGTGCGAGAGAAAGAAATGTGGAAGGGAAGGTTGGATTGCAGATCATGGGTTGAGGAATTCATAAAAAAGGAAAGCCAGAAAAATGTAAGGTTAGAACTAAAGACGGACAGAAAGGCCTTTGTACCCTTCCAAATATGTTTATAGAATTGAGAAATCCTCTTTGGGAAAATAAAATTGGCCTTCTGTTACAACCGACAACGCTTACCATTTTGAAACATCCCAACAAAGAGGGACTGCCTGATGTCACGTGACGTATATCGACGAACTTTTACCTGCAAGGTGCGCTATCGAGGAAGGGTGGCTGATTCTCTCCTTCCCCACTACCACAACCAACCCACCTGCGCCCCAAATGTCAAATGGGCCAATCGAAAACTTCAGACGTGCTGAAGACACAACACGTGACGTCATGGCCTCAACAACTCGTAAACTGTCCATCATCTCTTAAACAACTTAAAAAAACTGTTTCTATTCTTGAAACAAAGGCCAAACTATCATCTTCCGCCTGTGTACAAATGTACTGCCTGAGGTTGTCACACAACGAAACTGCTCGTGCGAGACGGTCTTACAGACCTCTAGAATGTCCTGGAACTCTGCCCTCCACTGGGACAGACAAACACTACACGGAACTGTGGGCTCATGGACCATGGAAGAGTTGAGAGTTTGAACCAGCAATGAGTCATTATGTTACTGCCAAGCAGCCGGCCCTCTACCTCTACCTAACCAGATACCACATTCAGAGAAAGCGCCCCCAAGACGAGGAGTGAACCCAGGACAACTAACCCTCACTGTATTGGTGACAAGCGCTAACCGGTGCGCATGGAAAAGGAAAACAAAGAAACTCTGGAATACCATAAAAGACAGATAAAACACCTAGTGTCCTTATCTCAGGAAATCTGACAAGCACAAATCTCTATAAAGCGAAAAAAAAAACCAAAACACAACACACACACACACACACACACACACACACACACACACACACACACACACACACAACACACACAACAAAAACAAATAATTAGGGAAGCAAATGAATTTTGCACTATTTTGGTGCTTAAGTAAAGGTCTGCTTTATTAAGGTATTAAGAAGTTGAGCAAACACCTATTCAATATAGCCTCGAATTTAATGTAGACAAAGACTAGTTAAATGGATTTTTCCTTCTGCAATCATTTTCCGCATTTTATTAATAAATTAATTCATTTAATTTTTTTTTCAAATGCGTCCAAACCTGTATTTGAAGCAGCGAACTGTTTATCTAGTACTACGACTGTAAGCTCATTATCAGCAAAATCAAGATGAACACTTCCAGATAGCCAATCGAGTCCTTTGTAACTAATCTAAAAATCATTTGTCAGAACAGGGTTTCCAGTGTTTAACATCGATCTCTCCTGTCATTCCGCGTTCATACGCACATCAGAGCAATTTCCATCGGCAGACGTCTCCTGGGATCGGTTCCGAGCGCCACAGAAAAAACGAAAAAAGAAAAGGGACAAAGCCATGTTTTCAAAGGAAGTGCTCGTGACGTAAGAGCCTCGTGCTTGCGCATAAAATGCTGCGCACACAGCTGCTTCCTGCATGCAGAAGGACATGGACAAATCCGCTGTTAAGCAGGCAAACAGTGTATGACATGGAGAGAGAACTGGGTGAGAAGTGGAGAAAAAGTGGGGAACAGAAGCAGGTGGCTTGCTGGCTGGATGCAATCAAAAGGAAGTGTTGATAATAGGAAATAAAATTATTCTATTTTTGATTTATCACAATTCTAGCATATTCTAGACATTTCTACGACCGGTCAAACATAAGGAAAACGTTTTTTGGCTGTAAAAAATACATCATTCTTTAAAACGATCTTTTACAAGACAATCTCTAATTCGACTTTATTTTGAACATTTTAGAATTTAGCTAAACTCCATACTGGAGGGCAGTTAACCTTTTTATCAAATATCTGTCCCTATATGAAGTTTTGATTGAGAATATGGTGTTCTGATTGCTTGACATTTCCCACAAACATTAACCTAAACCAGTTGACAGCAGGTGGTCAAGGTGCTGAGCGCTGGGTAACGCAGACACCCACGGCCATTCGGGGTATACTCATACACAATGTCTCAAGTTAATGTCATTGTAAAGGGAAATTACACTTTTTAAAATTCCATAGAATGTTTAAGGAAACAGTGTGCATGTTTACATTTTGAGTTGATGTTGGACAGATCAACAATGAGCTTGTTCAAACGAAAATGGATTCTTTGGAGCAAGATGCAACACATTCATTACAGAATATTAATTCGTCGTTCATTACAAGACAATACTGGAAATACTGAATTTAATAAAGAATATAAATTAAATCAAGGTATAAATATATATGATTTTTTAATTTGTTTATTCTAACCTAATCAGATTTAATTTTGAATAGAGAAACAAATGGATAGTTTGACCATCCACTCTGATGGCGACACAGATGTCTGTGGCTGTCATAGCTCTACGTTTATCCTATCTATTCATGATCATTTTTTTCAACCAGAGACCGATTTTTATAAATATTTTGCGTGTCCATTTTTTGTCATAATTATTATGAGATGTTAATGTAGTTGCCCGAACATTCAACAGCTTTCGGCATGAATGCGCACACACTTGAAAAAAGAAAAAAAGCCTGGTTGTTGCGAGACTTTTCCTTCGATCTCTCCACACTTTCCTGACTTCCTTGTGCCAGCAGAGGGTCGTCACGGTTCAAGTACCGCAGCTGCTTTTCACTGGTCATTTATTGATTACGTCACTGGCGCCGCGAAAAATACGACAGCGATAAGAACTGAGATTTTTGTTGTTTGTTTGCTTGTTTGTTTGCTCGTTTGTTTGCTTGTTTACTTGTTTGTTTGCTCGTTTGTTTTTGTTTTTTTGCTTGTTTACTTGTTTGCTTGCTTGTTTGTTTGCTCGTTTGTTTGTTTGCTTGTTTGTTTGTTCAAGAGGACTTAACGATTCTCAGAAATGGTCGGCAAAACTGGAGAAATGAAAATTTTCCCATAAGTCACTACTTGCAAAAAACAAAGTTTAAATTTTAAGAACCTTAAAATAATTGGCTAAGAAGAACGATAATTGAGTCAGTATCATTGAGTGAGTAAGTGCGTCAGTGAGTGAGTCAGTCGGTCGGTCAGTCAGGTGGTGCTGTAACATGTTGAGGATGTACATTTCGAAGACTTTATTCTAACTAACCGTTTGGAGACAGACAGGACTAAAGTGCAACTTGCAGACTGCGCGGCCTGAAAAGGACAGGTAGGGACCGAAATAGGAAAGAATAAGAGGAAAATCGAAGGGAAATAATAACATCACGCGATCTGCTTCAAGAGTGACTGCACTTCATTCTGAGGTAACGGCGGCTGTAATGATTCAGATGGTGCTCAGGTTTGGCAGTCACTTCGACAGTTCGACAGAAGTCGACCTGAGTCACGAGCAGTGTCAGCTTGTCATTTCGGCACAGAAATAAATCGTTTTGGCCACCCTGTTATTTTCTTGTAGTGAAGAAATTAATTTGTATAACTTGAGTAAGCTAATCATAGTACTTAAAGTGCTTCAGTGACACAGCACTAGACCAAGAATTGAATATCAATTACATGTGCTTTAGTTTTCAGTAGAAATCGAAGGTTGAAAATTTTTCATAAGAAGGACTACAGGTTCCTTCGATATTTGAAAACAAAATTTGATAGTGTAAAGTGATGGAAACAACAACAATAATAACGACGACGACGACGACAACAACAACAACAATAATAATAATAATAATAATAATAATAATAATAATAATAATAATAATATACCAAAGAACCGACAAAGATACCGAAGAGCCGACAGAAATAGCAAAAAACTTCTAAAGATAAAAGCTGTAATTCTAAGAGAATGTGAAGAAACATAAAAGGAGAGGATAGTCTGTAAATCATAAATATAAAATTCGGAACCTTGGGTTTTCTCTGTTTCTAAAATGTCCACCTACGAAAGATTACTTTTATTGGTGAATTGTCCTAACCCTCTACTTACAGAAGGTAACAAAGTGTTCTCTGTTATCCTTATTGTAGCCACTGGCAGCGCAAACAACACAGTTGCCTAGCAAAGAGGACAGACGTAAACAACATGGTAACATAACGAACATGGCGATGTAAAGCCTCCGTAAAGTACATATCAGCCTAAATAAAAAGGAAAAAAAGGACATAGGGCAACAGCAGACAAACAGGAAAACAATTAGAAACAAAAAACAACACAAAAAGAAATGTGAGAAATTTGTGTCACAGACAAAACCGGTTATAAGGTAATGACTTCGAGAAAAAACCTCTTTCGTTATGCTCAGGAAGTCTCGACAGAGGGTCAAATATCAACATCAGCCCTCGCCTAAAATAGCATCAGTCAGGTACACAAAATGTCGAGCGTCACCAGGTGTGACAAACCTTTTCTTTATTTTGGAAACCAATTCTTGTCCCACAACAGTGACTCTGCAGATTTCAAACTTTCATCATACGGAGCCAGACAGCAACAATGACACGACGATCGACTGTCATCCTCCATGACGATGACCAGCTTGAGGACGACGTCGATAGTTGCATCCGAGCAAGCACTTAGTTCTCTGGCCCGCTAGAGGGCGCGGCGGGTATATGAGATTTTGGTCGAGAGATGAGAGTTCGGCAGCGACATCTCAGTCACCAATCGTTGAGACGCTAAGAGTGGGATGGTAATGTTGTTGTTGCTGTTTTGTTGTGGGGAAGCCAAACTTACAAAACAGACGGTGAAAGGTTATAGGGCCACCGCACACACACAGTGATTTGAGAGGTCGCTGAACATCCGTGACGTCACTCTAAGTGGGATTGGTTGGGTGAAATGTGTGTGCGCATATATGTGTGTGTGTTTGGGATTACAGAAAAGGGCAAGAAAGAAAATCTTACAGAAATATTTAGAACATCAAAGGAAATTTACAGATGTTGCGCGGCAATAAGTAGGTGGGGGTGGTGATAAGAGTCCACTCTTGCTACAGCATGCACGCATCCACACACACACACACATTGAAATCTGACAATATTGTCTTTGATATACATTTGCTCCCATCCAATGTCTTCCCAGAAGGTATCCAGCGATATTGACTATCGCGAGCATCAGTGGTGTGACCCTTGACACACGAGGCCTGACTGCGCATGCGTGAACACTAATTCTCCTTTCGGACTATTGTGAGCTGCTGTTAAGTGAGGATGTTCACTGTGAGACCGTTCACAGTGATCCAGTGAGTAAATCAGCGAATCTGCTTTAAGATTTTCTTCAGTCTCTGACATTCGTCCATGAATGCTACCTGAATAATTACGAGTACCTTCCAAGATGGTTCAACGTGCCAAATCCACATAAAATTGTGGTACCGATGCTTCAAAGATGGCCGCGAATTAATTCACAGTGGTTCAAGTTCTTTAAGGCCTTCAGGCAGCAGATCACTGGAAAATGTTCAGCAAGTATGTCCTGCGTCCACGACCATCGATGGTGGACAGTACGAGAGTTAGAGGATCTGTGAAGTTCACGGACTAGAGACTCACAGGTGTTGACGGAGAATCTTGGTGTTGATTGCAACCAGCATTCCGACATCAGCATTTTCCGGTGTCATGTCCACGTGACCTGTTCTCAAGATATTCTTGGAAATTTTCTTTGGCTGTGACTGTGAGTCTGCGACTGTGTCTGGGTCTGTGATACCTCATTTATTTGTTGCTTTCTTCATCATCGAAACCTACATCATAAGTCTATGACATTCGTCTCAAAATATCAGCACAATATGCGAGGAAAAATGTCAATAAATATCTGTCAGCTCATTCTGCATGTCATGTAGCTCTGAGCACACAAAAGCCTTGTAATCACACTTTGTATGAATCTTCACATTCAACTCACTGTATATACATCAACTTCGGGTGTCAAAATAAATGTGTCCACTGGTTGAGGACATTGCACTTCGCTGCCATTTGTTTTCTGAAAATCGACATTTCCAAATCCACATCATAATAATAGTCCCCAAAGATAGCGTGGAAAATATTCGTCTGCAGGCAGTCCGTAAATATATATATACCACCCCACCATGTCTCTACCAGCAGCATTCAGTCACAGATACTTTTCGTGATTTTCATAGCAAGCAGCATCCCATGCATCTCTCTCTCTCTTGTCCATTTTCCCTAGTTTCAGTAATGATGCAGACAGCATGTTCCCTGCCTTGCATCCCCTTGTTCCTCTGTTCACACATCGCGACTGTTGGTCGATCCTCCTGACGATCCACTTAACCGCGCCTCCCGAAAACCAGGGAGACACCGAGGACTCTCGGAGGGGTGTAGTACATTCAAAACAAACAAACATGAACAAGTCTGAACAAGTGTGAACAAGCTTGGTCACTTTCCTGCCTCCAGGAGAGGCTTTTCGAGGGCTCACCGACGTTTTGCCTTTGTTCCAGACGCAGTGACGTTGCTGCCTCCATTGTTCTCGACAACGAGGTCGCGCGCCGCTGGGTGATCGTTTTGGTTTGTTTGTTTGTTCTCCCTGGAAAGTGAATCTTCCCTTCTGTTGCAGACCTACTTGCAACCCACGACAAACACGAGGCTGGTGTCCAGCCTCACTGTAAATGACGGGTTTCTTGCCACCACTTCCACTACCACCCCTTCTACAGTCAAACCTCCACAGCTTGCACCAATGATTGTATCTTGTTGCTGCCAGGAAAACCTATTGTCAGGATGGAGGCGTGCTCACAAAATGCCCGAGGAAGATACTCACTGCTGAGTCAATTTAATAAGCTGCCAGACAATAAACAGGTGTGTGTGTTCGTGTCTACGAATGTGTGCATACAATTTGTACGTGCGCTAGTACGAGTGTCGAAACTTTGTAAGTCCTTTCACTGAAGGAATTCCATATTTGTATTAAATAATATGTTAAATTATTATATTATTAAATACTTATTATTATTGCTGGATAGGTGCGTTTGTATGAAAGTATGTGGACTGGTGCGAGTATTGTGTGTGTGTGGATAAGAGAGAGAGAAATATTGTGCAAACATTTCACTGTGGCCCAGAAGATTTCAACAAAAGTTTCATCCAATAAACTGTAAAAGCAGTAAGAAACGTGGCGAGTTGGGTAACAAGACGTGTAGCCAGTAACTGACCTTTGACACAGGAAGCGAGGAAGATGGGGTTAACGGCGCCTGGAGCTCTTTGCCCTCGTCAGTGTACCCGTATTGTGTCCGATGGATGAGTCTCACAGTTACTTATCCAGCACTTCGTCCCAGCACTTGCATGCTGCCTCTGCCATATGTACTCCCCTTCCGTCAAAACCTTTAGTCAGATCGTTTTCCCCCTAAGGGTCAGAGGTCACGGCTGTGCTGGACCAGAAATGTCTGCGGGCTTTCTTCCACAGTTGGAGGCGAGATTCTCGTTATCCTCACGTGCATAGCTGAATGTGAGGCTCTGTTCTTGCTCTGGAAAAAACATGTCAGTAACAATTAGCCTTGAATAATTGGAGACAGTTTACACACACATACTCAACGCCAGATCGTATCTACTCTAAATGCCAGCTACCGTTGCAAAAATCGGTTATTTCACCAGATGATTTCTATTTTACATGTCAGAGAAAATACGACATCGCCAGCTGACATTTAGCGAGTGTGTCTTTGTCCCATCGCCATACCTTCCATGAAAGTGATATTCTCCACTAACGCGAGACTTTCCACTAACGCGATGTTTTCCACTAACGCGAGACTTTCCACTGACGCGATACAAGCAGCTTCTCTTATTGCTCTTCTAACCTCCGATATCTTAAATCATACGGACATTGCGACTCGTCACCAGTGAGTCACAATACTTTCACAATTTATAAAAGAAAAAAATATCAAATATCATTTAATAAAAAAATTCTTCAGTTCTTCAGACGGGAAGTAGTTAAAAGTGAGGTCATCTTACATGACAATGCCACTTCCTGTCCTGCGTGTGACGTCGTAAAGGTGTGACTGGAGGACAGAGGGCTCTGGATGTAGCTGTCACTCAGCACGAGGTTGGCCCGCGGACACAGCTCGTTCAATTTTTCTTTCTACCTGTGGACCACACACATCAAACACGAACACCTGTCAAACGCTGCGTAGCGTGAGGGGATTAAAAACTATCACAGGTGACAGTCACTCGGCTTCTCCCTACCTGGCGGCTCACCTCCCAGTTCCTCTTTGATCATTGCAACTGCACGGTGTACTTGAAGGCGGTTCTTTGAAAGCAGATTGTAACAACCATTACTCGGGTAGAGTTTAGGGGGGAATCAACCCAGACACGAAGAGCTATTAAAAGGCTGGGCTAAATGAGCAACAGAGTTGAGAATGATGAGTACTGTTCGCTGTTCACATTTCTATTCATAGTAACTTCTTGTGACCATTATTTCCACCATCTTCATCTGTTTTCTTTGTCATTTTCTTCTTCTGTTAGTTCTTCTGTCTTCACTGATATCTGCTGCAGGGTTTACTTATCCTTTTAAATTTCTCTCTTTCCTAGTCTGTCAATTTTATTTATTCCACTTTCTTTCTTTCTTATACTGAAGGCTTCTTTAAAGTTGATCAGATGTACTTTAGGTATGACATGGCGTTTGTGAAGATGACCAGTGTCCGGCCAAGTGAGTCGCCCTGTACACCGCCCGTGTTCACATCAGAAAAATACTCCGATCGACTCATGGGTGAGAAAAGGGGATGACAAAAAAAAAAAAAAGAAAAAGGCTGGTGATGATGTAGCCCTCATGCTAACGACCCTCTCTGTAACATATCCTTGTCATTTGTGACTATCCTAGTAACCCTTGACATTATCTTTGTTATCTATCAGTTGTTCACGGGAAGATATTTGGGACTGGCATCCAGAGGACACGCAGGATCCAATTTTTGGCACACGTTCCACGAGTAAGTTTTTCTACTGGGAGGTGAGCAGCTTTGACAGTTGCAGGACTTGACTACGATGTCGGTCCCACTGATACATTGCGTCTACTTCTCTGTCAAAGTCTTTGCTTCTTCTGTTGGTGTTCTTACTAAGTAGTTATCGCTGTTATTGTTTGTCTTTCGACTTCGATAACATGGCATCTCAGCCATTATCTTGTTCTGCTCCCGCTTTCTGCGCTTCCGAAGAATAGGGATGGACAGACAGACAAACAGATAAATACACATATAGCCAGACAATAAAACAGGTAGAAAGGCTGGTAGACAAGGTTTGAGTGTACATAAGTAAGATGGATCTCATGGAAAAAGAAACTGTTACCTTTTGTTCGATTATTTGACGGAACTTAGCATGTAACATACAAAGTTCATATGTTGAAGTATGTCTCTCATACATGGAAGATCAAAAGTCTTTCTCTCTCTCTCTCTCTAACCCTGTCTTTTTAACCTTTGTCTGTCTCTTTAAAGTAGCTCAAGATGACAATTGTCCTTTTAACAGGCTAAGAATTTTATTTTCTCTTAAATAAAATATTACTTATAATAGTTAAAATATAAGCTGTAATGAAAAAGAAGTAGCCAGTAGGTGAACTGATAATTGGTAACAAATAATAATGATGGTAAATAAACAATAGAACGAGAAGCAGAAAAGGGAGTAGAGAGAGAAAAAAAATACTATTTGGAATATTCGTAAATGCGATTTAACTCACGGAAAACGACTTTCAGAAATGACCTTCCTTCGAGAATTAAAAAAAAAAAAACTTCCCCTCGGCAATAAGTTACACAAGAGGAACGGCAAACACTGCTGGACAAAGCCTCCAATGAGGGTAGGTCCGCGCACCACTCACCCGACACTCCGCTGTCTCCACAGCCATTTAGTCTCCAGTTTCATGGACCGCCATCCACCTTCTGCATCCCCGCCAGCGGCCAGTCCATGCCCCGCTTGCTCGCGCCCCGCCGCGATTGGTCCATCGCCCGCGGATCAATTGCCTTCGCGTTTCTGATTGGTCCAGGCACCCCGGGGCTCGTTCTGGTCGAATTAAGAGTTCGAACCTTGCCCCCGAAAGCATTCCCTGGAGGCCTGTCGACTGGGACCGAGCGTACACACCGTGGGTTGACCCTGCGAGCCAGGACAAAGTGAGTGGAATGGGATTTTAAGATTCAAACAAATAAAGGCGCAATCGATCAAGAGAAGCTGTGACCGGGCGCCAGGCTACGGCACACGGTGATCAGTGGTCACTAGCTCGGCGTCTGGCTTACAGACACGTCTGGGGGCCGCCATGGCTCATTACAATGGCCCTGGCGGTAGGTACACTCGTTAGGCCATGCCAGCACCCGCCCTTCCCCAGCTCCTCCTCCCTTCCATTTCCACCACCTGTAAGAGACACTGGATGAAAAAAGCACCTTTATTGACTGAATTTTGATATATTTAATTTTCAAGAGCTTTACATATTTCTTTGTACCTAATATTGTTTAGAAACCGTAGCGTTCCTTAACATCCACTTATCGAGAGGAGTAATAAATTCGTATTTGCTATTTCTAAACTTTTTTTGTCATTGAAGCTGCTGAAAATATATCCAACACTATATAAATTTTTGGATTTTTTTATTTTATCTTGACGGCATTAGCTAACACTCACATGATGCACACTGTAAACAGTTTCATCATCGCAGCTAAATTTATTCTTTCCTTTTTCAGAAATTATATATATTCCTGCATCGCAAAGCTTTCGTACTCTACAATAAATGACTGCAAATATCTCGCAAATAAATGATGTTCATTTACATCAGATACTAGTATAATACTTGTTTATACTTGTTATTCTTATTGTATTCACTGGTCCTCTTCACTTAGAATCGACCAATCGTGGACTGGACTTATTAACAATATGCTAATAAGTGACCTTTAGGTTTGATGGGAAAAGGACAGTCAATTTATCTCATTTGCGACTTGGTGTTGAAAGGCCTGGGTTTTATTAATGAGATGTCATGTAATTATCCCGAACTATGAGGAGCGGACTCGAATTACATGAGAGTTTTTCATAAATGTTGAGGATTTACGCAGTGTATGCCAGCATTCATCTCGTATGCATGCTCTTACACACACACATGCAGACATACACACACATGCAGATACACACACACATGCAGACATACACACACAAGCAGACATACACACACATGTAGACATACACACACATGTAGACATACACATGCATGCCCTCACGCGCACGCACACACACACAAGCACACGTTCGTTCGGCATCAATTCCAGTACTCTTAATTGTTTATTATTCGAGATAATGTTTGTATGCAGGGAGGAGCTAGACAAATACTAAACAAGTGGAAAAAATAAAACATTGTCAACAAGTTGGTTTGAGTGGACCTCTGAGGTTAGTGGAGAAAGTGATGATCACATGTTTGTACACTCAATACATTTGCCAAAACAATGGGACTTTGGGAAACTTCGGGGCTTTGACTCTTCGGCACTTTGCCCTGTTAAGAATGGCCGGCTGTACACGTTCAGGCATGCAGGGGTATGTGTGCGTAATGGAGTTAAAAACAAATATGAAGAATAAAATACTCTGAAATCTTTATAATATTGTCATTATATTGCTTTCGAAGTTCTAATTTTACGTGTTTCTAGATTTTCTAAAAGCAGGAATCAAGCCTGGACAATACATTACCTCACCAAACTAGACTTCAGCCTGATTTTCCATTAATTTTCTTAATTATATTTTCTTCAGAAACCCGTACCCCGCTAGTCTCTAGTAGGAGCCGATTCCATTAAAGCTAGAATTAAGTGCAGGGCTATTAAATATAAGCCGATTTACCGACGATCTGATCAGGTTTACCCTGAAAATTGTCTCACTTGGAGACAAGGGTTTTAAAATTCTGCTGCATCGAGAAAAACATCGATTCCTGACAAAGTGTTGCACCTGGAATCGTAGTTAGGTCCTGGTGGCGCAGAGGATTTGCTTTACCTGCGCTCGATATCTACCGGCCAGGTAAGCTGTCTGTAGTATAGTCGAGGTTGGACACCAGACAGAGGACTCAGATCATCGGCCGAAGTCCTACCTCTTTGTCTGTTTCCAGTTATAGGACCCACCGACTCTTCCAGTCACCTTGGGGGTAGCCTATCCTTTGCTTCTATTACTACTCACCTGGGGTTAGCCTCACCAAACTACACTATTTTTCTCTCCCCTACTGTATGATTGTATCCCCTTTACTGCATACAGATAGGAGTTAAATTAGGAAGGTTGGGCCAAATCTCTAAAAGTGCCAGGACATTTTCTGGTCAGGTGACTCGAGTCTTGAATGTTTCTCTATTATCGCCTTCTTGTATTACGAGATGTAGTGGCATTTTTCTGTCTTTTTGCTGGTCGTTGGATAAAATGTTTTAGTGGTGCTTTTAGATCAGTCGATTACCGCCCACGCATCGAACTAGTGATTTTAATTGTATTCTTTAACAGGAAAATATGGACGAATTTTTTTTTTTTTTTTGTTTACCACTTGTAGGCAAATTTCTCAAACTCACGAGTTCTAAGTAGAACGTCCTCTGCGCATGTCACTTCAGGTGCGGGTTAATCGTCAACAAACACTGGGCCAAGTGTTTGTCCAGAGACCATAGTTTGCGACAAGCTTTGCTGCATAGAATTTGAAAGAAATGATCAAGTCCGAAAGCAAAATGATTTTTTTTACAGCAAAAATTAAGGGACATATGAGACTATGACTGAAAGGGTTTTCTTTGATGTAATATTTAGCCCAAGAGAACAGTTATTTTTTTATTTGAGTTTTTTTGTCTGCGTCGCCATTTTTAGCCGTTGGTGCTCGTGTAAACCTTGAAGACTTCGGCGGGAAGCATAACGGAGGTACACTGGCAGATTTGAGACTAAGGCAGACAGTTTGTAGGTCTGTAAGTAGCTTCAAACTTTGTTTAGGAAAGAAGATGTAATGTTCTTTTAACAAGGATAGTCCACAGTTACTCTTGACTGCGAGCGAAAGGTCACCAGTACACCATTGTAATTAAATACAGTAGAAAGTGTAAATAACTCGGGTGGGAAGTCAGAATCACAGTGTAGAAGTTTTCTCATTGTCGACAAATTTTTATCGATATTTTTGTTTGGGATGTAAAAATAAACCCGTAGCTGGTAAATGGAGAAAGTGTGAAAGATAGGAAAAATATGATAAAAAATCTGCATAATGTCTTCATATGTGTATGGGAAAAATGTTTTCATCCATCACTCTCGGATCGAAGTCGTGAGGTGTGTCACGTCCTTTACTGACATGCTGACTTCTCCCTATCAGTAACCACAGCATGGCCCTCGTTAATCAACAATCTCATTATATTTTCATTGCTTCAGAATTTAATCTCTCGAACCTCGTTTGTCATTTGTGGAAAGGGGAAGTTCTGTTTAAAAATATAATTAAAAATAAGAACACAAATCACCAGTTAAAACATAAATATAAAATGTAGAAAAGAGGTGTTAGACTTCGGCTCAAAGGAGGGAATAAAAAATAAATAAAAACTAAATTGTGAGATACGAGTTCCAAATTGTATGGCAACCACAGCACATGACGGAGACCAATGATCGTACAGCATGCGGAGTTCACTGAAAGAAGTAAACTTAATTTAATAATTTTGGAGAAAATCAGACACTGATTGGATCTCCGTCCAATAAATGAGCTTGACTGGCTGGACAGCGAGTTCTCTGTTCTACACCTCCACCAGCAACATTCACGACCGCAATCAGGGACAGAGAAGAAATAAAGAAACAACTATTGATTTGGCTTTAGTGAGTCATTTAAGCTAATGAAACAAATTGATAAAAGGGAGTGAGAAAGAAATATTGACAAGTACTCCTGCTACTTGGCAGGTAGGAGATGTTGTGGTTGGGGGAAGGGTCGGGTAGGATGGTGGGCAACCCAAGAAACAAAGTGACGGCCTAACCGGGTTGGCGATCATCAAACGCTATTAGCGGGGCTATCGAAACCAATCTCACCCGGAAGCTATCACCGACTGGTGAAAAGGCTAGCACACACCCGAGCAACGGCCACGCAAACAATCCACCCTGTGCAAGCCGGCACCCTTTCTGCACTATAGTCGGGTGGATCGAACAAGGAATCTCACTTCCCAGGTAGAAATACCACTCGACATGAAGGAAACTCAATTTCACGTAGAAAAAAGATTGGGGTTCACCAGACGCAGTTGTGAAATGCCAGTGTGAATTACTTACCCCTGTTTTGAAGAATTTGCTGGAAGAAAACTGAGCTGTCCTTCTCAATGCTTAGCTAAACTTTATAATGTACATGTATCTATTTTTCTACGTAGTTTTCATCAGAAACACTTTTCTTTTGCGGTTATTAAACCTAGTTATAAGAAGACTACAGTATGTGTGTGCATTATCATGTCAGTTGAAAGGTCCAAACAAACTCTAAATTAAGACTTTTGTGTACAAACACCTAAACAAACCTGTGGTAGAAGTTGGCAAAGAAGAAGGTTGATATTGTCCTTCAGGGATTGATGATGTCTATGCTTCTCTCCCTCATTTCCTCTTTTCTCTGCCTGTGTGCGTCTGTGTGTGCGCATGCACTGGCTCACGGTTACTCTAAAAACTTGCCTGTTGATCCTTTTTTTAAATTTCTAGCCTTGGCTCGTAAGAGTTACACAATCAATCTTTTCAAAGGCCGAACTTACTACCAAGAGAAAACCGGAAGTGAGGCCAACCGACTTCTTCCAGATATCGTCCAGTTTCGATGCAGCAGAGTAGGGTCGTCAGGCAATCAGTCTCTCGGTCACCTGTTTGATTCCGTTTCTGAGGCCGGCCTGTACAAGTCCAGGGTGGTCAGAGGAAGAACTGGCTTACGAACGTGAAGGGGTGGACTGGTCGTCCCGTGGATCTGATCGCCATCGCCCAGAACAGGCGCAAGTAGCTGCGGCGTCTGTCCATGTGCTCACACAAACGACCGGTACCAGACAAGAGACGACTGACTGACTGATTGTACAAATCCCTAGGTAACTGTATGGCTAAGCCCTGTCAGCCAGCTAAACATTTCTAAACTATTCCCAGTCTAGCTGACTGCCATCCCCTCTTTTGCGCATGCCAGTAGAAGACTTGAGAAGGAAACCCAACGTAAAGACGTTTTGTCCAAAACATGATTCTGCTTCATAGGTGAGTTCACCGCTTTTAATAATCTGGTGCCAGTTAATAATAATTACTACTATTATTACCAAATAAATGAAATAATCTCCAGATTTTTTTTATAGAAATTGTCACATTTCACATCCAAGTCATGTATCTTAATAATCTGTGTTTTGTCTCAGGGATGTGAACTAGCTGCAAACAATCCACCTCTGACCTTTACTATATACATTAATAATAACTTTACCAACGCATCGCAATCATCTTATACTCGAAAAACTTTCAGCTGTCTCGGTATCACAAACCATTTCATTATTTGCTGCTACCTGCACCGAGCAAATGCAGATTAACACAGTTACCTACCTTCTAAGGTCCTGCGCTTGTCACAGATCCGGGAGTTGCTGTCGACTTCCAGTACACATATATCCAAACGCTTCTGTAATTAGTTGCTTTTTGTACAAACTGGGCAAATTTCCAGAAGGTAGGGTTGGACTAGTCGCACATGTAAACTTTGAAATAAAGTGTAAGGCTGTTACCCTCTGAGGACAGTTTGAATAATGGGTCTCCGGCAGACGGCGTTTCGTCTGCAGCCATGACGACTGGTGGACCCAGCAGCTCCAGAATGTTGACAGTGAATGTATGTATGGCTGTGCACAAACAAATAATGGATTAGGACTCCACTTATTTCAATGTCAGTACATTCAGGAGTTTGTCTGAGCACCTAATTATATTTCAAGAGATTAAATAAAACAAAACCACTGTAACCATGAAGTGCCTGGGGTTTATTTTTTCTCAGTATGTAAATCATGTGACATGGGGACAGACGTTAAAGAGAGCTCTTATACAGCATCACAGGTTTTTTTTTATTTTCTGAAGCAGGTTGGACGTTCATCGTTTGCAACACCACTTTTTTTAATTTCCAACTGTAAATAAACACAGCAAAGCAAACATGTAGTGTGTTTGCATGCAGCTCAGCAAAGGGGACAAATTTTGCATCTCTATCAATAGCTTCTGCAGGGTTAGGAGCCTTTCGAGAGTCCTGAAAAGCTCACTTTTTTAAAGCAGTGAGAAGCTCTTTAAGGAATATTTTTCTTCCCACAGGGTGTAGGGTCATCCCTGTGCACGAATTCTCATGGGCTTCTCTGTAAAATTAAACATCGCCTTCATGCAGACCTCACACCATTCGACTCGATCACGTGAGTCTGGTCTCGAGGAAAGATTTCATTTTATTTTATATAAAAGATTATTCCCTCATTCCGTGAAAGCTTCTTGAATAAAAGTAAAAGTTATGGCAGCCAATTTGCAACCTGATCCTAGTCTAGCCAGAGTTAAAGCGAATTAGACTTCTTCATTTAAATCGTCGACTTAATCGCACCGTATGAGGCGAACTTAAACCAAAATGCTCACCTGTCATTATAAGAAAAACTGGCAGGTGACCCCAGGCAGGCAAGAACGACTCAGTCCGTGTTTGCTTTGCACACTTCTCGTGATAATAAAATGTCTGCGTGAAAAGACGAGCTTCGTGCCTCCATTTCCACGAAGTCGTGCACGCGCTTGTTGCACAACCTGGGCACTCGTAAGACAGCGCACTCATTAACCTTCCTCGTTTATTTTGCCAGTAGGAAGGCTTGAGCAAAGTTTACTTAATTACTGTGTAGTCTGGAGCTCAAGCTCAAGATAAATTAACTTCTGGGCGTGGGAAGTCTGACAGATCGCTCTCCATTGTCAGGTCGATGATTCAGAATTTCTGTCACATCGCCCTTGGCTCGGGAATATTTCACCTGCTGAAGGGATTTTTGTTAAGTGATGTCATCAGTAATATAAAATGTGCTTTACATATCTCTTAGGTAAAGTAACCTTTTTTTTTTTCTCTCTCTCTCTCTCTTTCTCTCTGCGGACGAACAGTCATTATCTCCAAAGTAGAAACATGGAGCACAGCAGTCTTTCATTGCGCATGCGCTTAACTTCGGCTGAAGGGTAACTGCTTCAGTGATTCCGCAGTATAACGAGGCCGCTACACTACTACACTGGTGGACTACAAGAGGTGGTGTGCTGACCCCCGACCAGTACACAAAGCTCTGTCTGTCTACTGCAGATGCAGCCAAGTTCTATGGCCTCCCAGACAAAGAAAGCGTGCTCCTCCCGTTGTTGAGGTCAGAGAGTTCGTCAGTTAGAAGACTGGGGGTTTCTAACCAACAGACAGACAGCCGTCCACCTACACAAATCCGTGGTCAGAAATAAGCTCCATCGCCCAAAACACTGCTACGAGGCTAATTAAATCAAGCAGGTGCAAGGACAAGAGATGTTGGCTATGTCGGCATGGCAGTATATCGACGATAAACAAAAATATTGTGACAATGAGAAAGCTAACTGTGTGTGCTCACCTACCTGCTGAGTTGGTAAGTACTTTCCCTGACCCTAAGCGGCCAGACCTGCAGTGGATTTGTCACCTGTGTCAGGATGACACAGAGGCACAATGTCACAATGGCCAACACTGCTGTTCAGCCCTTGATTCTCGTCTACAGAAAATAAAATGTGTCTGATGATTGTAGATAAATAACCAACAACAACAAAAATGCTAGACAGAATTAAGTTAAAGAAAGTGATGGAATAATGAAAGAGGAGAAAGAAAGAAAAATCTTATTATGGGTTAGCAATTTGATGCTGCAAATGACCATGACTGAACACTTGTCAGTGATGGTCTCCTTTTGAAGATGTTGACTTCGTCATCATTCAAGCAGTTAAATTGTATAAGGCAAAAGTTGTTTCCTTCTTAGTAAAAATATTTTAATACCCTGTTTCAGGCCGTCTTTTTCTTTCAGAATGGTGTAGAAGGGTGTAAATCTTCTGTTTCACCTTTCCATAAGAAGGGCAACCCTACGATCCGTCTAATTATCGTGGTCTTAGTGTACTCAGTAAGTTGTTTACCTATATACTCACTAAAAGATTGATTTGTTGGATAAAAGAAAGGGGCACAATCATCGATGTCCCAAAGAATTTTAGAAAAGTAGGTTTATGAAGTAGTAATAGAAAAGCAGATTACAATTAATCATATATTTGCATAAATACTACCATTATTATTGTCATCAGCATCAGCATCATCAGCAGAATCGTTGCTTGTTATGTAAAGCACTTTGAAACAGACTTTTATTAAATGCACAATTGGGAAAAACTACTAAACTTAATGCAGAATATATTAACATTCAAAAGGCCTTCGACTTTACGGATCGGAAAATATTGTGAAGAGTTAAGGATGAGAAGACAAGAAAAAATATTCTGCGTTTGTGCATATAAAGAGAGAATTATGATCTGAATGATGGCGAATGAATTTGTAAGACCTACTTGATACCTATTGGGAGGTTAGTACTTCCTGTGATTTTATGTATGAACAGCGCCTTGAGCTTCGTAAACATTTGAAAGTATCGCAATGTCCATGTCAAAACCACAAAATGTTTAGAATGACTTCAAGCTTAATGCGAGGGTTCTCAGCACAGTTCTACTTTTAAATCTTTTAACTATCACCTGATAATTTGTAATGACAAACCTTAGTTCGCTAACCAAGTGTTTAGGTGTATTTTTTCTTTGCAAGGTACCGTCCATTCTCTTCCAATTCTCTGCGCAGTTCTTGACAAAGCTGCAGCTCAAAATACCCGTATGTGTGCACAGGATCTTAAAATCTCCTTATTAAAAATAAAGAAATAAATAATATAATCTAGTTGTGCACTTCCTGTTTGGTAGCATTAGCCGCTCTTCGACCATCTGCTGTGAGGCGCAAAAAGGTCAGTAGGTCAGGCGCCAAGGGTGACAGGTCAGGAAAGAGCTGAGAGTGGGGCAAAGACACGGGTATGATCCTGGTTCTCAGAGACGATGGTTTTAACAGTGCAAACGGCATCCATTGCACATATTGACTTCACAAACTTTGTGACCTCGCATCGTGTGTGAGAAACGATTAAAATATCTGCTGGCCTGCATGCACCGCCACGAAACGACTGTTTGAAATGGATCGTTATGTTTTGAAAGAGTTAATTTAGACAGGAAGTCCTGTGAAATACGGATTTTTAACATTAATGCCTTTTAGTTTACATGTTCTCTCAAACAAGCAGAAAAATTACATGACAAACACAAAACGATATTTTTCAATATTATTATCTCTGGTATTATCTCTGAAGTTGTACTGTCTGTGTGTGTGTGTGTTTTCTCTCACAAAAGAAATGTCATACTATTGTAGATGTCTTGCATTGTTTTTTGGGGTATGGCAATTCAGTTTCATACAAAATGCACGTTTCCACGTGAAAGTCAATAAACATTCAGGCAGAAATCATTATCATCAACCTGCAGCAATGACTGAAACAAAATTGTTTATAACTACATCAAGAAAGTCAGCTACAATTAACAAAACATTTTTTTAATATTAAAATTTTTGTCCTCTCATTTTTGGGTTTTTGTTTGGAGTCTCATATTTTCAATTAGTCTTATTCAATAAGTCATGCTTGCTACGAGAATTGTCCTTTCTGTTAGATCTGTACTGTCGTCTGCATCTAAAGCCATCGTGGGGACAAAATCAAATTTCTTCAACATCCTCTCTATCTTAAAAATGACTTTACAAAGAATTTGCTTAATAAAAATAATAAAAGTACTGAGACAGTAACACATAACTGTTTCATTATTACTTCGTATACAATCACTAGTCAACTTACATAATGTAACAATAACGATCTCCAAAATGGCAGCTTGTCAGCTTCAAGCAGAGCCAACCAGTCTACCATTAGTTTCACATCAGTGCAAAAAAAAAAAAAAATAAATAAATAAAATAAAAATAATAATAAATAAAATAATAAAAAAATAAAAATAAATTGCGAGGGTTGTTGGTGATATTCAAACAGGAATACGGCGATGCTGATGCTGATTTTTCGGTGGCGCTTATGTCTAAAAATAAACTTCTCTCTCTCTCGCTTTCTGTCTCTCTCTCACACACACACACACGGACATTTGTGTTATTTTTACGTGTGCGTCTTACAACATTTGTCGTTATCGAGGCCTTGGTTACTGTAAGCTTTGATATGCCATTTAAATAATAACAACATTAATACACGCAAATGTTGCGAGCGAACGCCCGCTTATTGACCGCTGACACTGGCGCTAAAAGCCTCAGACAAATGTCCAGCACTTGTCCAACTTTGGCAAAGTTGTGGGTGAAGGTCAAAGAAACCAGAGGTTCAGGGGTCAAGAGTTCGGAACTTTGTAACTTTGGCCAACTTGCTAACTTCAGGCTTGTTTGCTAATCTGTTTGCAACTAGAATTTTACTGTTTTGTTACTGTTTGTGGAATAAACTGAACTGCATTTTTTGGTGAACATGTAAAGGGTGTCTTCCTGTCGTTGAGGGATCTCTTGGGGTGTGAGATCCCTTCATCCAGGCTTTATGTGAGGAAAATAATGCTTATCTCTTCTCCCTCGCCCCCTTACCTTTTTCAGCCCTCTCAATAAAAAAGTCAGGTGCCCATTCTATTCACCTGCATCTCACGGGTATTAAACCATTGTCTCCGGATTAACACACCATCACATTTCTTTCCAATTTACCTGAGGCATCAGTAGGCAAAGTCCTCGACATTCGTGAGGTCGACAAGACATCAACTGCTGTTTGTGTTCCACTCCAACCTTAATGAAGTAGATTGTAGTTCTACTTTGCGAGTAAAAGCTGTGCAGAATATTTACCATGGCACTTAATTTGAGAATTATCAAAAAGTGCGTCCTCGGAGCTAGACTTATTTCTCGATTTAAACAGATGATGCTTCCTGTGTAAATGGGAGAGGCGGCAACTACAGGAGGCACAAGCCAAGCGCATCACCGTCCGTTTGGCCTGCACGTGCGACTCGTATCCAGAAAACACACACACACACAGAGGGGTGTGGATACAAAAAGAGAGATATTTGACATATAACACCTTAGAAGCAAAGTCTGATCATTTACTAATATTGCACAAAAGATCCATTAATCGCTTGGGTGAGGGTAGAAAAACACTTTGATCCATCCACTCATTTAAAGTGTGCACAAGGGTATCGCATAATTCATCGAATAAAGACATTGTTCTGTGGATAAATGGTCTTGTCACTGAACTCTGTGGATAAATGGTCTTGTCATTCAACTCTGTGGATAAGTGGTCTTGACATTCAACTCTGTGGATAAATGCACACAGTGGATAAATGATCTTGTCATTCAACTCTGTGGATAAATGCACACACACACACACACACATATAAACACGCACAGAGAGAGGGTGTGTCACAATGGTGGATGTAAAGGTACCCGGTAGTCTAGTCAGAGGGTGTAGACATGCTGTCTGGTCGAGTCACCGCAGAGTTGCAAATGCCTCTATGGGTCAAAGGCTGTAACAAATTATTTTTATTAAAAACGAAATGTAAACAACTCGTGAGACTGATTCCCGTCTCTGATAAAGACTTTCTCTTTTTTTTTTCTTTGTTACAGTTCAAAACTACAGCTATTTCCCATAAAGCGTATCGACAGAAGTTTGGTGGCGTATCGATTCCAACTGGTCCACCGGGCAAGTCGCGCGCCAGGTAATGATAAGCCACTCTTCGCCGCAGTCTACCAGACCTGTTACATAGAGCTGTGTGTAACATAAGGCTGTGTTACATACTGATAGGCCTGTTACTTAGAGTAACTGTGTTACTCATGTTTTTATAGCTATATGCTCATATACTTATATCTTACATGTGAATATATATGCACATTTTCTTCTACTTCCAAATTACATCATCATACATTTTAATCACGTGTGTGAGTGAGTCGTGTACTTTGTGCTAGTGAGTGTTTTGGTTTGTTTTGGGTGGTTTTTTTTTGGCAGGTTGGTGGTGGGCGGAGTAGGGTCGATGCGTGCACGTGCTTACTGTTTAGAGACTGGTGAGAGGAGAGGGAGAAATGGTCGTATAATGAGAAACTTAACAACAGTATATGTATATATACACAGTCGAACGACAACAGTGATTCTGGGTGAACAAAGCAAAATCGATAGGAAAGAGTTTATCCTCTCTCTTTCCTACTCTACCCCCTCCATCCCCAACACCTCACCTGTACAGGTGAAATCGCGATCTGGCACCAGCAGCTGCGTGTCGGCTTCACGCCTATGAGGCTCCCTCGTCGCTAATTGACGTTGTCACGTGATAGTTTGGCCAGAATGGCGTTCAGCACCGTCTGGCCACTTTTGATCTGTTGTGCGGCAGTTAGGTCTGTATTTGCCCCCATGGCCTGGGTCGCCTTCTCGGGTGTGTGTAACACGGGTTTGCTTTTTACTCACAACTGCGCCGTGTTGCCAGGTTTCGCTAAAGTTTACAGGATCTGAAGGGAATCCAAACTCATGCCACCCCAGCCAGGAACGGCAATCTACCGAAAAGAGTTATGGGTCTTGGCACATGTACGGAAGATTTCTTCCTCAGAAACTGTTCGTGTGCCTTGTCTTTAAGGGTTGCAGACTTTTTTTTTTTTTTTTTAATATTCCGAGTTAATAACAAAATACGAATATCTATTTAGTTTAAGACTTGACGATAAAGTACAAAACTTTCTTCGTGTCTGAATAAAGTTTTTTTTTTTAAATATTTGATCACGGTGGAAAACTTTCACATTAAAAATGGACTCTCCGAAAGTTATAGTAGGATAAATTTGTCCTAATAACCGGATAAAAATCTTGTTGAGTACAAATCTTCTGTTCTCAAGGTACACGCCTGCAAACACATCACTGGGCACAGAAAGAGATCAACAACCAGAAGTCGGATTCGCTTTGGCTGTGAAATGTTGATGACATGAGTTTTAACTCTTACATTTGTTTGTCTCGGTGTCTTCTGCTTTTCCGGTTGGCTTTTCTATATACATTTTATTCAAGCTAGTAACGTAGCAGCCGATGTTGCAGGGTGGTGGTGTTCAAGATGATGGTACTTAGGTTGTGTATGTGTGGATTATCACGCGTAAGTGCGTGCGTGTAAGCGACAGTAAACTACTACGATCACAAGAGACAAAACAAGCACACCAGTATCGTCTCCTACAAGTAATGATCACAGCCCCTTGTTCTCAAAGATTAAACTGACTAAACAATACATCACTCCGAACAACAAACATTATGCTTGTAATGAACAGGCAAAAAGAAATCAGAAACACTTGATCTCCCATTCAAGTTATATTCCGTTTTAATATGAATCAACTAGTATTTATTCGCTCACAACACACAAAACAATATAAAAAATGAAGAAAGGATGATAGACAAATAGATATTGTACATTTCACAATCATACATACGCCCGTAAGGACCATGGTGCATATATGCAAATTACAGTTCGTGGGGTCAGTCGCTGAGTGCATTCAATAACACCACGTGACCCAAGGCCGTTGATGGTTACAAAATCAATATGCCAAAGAAGAAAAAAAGAAATCGATAACTCCTTGTTGATCGGAATCGGGCCGAGCTGCGGCCCGCAGTCATAGCAGACCACTTTGCCATGACAGCCGGTCAGATCTCCAGCGATAAGTGCTGACACTTTGTATTCAAGAATACAGATGACTTCCGCTGCATGATACTAGCTGGATAGTAACTGGCTGCTTGCTATACAATACTAGCTAGACAGTGATTGGCTGGCTGCTTCATGATGTCAGCTGCATACCGTTAGCTGGATAGTAATTGGCTGCTTGCTGTTAGGATGAAGAATGAAGTAATTGTTTTCCTTTCTTTTGGCACTGTTAGTATTTTCGATTGAAGTGACAGAACCATTTCCCGCCAATGACATGCTTTCTCACTGCCAGTGGCGGTCACCTCGACTGCATATCCGTTTTCAAGACGAAGCAACTATACCGTCCCTGTCAGCTTATATCACTTCCTATACATCACCACTTTGTCAGCTTGTTGGTATTGTTTTTAGCGATGATTTTCATATCCCCATCCCCTATTGTTTCCCTGCATTGGGAAAGAACAAACAGCAACAGACGCACTGCCTGTTAGACTATGGATTCCATTTTTGTTTTTATTTATTTTTTTAGACAATTATACCCAACAGTGATTCTAATGTGTAAATTCTAATGAATTACACTCACTCAATGGAAAATAATTTCACACGTGTTCGGGCTCGGGCTTGGCTTTAAACTGTCAGTCGAAACAGTGGTACTCCATGTCCGCTTATGCTGGCATGTGACCCTTCGAACGTTTCCCGTTTAAACAATCCCTTCAGATCCTGTGCCGTGACGATTTCTTCTGCTTGCCAAACTGACTGTGCCAGCAGCATCCCCTGCGGCAGCTCTCGACCCCGGACGAGAATGGGGCTTGTAGACCAGCACGGCGAGAGCGACAAACAAGGTCAGCAGAGCGCAGAACAATCCGATGGTGAGGGCTGCACAAGACAAACAGTAACAGACCACGAGTTTAAACATGCAAGGGTAAACCTCTCAGCAAGACAAAAGCAGATTCTGATTACAATGATCCATATTTATTTAACTCTCCATTAAAATACAACGACACATCTCTTTCTACTCTTCTGTTTACTTTTATTTTTATTTTTTTTTTAAGTCTTCAGCGAATGTAAAAAATGAACCATGAATCTTAATTGTACCAGACATACCTGATCTAAAATCTTATCGCTGAGTTAAACTAAATTCATACGTTTTTTGTATCCCACACTACAGTCAGATCATTATTTTTGTTACCTATACGCAATAGTTAAAAATGAAATATACTCTTAGTTACCACATCTGTACCAATGGAATTTGGCTCTATGCACGTGTCAATGATTTTTTGTCAAACAATATTATCTTTAAAGTTCACGAATCCGTCAACGGAAAAAAGCATTTTGATAAATAATAAGTAAAGTAGTTTTAAGTCAGTAATCCAGTTATAGAAAACAATTAAAGTACTGCATGCTGCTTAAAGCGGGATCTTTAAGGTTGTATTCTCACCAGAGTCTTGCTTCTTCAAAACGACAATGACGCTGTTGTCGTTCTCCATGGTTAAGCCTATCAGATGACTGAACGATGAAGGTACTGGCCGTGGGTTGCGGCGATTCAAAAACCGATGCTTTGAAAACAGCTACTAGCTCATGTTAGAACACTGTACCTGCTTGATTTCTTCTTTCCGAGTACGACGCTAGGGCTTTTCCTCTCTTTGATTAGCGATAATTTTGTCAGCATTGCCACGATACACAAATATAGAGCGATGAGCAAATTTTTTACAGTCTTGTCTCTGTTGTGGCATACAATACATGGTATATTATGATACACGAAGTGGGCGGCTCCCTCGTCGTCCCTGGAAAAAACGCGGTCGAAGGGAGGCCACTCTAAATACTTAGCCTAACAAAATGGCGGCGCCCAATACCAAGTCAGTAATCTGTCGTTAAGTATTTTTATTTTAAAATACTTTTATTGGAAGGAAAGAAGTGTAATAAGTTTTGAAAAAGCCGTATGCTGACCTTTACCGTATCATAATAAAATCAATCTAGTCTAAACTGAATAGACTGCCTCGCATCTTGTCCAGCAGTCATTTGAGTGTTATGTACTAGTATTACTATTAGTACTGTTAGCATTGACAATAACTTAATTGTGTTATACTGGTATCGATTAAGAAATCAAAGGGCTATGTCTGTTTTTGTGAAGATAGTTTGAAGTTTTTTTCTAAGAAGTAGCCAGATGAAATCTTTTAAATAGTGCCGTAAAAAGACACCTCCTTGAGCATCACTCCTAAGAGTCACACAGTGCTAGTTCATCTTCAACCTTCTTACGATACCCTCAGTTCTTCTTCCCCGATTCCTCTTTGCGTTTTCTATATTTATCTTTTATTAGTCATCCATTATTAGTCACTATGTATGTTGTCCATATCTCGTTCTTGTCTCAAGCGCTAAGAGCGCGCTCCTTACGAGCTTAAGTATGCGCTATATAAAGCACGCGTTGATTATTATTATTATTATTATTATTATTATTATTATTATTATTATTATTCAGTGTGTGCAAAATGGAGAAATAATGTACATTGTGTGAAATTTGTGATCGAAATTAAAAATCGATGATCACCACATTATTAGTGATGGTATTATACAACAATCTCTCTCTCTCCCACCTATGTGCATGCATGACTTTCTGTATATACTGCAGTTAAATCTCAGTATGTTACGTTTTTACACATCATTTGTTCATTTTTAAAATCTAGATATGGCTTGTTTATACCCAAGAAGACCGGCAGAGGTGCAATGCTGACACAAGCAACAAAAAGAAATGTGTTTGGAGATGACAGTGATGAGGTACTATGTTGTTTTGGTCACTGGTTGATTCAACCATTTGCTTATTCAACCATCTCAATTCGACCACTACCTCTAGTCGGTTTGACCACTGCTAAAAGTCAAATTGACCACAGATTACAGAAATTACTTTTCACTGAATAGCTAGTCATTTCTCAGATACTGTACATAAAATGAAAGAACATTTTTTTTCAATATGTATTTGTCATATGACATGTAGCTCAGGTGTCATTGATATCATAACCGATCCTGGTTACATTGAGTTACTCACAAATATATTTGGCTACAATGATGTTGAAAATATCAGTTATACATCATACTGAGATTTGTTATTATAAATAGATTTTCTTTCAATAATATTCAGATAAATTTTGGCAAGATAATGGGTAGTTCTAATTCATTGTAAACTAATCATACCATTTGATGTAAATTATGTGTACTGTTACACATAAATCTATTTGCATTAGTAGAATTTCTTTTAACAGCGCAGCATGAAATGCTCAAATTCATTTGTTACCAGGAATCTAGTAATATACCTAAATCAGGTACTTCGAAGAAAGTGACCACTGATTTGGCAAAAGTTAAAAAACAGGTAAAATTTTATCATTTGATGGTTCTATTGTTTGTTTATATTTAATAAAAAAAGCACTTTCAGTAGTTTGTATTTTATCGTTTGTTGATATTAAATCATGTCTGATCGATGTAGCACTTTCAGTAGCTTATATTATACAGTAACTTCTTTTAGTTACTATCTACTATACACATTTCAGCCAAGTTTTACAATGTAACTTCACTTTTTTGTAACAGTATCTATATGTTGACATTGTTATTTTAAATATGATATTTATTTTTAATTCTTATTATGTAGTAAAACTATCATATATGTTTCCTATCAGTTTCCAGTTTTCTTCACTGTTAATATCAAACAGCACCCATACAGCAAATGACCTAAATAGCTTATTACTTAAAAAAAAATCATCGAAAGAAAAAGTTGCGATTTCGCAAAAACTCCTGTGATGCAAGCTTAAATATTTACTTGAATCTTTCTATCCCTGTGGCTCAATGAATGAATGAATGAAGGAGTTTTGTAACGCGCAAAATCCGAATCCTTGAGAAACGCTCAATGCGCCAAAAATTTTTCACACAGTGAAGTTGCACACAGTATCAAACGATCCGACGGCAAAAAAAATGACCACAGTTGTGAGCGACGATCTGCTGCTACAAAGCGCATGAACACTACTCACAAACATAGGTCCACAAATCAGAAGAAAGAAAAACAGGTGTTCACATGGGCATTGTAGGGAAAATGAAGGGTTACATCATCAGGTGCTTGGCCCAGCAGTACAATCCACAGTCCTCTTGACGAGTGCTGAGCTACATGCACTGTGGTCGTATCTCTGTGACCTGTATATAGCTGATCGATACAGGCCACACTATCAAACTGCACGATGACCCCCTCTGATGATTGTGATCAACATCTACAAGCCGCATTTGTGTTGCATTCTGCGAACTGACTAGATCTACAGGCTGGATGTCGATCGCTCTCGCGTGCTTCACTCACTGTCACAGCGAACTTGAGTTGTAGTAAAGAAAGTGAAGCGACAATCCCCTTTGTCATTGTATAACATGATAAGATTCCTTCATAGTCTTAAGATGTTCTCAGTATATTCTCAATATTTTCCGATGTCATCGATCCTTGTTATCTGGAGTCGTCGCCGTTAGATCTACAGCGATCGCCCTTAGTAACCACAAATAACCACAAAACTACAAATAGTTTGCACTTCTTTCTCGTGGAACGGCTGAGACTCTCAGCTGCCAGTGTTAGTATCAGCTGCGCAAAGGACTATTAGTGTCCGCCATAGAAGCAAACTCCGAGAAAAGCTCTTGTATCTGGAATATCGTGTGGCAACAGCCTGTCCTCAGTGTTCACAGAACAGGAAAACAGGGTCTTGTTATCTGCGCAATGGTGGGGAGGTGATGTCGATGGTAAGGCTGACTTGCTGGTGTACAATCAGGCAGTTTAGCAAGTCGTCTGCCCTGGGCCCGTACTGGATCTCAACGGCCCTGAGTTCAGATCTACAGCTCGGAAAGCCATAGTGTCGTCATACAGTAGCAACGCAGAATAACCTATTTTCTTCTTTTCTTTTCTTTTTTCTTTTTTTTTTGGCACTTTGTATGTTATGTTTAAGTGTTATTCATGGCGTGCTGTCACTAATGAGATGAATCAGAGGATGATAATCAATAATGAACTTCCTTTTTTCATCTATCTGTGCTCACAGGCAAATTATTTCAGTTTATAAAAGCAGATTCTGACTCATTATGTATATAAAATTTTACCTATGGAGCTTGAAATGAACTTTAATCAGTTAACTTGAACTGCTTAAATTTTCTTGTTCTTTTTGTCCAGACACAGCTAGAAATAGACAAAGCCATCCTGCAGGACCCCACAGTATATGAATATGATGCTGTGTATGATAACATCCAGGCAGAAAAAATTAAGTCAGATGTGAAGGAAAAAAATAAACAGGATCGAAAGGTAAGGATTTTGTTCTCTTTAGTATTAGTTTATGTTACCATCTCTGAGGCTTTCAAAACAATCAGAGGTAGAACTATCTGAAGGTTGTTACATATGAACTACAAGCAAATCAGGATCTCAGGACATGCAGACAATCTTATAGGCAGATTCTCAGGGCTTTGTATCTGTCTGTAAGTTCTCTATACTGTGTGCTAATGTTATTTATGAATTTTGAGACTCTTGGTAGACTAGATTCTTTCATTCTTCTTGGCAAGATGGACTCATGCTGAATTCAGGTAAAAATTGTATATTGTGCAGCCCAAATACATCACAGTTTGCTGAAGATGGCAGAAGTTAGAAAGAGGGAGGAGGAGAGACGGACAGAGAGAAAGGTTCAGAAGGAGAGAGAAGAAGAGGGGAACCAGTTTGCAGATAAAGAAGCTTTTGTTACCTCAGCTTATAAGAAGAAGATGCTAGAACAAGAAGAAGCAGAAGAGAAGGAAAAAAAAGAGGCTGCATTAGAAGGTATTTTTTTTTTAAATGTCTCATCTCTCCCTCTACTATTTCTATTGTATTCATCCATCTTTCTCTTTCTTTGTGTGAGGAAAGTGAGCAGCTGGACATGTGTTCATGTATTCATGTAGTATTGTAAGAAAGTATATATATATATAGACAGCGACTATGATCTTGTTCTAATGAAATTGAAGCGGCTCTCAAACACTTCCCAAATTTGCTTTGATTTGGAGAAGCCGCAAAACCCAATCATTGTAGAAATCTTCAAGGCTACAGTTGGTAGACTGATATGGACACCCTCAACCAAAGGAGGGCCTTGAAGAGAGGAAAGAAAAGCAGACTTGAAGCAGCTTCCAAATACAAAAGAAGTGGACTGTGCCATCAAAAAAGGGATGAAGGCAGCTAGGGAGAACTGGAATGAGAGCCAATCCCCAGACAAAGAGGATGGAATGACACCAGGCCTACCCTCACTAGGACAGATCAGTAGTCATTGAAGTCACCTTAGTCATTGAAGACAGCAATGGGTTCTCACAGGAAACAGTCCTGTACTCAACTGATGGACTGAGTACTACAAAGACCTGAACAACTTTCAGCTAAAGACCAATGCCAATATCCTTCAAACAATTAGAAGAAACAGTGAATAAGTCTGAAAGGAGGAAAGTCGCCAAGCATTGATAATGTACCAACTGAACTGCTCAACCAAAGACCCCCACTGTTCTGTGCTAAAGAGTCTGGGAACGCATAGAATGAATGCAGTCACTCGTCATACTCCTCCCAAAAAAGGAAACAGCAAACAGTGCCAGAACTACAGAACCATAAGCCTTATCAGCCACCCAAGCAAAGTCATGCTAAAGGTCATACAGAACCTCATCAGCACCACTACAGAGGAACTGCTGGGTAAAATCAGGCTGACTTGAGACCACAAACCTCCAGACGATAGAAGCACAGATGAGCAAATCTTCTAGAAAAGCATCTTCAACATCAGCAGGACTTCTACCACAACTTCATTGACTTTAAAAAGACATTTGACAGAGTCGGGCACAAGGAGCTGTGGCATGTGATCTGAAAATTCAGCATCAAAAAGGGCCATGTTCAAATCACTGAAGTGCTATACAATTGCTCAGCAAGTGCAGTAAAGCTGAATAAGCAAATAGGAGTTTACTTTCGCACCACAGTAGGCTTAAGTCAAGGATGACCCCTATTACTGGTGTTGTTTAATATTATTTTGGAGAACATCATGCTCAAAGTGATATATATATATCATGTATATAATCTTTCATCTATCTGCATACTTTTTCTCAATTCATATCCCACAATGGTTGCGATTAAAACTTCATAGTTTTTTTGTGAGTGATGCTAGTTGAGATCTAAGCAAATGTTTCCTCTTTAAATGTTGCCATAGTGACATGGTCTTCTGTACACCTCTACCCATCACTGATTAATGCTCAGGGCTGTCTGATTAAAACCATCAAAAAAGAAATCCAAGCTGACCTCTTGCAAAGAAAATGTAACTCCTCCTAAGCATGTGGTTATTCTGGCTATTTCTAGATGCTAGAAGGCAGCTCAATGTATTTTCATTTGTTTTGTCTCTTGAGCCATGCTCGATGTGACCAAGCAGAAAGACCTGAGTGGCTTTTACCGCTATTTGTACAGGGAGACAACTGGAAAAGAAACAACAACTGAAAAACATGACGAGTAAGAGGATTTTATTTATCTGTGTGTGCGCGCGCGCATGCTCATGCATGGCACCCTACATTTCCATTGCTTGAAGCAAGATATTTTTTGTATTTTCTCTGCTGTTATTGTGAGCAGTTAGGACTGGAAATGATCTTATGTTTTACTATGTTGTATTTTTGATTCATTGACTATGCTGACAGATATGCTAAACAGTTATAGTTATGTACTACTCCAGTAAACAAGCATATTAAAAATCATTACTTTCTATGCTTCTTTATTTGTTTGATATCTGCTTGTATTAGTCTGTTCTATTGTGCTCTTTGTTTCATTGTCTTTCACTATTCTGCCAATCCACTTTTTTTTTTAATCTTTTCTTTTTCTTTCATTTTTTAACTTTGACACCATTAAAATTTGACATTTGAAAAGAAAGTATATGCCTTCATTTCTGTGGGGTTAGTACAATAATTCATTTGGTTGTCTGTAATATTGACAGTTTTACCCTTTATTATCTTTTTTTTCCCTCAGATTTAAGGTGAAGCTGGAACCAAAATCTGATAGAGAAAGTGATGACAGTACTGATTCTTCAGTTCAAAGGTAAAACTAACAGAAGATAAACAACAGTGCAGCTGTGTGGAACAATGTTGCAAGTTTCTCCTCTTTTTCTTGTGTATCCTCTCTGCAGTTTCAGATCCTTTCACTGCCATTTCTTCATCACGTAGATTTTATGTTTCAGAGACCACTTTGAAAATGATTTGCTGCTCTTCTTGACTGCCTAGTCATCTAGAATTTTCTCTGACCTTTGTTGATGATGAACCTATTAAAGTTGACAGATATCAGTTGTGAAAAGCAAGTTAATTGTCCACATGATTTTAAGAAAAAGAACTGAATGGTACATCAAACAGTAAAATAATGTTGAATGTGAATTACTACAGCTAATCATATAGCTTAACATGAAAACAATTTGTAGTTATAACCGTTGTCAAAACAGATAGTCACTATTAAGAATTGGAAATTAACTTACATCTCCTAAACTAGTATAAATGTTCATTCAGTAGTCTTACTATAGAATGGTTTGTGATAACCTTCTCCCTTTTCCAGACTAGTCTAAACTATTCATTATGTCCTAACAGCTAGATATAGTACTTATTTTTAAATTAAAATATATGTCTGAGTAAAAGATTTATATTGTTTTTCTCAGGAAACAATTAAAAAAATCAAGCCATGGGAGAGACAGAGAGCAGACAGAGAACAAGACAGAGAGCAAAAGAAGGAGAGAGAGAAGAAGGACAGAGAAAAATACATCAGGGATGACAGGAGCAGATGTAGGAGATCAAGGTCAAGATCTCCTGCTCAAAGGGGCTCAAAATCAGACAGATCAACTTATGAATCAAAATCAAATAATAGAGTGAACAAGTCCCAAAGTAGGAGAAGATCAAAATCCAGATCACCCCAGAAAAGTAGACATGCAAGAGATAAACATCGATCACGCTCTCAAGATAGAAGGCAAAGGAGTTCAAAGTCTCCAGATGGCAGACAAAAGTCAAAGGACAGAAAGTCAAGAAGATCACATTCAAGAGAGAATGAGAAAGAAAAGGCTAGCAAAGAGGAAAAGAAGAAAACCACATCCACGGCAAAATTGACTCGTGAAGATCCAGACACTGATGGCGAATCAGACAGGCCAACAGATTTCTCATCATCTAAAGACAAGCTTGTTCAAACTAAGTCACCCCCAGAAGATCTTGACAGAGATGACTCTTTGTCCGAAAGTGATTCTTCGGAAGAAGAAGTGGGTGTGCAGGAGGAGACAACAAGCATGTCAGGAAGAAAGCAGCCTTTTAGTGCAAAAGATGGAGATGGACAGAAGGCTCAAACGGAGAAAACAGGTGAAAGCAAGGTAGAGAAAAGCCAGCTCAAATATGCACGACACACGTCAGATGAGGGTGTTTCAGATGCTCGAAAGCGATTCTTGGCCAGGAAGTTAGCCAAAGAAAGAGCTACCGCTGTAGATGCTGAGTAGTGTGTCTTAGTCCAGTCGCTTGTTGGCTATAGCGCTTATGGTGTCAGGTGAGAACTAGCAGCATGTTCTAGAAGAGATGTGTAATTCCTGTATTTGAGTTTTATGTTATGTTTATTTGGGTGTAAAATGCCTTAACAGTTGGTGAATGCAAAATGAATTGAATTTCAGAAGAGCACTTTTAATATCAAGCAGCACTTCAGTGTGGATAAAGCAACTAGGGTGTGTGTGCATGTGCACACCTTGATGGAATACATATACATGTTTCCTGTATTCCACAGGTAATTTTCTTTGATGCAGACTTTCACTTACCTGTAGTGTGTGTGTATTCATCCACATACACCACTTTTCATACATCCCCTCAAAATTTTGTTTTCCAAAGAGTATGCAGATGATCTGAAATGTAATATTCACCTCCTCTAAAGTTAATTTGTGATTTTAAGCTTGTGTGTGAGGAGAGTGTTATATAGACTTTTGGTTACAGACATTTGTGATCTAGGCTGTATTAATCAGAAAAATTGCAAATGAATTCTGAGAAATTTGAAAGACTCTTTGCTGTTTGAAATCGAATATGTTTATCACTGCCTTCTAGGTTTCATTACTAAATTGGTCACTGAAGTACCAGGTGGAAAATTAAGTCCAAGGGACTTTGCAGGTGTAGCTGGAGCTTAAACCCTCATGGTATTTAGCATGGGAGTGCATGTCTGTTTCTGTGATAAATTGTTTATGGCAATCACTGCATCTTTTGGTAAGATTATCTTAATTTTTATTTTCGGAAGGGAAGTGGTGCTTTTATTGTATAGTACATTAATAGGAAGAGAAACTTGATTGAGTTCCTTATTACTAAAGCTGACATCCTCAGATGCTTGAACAAAGAGACTAAAAGTCTGAGATAAACAAGTCACCCAACCATTTCCAGCATAAATGTGACCTCTTTAGGTCAAATCCTCTGAGCAGATGCTGTCTTGATGAAAAAAACTTTGTGGGGAAAAAAATCATTTGATTTGGATGAGATGAAATCTTTGCTCCAGAGGATCTTAATGGTTGTGGACCACAGCCTTCAATTCGAAACATAAAAATTATTAGAGACTAAGTGAGCACACATTTAATGACACTGCTGCAGCATTAGTTTTGGAGTTCAAGTCTGATTTAAAAAGTATATACAATTTGTTTTTTAAAAAAACCCAACATATTAGAAAAGGCAACTAGTGGCTAAAATTACATATTTTGTGCTCAAAACACATCAGCTGAATAATGATTTTAGGCATTTACTAAAATGAAGCAACTAATGAATTTCAGATTTCAATGATAAAAGAATTATGAAATGTTATATTTAATATTATAAAAAAATATGAAAAAACTAAAAAATATCAAGCAGTGGGACACAGTTGCAACAGCTAAGGTTTCACATCATAGGAAAACTATTTTCACATTTATTTATCTGCGAGAAAACATTTCACTTTATTTCTAGTAGCTGTTGAGGCATCATTCCTGAATATTAGGTAATAGTTACAAAAAAAAAAACATTTTTATAAATGTTACCTGAATTCTAGAGTTCCAGCAGTTGTGGTGGTTAACAATGAGGTGAACAGAAAATGGTTGTGAGGACTAACAACCAACACATCCAACTGACTCAATACAACACAAAGCACTGTAGCTCTCCCATCCAGTTCCCAAGATCACCCAACGTTGTATGTCTCATTTCATAAATTTTTAAGCCCACAAAATAGCAATAACAAATATATTACAGAATAAAAACAGGAAAAAAACAACAATATGTCCATTTTAAATAGTGTTGTGCAAACTAATCAATTTTTTACAAACCAGAAAAAAATAGACACAAAAATACAGCAATTGTAATAAGTACAAGCAAACTGAAATGATATAGCTGTCATTGATGTCAGACAGAGTTCAACGTGTCAATAGACAGCAGGTGATTACCAGCTGTGGTGTTGCATTGTTTGAACACGTGATCAGAAAAAAAGCTGTTAAACAAACTACAGCTTAACATTGAAGAAGAGTACTTTAGGATGACAGCCATGCAGTTTTAAAACAGTAGACACACACGAGATCTGCTGATTGCACCGAGGTGTATCGTTTACCTGAGACATGGCAGTGTTTAGATTGCCGGCGGTGACACGTGCAATGGTCTGGACTAAATTAACATTTTGCTGTTCCTTGACAATTGTTTTATTCATTGTGGGTGAGTTTTTAATTTGTAGTTTTGCCATTGTTAACACTCAGATGTCGAGCACGATAATGTGACCATTTCCCATTAATGAGTGCAGAGCGCACTGCTGTTTATACCTTCCGAAACCAAATACATCTCCTCGAGAATTTGTTGACAAGTTTACACACACTTAACATTCGTTTTAACACATCGTAATAGAAACGAAACAAGGGTCCGCGTCTTTTTACCAGAGCAATAATATAACACTTTTCGCTTGGGGTGGCGGGCGCATGTTAAAAGTTGGGGTTTTGTTTTTTTTTTTTCTTTTTTGAGCGGTGAATGCTCCACTCAGTGACATGGTCGGAGTGCAAGCAAAGTAAATACACAGAGGCGGTCTGTGTACTTTCAGGGCGGCATATCTTAATTCCCACTTAGCTGTTAAATGCTCGAGATACTTCAAATTAAGAAAAGAAATAAAAACTTTTGCCGGATCGGCTTCAAACTGCGGCCGTGCAACAGCGCAGTGATTAAGTACTTGTAACCAATCGCTTATGTTTAAATATTGAGAAAAACCATCCTTAATTGTTGTGATGGAAAAACGTTTTGCTGCAGTGACTCGCGATCTTCTGCGTCAAGAAGCCATCATCAAGCCAACCTTTGACCTCGACCATTACTCCTGCACGGATGGCGAATGTATGTAACATAATAATATAATACCTTTCATCGTTTAGTTCCTGCTGATACTAAGTTGACTTGCAGCTAGAAAATGGACATGAACAGATTTTTTTTTATATACGATATATTCACTATTTTGGTGTGTCGGGCAGACGTAGAGTGACGTCACCGTCTTTCGAGGATCGATGTTGGATTAAAAATAGATTTGCACTAAAAACTTTGTGCATATACTAAATAATTAATTTAAGATTGCACAGTCTGAAATACAGATCTTCAATTCATAGACTGGGCTTGCAAGCATCCTGCCTTGGTGACAAAAAAAGAAGCGCACGACTTTTTTACCGCCCAGATGGCCGGATCACCTCTCGACTTGGTGAGGTTCTCGATGTCCCTGGAGGAGGACGGTTTCTGGACGGCACGATGGGCACTGGATGCCACAGAGATGACTTCCACACCATAGTCGTGTCAACAGTTTAATATAACTGTTTTGCTTTATTCTCTGCCCCCAAATTCATTATTCTCGAAATATTTTAAGCGAGTGGCGGCGCCTGTTTAAAACTTACTGTATTTTGGAAGTGTCTTATGTTCATGTTCAATGCGCTCAAGATTTAACAATATTATCATCCAGTTATATGCTGTGACATGACTTTGGAAATATTACTGGTACATGTACTGCAGCATTTACAGGACTTTGTTCAGTGTATCAAAAAAAAAAAGAGGAAAAGCTACAGTACAGTATGTTGGGATCATGAACTAAAATCCCTATATACGTCCATGGTTGGGATTGGGGCACATTTGTTGCAATAGCTGATAATACACCAAGCACATTGTCATCATAAGTTATCATGTGGACATTGTCTTTGTGTAATCACGGAAGTATGTAGAAGTTTGTTGTATAATGTTTACCCATGGACGTGTATATAGTTCGTGGTTCACCCGGCAAGTCAGCCAGATTGTTTCATGTTCAATCAATACAGTAATAATCAAACTTCAGTGTCCAGTGTTTGTCGGCTGTAAGCATGCAGCAGGATACACGCAGTTATAAAAACTTCTAATAAAAGTACAGAAATAAAAATGAGTTTCTGTTACATGGCCTTACGTGTTTCCTCGGCCATTTGCTTGGGATGTAAAATGTAGTATTTCCAAAATATTTAAAAATTGCTCTTCATGCATTCTGTTAAAACTCTGAGATGCAATAGAGAGTACCGAGTCTATGAGAGTAGTGTGGTCTATAGTATCAAAGCCCGAAGACAAGTCTAACATGGTGAAGAATGAGATGTCACCTCTATTCAGAAGCAGACAAAATCTTGTTTGTCACCTTAAGCAGGGTGGTCTCAGTGCTGTGAAAAGGGTGATAAGCAGACTGATAAAGAAATCAAGTTTTCAGAATAAATTGCACGAACTTGTATTCCAGAATATGACAACTCCTTTTCCAGCTTCCCAATGCTTTGTCTGGTGTCATGCTTCAAAGTTCAAAACCCACTCTTACACATTTTTGTAAAAACTTTAATAATTCTGATGTTTATAGTCTACCAAAAACGACAATTAAAAAAAAAAAAGCTTTGTGACCATCAAACTTATGTGGAAATATCGGACCTAACTAGTCATCAAAATAAGCAATATTTTCCATAAAAGCATCACAAAACGCAAAGTGGTCATTTCCTGAAATTTCAGACAAATTCTCTTTAAAAACAGAAAGACTCTGTACATTGAAAAGGTGGAAAATCCCAGTTTTGATTTTGGTGAATGACTTGCTGACAAATGGCAAACATTTATACCCTGAAACGAAGGACAGAAACAAACATTGTAAACCTTCAAAGCAACATGTCGAAATGGAATATGACTTCATGAGCACACAACACCATAAATGGAAATGCTTTCATTCTATGTATACAAAGCACAGTGTTTACAAACCTTGTAAAGCATTAGCACTGTCTGGTTGGCACAACTCCTTGAATACCCAAGACAGCATGTATTACACAAAGCACCCACAAACACCAAGTTATTGTTACCACCATAAACCAGACAGCATTCCATGCTAAAAACATACATTTAAAAATATGAAAAGGGGATTGGCTTTCAAAGCATGATTAAGCAGCAGCACAGGTCTCACGGGGTAACAGGTGGTTTAAAGACAGAGGGGGAAAAAAAATGTCCCCTCCAAATTTTGTTTAAACTTCTCCCATCGGCCAAAATCCTTGAAAAACCTTTCAGTAACTTTAAAAAACACCCAAACACGTCTGCTCAACACCGCAGAACTGTGACCCTGAAAGTTTATTTATGTAAAACAAAATGTCTAACATCGTAAAAAGACATCGAGGAATAAAAAGTAGAAAATGGAATAAAGGGGAGAAGGTGCCTGCATGTACACAACTTTGCTTTACTTTCATCCAGCCTATGCCAAGCACAAAGTGCAAATTTCTCCACAGCCCTCACTTCAGCTTATTTATTGCAGTGTCTTGCTAGCACAAGTTGTCGCATTCCAGTTCCCTGTAAGTTAGCTTGATCTGTTTGTTATCAGCCAATCACAAGCACAAAAACTTATATGAACTTTAGAAAGGTGGACAAAATGCATTACTATAAGACCTTAAACCATGTGGAGACTCAAGAACTAAAAGATCCAGCTTTTCTGCGCACGGCTTCATGGCCCATCGTGTCTGTGAGAGCAGCCAGCTTGTAATTTTGTCATGATGGTGTTGCTAAAATCACTGAGTTACATTACTACATGGCAAATTAAGGCTGTGCATGCCGTGTTAACATCTAGCTGACCATGCAGTCGTTTGATTTTAAGCACTGCCTCTCTGGTTTCGGCCCTTCTTTTTCTTTCCACCAGCCCTGCGTCCTCCACCTGGCTGTTGACGGCCAGGGGCTTTGATGGACAGCTGTTGCCCAAAAGTGGTAGTCAGAAGAGTTGTACTGGAACTGAAGCCTGCCGCTAGAAAGAAAACAAAATCATGCGATGAAAGCAGGGTTAAGCATCAAAACCTAATAGTTTAGGTTGGAGGCCTCATGAGGTAAGACATTTTTTAATAACTTGAAAGCTGATAAAAGTATTATTAGTGACACCGGTATATATGGACAATGACAAGACACTAACACAACCCTACCAGAACTGGATAAATCTGCAAAACAGTAGCTAGCATCTCAAACCCCATATTTATGTAAACAGGGTAAGTCCACCCAAATTGTATTTTCAGAAGTGTCCCCTTCTATCAAAGATAAATGTGGCAGAGAATGACAATTTAATCAAACGAGAGAACACCTAATGTTTTTAAATCCAACTAATAAACTAGACAGATATAAGGGTACAAAACTCTTTGGTAAATACTATTTTCATTAAATTTACAGCAGGTACAATGAAAAAGCTAAAATGAACTTTGTGGTGAGGGTATACAAAATGAATCTGCCATCAAAACACACATTTTTTAACAAAAACATGTGAACCTTTTATATCAAAATTTGATGTTATCTCAAATTCAACTGAGTCACCACAAAAGCGCTATCTTCTCAAGCTGCTTCTTACCTTAATGTATATCACATTTATCAATGCCAAAGACAGAATGCATCTAGACTTTTAGGCAAGACAGTAAGGAAAGTGAACATCCTTAATATGAAGAATCAGCTTTGTTGTTTACTTACGTTCAGTTGTCTCTCCCAGCATCATTTTCTTCTTGCCACACTTGCTTGCCAACTCTGGTCTGGCAGTACGGAGAGCTCTTTCATCAGAGTCTGACATGGTCACTGCATATATGGTTACTGGTGCAGTTGCTCCAACTACTGTGCCCTAAAGAGACAACAATGTAACTCGTCAGCTATAAACCTCTTAACACCATCAGAAATATAATATCACCAAAGGACTCAACACCATTTTAGACCACCTTTAACAATGTTAAAAGTATCCGTTACAAATATGTGATAACAGAGCAAATGATTTGTATGTAAAAACAAAGAAACTGGCTTTCCAAAGATCTCTCTCACACTCAAACATACACATAATACAGACATGTATAAACACATATGTCTTTAACACTGCTCAATAAAATCCATGTAAAAAGTTTTGTAGCCTTAATATTAAGGTAAGACCATTCTATTAAGGTTGCTTACCCTACAACTCAAAAGGCAAACTGATTTCAAAGAACAGCTCAAGTATTTGGATTCCAAGGTTAAAATCAAAGCATACTGCCCATAACATGTTTCCACTTCAACAAGTAAACAAAACAAAACAGAACAACAAAATGCTCACAGCTGACTTACATTCACTGCCCCTATCTCTGCAGCAAGAGCAGTTCTTGTTTTGTCCCCTGGCTGGTTGGTCAGCACCAGGCAATTCTTTAAAGATTTCACCTTCATAGCTGTTTTCTGTTTACAAATGCAGTGGAAAATAGGAATAAATGTTGTGGTACAAACTAATGGTGCTCAAAAAAGGTTTGCTTCTAGCACCTGCAAGACCTTTCTAAAACAAATTTGTCTATAATACTTCTCTTGTCTGCCTTATATAATCCATTTCTACCAAAACTTTAATATCCATATCAACTTGAACAGTTAGAAAAAATCATATAAAGCAAGCAATCATCTAGTTATAAATATCTACAATTCATAACCGAAAAGAATTGAAGTACGTAATAGGAATAAATTTGAGCACTAACTGCTTGTTGAAAGATGCCTGGACAGTTAAAAAAAAAAAACTTACCATGGAATTACCGGTGAAGTCATAGATGGTGAGAGACTTGGCATAATTATCTCTACTTAGGCCTCTATCTTTAGAGACCACGATAATCTGATTTGCTCCCACAGAGAAAGCTCCCTCTTGTACCGTCCTTGATGGATCCACTAAAGCTCTTGACCAGGTTGCAATAACTTGAGCTCCTCTTGGCATACCGGGAATTTTGGCACTCCCACCTGAAGGCTGCCTATTTCCCCTACCCTGTGGGAAAAATGTGCAAAATCTTACCATTAAAAACTAATAATGGGTAAGCATATTATTAAAGTTCAAAGACCAAGGTCTGCCTTTACAGCCCATCAAATAATTCTGAATTCCTTAAACAATTTATCACATCCAACTCTCTAATATCACGTAGATTATTAATAGAATTATTTATAGAATAAAAATATCTATAACAAGCCCCTCTTGAAAGAGCAGTTTATGATGCACTAACTCATCCAAACAGATGCCCGCACACACAAAAAACATGAGAATATGCATATGAAAAATAAAAAAAGAATGCATACAATCTTACCCCATGCAGTACATAAAATAACTGACCTAAGCCATTAAACTAAACCAGGTGAAACTATGGTTTACAATTTTGTTAAAATCATAAAATCACGGCGAGTCTCTAAGCTTTTCTCTAACCATTAACATATGATGAATGCGACCAAGAACTTTCAATTTAGCCTATAATCGCACCTGTCCGCCTTTTCTTTTGAAACCACATTATGCTTGAAGCTCTTCCAACGATTAGCCTTATGAGCCCGTTCATTAAGAGTCATTTTTATCTACGTCTACTTTAATTGCCAAGAGTTATTCTTTTAATCCCGTTTTAGGATGCATTTTTTTGTTCGGCAAAAATGTCTCTTCCATTTCTGTCGTCTGCACAGACTCACAGCATGCGTGAAAAAGATGCTGTCGTAATCGCACAAATTGAAGGAAATACGAAAGGGGAAAAAATTAAAGAGTATAATACAACTCTAAGCTTGTAGAAACAGAAAAACATTTTTTAAACGATATCTCTTTTTACATCTACGCACGACAGCACATTAGTGGTCCGGTTAGAACCTGTCCGCCATTAAAAGCGAAAGACGGTGCGAGCTCTGACCTACTTTTTTTTTTTTAGGAAAAAAGCTCCTACGATTAGTAAAGAAAATACTATCATGCAGGCAGATATAAATAATTTAGTTTGCTCAACTAAAGTAAGTGAATAGTCATTTCCTAAAAATGTATATCGAATAATACATAGAAGAACCTGCAAGGCAAAGTGAGAAATCCGCCTGGGAAACTAGACATAAACATTAAAAACGACATCATCCTTCAAGCTGGCGAGTACAACTAGTATCAATAAAACTAAATAGCTAGTCATATCCAAACTAAAATATTTACATTTTAATTTTATGATTTAATATTTTCTTGCATAACTTAATTTGTCGACAACACACATTCATTCGTTTGCAATGCGGTGACATATGTGAGAGCAATGTAGGCCCTCGACACAACAGCCTCCATCCAACATCTTTCCACAAACATGAGAGCCTGCTAAAAACTACTTACCCCACCCCGCCTCTGTCCATCAACACACGACAGAGCTGCCAAAGCTACAAGCAGAATCACCCACTTGCACATCATCTTGCTTGCTGCAAGATCTTTACAAACACACTGAATGACAACTTAGTAGCTGGTGAGAAAACGTGCAAATTAATCAGCTGGGTAAGAAACAGCTCTTCCCTTCCGCGAGCTGCTACAAAGACATTTCCTTCCGCGAGGTCACACCGTCAGCCTTCAGAACCACTCAGAACTGGACTGAACCAGTTTGCATCGCCTGACTTCCCGTTGCTATGGAAGACAGGATCGGTGAGGATGCGGCACTCCTGTACCCGTGAGAAAACAAGATAACGTTTGTATTTTTAGCATCGTTTAGCTTGTATTTTTCATTAAACAAGAAAATAAAGGGTGAACTGAGCTGCTAGAACTGTTCAGAGTTGTGTTCAGAATGGTTTACAATTGTTCACAGAAAGAATGGCGCGAGAAACGCCCTCCGTTAATACGTGCGACAATTATATATGAACTTTAGAATTTGTTTTGATTTAAAATTTAAAGCCGAACTAAAGATTTAGCCAGTATAAAAAATGAACAATAAAAAAGTTACTTATTTAGCGGCTATACATAATTATAGTGTGCGAGCAGATTTCCTATTATATATATACACTCCTCATTTTCATGTCCACCCTCGATAATAGGATTAACCAGTAGATCATTAATAGAAGATTTGGTCTAGAAATATTGAGGTTTGGTTCTAGGCAAGAGATTCTCAACCTTTTTTTGTGACTGTACCCCACAAAGGTTGAATGTTCGCGCAAAAAAGTACTTATTTTCATAATGATGTGTGCTTATTTATGTGGGTGTACCTCGACATCATAATTAACCCTGACCATACCCCTAGGGGTACACTACCACCGGTTGAGAACCCCGGTAAAGTTTAGTCGTTATATTTTAAGTTTTCAGTGGTTGATATGTTAGACTTCAGTCCTGATATATCATATGTTTATAGGACTGAACAAATATAATTAATTGAAAGCCGCGATGGGTATAGCAATCGTGTGTGTGTGTGTTAGCGAGAGGAGTTTGTAATAAACGAGTCTACCGTATATATTGCTACTGATCAGTTTATTGTATGGTTCAATGTGAGTTTGAATCATCTGTGTTCCTGTGTGATTCATACAATGAGAACAGAAATATGCAGCGTTGCATTCCATCCTACTGAAGAAATGTAATAAGAGCATGACAGACCTCCATCGCAACTCTGCAACATAAGGGAAACAACCAAGGAAAAAAAGCAAAAACACCAAGACTCCTACCACTACCCTCCCTTTGTAGAGGACGGAATAATTATTACAGAAATCAACTGATTGTCAGACAAGATAAAATAATTCAAGCAGGTGAAAGAAGAACGATATATCGCCTACAATTTTACCAACAACCGAGGAACCCTGGGCTGTCTTTGGGGTTTCCCTCCTGGTCTTTTGCTCTTCTAAGACATATTGAATGTTGTTTAATTTATTTCCCAAGCCTTGTTCAGCGTACATGTGTGGTACTGGTATCTAACTCATAGTTTATAATAATACTGTTTGAGAGCAAGATGAAATTTATTTTATTCTGCTTCATCAAACTGAAAGATTATGTAGAACGACAGAGTTGGGAAGGAATGGACAACTTGTTAGACAAACATTTGCAGTCACACGACCAAAAACATTACAATCACATCACTATGCTCTTCAAAATGACCTCATGTGTACCTTGATTAAATATCCCAATGCACTTTATTTTGATAAGGACATGATATACGTGGATGTAATTTTTGATATCGTTCTCGATTGCTCTCGTACAGTTTATATTGCTCAAAACAATAGAAAGGTCACCATATTTTCTATATTTTTACTAATCACCAGCAGTGAGCGATTCTTTAAAATTCTTCTTGTAGTGTGAGTGAACAGTCAACGTGAATTTAAATGAATATTCAGTTTGGTTATGCGTGCTCAGTTCAGCAGACAAGCAAAAAGTCATTGAATCCACACAACAAAAAATGCGTGGAAATGAAACATCTGATGACAAGAAAGAACTGAACGTTGCACGTGCAACCCTTGTCCATTATCAACATCACAGTTATTTTAAAGCTCCAAGAGGGTTTAATGTCGGTTTTTATGCACCTTTTTAAACGTGCCTCAGAGACGACGATTAAGTACTGTCGACCAAGAGTTGGGGTGGTGAGGGGTCATTGCATGGTTTCAGGAGGGCGTAGGGAATGGACAAAATAGCCGCCTATTGGGAGTTGCTCATCCTGTCATTTAAACTCTACGAGACCGCTACAATGCAACAGGGTCGTCAACCACTTCCTACAGCAGCACCAAGTCATCCACATGGGCTGGCCGGCATGTTTCCCAGATCTCAATGACATTGAACATCTGTGGGATGTAATGGGCCACCAACGTAGAACCAACAAATCGCCAGTAGTTCTCGATCATCTGAACTAGTTTCTTTAGCAAGAGTGGCAGGCAATTCCTCAGAAGACTTTGAGAACATCGGTTCAGTCTATGAGACAAACTGTGCCTTGCCTGCATTCAGGCCAATGGTGGACACACACGATATGGACTTTCTTTTTCTCTAATATCCCTTTTCTGAAGTTTGAAACCATTGGTTAGGTCAATCCAAGCTTCAATTCTTATTATTTAAATGATTTTTTTCAATGAAAATCGTTGAAAATGTTTTATTAAGTATATAAAGAAATTACTTTGATTCAATGTTATTGTCTGTATTTATTGACACGAAACAGTAATACAACCGATCTCTCCCTTGTTTTGAGCAATATATATGGAGTCTGTGTTTCGCAACCTCAGTTGTCTAATCTGTCACTTGCAATTCCACTCGTGTGAGAGATCACAAAGTGCTAATGTTGGTGCTAACGCACCTAATGAAGATTATATCGAATAGGTACAATTGTTTCATTCAAAAACAAACTCTGTTTTTGTTACTTAACCTTGATACATTTAAGAGCAGTAAGTGTTCGATAAGAAAAAGGATTTTGTAGGTAATACAATTGTGGTAAAACACACCGGGAGCAGAAACTTTGGGAAGTAATCAGATCGAGTGTTTATAAATGTGTGCTATTTTTTTAAATACTATCATCAGAGTTTAGGATTGCAAAAATAATTCATTTATCATAAAGATTTCATCTATATTAGGTGAAATAAACTATATTTTCAACAGAAATAAAAAATTTGAAAATCTCTAGTAATAGTTATTATTATGCTTTAAACAAAACAAAAACATTATTGCAATTCATCTGAACGATACAGCTGGTGTTGGACCAGCACCTTGTCATGATATTACAAAGAGCCACTAAAGATAATGTTAGAGGAAAAAAAAGATGTAAAAGTAAAGCAAATAAAACTAGAAAACAAACCTCGTTCTTACAGCTGATAAATGATCTGAATGACTCTCAGGTTATCATGAATGATAAAGAAAATCTGATGACCTGTCGGGAGAAGAAATTTTGTGTCACCATGGACAGAGAACTGGTGACAAACTACCCCGTGACTGTTTGTCAGAAGATGTGGGTCGAATCCAACTTGTTTATAAAGGCCTTGCACCTAAACTTCTGGGTGTAGGACAGGTGCAGGACAGGTGTAGTCACAGACTGTACACACGACATCTTCAGGAACGTGTGAAGGCTGTCGTCTACTCTAACCATGAGAAGGTATGGAAGTGTGGATCTCCGTCTGTGAAAGCCACTCTTCATAAAATATTATGCTGTTTTGTTTTGTTTTTAGGTATATATATATATGTACAATACCTAAAAACAAACAAACAAACTAAAAACACCCCCACACACACACACATATATATAAAGCTTATACGTGTCTTTATTTGCAATTGTCTGCCAGCGTTGCCGTGATCCTGTTGGCACTGACATCGGTGTGCCATGGATACCGAATGTTTGCGGATCGCATCCCGAACGGCGAGCAGGTTCCCCATCCCTGCAAGCCCAACTACCTGTGGCGTGGAGTAGGCCACTTCAACGTAGATGGCGGTGGCTCCAGAAATCCATTTGGTCAAGATTTCGACATCGGCGGACGGGTGAATGCTTGCCTTTCTCTATTCTTTCTTTATTCTTTTCATTTGGCTTTTATTTTTGTCAGTTTTTTTTTCATTTCCATTTTTTTCTGTCTTGCTTCTTGTTTCATCCTGTGCTTTCTCGAGAAAAACAACTGGTTTGCATGCTCGCGTGCAGGCGTGGACTCGGGAACTGTGTCAAAAAGATTCTGACGGCGACGGACGAACCAACGGGGAGGAGCTGGGTGACCCCAACTGTGTCTGGCGAGTTGGTGACATCCCGACCTCCTCCACAGGACTGTCCCATCCAGGTCAGTCAGACAGGTTGTTGTTGTTGTCTGTGCAGTATATGAGTGGAGACACTTTCGATGAATCTGCCTAAACCTCGGCGTATGATGTGCGAGGTTACGGATGTAGTAAATTCTATATGAATGCGTGGAGCCTCAGCAGTGTGAGTGTAAGAGGAGAGGAGGTAGCAAAGTCTAAACTAACAGACTAACCCCAGTTTGTACTGTGCCAGGTGTCTGCGAGCCCATTGACAGTGCCCGTTGTCAGCAGAAACAGTTGCACACAGGTTTGTTCCGCACCCAGCAGGAGTGGATGACTCAGTCTTGCAAGTCCGCAGAGTTTAATTGTTCGGCCATCCACGAAGCCTGGTATGTTGGACATCTTGTGCTGCTTTAAAACAGTATGAATAAATGTTTGTGTGTGTGTGTTGGCTCGGTCGTTTTTGTTCTGAGTTTGCTTGCACATTTTAAATTTATTTTCTTTTTTATTGCTTTCTCTTTTCTGTTTTTTTCTTTAATTTCTTCCTTTTTTTCCCCTTTCTTTATTTGTTCTTTACTTAATGAGTAGATCGGGAGGGCTGGTCGACTAAAATGTCAGGATAAAGATGTTGAGTTCTTTTGGCCTTCTCCCAGCCCGACAGGGACATTTGCAAGAAAGTTTGCTATCTGTGCCTAGGGGTTCGCCAACAACCTGCTCGCCTGGAACTGACAGCCGTGCCAGCCAAGGAGACAACCTACATCTGCAAGATCTTTGAATTCGAGGACAACGCCAACGACTATCACCTCATCGCCACAGAGCCCATCATCAACAACAGCTACATTTTGCACCACATGGTCATCTTTGGCTGCGAAGATGGTGGGCATAGTCATATCAGACAGAGAGAGAGAGAAGGACAGCGAGAAAGTGAATGGAACATTATGTGTGGGCGCATGTCCATCTATTCTTATGATGCACACATATACACTTTATCTTCTGTCTGTGTGAGTGCATGTGCACGTTGGTACGTGTGTTTTGCGTGTATGAAGTGTGGATGCACGTGTGCATACTTTCACCCTTTCACTTTTGTCTCCAGACGTTCAGACTCGCTCTGCCTACCCGTGCGACATGTTGCCAGACAGAAAATGCAAGACCATCATCAGCGTCTGGACCCTGGGGCTCAACGGAGACTGCTACAACCGCAACGCCGGGGTCCGCGTCGGCAAGAACGGCTTGAAGAAACTTGCCATCCAGGTGTGTGCTTGAGTTTACTATACCTAGCTCATGCCAGCATCCATTTAATTCAAAAGAACTGGAAATATCGCGCGGATTTGAGCGCATTCAGGTAGCTCGTTAGTCTCATAGTCTATCGTATGCTGAGGAATCTGAAGGTCGTGAGTTCGATCTTCATACTTTTTAATAAATACTTCGAGACTAATGGTTTGTTTATTCTGACTGTGAAATAGAAAATAACTGGCTTGTTCACTAAATCTACAATTTACTGAATTTATTTGTGTTTGAAATTCTTATCGATGTATGCAGCGCGCGCGCGCACACACACACACATGAGCAATTACACCATCTGGTCTTGGATGGTGCGGTGAAAGCTTACACTAATCTTTCATTGTGCAGATTCTTATGTCATTGTTGTTATTTGTTTCCAGCTTCACTGGAACAACCCTGCTCTGATTGACAGCTACGTCGACAGTTCTGGCCTTCTCATCCACTACACACCGCATCTGCGACCCTACGACGCCTCTGTCCTGTTGCTGGGCAACGAGCATTTCTCCATCCCGCCGCGTTCCAACCTCACACAGGTGACCTCTCACTGCTCAGCCTCGTGCACCACCAGGAAGATCGGGCACACCATCAACGTCTTCGGGCTTTCAACCACATGCACTACCTGGGTGAGAGATTGCAATACAGGCATTTCTACCTACCAGCCTGTTCTACCTCTTTCTCTCGTTTCTTGTCATTCGAGAAAAGAGGTAAAAACAAAGATATGAATAAATGAAATCAAGAAATAAAGGAAAGAATGACTAAATGAAGTAATGAAAGAACCATTGAATCACTGGATGAGTCAATGGCACACGAGTTATTTAATTAATTGTTTGTTTCCATCTTTTAACCGATACAATCTAAACTTGCGTCTATCACATTATCATCGTCATCTTTCAGGGCGCAAGATGTCAGTGGAGCTCTACAGGAACAACTCTCTGATCACCACCTTCACCATGGATGAGCACTACAGCTACGACAGCCCGCAGTTCTTCAAGTAAGTCTGACTTCATCTCGTTCTTTAGCTTTCGCAAAAAAGCCTTTTTGAAATCAGTAAATGCAAGATATATTTCTTGTGGTTAGCAAGCTGTTTCTGGGCAAATCTGTGAAAATGTCGTATACTGTACTATAATTTTTACGAAACAATTCTTGCATTTCAAGAATCTTATCATTCTCCAATTATTTAATCTTTTGCTCACACGAGCTGTAAATTTTACTTCAGATGTTTAACAGTGTTATTCCTCTGGTCGTGGATAATCGTCGGGGGAGAAATCCAAGCACTCTTTTTTTATTTGTGTACGCGCTTGTGTGTCTATGTTTTAATAGCTACGATGATGCTATCCCTGTTGAGCCCGGGGATGTGCTGAAGACTACGTGCGAGTACAGCTCCACGTACAAAAGCCGTACCGTCACGTTCGGCGAGTCGACGCAAGAAGAGATGTGCTACGCCTTCCTCTACTTCTACCCCGTGCAGGCCATGCTGGCCTCCCCCATGTGCACCACCTATGGTTCTCTCAGTGGGTAAGATAACGCTTATCTTCAAACAGCTTTTGACCGACTACCAAAAATGTACCTGAAGTGATTTGTTTGCTCCATATTTATTTCTTTGTTCACTCTTTCCTTCATTTGTTCGGTCGTTTGTTGTTTTGCTTCGTTCGTTTCATTGTTGCTTGCTGACTGGTTTGATCTTTTATTCTTTTGTTCGTGTTATTTTTAGTTCTTTTTTTGTTTGTTTGTTGTTTAGATCGATCCTTTGTTTTTTTGCTTGTTCATTATTTTGTTTATCGTTTGTTCGATCTTTTGCTTGTTTATTTCTTTGTATTTCGTTCGTTTGATCCTTTGTTGCTTGTTGATTGGTTTGTTTGTCCGTTCATTTATTTATACCATTTCTTTGCGCTGTCATTGGTACATAGCAGCTTCTTTTTCAGTAATGTATCGACGGTATTGTTGACTGTGCTGTTACGACTGCATTGTATCGAATGTTTTATCAACTGTACTATCGACTGTCCTGTTCAGCTGCACGAGTCGCCATCTCTTACCTCAGAAGCGGTCGGCTGTGACTTTTCATGAGTGTTGCTAATGATTTTATTTTTCCTGCCCTTCTCATGGACCATGGTGCTTCTCGTCTTCAACCAGGTGTGATCCTGACACGTACAAAGGCTGCATAGGCGCGGAGGAGTCCAAGTGGTACCAGACATTCCCCAACATCCCAGTGTTTCACAACATCACGGACGCCTGCCACCCGTTTGGCCCGTGCACTGCGGAGTGCATGCAGGTCAGTGTTCCTGCCATGGTAGACTATAAATCATTGAAAGAGCTCAGTTTTTTTATTTATTGGGAATATTTCACTAACTCATAAAGAGGTTCGATCTTTTAGATAGGTGATTAAACAACTCTTTATCAAATCACGAGGAGGTTTAAACTTGTGTTTACTTATTTACCAGCGATTCTTTATTAAATCATAAAATTTCGCTTTTGAACACTTCGTGACCCTGCAGGCTATCCTGGCTGCGCAAGAGGCAGAGCCTTGTCTGACGTCCGGTGAGGCGTGGGACCGGATCGTGGAATGGAGTCTGACGCGCAAGCCAGAGGGCATGCAGTTCCTGGCTGCCCTGGAGTCCTGCGAGATCGAGCTCTACGAGCTGTCCAGGGCCAAGAACGCCAGGGTGCCCAGCCAGTCCTCACCCACTGTTTAGACTCTTTCTTTACAACCTTTAGTGAAATATGAGCCCAGTGCACGCAGTCAGCTTGACTTTCTCATTAATTTTGCAATCAGCCTTTGTAAGTAATGAAATTGGATCATTAAATCTTTTTTGCATTTTAAGTCCGAAATGTGTTTGCATGATGGCATGTTGTCTGTTCTTGCTGAGTATGTCTGTCACACTCTGCCTTAAATCCATTCGTCTACATACATATAGGTCTCTGCCTCTCATCCACGCAACAACACACACATGCACGCACGTACATGCAAACACAAACAGTGACCAGTAAAATTAGAATGGACTTTGTGAATTATTCATAAAAAATTAGCATTTAACAAATTTCAGCTTACATTTCTATAAGTACACACGCTTACAAAAAAGAAAGAGGTACAGAAAAAAGAGAATATATGTGTGTGTGGCGCGCGCGTGTGCCACGAGGGATAGGTGCTAACAGCAGATGAATGTTCGGTATCCCACAAAAACAAATCTCCCTCAGCTCACACACTTTCATTTTGAGGTGGACACTGCTCATCATTTAGTTACAGTTGCACTACCAAAACATTAAGCTTTAAGCTGCTGTGATCAAGGGTTAAAAAAAAAAGGTAGGGCAATATTTTTGTCAAGACGTCTAAATATTTTAGTACTTGTTTGTCCAAATAAACTTGAAGTTTCCGTTTACAGTTGTTAAGCAAAACCAGACACTGGTTATCACACAGATACAGTTCCAATCAAATCTTGATAACAGCACGGTGTAACACGGACTTGTCTGTTCAAATATTAAATCTGCTCAGTCTTCCACTCAATTTTTCTTTCAGAAGAGCATCAAACTTTTCGTTCACAGCCACTGTGAGAAAATTCTTCCAATCGTCGATTTCACCTACAGCAGAAAAAAGCATTCGAAATTATCTTGATGATTTAGTATTCACGGCATCTAAATAATAATTTTTCATTAAACTATAAAGCAATCTTTCGTCAGCTAAGTAGGACAGATCACAAGATTCATGTACAGGAACTCAATCTGGGATCAATCTTATTTAGCTTTTCAATTATTTTAAGGCTGAGTTGTAATAAACTTTGGTATATTTGAAACTAAGAACTTTAGCTCTGTACCTGAAAGGACGATTCGTCCTGTTGAATTATTTGTAATCGATGCCGACATAATACATTTATCCTCGTGTCATATGCCCCTGTAGGATACATTTTCTGAGAGCAATAAGATGTGTTCTCGATTGCCCGGATACCTGGAGAGTTTAAAAGGTCAAAGTCGGTAGTCTTACCTTTTCGATACACGCTCAGCTTGAGATCTTTAAAGGCACCAGTCTTGGGGAAATCCTTGCTGTCATCAGCTTTCTTCAAGTTCTCAAAGCTGCAGGCTTCAGCAATGTCCGCACAAAGCTTGTCTGTGGCATCCACCTTTAGGAAGTCCGCCAGCTTCCGCACAGACTCAACAGGCGACTGACAGTCAGACGCACATGAAACAGGAAGAAGGGAGATAAGAGGTTTACAACATTGAGGTTAATTTGAAGAAAGTTCAGGAAGTGGGTGGAAACGATTTTTTAATGACAGATGCAATGTATCTGTTTGTATCATTGTGTGTGTGTGTGTGCGGCAACAGCTGCTTCAGGTATAACAATTCAAGACAAAAAACTGTATGTTAGCAATAAAACAAGTTAGAGGCACTCTGTGGTAGATGTGTAAGACTATGCTTTAACTGTGGAAGACGAAGGTTCCTTCATATATAAGACAAGTTAAAGTTTTTCTGCATGAACTTTCTAAAACAATGTTAAAGGTCTTTTGCATAAAGTGTAATAATTTTCTGTGAAAATTACAGATTCTTACAAAGAGCATTATTACACTTAACACAAAGAACCTTTAACAACATATGAGCTCATGTATCAACTCTCTAAAACATGGCGTAGATTTTCAAGTCATCTATACTAGAGAAAGGTGAGTGTATGGCTAATGTTATCATCAGCAGCCACAACAACAAAATTATCCTATTGTTTGCTTTAACTGACGGGAGTTGGTGGGGAGTTCATCTGTCTCAACTAAGAAGAACAGGCTAATGCAACCTACTCCAACAGCATACATACCCTCTTACACTCTTCAAAGCTGATATTGATGACTGGAACCTCGGGATGCTCTCTCTGCCAGAGGTCCATCTCGGTCATATATTGGAAGTAGTCTAAGTGTGTACCTGGTAAACGTCCATCAAGATTAGATATACTGTGATACCTTTGGATCTCATAAACTGTACCAGGGGGAAAATGTCAATATAAGAACCTGAATTTATATGCCTCTCTTTAATTTGAATTAAAACTGGTGCTTATAAAATTTGTCTGATGCCCCTAGGTTCAAAGCGATTATTAGCATATAATCGCGAAGAAATGTGCACAGTTGTGATCGCTTTGCTAATGTAATTGCATTGTGGATGCATGTTATTACAGTAAGTATATTGTTCTTTTGAGGGTAAGATTTTGATTAGTTGCAAAAGCCGTATGGTTTTTTTTTCTCTCTCTAGCTTTTCCTCTTCCTCCTACTGGTCCTCGCTTTTTTACATAGTTAAGTGGTGATATTTGTACACACTTTCGGTGTGTGGGTGGAATTTTGTAATCGATTTTTCTCGCACTTCCCATCGCCCTAAAGGTCTGACATTTTCACCAATTACACACTGCCAGCGACAATGCAATATTAATTCATGTCCAGCAGTCCACAAGTAGTAAATTTTTTATGAGAATTGGTAAGGCGAACTAGGGGAGACAGGCAGCTGCTGCCCTAGGAGCAGTAAACTATTTTTATCTCCCCCTAATTTGGCTTGTAAAGCGGGGATAGTGTCACCACGGATTAGTTCGCGGTGTCACAAAGTAAAACGACAAAGTCTATAAACCCTGTTATGCGGAACCGTGCGTATGTTTGTTGTTCAAGTTCTCCTGCCTGCCACACTACGAGAAAGTCGATAAAGCCCTGTCATGCAGAAAGCGGGTGGAAATACAATGCTGAGCCTCAGTCAGTCAGATACCTAGATGTTACATTAGCAACTGTTACATTGCAACGACACTCGACCTTCTGGAGAGAGAGAACATAGATGGGTGGGACCACAACACAGAGAGAAAAAGAGCAAATAAATACATAAACTGCGACAACAGAAAGGGACGTAAACAGAGAACAGCATAATGTGATACAAACACATACCTGGGTAGTCCCAGCCTTTCAGCCAGTCTTCAACGAAGGTGGTGATGGTGAGGTCCTGTGGGAAATGCTTCATCTGGGTCATGTGGAAATAGAGCGACACGACGATATCCTTCGGGTTCCTCGTCAAGTGGATGACCTTTGACCGCTTGGTGACGAGCTCGCGCGGGAGGTGGCGCAGGCGCAGGTGGCTGTTGATGAAGCGAGGGGAGGGCTGGGAGGTGATCGTGTCTAGCTCCATCATCTCTACCATCAGATGCTCCTTGGTACGCGCCTCATACTCCGCTCGCCCTGACACCAGCATGTGCACGATCTCCCACACCCAGTGTGTGCCTGCCATGGAACAACAACAGCTGTATCACCATCACCATTCAGAAAGTTTAGGAAATATTGTCTTAAATCGAGTGCAGACCAACTATTTTAGAAAAAAAATGTGTCTACATTAATGTAACAAACAAGATGGTGACCTGATTTAGGATAGGCCACAATGAAGATGTCATCCTCCCGCACAGACATGGCCTTCAGCCCTCTCACATGGTCCTCTGTGGAGGTTGTCAGGCGAAATCTCGGGAACAGGTCCCCATTCACTTCGATTATACTTGAAGGGTGTGGTGGAGAATGGTCGCTGACAACGGCAGGGTCGTTAGGTTGGGAGAGGTCTGATTTATCCATGACTAGTGTACTTATTGTTGCAGTCCGGCCAGAAAGGAAACAAAAGCAAAACAAATTGCTGGCGACAGCAGTCTGCGGTGTTCAGATGCAACTGGAATCCTGTAACATGAGTGAAATGGTGTTTATCACAGATTTGTTTCACCTGGCCATTGTCTCACAGACTGATAGAAAGGGCGTTTGTCAGAGGGTTGGAACAGATGGCGATGGACTTGCGTTACAGGGTATTACCACACACACACACACGTATCACATTACACTTCATCTATAATGACTATGGTACATTACAGTATATATTTAGACATTACAATGTCTGTAATATCTACAGTCTATGACCATAGTATATTGCAATGTTTATAATCACCATAGTATATTACAGTGTTATTTCCTCAAATCAAATAGGTCAGATCAAACCAAAGTAGGTAGAATAAGGCTTAATGGAGAATGCCTAACTACATTTAAAGACAGTTCTACATGCACATGTGGTGACAGATGTGATGTTGGAATGTAACCTAAACAAACAAGAAAGAGAAGAACTGGAACAGGTCACAGTAAATTTAGAATGGAATTAAACATCAGTAGGTTCCTTAACCCACCCAAGAGTTACAGCATGCTATACTGTCATAAGAGGTAACAATGGAGACAAGCCATACAAATTCTAGATTCATATAAACAGGCAAAGAGTAGAAACTGGATAATATTCCCCAAAAAAGCAAAGAACTCAAAAAAAGACAAACTTTGCCATAAATGAATTGATAAGGATGCTAACCTAGGACAACCACAAAATAAATGTAAAGTTTCGCAAAGATAAGATAATGTAACCTGATAAATAAACTAAAAGCCTATAAACTAACACTATTGTCGCGTGTCAGCGATTGTGCTGTCATCCTTGCATGCCTCCCATACTGAGCTGGCCCATCGTTTTGTCTTACGTCTTGCGCGCGCGCACAGCTTCTGATGCGTCATTTTACTTTTCCTTCTTTGACGTCATGGGTAGTCGTCATCAAGTAACAGGACGGTGCTGGACCGTGGCCATGACAGTCAGAGTTTTTCGTTTTTGTATCGAATCTCCACAAGCCGTTTGGGTGAGTAGAGACCCAGACCATTCTAGTCTGTAAGGGCCTTTGGTGGCGGTGGAAGTGCAAGTGAAAGAATCCTTTTATGTTCAAAGCCATAGTCCGACGTTTGATTGCAAGACTTGTACTTTGTTAGGTTAACGTTCATGATTGCCGGTCGCGACGCTCGTAGCGCGTACTCGTTTCCCGTTGTATGGATTTGTATAAGATCAACTATGTGTCAATTGTAAGAATTGCCTTTGTTCGCGTTACTGTCCGTCAGATCATCATCATCTCGTCGGCGAGTGAACTCGCGACTCTGCTGCATCAGTGTGCGGAAAGGCTTTCGACTGAACACCTAGAGCAGGAACCTTCGAGCAGAAGCTTAAGTAAATATGCCTGATTCCTATCAGTATTACTATTAAATTAACGTGAAAATGGTCTGCGCTCAGTTGAAGTTCGACTGGCTTCGTCGCGACCACGCGACAACTATAACACAAACAAACACAAAATGTAAAGATATTGGCAAACCATACAAATACCCGGTTTATACAAACAAAAAGAATAAAGAAAAAGAATACTATATATACACTATAATAAAAATAAAACTGTAACAAACTGACAGTCCTTTACAGTCCTTTACAATCCATAACAGTAGAAACAAATATGGTATCTAAAACTAAATAGAATTCTAGAACATTAGGAACAGTGCAACATAAGGGATCTGACCACCAGTATACAATACAACTTTATTAATCCGCAAGGGCAATTACAGGTATGATGCAACGCCAGCACACTAGAGGGAAGATTATGTAGGAGATGAAAGGGAATAGATTCTAGCGACATACACACACACATGTGCACACACACCCACTCATATAGTAACACAGCAACAGGAGGTTCAGTGGGCACCCCGCACAAGGTCACCTCAGGCTGGTATAGCACACCACCATGGCAGACATACAGATTTCCTGGACACCCAGAGTAAGAGACCACAACAAGAAAAGAGGGCATTAGCAACAGTATACAGCACCTATAGCATTACTGCATGAGCACTGACCCTCCTCCCACAACTACCCTAACCACTTCCTCTCCCATCCTCCACTCCCCATATTCCCTCAGATTCATTTTCCTTTCCCCACAGAATTGCCTTTAGATGGAAGCATTTTTCCCTCCTAAAATCAACAACAGTTTCTGTGATGTCTATGGTATATTACAGTGTCTATAATGTAGCAATATACTAAGGTGTCTATAATGTATACAGCATATTATGGGGTCTGTAATATCTATGGCATACACTGTATATAGGATCCATGGTATAATTACAATGTATATAATGACTATATGCGGTATATTACTGCATATATAATAACCAAGGTATATTGCAGTGTCTATAAGAACTATAGTATGTTACAGTCTCCATAGTGTATATGGTGTATCACAATGTCTGTAATAGCCATGATATATTACATTGTATAAAATGGCCCCTTTATATTATAATGCAGTGGCGTAGGAAAATTTGCGAGGTGGTGGTGGCGGGGGTCTGTAAACATCATCCTGAGAGTGAACGATTCTCATTCAATTTTTTTTTAAGGGAGGCTTCCCCCCCCCCAAAAAAAAAAAAAACAAACAAAACAGTTCTTTACCAGGGTACCGGCCTATATCAGTACAACAGAAAATCTTCCACGTTCAGCACTGTTTTGTCAATATTCACTGCAAGAAGAATGTTAAAGGCTGACTTGTACTATGTCAGATTATTTTTTACCATGTTGGAAAAAGTCATGCATCCTCCAGCACATCGTCTGCATGACATGCTTTAACAACGCTGACTCACCTGCATGCGCTCCTCGTCGCTAAAGCTTCTGCTGTGTGTGAAGGAACGATCGAGCGCTGTAGGAGTGCCGTATCTTCACGTGATCGCTCTCAAAGAGACTGCAGCTCTTAATTAGCATAAAACAAGTCACAAGGCGTTTTGTCAAAGGTACACTTGTACGCATCTTCTGTTTTCCTGCTGAGTTCGGCGTCACACTGATAATTATTTATTTTTTCCTTTTAGCTTGCTGTCACTCTATGACAAAAAAACCTGTTTGTGCGTTTTATATTAAAGTTACGGGTTCGAGGGCTTTGAGTTATTGTTATATATAGGGTTATGGTTTAGGTTTGGGTGACGGTTAAGATAAAGGCTAGGGTTAATGCTATATATATAGGGACTAGATTTGAGGCTGATCATATAATTACTTACAAAGATGCAACAACAAAAAAAAAATGCACGCACACGTTTCACCCAACTCGTTGACAAACAAAACTCGCCGCTAGTGCAAGAGGCCCAAGTGTCACGAGTTGCATCACACCACTGAATTTGTTCGTTCGTGGGTGCGTATGAGTGTGTGTGACCGTCTTTTGATAGTCATAGATATCAGTGTGTGATTCATGTTGGTAAAGTCCATCACCGCTAAAACGACCACTGATGTTTCTTATCATCACACGTGGTCTGTATAATATGTATAGTTGGAACAGGTGTGATTCCATCGACAAAGTGACCCTTAACTGGCTGTTAGATCGATCTGCATTATGTTATTCACGCCACAATCTATCGAGTCTTTAAAGCTATAGGGTGTAACAGGTGAGAAGGCATCTTTTTTAAAGGAAACGCTTGTGTATACTGTATATAGATGAGCTTCTGCACTTTACTGGTGCTCGAGTAATTTGTCAGTGAGCTTGCCAATGGAAATGCTCGCATGTGATATATGCATATACGTGTTGTATGCTGTCGAGTTTGAACTGCACTTTGTAAACTATTTATAAAGTGTAAGCGTGAACTCACGAATATATTTCCAGTTCGCTGGAAAAGAAGGACCAACTATGAGCTTCATGTGCTGTCAGGATTGATGACAGAGAGATTTGTCGATGTTGACATAGATGCAAACACTCCACAGTCACTGGAATGCATATGCACTGTATAATGTGCAACGTGCATCAGTCATCACAGATGATTTCGTTGTCTCATTGTATAGTACTTCACAGGACCGTCTGCGCATGCGTACGGTGCCAAATCGAAGTCACCTCAAATCGTACAAAGGTGGATTAGTGAATGTACAATCCATATGTCGTACCAATAGTAATTATCTAGGTTCTGAACTGTTCATATTATGAATATTATATTTTCAGCAGATATATGGCAGCCATATTGCACCCAAAAAAAAGACTTCGATCCTGTGTGGAGATACGTACAGAATAGTGAAATAAATTCCTTGGATTTCATCATGCATGTACAGACTAGTCAAGTGCCTCGTAGGTCACGCGGGCTGGCGGTGGAAGCTATTATTGCATACAACTAGCACACCTCTCGTCCTCAATACTGTGGCTCACCACCGTGACCCCAGCTGTCTTGTTGTTGTTGTTTGTATCCGTTCAAGCCAATCGGAGCTCAGAAACGTCACATGACGTCAGCAGCAACGACCAATCGATACAGACCACGTCAGCCTTCCCCAGCTATCATTTGGGAGGACGAAGCAGGAAAGATGACATGAAAGCGAAGCGCTCGTGATTTTTCACCCCCCGACGGTAGCACTTGACGACTTGATGCTGACCAGGCATTGACAGTGACAGTGAAAATGTCGCTGCTTCCACCAAAGGCAATTGTCATCACCGCTTTCGGAACAAAAAACGTGAATTCGTTCGCGATGTCAGATATCGAAGAGGTGTTCACTGATGGCGGTGGGCAGCCGAGGAAAAGAAAGAGACTGACACATCTGTCAGCCGATGAAAAAATACTGAGACGGTAAGTAAGGTTTATTTATCGCTAGGCTTATGATCGTAAATATTGTGTCATATATTAAAACCGTTGAATGATTTTTGGCCGTGGCAGGGTTAGTGTCATTTTTGTGGGCGTGGTGGCTTCTAGAACCAGGATGTCAAAATGTCGATAACGGGAAGTGTTCACAGTTGCAACAGCGCTGACGTGGCGGTGACGCAAAAGGCTGATAGCGGTTTTTTTAGCTGACGTTATATGTAACTCTAACAGCTTCGGGCGGTTATTCCAGAAGTACAAAAAATATTCTAATTTTAGATCCCTGAAAATATTTATTCAAATTGTTTCATTGTTTGTGCGGGAGGGGCTGGAGCTGAGTACTTTCTAAAAGTATGTAAGACCTCCATTGCTCTTGTGTAATTGATTTTTTGGCAGAATTAATCTCCTTATACATGTTGCAGCAGGCATTAGCACTATATTATGAAACCAGGTCATGTTGGTTTATGATTAGGCTGAAAATCAGTACAATTATGATTTATGTAGATCTTGCACCAGAAAGTTAAGGGGAGGCAGACTCAACATGAGAGAATAAACCTAAGTTACATATCTGTTACAGGTACTAAATTTAATTCAGAATGGCAGAATATGAAAAGAGCACCTATTGTTGGCTAAAATCATTGTGATCAAATTAGAGAAAATGATTTATTCATTAAATACTAAACTAAGCTTTTCTGATTATAGGAAGCTGAAGAATCGTGTAGCAGCACAAACAGCTCGTGACAGGAAAAAAGCCCTGATGGTGGAGCTGGAAGAGAAGGTTGCACAGCTACAGGAGCAGAACAGACAACTGATGAAAGAGAATGCAGAACTTCGTGTCAGCCGATCATCTCTTCAGCAAGAAAACTGTCGTTTAAAAAAAAGCTTAAATTCCCCAGTGACTACACCTCCAGCAAACACAGCTGCATCAGGCAACAGAATCACCAGCACAGATGCCAGTTCATTATTTTGCAAGACAGAACCTGATTCCCCCGGGTCTGCAGTACCTGCTGTTTCTCTGCCGAAGGAACAGATTCAGGCTCTGTCTCGCTTGATGATGCACTACGCGGCCTGTGCTCTGACAATGAGGTAAGAGAGATTTCACACATCTTGAGGGGTGTGTGTCTTAGTGATCATTTGAAACTTCCATTTATGATGTTTTTTCAAATCAGGGAAAAATCAGGACAAGTATTTTTACTTAGACTTATTTTATTGTATTAAACATTAATTGGACAAGAATGTATTTGGAGCTTTTTGAATGGTGAAAATTGGGTCTATTTTGCTGAACAGGTAGCAAAATGTAGATGAGAAAATAATAATAATAAAATAGTTAATTGGTAAACTGGATCCTACTGAAAATGATTTAAAGAGTGTAGCTACTTGCTTTCTAAGGTGTTTATGTATAAGGGTACTTAACATTTTAAATTTCACTCATATTAAAATATTCACATTGTCTATACATAATTTTTGGGGTCTCTTTGTTTCCAGTCTGATGCTCTGCTTAGTCTGCTACAACAGCTCACTGCAGAAAGTGGAGGGATCAAGCCGGAAGCGCAAACAGACACGTCCAGCACGACGCTCTTCACAGAACACAGTAGCTCTGGAGCCAACTTTGGAGAGGTGCCACAAGACACAGGATTGGTGGGGCCCACAGCAGCAGAGCTGGAATCCCTCAATGAACTGATCAAGTTTGACCACATTTACTACAAAGAGGAGCCTCCTGCTCCCAGTGCTAGTAGTACTTCCAACTCCTCCAGCAATACCATGTGTAGTGGTTCACTTGAGCCAAGTCTTGTGCTGTCCTCCACAGTTAAAAAGGTACTTCCAGTGTCTGTCAGGCCAAAGACAGTTTCTTCTGGCCAGATGCTTGTGGCAAGCTGTGAAGAAGATTTGGGCATTGGGTCTATAGTTTTGACAACTGGTTCCAGCATGTGGGATAACACTAACAATAATATGGTGTCACTCCTGCCAAAGGCAGCAGATGGACTTCTGGAATCGGTACCCAAGCCCACCGGTAAGGATATCAGCAAACAGGATATGGGCTATGACATGGAGTATGACCCAAGTGCCGAGTTTCTGGACTTTGAGAGCCTGCTTGGCCTGGCAGAACTAGAAACTTCCGAGATTCAGCTTCAAGATCCATCTCTGCATAACCAGCAGCAGACTCAGGAACACCCAGTGCGTTCTGAACCGCAACAGCAAGTAATGAATGTGGGAACAAACATAGTTGTCATGGGAGACAAAACCCCAACACGCAAGAGGAAGCGCAACCCAAGTAAAGGCAGCACTCCCCCATCCCCCAAGAAGGATGTCAGCAGTTTTGAAATACTTAGCTTTAGAGACCTGTCCGTGTATGAAGACATCCCCCAAGAGAACTTGAGTGATTCAGGCATGAGTTCTGATCTTAGCGATGCCCCTTCACCTAGTAGTGACATTTCTTCTGTATTGGGAGATGACACTTGGGAAGAGTCTTTTACAGAATTGTTTCCCTCTTTATTGTGAGGTTTAGGTGTGAAGGAGGGGAGATAATTATTTACCTCCACCGCTTGCGTGTACATATGTAAGAAACTATATAGCTCATGATAATGTGTTTATACTCCATCATAATTTGTTGTTGTTGGTTGAATGGACTGCATTAAAATGGATTAAGGGTCATGCTACTGCTTGTGTTTGAATGAGAGCTTTGAAATTGGTTAAAACCATATATAAATTTATATACATCACTCTATCGTTTCAGCTCAGTTGTACATATTTTTCTTAATCAGATTTGCCTCCAGTTTTTTACCTCACAAAAAGAGATTCAGCACCAATGACCATGTCACCATTGATGCTAGTGTACTTGAAGACTTCTTGTGCTTAAGTGGAAAATTAAAGAACCACTTGGTAATAGTTAAAGTTAATACTAAACGCCATGAGAGAGATGCAGCAATAACATGCAAAATTTTAAAGTAACTTTTTTCAACATCACATCTTTGGTTATTAGCAGCAGCTTTTTTCTTAATATTTGTATTAATTTTTTTAGTCCATGCATCCACACTGAGGCTGCTTGAAAGATTTATTACTTTTACATCTAATCACATTTAGACCTTTAGCGAGTCCTGGCATTTGAGGTCAAGTCAAAGCATTTTGATCTAGAACCAGGCACAGAATAGCAAGGCAGTTTCTCAATGCTCTAATCCAAATATTAAAATAAGTGCTCTTTTAATGAAAGATTATTAAGGCTTTGTTCTATTTTAGGTGGACAACCTTAAAAAAGAAACTTATTAACAGCACCATTAGGATGGGACAAATAGATGACATACTAGTTTCCTGAACAATTAACTGTGGTTAATTCTTTTTCTCTAGCTGTATTCAAAACTTTACTTACCATGAGCAGTTTCTAAGGCAGCTAATGTGTTGTTTAATATCAATATAGATGTTGAGGGCAGCAATATCTCCATATTTTTTAGATTTAATGTATCCCATAATAAATGGGATAATTTCCTTAAAACCTAATTGAATATAGTTTGAAAATTTTCACTCTATAAAAACGCAAGCGAAAAACATTTTCGTCTGAAACAATTTCAGTCAACATGCCATGAAATGATACAAAACCTGGGAAGTGGGTGATTTGCTGATTTTATTGTTTACCCATCAGAAAAAAACTTCCCATTGAACTTGTTTTTCCCTTGGTCTCAACATTCACTTTGAGATTTGTTTTTTTTAAAGTACACTACAACATTAAAATGACCAAAAAATTATGTAAAACCCCGCATATGAAACATTCAGGTGAGTATGACATGAAATGTAAATGAACACGTCAAAAGCAGATGCATCAATACTTGTGTGTGCCAACAACAACTGATGATAAATTGGTGATGAAAACTGGTAAAGGTAGTACAGAAGCCTTTAAATCTGGGGAGTGATGTGTCATTTTATTGTAAGGATAGTGCTCCTCGCTGTCATTTTTTTCTAACCCCCTTCACTCTCAGGGAGTCATGAACTTGTTTAACAAACGAGTCTACTTGGGGGAAAAAAGCAGGTTTTTAACTCTCTGCTGTGCATGCCTTCACCCTGGATGTTAGTGCTCTAGTCATTAACTTATTTATGCCCAATACATTTAGCAATCATTACTGAAGTTCCCTTTTAAAAACAGTATCAACTGCTTTAACAAATACTTTCCCTGCCCATCTTTACATACAGTTAGCAGGAATGGTATTTCACATAGAAGACACAATTGAAAATACAAATCATAAGCTACTAGAAAATGATATTTATCCAAGATAAAAATTGAGGAAGACAGCATCACCAACTTGTTATGCTATGATGGTCTGAATTTAGCATAAAAAGACGTATTGCAAAATGAACATCAAAAAACACAAAGTACCATGTAATTATACCCACTGGCTGGTTTCATGTGAAAGAATATACAGTACTGTGTCAAAACAAATTTAGACACAATACATTTAAAGTTCAAATACATTTATTTTAGCTTTTTTTATAATTTATGTTTTGATATAGTTATTTACTGCCTTTGCAAGACAGTATTACAGAAAGTAATATGTAGGTGCACAAAGGATGGCAAATATGATTTCAAAATGAACTATGAGCAGGTTTCACACATTGGAAACAGTTTCAATAAATCAACATGAGGCACAATGGTGCTAAGGCAAAATATCAGTAAAGCTCTGTATTTGTTTCATATCTAGACTGGAAATTACTCCTGTATCACTAATTCTCCATGATTTTGCTTGTGATAGAAGTCCATTAAGATCTCTCTCATGTAAGCATGTTGGCTACTATTTTCTCTTTCAAATTACAGCTTTCTACTAAATGTATTCCTATAATGAAATTTTCACTCACACAGGTTGCAAACAGACTTGTATAAAGGACTCTAGGGAAATGTTTCTAATTAGTTCTAGGAGTAACTGTAAATCTGTAATTAAGCATCTAAAGAGAGACAACCCTGACTTGCACGCCCACTATTTTTTTAAACTCTCTATTCACAAAAATAAGCCACAAATATATACAACAAAAATATTCTTATGTTAATCACATTCATTAAGTATCGTCATCGTCATTATTCCAAGCTCCTGTGCAGCGGCTCGATTGCCTTTTTTAATGACCTGATCGATCACCTGCATCTAGAAAATTGTATCGTGAGCATTTTGATATCGCGCTCGGCATGATGAGTGTGTGTCTGCTTCAGCGACTGATACTTCTATTGTATGCGGCTTTGATTTTTAAAATATGAGCAAGGAACACCAAAAATTAATGAACAGTAAACACGAGATTTGAAGTTACAGAGAAGCTACAACAGACGATTGATGCTCCTGGAAGCGGAATAATTCCGCAAACAAGCCGCATCACTCTTTGAACCGCACGCTGGGTAAAAAGTCCCTGAAGTTTACGGTATTTGAGTCGAATTTCTTTCTCAGCTTACGATATCTGACATATACACATGAGGGCATCTGCCATCATGAGAAGGATCTGGTATATTAGATGCAACAAAATACAATAAAGCACAAAACTGACTTTTCAAACTGTCAAACACAGCTCATATAGTGTTCACTTTGACCTGTGAGAATATACAGAATGTTTGAGGTAAAAAAAAAAAAATAGTTTATACACATATATAAAAGGGCTGATGGTAAAGTAAGACTCCACTGTGTGAGATACATCTTTTGTAAACTGTTCTGTGAATTAATACACCAAGATTGCCCTTTTTCTTTTTGTTATATCCTATACGCATCCTTGGTCCAATATGTGTAAAGAATTTGAGAATAACAGTATACACATAATGAACATAGTCAAGTACACTGCTGGTAGTATTTTGACATAGACTCTACAGACCTGTGAGTTGATTGAAATGTTGCTAAAATAACAGTCCTGAAATAATATTTCATTCTTATGCTTGTGCTACTGCTCTGGTAAAATTAGCTTTATTAGAAGTAAAGACTTTAGTACATCTGCTAACAAATGTTGTGGTCTACCTATCGAGAACCCTAAAAATTCTGCAACACAACTTACAACAAACTACACTGTGTGTAGAACCATTATTTACCAATAAATGCATCAAAAGTTTTCTTCCTCATGATGGACTAAAATAAAATAAAATTAAATTAAATTAATACAGACTTTACAATTGTCATTTACAAAGTACTACAGAGGGCTACCATGCAAGCTTATTAACTGGATAGCCTTACTATCCCCATAGGATAGTCCTTCCTGATAATACTTATTTTTGTTTGCCCAACTTGCCCAACTCTTCTCAAAGTTTGATCTCCTATGTTAACATCCATTTCTTCTTTTATTTCCCATGATTTCCTTTTGTTCTTTATTCCGATCAAGTATTTCATGTGCAACAAACACACTTGCATGCATGTTTTACTGCCTTACATTAGCCCTCATATCATATATGATGCCATATCACCTCACATCACATCTGTCGGATACCATGCTACTCAAATGTATAACATCTTGTATTAGAGGAATCAAGTGCTCCTGTTTTATGGTAGTCTAAGTGCATACATTTCAATACTGAAGTGGCTCTTTTCGCATTTATTTGTTCCATCAATGAAAATTTTTTTTTTTTTAATGTGCATAAGAAATACTAGGTATTGAATGAGTGTTGGGAAAATAAAAGAAAACAATTCTCTCCCCTTGACTTCTCAGATGGTGGTAGATGTAGTTTTGACATAAAGTAAATACACAAACAGAACTGGAATGTTAAAATTTTGATCCTGTTTCTGCCAGGGTATAGTTATTAGTGAGAATAAGTTGTTGCCCAAGGGCAACATGAGGAAATCAAGAGCATCGGAGTTTTGTCTCCATAGAGATGAAGCATAGTCCAGAATTCACTGATATTGCTTTTCCTTTAGAGTCATAATTACAAAGCAGTAGCAAAGATGTTATAAGGTAAAATAGAATAAACACCTACTGGCTTTGAAGACCACTTCACAACACAAGAAGACACCCTTAATTTCTCCATTTTGCTCCGTGACAATGACTTACCCTCACTTCATAACTATGGCTCCAGCATAAATGTCTTCACAAAAGGAGAAACAATATGTATTCTGACATTTCCATTATCACCATTGCATATGCCTCAGGGTTTTTTTTTAAATAGCGTTAGATCTGTACATGCTTGGGGTTTTTTCCGTTCTAAAATCAAACCCAGCTTTTGGCTGCTGATCCAAACTCTAAGCAGTTTTTAATATAAGTTTTGAGATGATGTTTGCTAAGCTTTGGGAAGATATTTTTCCTCTGCTTCTTTCAGTTCATCGTCACGTGTCAGCCGGAAATAGCTCTTTTACAGTGGCAATCTGCAGGCAAAAAAATTAAAAGATAGGAAGAACTAAAAGAAAAAAATCCTGATTATCATAAAACCATTTATAATAGTTTATTATTGTGTGCTGTTGTGCAAGCAGGTGACATCTCAGGTTATTGAAACAGTTCCATTGATTGAATACCTTTAACTGTCTGCAAAAGAAGCAAAGTTTATTACAAATGATTATTGGTGACTTTCAACTTTGCATAAAATGGTTTTAAAAAAGCAGTATATTTCGTGGTTGAATATATATTCTAAGTCCTGAAGCTTGATATGTTTATACCTCTTTTTCCACGTTAGCCACTGACTGATCACGGTAGATTTTCGAGGTCAAATTTTGCATGGCCAGAACTGATGCCCGCACAGAGTGGTTGGCCCAGATGATTACTGATGCACCCCATTCTCGAAACTTATCTGTTGGTGTTGTGTAATAGGTTGTGGGTACCAAGACAACAGGCCCCTGATGTTTGGGAAAATAAGTCACATTTTTACTCACCAAAACAATGGTACACTTGTATAAGAAATTATAAGTATTCGTCATGTAAACCTATCTTTCCACAGAAAAACACTTAACTCTGGAATTCCATAATTATAAATATTCATGGAGCTCTTTTGGTGTCTGGTCAATGAATAAATCATCATTGTCATTAACAATTACTATGGAATGTAATTCAAGGATTTAGTCAAGTAAAAAAAAAACAGGAGAGCATAACTCCATCTCTCTTTCTCACACGCACGCACACACCTATATTTCTTGCAAGCACACAAATGAACCGACCTTGTTGTTCCACAGCTTCATGAACTCCTCTATCTGAGAGGGATCTTTCCGTTTGCTGTGCATCAGAATGGCATCTGCTCCAGCCTCCAGGAATGCATCAGCCCGTTTAAGGGCTTCCTCCATGCTCCAGCCTGCTATCAGGGCTTCAACCCGCGCCACTACACAGAAATCAGGGTCACGAGCCGTGTCCTTCATGGCCTGCAAACAATCCAAATATTTTATTTACACTCAATACTTAGTTTGTAGAGAGTCTTCATTAGTTACAGTCACGGGTGTACTGTAAATATTAATGATTTTTATAGGGTTAGATTGATAGTGTTTGCTGACGACTTAATCACAAGGGTAGGAAACTATGACCTATTGACATCATCTACTTTCGTCTTCTTGTTGCGATACACAAGTCTGTGACAGGTTTAGAAACTGAAAAGCATATTTCTTTCAAAAAAAAATGTTGGCTGTACTTTGTAAAAAAAAAAGGAGAAACAGTATGTTGTTTCAATATAAAGAAACTAAGTAACGCATTTAAAACCACTACAGACAATAATAAACTATGAAAGGTGAAGTATTTTACCTCCACAACCATAAATATTAAAACTGCTTTAAGTGTGGCTGTGACTAAAGCACTTAGTTATTACACATGGTCTCTAAGACATTACAGGCCTCAAAGCTAGCAGGTTTTAGGAAATATACCTTTATTTTAAGAGAAAATTCCTTGATGTCTGCCAGGGGTTGTTGCCGTCCATCCAGTAAGGAGTTTGTCTTTGGAAATAATTTGTCCTCCACAGCAGCACCTAGACAAGTGGTTCCCTATTTAATCTCTATTTTTTTTTTAAAAAAAGCTCACACTCTTTTGTTCTCTTCTACAAACAAACAAACCCCGCAGTTGTAAATGCTATTTCATTTCATTGCTTAATAAAGTACTCCTTATTAACAAGGTACTCTTCTGAGTCCTCTGGTGTTACAAAAGAAGTTCGTGTAAATGTCACCAGAAAATTTATCATGTACAATGACAGATTTTCTTCTTCTCTTCCTCTCTCTCTCCCCTCCACTCATTTCTTTCTCTTGCTGACAGACATTCACCCAGACTTAAGCACTCAATCACCCAGACTCTATCATTCAATCATTTCCGAAAAAACCTCAAAAAATCATTGGCGCCACATCCACAAAATACCCCTGGACATAAGTACCCGCAATTCCACGCTCTTCAAGTTTTCGGACCAGCCGCCGGGCGTTGTTGAAGTTGCCGTAGCCTGTGTCGGCGTCCACGAGGATGGGGACATCACAAGCGTCGTTCATGAACTCCAGCACGTCCAGCACTTGTGTCCACGACGCCTCGTTGCTGTCGCGCACTCCTAGCTGTGTTGATATGGACAGACCACTGGCCCAGATTCCTTTGAAACCTTCCAATCACAGGGTTAGTTGTTCATTAATTAGTTGTTCAATTAATTGTTCATTATTTAAGGGACTCGTAAGATGTCAATTTGTCTAACAATAAAGCTAGATGCACAATGCTATTCCACCCGACACACCCCAAACACCCTTCTTCTGTTCTCGAGATACATGCCCTCAAACATCACTATGCGCAGAAGGTGGTCAGCAGCACTGACGTCAGGATTGTACTTGGATATGTATAGGATGTGAAGGTCTCAGTCAATGGGGGAGCTAGGACCTCATGCTAATTAGGTGTAACTCTGTACAAAGGTGAGGTCACAACCTGGACTGCATTTTGTACATAGCAATGTTTGTAGGCCTGCATATCGAGAATGGAAGCGGAATACTTACCCAGATTTGAAGAAAGAGTATCGTGCACTGAGCTTTACCCAATCATTAAAAAAAAATAACTTTTTACAACCAGTGGGAACTTGCATCACCTCCTGTTGTTCTCACTAAGGCAAAGCTACCTAGCACCGTGGGTATACATAAAGCAACAAAACTTTAGCGCTGTCCATACAAATTATTTGAAGAAGTTTTGAAAACTCTTCGTTTGTAGTTTTTTCCCTTGAATGGAGGGGGTTATAAAAATTTTAATAGGCCAAAGAGTAAAGCACACAATTAACCGGGTAAATATTTAATGACGTTGTTGTGAATGCCCCATGGTAACAGACCATGCGTGTTTGCAGATGTTCTTCTTTGACCATATTATTTTTCTCTGTTTATTTGTTGTCCTTCATTCTCGCCCCTTTCATCTTCTGTTTAATTTAATCCTCTCCCTTTCTTCTCTGTGTCAAGTGCCTCTGGCTGTCATTGTCTGCTTTGTTCAGCCGTGTCGGCTTGTTGAAAGGGTAAGGGAGAGAATTGTGCTGTGGCAGGGGGAGATGATTCAGGTGGGATGGCTGCACTCACCTGCTTCGTCTGCGATGCGGGCGCTGATGCCACTGTGGGCTTCCATCAGAAACTCCAGGTCTGAGGACAGCAGCATTTTCTTCAGCCGGGTTGATTTCTGGACACAAATAAAAAACTCTAAAATTATTCTCAACAGCTCTTGACCGACCGGGGATTTCCTGCGAGAAAAAAAGGCATGAAAACAACAAATATGCCTATTAAACCGATATATCCTTTAAAATTTAATTATTCTCACGTTTTCTGTTTTCCCAACCGTCCCCTCGTCTTCGCTTCTGCAAAGGCTTGACGAAATATGGATAGTAGGAGGTATGGTAGAGAGAGAGAGAGAAAAAAACAAACAAAAAACAAAAAAAACCAGGACTTCCTTAAAATTCTCCCCTGCAGACTTTCTTTTAAAAAATATTCTAAAACAGATTAACTGAATGATTTTTGTTCCTGTAAATGTGGCTGCGGGGTAAGTCGGAGGCCATACAACCTCCAGTCACAGGTAAAGTGTAAACGTGTGGATGTCAACCTGTCATCGATCAGCCTTCACAAAGGTTCACGAGGTCGCCCGTTAACGACACCTGGCGTCCCATTTACCTGTCTTTTCTACTTTCTTACCCTCCAGATTCCTCCCCCTACACACAGACAGCTTGGGCGAAAAGAGAATTAAGGGAATAAAATTATACACACTGATTTCCATAAACCTTGTGTCTGTCGTTGATCACAGGTGTGGCCAGCAAGGAAGGACAGGTTTATGTTCGCTCATTATAGGTTTTTTTTAAAATGTCGGGACCTATGACTCTTCAAAGGCTTGCACTGTTTAATTTAATTCAATGAATTAGTGAACTTCATGACCATGCATCCGAGTGAGTGTGTGCGTGAACGCGCAATTGTGGAAGATAGCTTGTGTAAGTGCATGCCCTATGACCCCTGTGAGCATCTGATTATGTGCACGTGCGTGCCTGATTACCTATGTGCGTGTGTGTGCTTGATCTCCTGATTACATACGTTAGCGCGTGAATACTAGGTTTATTACCGCCTGTATAAAGACAACAGGCAAAGGGTTGAGAGGACGGGCAGGGAGGTGAGCATGCGATGTCCGCAGTAAACATTAGTTTGCAATGGCCGTAACTTCTCAGACTTAATTAATCCATGATCCTGACAGCTACCTGGGGACACCGCTGCCCCTCACTCACAACGAGAGGGCAGTAAAGAAGAAAAACTGCTTGGAGAGGGAGACAGCTGCATGTTCTTTGTTGGATATATCCTTGGCACAGACCGGCGCACGCACGTGTACACACACAGAGGGAGAGAGCGAGTCTTCCTGTCCTTCTCTACTTGTCTGGGTGATGTGTCCAACTTCACATACAACACACATATTAACACAGATTCGCCAAATTTCATGTCACCACTCATATGGATGTTTTGTATAAAGTTCCATAGTGTGTGTTTGTGTTGACGAGTGACAAGCTGTCAACAACTCACCTTTTCGCCGCCATTCGTCACGTAATGCCGCTCCTGACACTTGAAACACGTGACCCGCTTTGCTGGAAAATGGGAGAAAAAATTCCTTTTTGTATATAACAAAACAACCAGGCAGCCAGACATAACTAGACTGAACACAGCTAATTAGACTGAACACAGCTAATTAGACAGCTAACTGAACAGGTAATACACGCACAGAACACAAAACATGGATTTAGACAGACAGGCAGACAGACAGACAGACAGGCAGACAGACAGAGAGACTGATAGACAAAGTCTCTAGAATGTCACAGAAACAGAAGAATGCTGCGAAATAGATGTTAGAGAGTCCCCCACCCCTTCTACCCCTTGCAGTGCGCGTGCTTGCAGTAGGAGACGAAGAGGTCGTGAACTTTCACGTGCACTGGAGCATCAGATGGGTGGCCGGAAGCAGAGACGTTGATCATGAAGTGCTGAGACCTGCCTTTGACCTGCTGGGAGGCTGGGATCAGTCTTTCAACGGAAGTACAACATGTGAGAGAGAGATAGCGACGGATAAAGGGGTGGTGGGTGTTAGTAGTTGTCATAGTGATGTCTGAACTTGCTGCGTGTACACGCGGATGTTGGGTCAGTCCGCACACAAAGTAGTGCGTTGATATGAGAGAAAGAGAGAAAGAGAATTTGAGTTATTCAATGTGGGTCGTCATCTAGATGGTGAACCTAGATATGCATATACAAAGCTTCCGGTTTAGTCACATTCTTTGTTGAGGCTCGCCGAGACTAACAGCGGCAAGAGACTAAGCGTTGGTCTCGGCAGACAGACGGCAGTCCACCTGTGCACGTCCGCGGGGAGACACAAGACTAAAGGTTGTAGTGCATACAAATACATCCGCATTCACAGAGAGAGAGAGAGAGCGACTGGGGAACAAAGTCATTGATATAGATATATACAGGCCGTGACTGGCACTCATTCTTGTTGCCCTCATGTGTATGTTGGTAAGTACTAGACCACTCCACCAGTCAAAAGTGTGTTTGCACGTGTGTGTGTGTGTGAGAGAGAGAATGTGACGAGCTGTCGCATCTCCTGTGTTCGTGTGTGTGTGTGTGTGCACGCGTAGTGATCTAACAGAATTTTGTATTCAAATTCAAACTACTTTTGTGTGTTCATGGGGCTTCTCACTTCTAACTTCTAACGAGTGAGACACTGATCATCCTCATCATACGAGAAGGTCTTACACTTGAAAACGCCTACAACAGGCTTAGGTTCTCTGCAGAGTTTTCTCGAGTAATGTTATATGTATATAAAATATTGGAAGTGCCTTTGAGCTGTTGGGAAGCTGGGATCAGTCCTGAAGCCGCGGAAGTACAAGTGACAGAAAAGAAGGATAAGGAAGAAGAGAGATTTGCATACAATGTTCACCTGTTGAAGACCTGGTTGAAACGAAAGTTCATGAGCCCTAGGAATGTTATCCCGAGGATATCCCGACATTAAACGAGAATTGACCAATAGGCGAAAATATTTCTCCCTCCAGACGAACTGACCAATCAAAAGCCTAGGAGTAGACCGGAAGCAGAGCTCCTGTCAGCATTACACCGAGGGTCGTAAAGACATAGGTTCAGGCCTGATCTTTTGGGTCGTGAATTTATCCCTGGGTGACTTATCGTGTGACTTATTCTCAGGACCGACCGTCCAAGACTGTCTCCCCGTCTTTCAGTTTCCTCACCCTTTAGCTTCTGATGTCAATGTTCGTGAATTCTTTCTTTTTTCGAAGAAACCAACCAAGCAACCAGCCGACCCGATATTGCGCACGCATTACACCTGTCGTTACTTTGCTTTTTTATTTTTAATCGGGGGCAGGTCTCCCCCTAGAAAAACAAGGCCCTCGCCATTAGCAAAACACAGTTTCTGTACAAGAACCCAGTGCGGCATTCTGCTCTCTCCCTTCAACAGGGAGAGCACCGGGCGGACAAAGGTCGTTCAGTGTCCTACCCCCAACCCCAGCCTACCACCTCCACCTCCCATTTCATCAAATGAATCAAGGGGAGGAATACGGTTCATGAGGAGAATCGATCCGAGAGCTTCGCGTCCGCTTGACCTTTGTTGATCAGTGAACTTTTGCGCGTGCTGGCTCAGTCATCGTTCCAGTGCGACTGGCGCCGTCTGTTGGATGTGCTGGAACTACATTTGCTATGGAGTGTGTTCCGGGTTGTATGTTGTGTTTGGGCTGCGGATTGTGGTTCGGGGTGTGTGTGCGAACTCTGACCTTTGGCGTCCTACGTGACCTACGTCAGTCATTTCCGTTACCTTATGTTGACGTCACAACACCTACTGTTGAGTTTGTCCTCAGGTCAGGGACATGGAGTTTAAAACTGAACTTTCATCCTGGTCTCTCCTCGCTCTCAACGTTGGTCTGATGTCTGTTCTCATCGACAGACGAGGTGTTGACGGTTGTGTGTGTGTTTTGTTTTGTTTTGTGTGTGTGTGTGTGTATACGCATAAGTAGGGTGTATGCAAGCAGGTGAGTTTGTAGGTAAGTGTGTGTGTGTAGAGGTTTTGAAAGAGAGCGGGTGGTGGCAGAGTGGCTTTTTACACCGATCCAGCAACTAAGAGTACATGACAGGAAAGCGGCCGACCCTGTGAACAAGTGCCACGTGCACAGAAGAACCACGTGCTAGAGAGAGAGAGCACTTTACTTTTTATTTGCTTTATTTGGCTACAAGCCCAGAGTGGGACACAAAGACCGGATTGACACAGACTTGTCGTGCACCATTGCTCACCTTGAGGGTGAACACTCCATTCGGTTATATCCAATGGGCGGTTAAACATTTTTGTCTACTTTTACCTCCAGCGTTCAGTCTGCACCGAGGCCTCATCAGCGAGGACGAAGAGTCACAAGGCAACAAGGAAGCCAGGTTTTCAATCCTCAGCAATAAATCTTTGTAGGAACAAGTGACCTGGTACATGTCCCTGAGGTATTTCGTGCATGGGGACAGATCCCAAGAGAAAATTCAAAGTTCTCGTAACATAACTGTACAAAAGGATGGATACATAGGATCCAGCCAACATCCTCCCATTCCCCTAAACACAGACGGGGTATCCAATCCTTATTCCCCTGTCGCCCTAGAATTTCTTGGGCTGTTGACAGTAGCACCTCCTTGGTGTTTCCAGCCTCATCAGGTTCGGTGCCACGAATTTTCCTCCAACTGTGGTCTCGAGGACTTCTGTAACCTTTGTGTCTTGCAGCTTCTCCACATAAAAGCGAATTCGCTGGGAGGTTTTTTTTTCAGCCTCGTTTTCAGGTTTGTAAGAACAATAATTAACATCCCGCTTTATAACTGCTACTTCCGGGGTGAGATCAGACTAACGCTCCAGATTGTCCGTTTTTAAATACATTTCGAAAACCAATTAGCATTCAACAGCTTAAAATTTGGCTTTGGTTAATAGCAATCGTTGTTGGTTTTGTTGCTGGCCAATAACGACAAGCGCTAGAGACAAGCAGGACGGTGAGTGGCTCACTGGCTAAAAGTGCCTGTCACCATGAGACTCTGGTGTCGTGAGTTCTTATCTCCACCTCGGCACACATTTCTCTGGAGTTCTGCTGATAAGTGTGTGCTCGTGCGACTTCATTTGTTTAAAGGAACCCGAGCCTATCGTTCTTCTGGCGGAGTTGGGGCTCTATAAATAAACATTATAATTATAATTACAATTATGCCGTTTGATATTTGCTGAGAGGCGTCAAAGCTGACAGACAATTCATTAACGGATTTTTAAAGATGCAGATTCATATAAACGACAGGAAGTAGCTATACCACGTTTTGAAATTCAATTCTAGGAAGAGATAATCATGCTTCTAACGAAAGTATAATAAAGCTCACGACTCAAGCAGCTGACAAGCAGTCATCTGAACAGCTCAGAAGGTCAGAGGTCAGACCACTGACAGCTTGGTCAATACAGATATACTTAGGGATCCAAGTAGACAAGAAGGGATTTCCGCCAGCTTGCGTCTTGGGGCCGGGATCTTGTTGTCCGGCTTACAACAGGATTTTGACATGTGATGCCCGGATGATCGATGGCCATCTGCAACCCAAGACGTCCTCGCAAAGTCTCACCCGCTAGTCAGCGCTACAGTCGAAATCTCGAACATTCTGTGCAAGTCGGTGGCAACAGCTTGCTGTGCACTTGTAGGGGAGAAGTTGTGGCAAGAATCTGAACTAGCGGGACGGAAACCTGTCATTATCCGGTGTTGATGTTGTCAGGTCGTGTTGACCGGCATCGGTCCTCCAGCGTGTTGTGTTTGGATGCCAGGTAATGGATGACCAAAAATAAGCTTAAAACTCTGCGAAGATAAAAAAAATAAAATAAAAAGGCCTCATCTTTACCAAACTTGCAAATCCAAACATGTTACACCACTTCTACCCGCTCTTCACTGGCTTCCAACTGAAACAAGAACTGATTAGAACTCTCGCCTTCCTGCTCTCGGTTCTTCACTGCTTCCCTCCTCTTTCTATTTTTTCTGCCATCTGTCCACACTCTTGCCGGGAACCTCTGCTGCTCATCTGACTTTCGAATTCTATTAATATCTCCGACAAAGTTACACATGGACAACGTATGTTCTCTGTCTGTGCTTCTAGGGGTGGGCAAACTTTTCTGTTTGCGGGCTGGTTTCAAAATTCTAAGCCAGGCGGCGAGCCGGTAAAATACTGAAAAACACGTTCCATGATGGTGTTCATTTACCAAATTTCTTGTTTAAAGTGCATCTGTTTGAATTCGCTGACAATAAAACTTAAAACCAGCCTTTTCTTTGAAGGCAGCCGGCCTGGATGTTCTGTCAGCCGTGTTAATTGTTATCTTTATACTACGGATGTCATAATGTTACGGACTGCCCAGTTCTAAAGCTGTTGCACTTTATAAAATGAATGTCGACAAAATTAGCCAAGGCTGAATAAAAAAGAAATGTAAAGAAGTGCACTTCACAGTTTGGCAGACGGACAGGTCCAAAGATGTCCGCGGGCCGCAGTTTGCCCTCCACGGGTCTGAACGGTGGAGCGCTCTACCTGACCACATTCACATTCTCATTCAAATGCAGTGTTCACTAAAAACACTGTCAGTGCGACCTGTTTGGGTTGAAATGTTGAGCGATATACGCGCTTTTTTATTTTTATTTTTATTGTTGTTATTATTATATGCCAGGCCAGCAGACGTCAACGCGCCACAGCTCGACGCAAAGGTCCAATGAACAGCGGAGAGAAAATATGAACACCATGCAACAGCTTGCGTGATGCAGACAGTAATGTACACCAAACGGTTTTAGCTCACCAATAGTGTGATCTAGTATCTTTGTACACGAACACCTTGACCTGTCCAACTGAACCGCCAACAGACTCCACCCCGATCTCTCTCTGTGAGTCAATGGCGCCATTGTTCACTTGTCTCTACCTCGCATGCAAAACCGTAGAACTTGTTGAGGGGTTCGCTAGACTTGGTGATATACCCGTAGTGAAAACACCGGTCCATCCCCCTCACCTTAAATATACAGCCGTCTCTCTAATTTCATACATGTGAAGCAGCGCCATGTACAGCTTCAAATGTTTGTATGCACGCGCGCGCATTCTCGTTCACTTTATGACTCAGACCTATTTAACATTATTTTACATCTGATTAGCTAACATCTTCATAGAAAATAATGAGCTGGTGGTTACGACAGGTCAGTGATATGCTGCAGCTGCCAAGCCGGGTATCAAACGGGTGCGTAGGCTGGTGATTGCTTCCACTAAAGTCCCGGATGTATCACGTGATGTGATTACAGGTTCTTCTGCTTGTGTTCAGAGAACTGATAATTGTTCTACAGACCCAGATAGACATGCAAAGTCTTCGATTGGGTGGGCAAGCATGTTGGTTCACGTCCACACCCGACAGCACGTGCCAGGTCGCAAGTAAGCAAACTGAGGAATGATTCCGATGTTCAGGTTTAGATGAAGAGATGAGGTCACGACTACAGGTACACGGGCCACATCACAGCGGGTAGCAGTGCACTCTGTGAGTTTATTTGAACTGGGGAGAGAACTCATTGCCACCCACCCGTTTGCCAAATCGCTGCCCCATTTCCCCTGTATAGAGGTCGCACGCACGTACATGCGCGCTCGTGTTCACTCCTCATTCTTCGTGTCTGTGATCTCACTCGATCTGTGGCACCTACTCTAAATACTTATAAAGTAACCTCCCTGTCTCGCCCCACAAAACGACCTCGTTGTCTCCCCCCTCAACCTCTCCATAAGTGTTTGGCCCAATGGCGGTGTTGTAGTCGCGTATACCTGATGGGCTTAAGGGCGCTTGAAGAGTGTAACATTTATTCCTCATAAAATATTGAGAAACTCGATCAGTAGACAATACTGTTTCCTCAGGGCAATGAGAGGAGCTCAGTCAAGTTTTTTTTTTCGCCCAGTTGTAGCCAAGAATGTTTCTATTGGCCTGTTCGCTCGTCACGTGATGATCCAAAAACTGGCTTTAGTCTGCGCATGCGCGATGGTTATGAATGGAACTGTAGCTGTAAATATACACTCCTTTCCGCTTGAGATAACTTCGCTATATTTAGCTTCTGTTTGATACCACAAGTCTACAGATTCCGACAGGTCTAGATAGAGATGCCACATGTAGAGAAACAACAGCTTTCCCAAGACGAGATATGAACCCAGGACAACCAATTAGCACTGTGGGTACCATCCCACAGGGCTGTCCTCACATTACACACACTCACACGTACAGACATCAAAATATGTCAGTAAGTAGAAAAGAGAGATACACCAACAGATATGAACCTTTCACGAAGTATGGCAATCATAGATGGTCCCTGACATGAGGAACTGAGGAACACATGACTGCCTGTTCCAGCTCTCACAGAGATATGTAGCACAGAACCTGCATTAACAGTCCAGAACATTTATGGAGCAAAGATACCAGAGAATTAAGTCCATGCCATGAAACAAAGATCCAAAATCAAAGCAGAGAAAATGGCGAGGATGTGGAAGTTGAGACCTGTAATCAAGGAAGTGGTCCATAAAAAAATAATCAACATGGCGCAGGCACAGGAACACTATTCAGAGACAGTAAGTGGCTTAACAGAACCACAGCTTGACTCACATCCACGGGCAAAGAGTAGTCCCCCTCTAGCTACACCAAGGTAATGTATATTCGGGATACAATTTTTGTAAATCGTTCTGTGCATGCTGTAGGCTCGAGAACGAGGATGCTTTATCGTTATCGTAATCGTAAGAGTAGTGATGAGCCGAGACCGCTACGCTAACGAACCCTGAGGAAGCGCAAAGCCACGTGTTCTTATCTTGTGTAGCGATTCCTTCTTCGCTGATAAACGAGTAAAGTTCGTTTCCTCGTCCCATCCAGTGTGTGAGAATATGGAAAGCAAAGACTGTCAGTCGTGGACAGAAATTTTACTAATTTTCACATCTTTCTGGATTAGCTATGGAGTATTGAGTTTCACTAAACGAGTGCATGGAGCATGTACCACAGAGCTAGAATACTCAGCGTGTACCCGAGAATATTTTAGCCGGTGTCAGTATACGATTGTAAATAAACGATCGTCCTGCAACCCGATGTTGCCCTTTCTCATCGTCAGTACCATTTAAGTGCATGTTACCATTTGACTCGCCTTCCCCTTTAAATATTTCAGTGGCGGTAAGTGTACCTGTTAACAGTGGAAGAACAGGTGCACATCAGGTAACGGGACACGAGGCCGCAGACTCTGTGAACTGAATGTTCTGACTCACGTGCACAGACAATCAGATAAATGCGTCAGCTTGCGTGAGAGAGTGTGAGTGTACGTGTGTGTGAGAGTGAGAGAGAGAGAGGGGGAGAAGGTAAGAGATTCCCACGGAAACAAAGCGAGACAGACACAGAAATGGAAGGAGAGAGAAGAGAATGACAACGAGGGTTAGCGAGTGTGATGACGAAAGCGATATCAAATTCATGTTAGCAACAGGGAGGAGTTCACAGGAGAAAAGTAGACAGAGAGGCATGTTTTCAAACAATGACAGAAACACGAGAGACAAACAAAGAGGAGTGTTTCCAGGAATATATTTATTGTGAACATTGACTTACCTTGGCCGTGCAGCGCACACAGAAGTTTGTTTGCGCGTCGCAGACAGACGAGAGGAGCGAGGGCCATGTGAATGGAGGAGTCTGTTGAGAGAACTTCAAGAAAACTGTTTATCCTGCGTGTGATGAAAGGCAGGTCAATGCACGCGCTCACAGCACACGCACACACATACACAGCGCATGCACGCACACACGCGTACTTCACGCGCTGCAAGTTTGGCCAAGTGTGAGTGGTGCACCGTGTCAGCCGACTAGTGCGCTGACAGTGGTCCCACTGCTTTTTCCTAGACAGGAGTTGAGGGGCCAGCGAATTGCGATAGGGGCAGCCAGCCGTGTGTGCATGCACGTCTGTGTTGGCCTGCGCGTGCTGGAGCTGTGTGTGTGAGTGTGCGATGCCGGGGGTTGCCCACGTCGTTAGGGAAGCCGCTGGCTGGGTGGGAAGGGGGAATGAGGGCGGGGGAGAGCGGGTAGCGGCCACGAACTTGTATTACTGGACTGCTGGCAGACGATTTTTTTTCCACTCAGCTACTAAAACGAGACAGGCTACTACAAAGCTTCCGGTCTAGTCACAGTCTTTGTTCAGGCTCGCCGAGACTAACAGCGGAGAACGTCACAAGAGCTAAGCGTTAGTCTCGGCAGACAGACAGCAGTCCACCTACACACGTCCATGGTTCACTCGAATGTGATCAGTTTTATGTCACGTGGAAAAGGTTTTGCTCGTGCGAATTGGAAAAGCAACGAGTATCTGAAATTAAATGTTAAAAAAAGTAATTAAGCAATCCAAGAAACTGAATTAGATTTTTATTTTAAAATATGAACATATGTATTGCTTGCAACACCCACACACCCACACTTTCTGGCAAGTCCATCAAATGTCCCGGTTGTCTTTAAAAATCACTTTTTCGGCGTTCTTTGACTCGGCAGGAAACGTCTGGTCACCTTATATATATAATATATAAGCATATCTTACACATTCTATCGTCTTAGCACTATTGTTATTCTGACCTTTAACTGTTTGTAATCACCCCTGTGTCTCGACTCCTCTTTATTAGTATCTCTAATGGTTGGTGTGGTGCGGAGGCTCAAGCGTTTGTCACCGCGGAATTGAGAACCTAGGGCATGGGGTTCGGATCTCGGCTCCGTCACGCGCCTTTCTGGATTCGACGCCTGCTCACAGGGAAAACCAGTGATTTTTTTTTCTGCAAGTAAAATGTGTGTGTGAGAGAGAGAGCGAAATAGAAAGGGTGGGCAAGTGCTTTGAATCCACCTTCTATGATGAGAGAGGGGGGAAGTTAAATCTCTTTATATCTACGTTTTAACGGGATTTACTTGAGGCACATGCTGTGAACTAAATCCTACACAAGACCCACCAACCCCTTTGTTTCATCGAAATAAGTGGTGGAACTAATGCTAGCCATGACCTCTCGGGGCAGCCGTCCACTGGCTGATTGGCTGTAAACGTTCACGCTCCACGTCTTTTCCAAGTGAATGTAATTATGTTCCGTGTTATCACGTTTACACTGAGGTCAGTCAGCGCGAGCTGCAGGTAATACGAGGGCAAACTGCGGTTTGTGGGTTGGCAATAAAGTAAAAATCCTGCCGGGAATATTATACAAAACCATTTGTTTCCAGGGAAACGTCTGCGTCTGCCTTTTCGTGGTAGACAAACCTTCTACTCCGGGAACTGTAAAATGGCGAGTGCTTTTGGTCGAAGACAGAGGAACCTGCAGACGTTTATAACAAGATGACAGACATTTTTGTTTTCTGAATAAATAAAACATCGAGCTACGCTTGTGGGTAGTTGTTAACTTCGGGGGTAAAAAAAAAAAAAAACGAAACACACAGCTGCATCCGAAGGGGTGTGAAAGAGGAGAAGTCTGTCGAGTGTTGCATGATGAAGCACGACACTAAACTGCACATGCACTTTTACCCTCTGACCTCTGTGTGGAGGGCATGACGTGGGCGAGACAGGCTAACGGTGCAGCAGCGGTCACGTGACAAAGAAAACCACTTAGTGTTGTGTATAAATGCTGTTCACACAGTGTGATAGGACGAAGTGTTTTTATTGCTCCAACGTAAGTATATGTGGTCCAGACTCTGACAGTTAATCAATTTTTAACAGAAAAGAAACAATTTTTTCTATGTATGAAGAACAGATTTTGCATTCTTGCTTTGCCAAACATTTTAAAATTTCGTTAAGCTGGATGATTCATTATTTTTAATATTAGTCCCCTATGTTTTACAAGGAAAGCCAGACAGGTCCAAGCAAGACTTTGGTGCAAAACTAGGAATCGGCATGTTAGGTGTCTCGTCTCCTCGGTGATCTAGGGGAGCAATTAAAGGCACGCGCTCCTCCAAACACCTGACAATAAACCAGTCACGGAAGAGCTCGCAATGTCTCAGGATACTTAAGTAGTGACCCTGTCGTTCTTTACACCAGGCGGTGGGGTGCAGACACAGGTTTGAGTGTTGGCGAGGGAGGAATAAAAGCTCGGACAATGAGGTGAATAGACCTGGCACTGAGTACGTAGGTGTGTCTGTGTGTGTTTATAGAGTCAATTATACAGTTACTGGCCTGGTCAGCTTTAGGTGAGCAATTAAATATAAGTATGTTGTTCACTGGGTTTGCAATCTGTGGGGGCGTATGTGTGTTTTTTATGAGGTGGTCAACGGAGAGATAAAGACAAAGGTCTGAGACTTAGAGAGGGGATAAATTCCCACGTAATGACGTAGATACCTGGTACATGTGTGTGTGTGTTTATCACCCCAATTATTCAGTTACTACCCTGTGGTCATTGAAATATGTCGTCGGCTGGGTTTGCACTCTGTGCGTGTGTAGGTGTGGTTTCTAAGAAGATAGTCAACGGATCAGAGATTACAGGTAAGTAATTGTTAACTCCCCTGTAAGCTCTTCGCCACCTATACCGTCTTTCACTATGCATACATATGAATTATTTTCTCATCTACATAGTTCTTTGTCATCTTTGAACATTTTTGCCACGACGTTTTTCGCCAACTGTGTAGTTCTTCAAAAAACTTTTTGCCACCTACGAATGTTCTTCTGTCTTGCCCTTTGCCCCCTACAAGCATTGAGAGATGGGAGGGAACTTACTCTATCGCCCTTTTCATGAATACTTTATCAAAGTTTCTTCGACCTGGAAACGTGTCCACACAAGAAAACACTCCATAAATAACTAACACCATCATAAATAAGCAATCAACAGATCCTCTAAGTCAGATTCCTGGATGTGAAGGGGAATGCATCCAACTTCAGTCGACATTACATAACTATTCATAGTAACGTCGACTAATTTTTTTTTTTTAATTTTAAAGGTGACATTTGGAAATAATGAGAGGTTTGGTACATTTCACATACACTGAGAGTCTCTTGACAACAAAAACTTCGAACGAACAGGAACAATCTTCACAGAACAATAAAATTTATGAAGGTTGTGAGAGTTTTTTTATGACCGTCTGGTGGTAGCTTGAAGTCTGTACACAGTGTAGCAAGTCCTTTATGACTGCAGCACATGTAGCTGAGGTCATAGTGCAACTTTACTTGTTCTTGTGTACCCGGGGTGTACTAAAACAGACTCATTGCAGGCGTTCAGCAGGGACAATACAGTACAGGTACAGTGATAATACAATACAGGCACAATACAATACACTGACAATACAATATAGTGACGATACAATATAGTGACGATACAATACACATTAAAGTACAGTGATAATGCAATACAGTGATAATACAATACAGTGACAATATAAAACAGTACAATCACAAAGTCCTTTGGTTTCCATGGCGACAGCAGGCAGTCCCGACAGTTCTTCGTCCCTGACTCACCCCTTGCTCAAGGTTCTCTAACCCAAACGTCCTTCCTCCCGTCTTCCCCAACAAAATATTCCCGTCATACATGTTCCCCCCTTTTTTTCCTTTGGAATTTAAGATGGCATGAAAGTTGTCTCTCTTTTTTTTTACCCTCATCTATCCTACTTTTTACCCGGAACTCTCAAGTTTACCTTATGGTTTGTGAGGTATCAGTGTTTCACGGAAGATACTCTGAGGGGGAAAATCCTGAATTTGAAAAGAATGTTTACAAAGATTGCGGAGCAAATGTATGATGTGGGTCAAGATGGTTGTGCAAGCCAGAGTAAACTGCACTACACACGTGCTGGGACCGGGGACCTCTACAGGTGGCAACAATGCCAGTCCTTACCACTCGATATTGTCTGCATCATTAAAGGTCTACATGAGTGCAATTTGTGCAAAAGTTTCTACTTTTTGTGTCAAAGCCCTGGGTAGAGACTCCTCAGGAATGGCCATGCTTGTCTCTCAGGCACGATGAGATGTTAACGGCTTGCAAGAGCGCACAGTAATTTGTGTGTATATAAATAATGTATATTTGGTTGACATCGGTACAAATTGCTTTTTCCAAAAATCTGAATATTCTGTCCCTGTCTCAGGTTTCAGAGACAAACCTACAAAAACCACCACAAAAAGGTCAGACTCTAGACGCAACGAATTCTCCTAATGAATATTTCATCCCCGACTCTCATTGACTGTATTCTTGACAATGTGAGCCACTCCATGTGCACGATGCCAGCGCTTCTGACCACATTCTGTGCTGAGTTATATTTATAGGTCTGCATACGAAGAATGGGCATGAAAAGAGGATAGTTTACCTAGATTTTCAGTAATTATTTAGAAAAAAATGTGGGTAAACTACCTTCATGTCCGTTCTTGTCTACAGACCTATAAATATTTTCAGTATCAGCACGATCATTAAACACAAAGACCATGCACTTTAACAACACTCTGTATCCTGGTACAGGTTTGACCATTTCTGTGGAGTCTGACTGTTAGCCTGTTGTCAAACTTGAGTACTTGTGTAAACACGAACTTTTACAAATGTCTCGCATTATCACAACATTATAAAAAAACGCATAATGAAGTACACCTTTCAGTCAACGACAGACCGCACATTCTACTGCTACTCCCATAATAGTATAATGAAACTCAATTCCTATCTCCTACTAGTGACAGCATAGCCGTCATGATATAAATATAATTATAATGCAACGCATTAATTACCGGTTGGTGGTGATAGTAATTTAAGGTAATGTAAGCTAACCTACTGTGCTTCAAGTTTGAAATTTGAAAATAATGACTGCAGAGCATTTTAGTAACTTTATCTCTCCTGACCACACAACGGAAAGGAAGAAGACAAAGAAGGAAGCACGATCAGCACACAAAGCTGAATCTTCTCGACAACAACCAGCCAATAGGAGAGCAGCACGTGCACGTTTCAATTTGAAAAGATGTGACGTCATGTACTTGGAATCCTGGTGAATGGCGTTCGATCGTTCAACAGCAGACGATGACACTAACAAAAAGCATTATTAGTAACATTAACAGGGCCAGCAGGGCCAGACAAAATATTTTTGAATTGCGAGCTAAAAGTAGAAAATAGTATCAGTAGTCAGCTACTGATAACGCCTCGCAGCTCATTGATCGAGAAGAGCACAAATATGGACCCCGGCAAATACAGCGACTGAGCAAACATGGAAACCTTGTGCTTCTAGTTCTTCAGTAAGTGAGCCGTTGTCTGTGAATCTCAAACCTAGCAACAGAGCAAACAGAGGTCGTGTGATGCGAGTTCAAGACCTCTGATTTCGCAAGACCTCGCGCGCGTTCTGGTGAGCCACTTAGCACGTGGCGGAGAGCCTCTCCCTCCCTCTCTCTCCCCTGACCACTCGTTGTGTGGGCCACAACAGCTCTTTTCATCGCTGTTTCCAACAACATATCTTCAAAGAAGAATAGACTATACAGTTGGTGCACTCGTAGCTGAGGTTATGTCAATGTAGGCTAGCCAGACTGGTTTGTGCAGTCACTAGCTGCACGTGTAAATGGATTTGAAGAGAAAGGCGCTTTCAAAAAAATAAATGAAGAAAAAAAATGTGTTAAGACAAATATAGACATACGATCGTGTGTGCTGGTGGTGTGAGTGGATGTGGGCGTGGGGAACTTTTCGTAGCCTTGTCGTTACTGCTAACTTTCAAAAATAAATACAAAAAACGCAATAAAATTTAAAAAATCACAAATTTAATTACTCTGTTTTTATTGCGTTCGTGTGTGTGTGTGTGTGGTTTACATCGATCAGCAGCCTTGTGTGTTTAGTGTGAAACGACCTGATCTCTCAGTCATTCTCACTGTTTGCCCCTCATGCAACTGCTACAAAAGTACAACCTGCAAATACCCTCAGGGTCGACGGGGGAGAAGACGTGTTCACTGACCTAAACATTAAAGGTCTAGTCAGAGGCTTTTAAAAAATGTAATAACCGGGTAAGACATACGATCCTCTTTCCTACAATACCTCTTCCCCACTCAAAATCATGACGTCACGTGTGTATACAGTTACACCTCATTAACATATGATTCTAGTTCTCCCATTGGCTGAGGCCCTCATGACGTAGACGCATCATGATGTCTGCGTTGTTGACCTCTTTCAGTCCATGATGATATTTGTAGGTGTGTATCTCGAGGATAGAAATACGCAATTATTCCAGATTTGGGGAAAATATACCTTGCGGTGTTTTACTCTGTAATTAGAAAAAAATGTAAATGATTACACATATTAAAGCTTGGTAAAGACCATGTCTGACAAGTTTTGATTCAACATAAGAACAGATCTTGCAAAAAATACAGTTGGAAAAAGCCAAGTCTCAAAGAGAACACAGTGACTGTTAGTGTATATTCAAACTATGAGTTCGTATAAAAGCAGCCTGTCTTTCTTGATGAACAGGTGTTACAGACAGCCAAGTCGTGCCTTTGGAGAACATACTTCGACAAGATTAAACATGATTAATAAATCAGTCAGATCAATCGTGCACTTCATGGTACCAGAAGACGAGTGGTTAAGCTGGTCTGCCTGTATTGGTCGTCAAGAGTAACAACTGAATAAACACATCGCCTGACAAGGTTGACTGTTTGACCTGTGCTGTGTGGAGGACAGGTTCACTTGTACACGCTTGCAAGCAAGTATTTTCCTCCAAGGTATAAAAAACAGTCTTAGACAAAGTGTCGTGCCGGGTCACATGGCCAAACCAGACCTACTTGCACCGTGTCATTGTTGTGATCAGAGGGTTCCTGGTGTCCCATGAGGCTGGCAGCTGGGTCACATGTACACAGTCACATTTCGCCTTCACTATAAGACATTCGGACTAACCTCCTCAGGCACTTCTCGAATGTTTAGACTACTAGCTGTAGGAGATCCATCTCATGTCCGCACAACAGGATGGAGAGTAGGTAGGACAATCTGTACCGGTATCTGTGATAGTGTTTGGCCACTGCTGCTGTCGCTGATTCAGTTCTGTGTGATATTCTCTACAAAGGTTGGTTAGTTGATTTAACAGGAAAGTGTTTAAGATGACTTCGCATGTATGCGGGAGAGGGAGGGGCAGGAAACCAGAGTACCTGGAGAAAAGCCCAGACGCCCACCCCAGCAAAAGGTGTCACAAATAGTGTCCCGATACGAGATCTGAACCTTGAGCGTCTCACTGAATGAGACAAGCGAATGTTTTACACACTGTACCACCGGGCGTCCCTCTAAAATGAACAGAACAGACAATGAGAGGCACACTTGGGGGACACCAACTGTTAGTCTGAAAAAGTCTCTCACTTGCTTCCTGACCAGTACTGAGGTGACTAAACTCTTGTACAGTGCTTCAATGAATTAAACAAGATTTTCGTTGCAATTTTATTTTCGCATCGTAAGCCACGTGCCTTGGGTCAGATTGTCTTTTAAAATTATTTGCGTTGTGGAAGGGATCCCGCTGGTGCTGCAGATATTTTTCATATTAGAATCTGACAGTTGAAGAGTTGTTTAACGGTGTTCCTTCCTGGTTTTAATCTATCCTGTTCTGCTGGCAGTTCCTCAGCGGTGGCTTTGGTGTGATTTTGGAATGCTTTCAGTATAACTATGCTTGGGTGATTTATTATGCTTGCGATTCTGCACTTGTGGCATCTTTGTTTCCTTTTTTAAATGGGGTAAAACTAATGATTGCATCTGTTCTTGGGGGCCAGTCTTTTCCTACATTCTTTGGCGCGGAGGGTCTTTGTTCTCCCCAACCCACCCTGTTTTTCACCTTCAATTTCAATTTCTTAAAGTTATGAAGCTGGCTATGTCAGACCTAGACTGGTCCTTGATTTGACTTTGTTGGTGCTGGGTTTTAAAGACATTGGAACCATGGTGAAGTCAACAATTATGGACCAAATCTTTTCAAGAGTGTCAATTTGCCGCTCTGGTTTCCTTGTGGGGATGGAGAGTGTTGACTATGGTGAGTTGCTGGTTCAAATATTGACAAAATGTGCAAACTTTTGAAAACCATTTCATGCATCTGGCTTATCATGGTGAATGCGACATTGGTGCTGTTTTCTATCAAACTGCAAACTACTTTAGTCAGTGTCACTTTTAACAGTGTCTTATTAAAAATAACAAATATAATGAAGGGGCTTTAAAACTGTTGGGTTTCGGGTGTTGTTTTTCTTGCTGACCAGTTTTTATCCTTTAAGCTAAAACATTTACTTATCACACCACACATTTTTTATTCCCAGAGCAAAACCTCTAACATTCTTCATCTTCATGAACACCCTCCCCTCAAAGACAACACAAAAACACAAAACAAAGGGAAACAACTGGTCGATGGGATAAAAGTGGAAAACTTACTCCACTCCTTTATATGAGGTCACAAAATACAGGCCACTTGTGCACTCAGCAAGAAAACATGTATAACGATAAAAGTTAAAGATAATAAGCATACACACACGATAAGCCCAGTACAAACGTCTTTTGTTGCCACAAAAAAGCATTTTGACTTGTAATACTCACACAATCTTCATGGGAGGAAACCCAAAGCAAAATAAAGATTACCACAGAAATTCTGAATGCATCAGAAAATAATTCATAAATATGACAGACACTCATGTCACAAAATTTACTCTTTGACGAAAGGTAATTTAGTTCTCAAAGCAATGAAAATATTAGCAAAAACTCAATAATATTAGCAAAAACTAAAAATTGTATGAAATGATCAAAGAAATTTTATAAAATTCACTGACAATGTTCTTCCTGATTGTACTACAATTCAAAGACAAAATTGCAATGAAGATCAAAAAGAAAGATCAATGACAAAATTAAAAATTAACAATACCATGGTCCCATATGGGAATCAAATACCTGTTCCATGTTCCAAATTTAAAAGACATGCACCACAAAATAAAGAACTATGTACATTGCCAATGCCCACCTGACGTCAAACTTTTAGAAAATATATATAATAGTTGCTTTGGAATGAAATTTTATTTGTTAGGATACATAATTTCTCTGTCTTTTCGGCTTTTGTGCTTTTGCAAGTCTCATTGCCAGATCCTGATGGCATACATAGTTTCACTAAAATGTATTAGAAACTAGAACATAAATAATGTCTTAAAATATGAAATCTTCAAAGTATCTCATTCATGAACTCAAAAAGAGTGAAGCATGGAACATCTTCAACGCACTGCTGTTCAACTTTCATTCATAATAAAGGCCATTTTCTAACAAATAACTCTCCAATATCAACATTCATCTGTTATTCATGAGAAAAATATTTAAAGAGATGAAATCATCAGTTAGCAATTGATATAAAAGGCCGACATAAAACATGAATACCCACAGAACATGATGCTTCAATAATCCTGAAACTTCAGGTCTTGGGTAAACACATGGGATGGAGGTTGGAACTTAGGGTGGTGGTCTATTCTGGAAACTGTAAATAGGCTCATGAATGCCTTGTTCATGACATAAGTTTCCAGCCACACCACTTTTAAAATTTGGACCCATCGGCTGTTCCTTTCTACCAAAGATATAAATGTAGCCAAGACCTGATTATAATTGAAATCTTTTGCAGCCATCATTCTATTTCAAATCTGCAGCACAATTTAGGTCATTTGCCGCTTTCAGGGAGTCATTACATAAACAAAGATTGAGCATCACTATTTTTTTTCAAGTACCCTGTTTTGAGAACTGAAAACAATTCTCATTATATTCACATAGGAAAAAATGGATCTTTCACCATAAAAAAGTGCTTTTTCAAGCTTCTAATATTGGATCAAAAAGATAAAAAATATAACTCCACTCTTTTCTCACCATTGTAAGAATTTATCAAGAACCTTTCCGCTCAGCTGGATAAACTTTTACGAAAACTTACAGCTGTCAATTCAGTAACATTATTGTATGCCTACAGAAAATTAAAAAAAAGCACACACAAGCAACCAAAAACCATTATATTTTTAATGTATTGCTGATATGTTGTTAGATAACTAACCATTTGTTTAAACCACTTTGAGATTTTCAGACATACTACTAGTATTATTCTATTAAGTTTCCTTCTAAAGGCAATTTTTTCTCAATAAAATGCTTCACAGGGTTTCAGCAGAATTTGTCATAACTTCTTTTTAATCTTTTGATAATTCCAAGATGGTACCGTAATGGAATGTTCTCATTTTATATATATTATATCTTATTTGTCATTGGCTATAAAATAGGCATAATCTGTCGCAGGCTATGTTATCTACTGTCACACACACACATCCGCCTTAAACTCCCCCCACCACCAACACACATACACCACCACCAGCTCCACACACATTTTCATCCATTCTACTTTAAATGAACACTAATCACTGTTGGTATCTTGAAACAAACATATGACTTTTGGTTACCACACTGACAAACTGTTTTCATTGACTTTGGAATGATCAAAAAAGGTGGTTGGGGAAGATTGGTGTTTTATGCCGAGCCAGCAGCTAAGGCTATATTGTGGCAAGACAGCCAGTCCTGTAGACAGATGCCACATCCACAGCAAGAACAGCATGCCCGAGACGAGAGTTGAACCCAGGACAGCCAACCTTCGCTGTATTGATGATGGCCACTAAGTGTTGCGCCACCAGAAAAACCCTTTGAAATGATAAATTCATAATACTAAACAGATCACAGTCTGGATTCACTATCATTTTTAAGTAAAGCACATTGAGGTAATTTCAAGAAGTTTATGATGAACAAACACACACATTCTTGGTTGGTTTCTAATTCATATCATCTCTGCCAAAACGGAGTTCGATGTTTCCTCTTCCACTTTTGAATGTACCATGTCTATTTTTGTCATGGAGCCAGCAACATCAAAATTACTGCATTAAAAAACACATCTCTACCCCAGGATGACTCAAGGCTGAATGGCAAAGGGACAAAAATTGTGAGGGTTTGGTAAATATCTCGTCAGACAATAATTAAACAGCTCATCTTTTACAAAGCATTTGAAAAAACTAGACACTTTGCTCTTATGAAATATTTTCAAAGTGAAAGGCACAACAATAACATTATGAAGAAATTATGCCAATAAAAAGTAATTGACATGTAACATTTGACAGAATTAACTAAAAAAAATAAAAAGACAAGCAAATGAGCAGAGTTGTTTTGCTCAGCATCTTCGTCATCATCATCATCATCATTATTAAGCATAAAGCAACAATTTAGAAAAAGAAAATCATCCTTGCAAAGATAAAAAATTATAGATTTTAATTTTTTTTTTAAGTTGTTTTGTGTGATTTGTCAAATCACAATTTTTCTTGTAAATGAAAAATCCCATGATGCCAGCAAAACAAATACTTGACCACAATAACGTTTTTACATCTATTACCTTATATAAATAGGTGATCATAGACAACATTAAGATAACAGACTTTTAAATGCCATAGATGCTGTGCTTTCTCCATTTTTATGTCAATATCTCTTCCCCTGCCATTTGCTGTCTAAATGTTAACTTTCAATGCCAAAGGAAGAAAATCTCCAATGAAACAGTTTGTCGTAGTTCAGATGGATAGCATTAAACGTAAGTAAAAGGAGTCGGCAGTTAAAATGTGTACCTGGTAGACTAGACATGCATATTCTTTTAAAAGGTTTGTATAATGGTTCAAAATTACACCAAGTTTACAGTTTCGTATTCTGTTTCATATATTTTGTTTGTCGTTGTTTAATCAAATCCCTAATAAATGCTGATGCAGTTTATCTAAGTACATTATTAAACAAAACATCAAATACTTTTAATTTAGCAAATCACTTAAATTGAGTCTAGTCTTGATTAATTACTGCAGCCATAGCTTGAAAACAAAATTACAAATCTTTTGTTGGTCACTGAATGCATCACTCATTGAAAATAACCTTACTATTTCACATCCAAATTTCATTTCGCATCCATATACTTTTGCAAAGCAATTAAGATCAATGAGAAGATTCTGAGTCATAATCAGCATCATTATCATTCAAATTACTAAACGATAAATCCTTTGACAGATCCATGTCAGTGTCAGGCTCAAGAACTTCAATAATGTAGAAGACTTTTTTGCTTCTGGCCCAACTGTAGGAGTTGTCGAAGCGTAACACATCTGGCAAGAAAAAAAAAAACAAAACCAAAGGTCATATGAAAAATTACTCCAGTGTCCTGAAGTTGCAAGTATCAGATTGTCCTACAAGATTAACAAGTGACCAAAACAACAAGGGGTCTCACTTTGATGGTGGATGTGGGGGAGGGAAGTACTTTGCTCCTTGTTTTACAAAATTCTTTATTTTACTGATTTTGTTGCATCAGTTAATGTGATGAAAACAAGCACAAAGCATACATTTACTTCTCTTACAACCTCCCCATGCCACAATAAAACAACATCTCACATGTTCCACTTTGCTTGCAAGTGACAGATCCATCTTCTGGCACTAAGTGACTATTGACACGATCAGACGGTAAAATGACCTCCATGTCTCCAGTCTTCTGATGGCCTTCCACAGTTTTGCGAAAAACACCAAAGCCAATGTCAAAGCCATCAGTCTTGAACTGCCATCTAAGAACAAATATTTCCTACTTCACAGTTCTATTGTCAACATTTAAAAAAAATGGATATATATGTATACTCACTAAAATTATTACTAAAGTATTCTCTGCATGTATCAGAAACTGTTATCTATGGTAAACTGCGGATTGAGGATTACTATAATAAAGTCTATACCATGCCATGAAAACAATATTTTGTCAGTTTTAATTCCAATCCCTAAACTGGATAGATGGAAAAGGCTATCAATTTTTTCATTATTATAATAGTAGACTCTAATAATGAAACTACATTTAAAGCCTGTGCGTGAAGGGGTGTAGGAAGTATATGGAGGCATGTACATGCATGCGAGGCAGGAAAACTACAGCGCTGGAGGGAACATTTTGAGTCGGTTCTGAACAGACCAGATCCCCCTCAGCTTGCAGACATCCAGCCAGCAGCTATAGACCTTGACATCTGCACAGACCCACCAAGCCTGGAAGAAGTGACAGCAGCAGTCAAGACAATGAAGAGCGGCAAAGCACCAGGGGCAGATGGAATAACAGCAGAGATGTTGAAAGCAGATATAAATGTGACAGCTCCCAAGCTGACTGAAATCTTCAGGCAAATTTGGGAATCAGGGCAGGTCCCTGTTGCGTGGAAGACAGGGCTCATCTTCAAGTTACCCAAGAAAGGAGATCTTGGAGACTGCAATAATTGGAGGGGCATAACACTTCTTTCCCTCACCAGCAAGGTCTTCAGCAAGATTGTTTTGTCAAGACTGACGGCAACTCTTGAGAAAGACCTCCGACCACAGCAAGCAGGATTTCGCCCTGGGCGATCCTGCTCCGAACACATCTTCATTCTGCGACAGATTCTGGAGCAGAGCAACGAATGGAACATACCGCTGTACATCAATTTCATTGACTTGGAGAAGGCTTTTGACAGCATCCACCGCGAATCCTTATGGAAGATCCTGAGGCATTATGGAGTCCCTGCAAAACTTGTTCAGGTCATTGCAATGCTGTACAGCGATTTCAAATCCCAGGTTGTGTGTGACACAGAGCTCACAGACCCCTTCAACGTCAGTACCGGGGTGAAGCAGGGCTGCATTCTGTCGCCGTTCCTCTTCATCCTGGCCATGGACTGGATCATGAAGACTTCCACCGACAGTGAGAGGAGAGGGATCAGATGGACCATGACTATGACAGCAACAACAACACTGGAAGACATAGACTTTGCTGATGACATTGCCCTGCTGTCCCACCGCCACCAAGACATGCAGGAAAAAACAAAGGCCTTCTCAGAAAGAGCTGGAAACCTTGGCTTGAAGGTCAGCAAAAAAAGAAACAGTATGAGAGTGAACGCCAGAGTCCAAGACAGCATCAAACTAAATGGAGAAGAGATTGAGGAAGTTTACAGTTTCACCTATCTTGGGTCCAAAATGTCAAACACCGGGGATGCGGAGGTGGAGATTCGAGCTCGACTGGCGAAAGCCAGCCAGGCCTTCGCCTCACTCAGGAGCACATGGAAGGTCAAAAAACATCAGCCAGAAGATCAAGCTGAGAATCTTCAAGTCAAATGTGATCAGCACCCTCCTTTACGGATCAGAATCTTGGAAGATGACCAAAACCATCAGTAACAAGCTTGACGTCTTCCAAAACAGATGCCTCAGGCGCATACTTAACATCTTTTGGCCAAACACCATCACCAACGAAGAACTCCACCGAAGAACTGAAACCGAGTCCATCACCACGCAGGTTCAACGAAGGCGTTGGCGATGGATTGGACATGTGCTCCGCCAGCAGACAGCAGACCTTTCCAGAGTCGCCCTACGATGGACTCCAGACGGCCGAAGAAAACGAGGCCGCCCAAAGGAAACTTGGAGAAGAACAGTGGAAAGGGAGATGAAGGGAAAGGGCTGGACATGGGGTCACCTAGAGCGGGTTTCAGCCGATCGACATCGGTGGCGGACTCTGGTTGAGGCCTTATGTGCAACCTGATGCATGAAGAGGAATAGATAGATAGACAGACATGCATGCGGAGGGAGGTGTCTATGCATGTCCGTGTCTGAGCATCATTTGTGCCCTTGAAAGCATATATGATCACAATCAAACTTCTCTCTTGATGCAGTACAGTAAATTGAATCTGTGGTTTGCATGCTAATTTTACTACATTTCCAGCTCTGTTGGAGGCGATTATGTTACCTTAAAATGCTGTTGTTTTTATTCAGCTCTATCGGCACTTTCAGTGTGGAGCCACGCCCTATGGAGGCCTCTGTGAAACCACTGAGATCAGACAGGTCTTGGCTATAGTACACCTCCGGAATCTCTCCCCCCATACACACCTGAAGCAAGACAAGGGTGTAGTTCTTTATGGGCACATTTTCTTGTCACATCTTAATTGTGCATGCAAACAAGAACATGCTTTTCGGTAAAATATAGTCTACTGCTGTTTCCCAAAAGCCAAAAAACGTTTTGCTGGCCACAGAACACTGCTCTTGCTTGTTCTCTAAGAAAGCTGTGACATGATAAGCAGAGTAAACATCATTGCAAATTAACAGTCATAATTTCCATCAGCATACAATCATACAGATGATCCCTTTGGCTAGGTATTCTTTAATGAGTCTATAAAAGCACTTACTTAAAAGTGATCAACCCCCAGAAAAAAAAACACAAAAACCAAAACAAAGAAAAATGCACTATTGCTTCTGGTAAAAATTAATTTAATTGATAAAAAGGGCTTACTTTAGAAACACAGTAAGGATTGCCATCAGGGTCCCTCTGGGAACCTCCCCAGTGCTCAGGAAGCTGGTCAGCATCTATGTGCTTTAACAGTGTTTCTTTATACTGGGCTAGAAAAGACAATAAAAAAAGGATCTGAATTTATCCGATCTCTCGAGAAATAGTTAAAAGTAGTTTTTCTTTTTATTAAAAAAAGCTTTAATTATACCTTTATACAGTTGTTAACAAAAGATGTAACAACTGAATCTTGCAACTTTCATATACATACAAAGCTCCCACAGAATTCAGAGCAGGATTATTTATATATAATACAAACCACAATCTGTGTACTCACATCCCATAACATGAATTTTTCTAGCAGTATCCTCACTTAAAAAGGGTTTAATGATGTTGAAGGCAACTGGAAAGATCTTAGGAGCTGCAGAAAAAAAGAAAAAAGAAAAATACAGCCAATTTGTACATTTAACGCAAACAAGAATCAGCGTAAGTTGTTTCAATGTAAGCAGCAGAAAAGAAGTCCCTTCATTGCTCAGGCAGTCATTCGCCCTTCTGCTGACTGAGCCCAGAAGCCACATCACCACACCATGGCATCATCAGACCTTATCATGTTCCTTGAGGCTCTGCTTAAGCAAGAAGAGTGCCAAAACATCAAACTTCTAGAGTGCTATAAAGCAAATGTATTAGCAAACAAGTCTTCACTTAGAATGTTGACCAAAATTCCACAGTCCTGAGCTGTTCGTACCAACATTGTTTTCCTGTGACCGTCGCACACAACTTTGCCACTTGGGTCAATGTTTATTTAACATTAGCCTAGTTGAGAAGGGGCTTTAAGGACTAACCGTGAAAGTTTGTCATTTTTCATAAGGAGAAATGAAAATGAGCAATCAATCAAGTACAATATTCTAAAATCATAACAGGGTCTTAAATGTTCAAATATAACATTATGTTTATAAAAGCCTTAGTAAAGCATTGCCAATTAACATGGTAGACATCTTTCCCTCCTCCTCTAGTCACACCAATGTACATACAAACATGCAAGCATGCACTCTTTCACACTCGTCAGACTATCATCAGGGGCATTCACTCACGATGGTCAGCTATTTTGGAAGGGTTTAGAAAAGTCTCTTTTGTTTATTGTTCTTTGCTCTCACCTTCTCACCCATGTGCACAAAGTTTGATACTCACCATTTATGACAAAACAGTTTTTAAGTGTTTCTGGATAATGTGCTTCAAACATCTGCACTATCTCGATGAATACGTCCACACCTATGAAAGATGTGGCATATGATACAAAATATACTGCATAATGTAAGAAATTTCTGAAAATCGAAAGAAAAAAAGTAGGATTTCATATCCATATATTCACAGCAATTGTGAACACTCAGCCACTCATTCCACTGACTTACTCCATTCATTTAATAGTTCATAATCACTCACAATCAATCACACCCAATGATTCACATTCAAGATCAAGCAATAATTATATTGGTCAGTTGGATAGTGAATCGTGGGCATCACTTCTTGCACCAATTGATGTAGCTGTCAATAATTGTGATTATAGCAAATTGACTAGTGCTCCTGCTGGTCATCCTCTGCAGATTTATTACGCTTTCCATCCTGATTCCCTGATTCCTCTTTATATCTTCTATGTCTGCCTTTTGTTACTTGTCTTCGTAGTTGTTTCTCCTTCTGTCCTTCATATTCTGTCCATGTCTCCTACTTGTGTTAAGTGCAAAGAGCATACTCCTTTATGAGCGTGATTACGAACTGTATAAATCACACATTTATTATTATTTAGTCAGGTTGGTCAATAAGTCTCTCTCTCCATTTATCCACTGGTCATGAGTCAATTATTTAATCAATCAATCTATGAAGACTTAAAATATGCAATAATCAGAAACTACTTTTAAGTCTTTAGAAACATACAGCTTTCAAAAAGGTAGAGATGACCAAAAAAAATACCAAAGCAAAATACAAAACTAAATTTTTAAAAAAGCAAAATAAAGATGACTAGCTAAATTTACCTGGTTTCCATAGATGCTTCATACCAAAGTGTTCCATGTCAAATACAATAACTATCTGGTCTATTAAACGTCCTTGCTGAAAAAGAAATTGTCTTAGATTTTCCTCCTTTGGATTCAAAGTCTAATGTTAAGAAGAACTAATAATGGAGATGAAATATGATGCCAACATGATTTCTAAAGCAACAACAACAATAAATAGCAGTAGGAATATACATTTAGCAGCAGTCACAAATACAAGAGACTATAAGAGATTATCAAATTAAAACTGCATAGCTCTGAACATGCTTGCTTAAATTTCAACATCATTAAAGACATGATATTAAGACTGTAATTAGTTGACCTCATTCGAAAACAACAGGTGAGAATTGTGATTGAAAAACACAACAAATATATCCACTGAGATTTAGGAAGTTAATATCTTGCAACAAAGTAAACCCAGCCATTTGAAAATAAACTGAACATAGTTTAGCCTTTGAAGCATAAAATGAAATCATAAAACATGAAACATTAAGGCAGACTGGAGAGCTTCGGCTGCTGCTTATTCTGTTTCTAGCCCCACTACTTGCAATGCCCTGCCTCTGTCTCTCTGTAAAATGGGGATGCTACATATTTTTTTTTTAAAACCTTTTTTGGAAAAACCTATTGTAATTGATCTACACTGTTTATCTACATCCTATCTCTGCATTCCTTCATGTTCCTGCAATTTTCATTGTGCATATATGAGCATGTGTATGTGTGCATATGTGGATGTGTGTTTGCTTGGGTATGCTGCCTTGTCATAAGGCATCACTACTTACTGCCCCTTAATTGTCTCTTGTGAAGCACACTGAAATTGACTCCATGTGGGAAATGTGCTATAAAAAATCCTATTATTATTTATCATTAGAAATAATTTGTTAAAAAAAATTAACAAATTAAATGAACACTTAGTTTAGTGCTCAATAATCATACAGAACTTTAGACTAAGTGTACAAACTGAATATACAAATTTAAATCATTTGACATTTATACTTTATTCCTATGCCTTTCTTTTAAAAATTCATCTTGCTAAATATGAAGAAAAGCATGTCTTTCACAATGCTTGTTTAAAAGACAAAAAGCAGCACTGAGACCCTCTCATATAGGAACTTTTTCTTTTATTTTTTTGGGTGAATATAAAAAATATATTACAAACTGCACAGTGACAATCATGTACATCATAAAACTAAAGTCCTTGACTCTTTGACTTTTTCAGTCTGATAACCTACTTTCCAACTAGTAACAGGTCTGTTCGAAAAACCCAGCTACTTGCCTCCTGAGAGATAGGCACTGATAACACAAAGTATACACTGAGTGGTTGAAATCAAATGAAATATTTCTCTTTCTATTTATACTTTATCACAGACCCTTATGCAGTACTTAAATGACATTTAAAGTAAAAAACAACTTTTTTTCAGAGAAATCTTTTATTAAGCAAAATTGAAACAGTAGATGAAAGCAAGGAAAAGTTAAGAGCCATGGTCGTAAAAATATATGTGAAATAATAAATGAGGTCATAACTGATGGTGTATTATAGTGGATGACAAACGATACTTAACAGCCAATAATAAGTTATTATTATAAGCACACACACACACACTGAAAAAGAAAGAGATGCTCTCATGCACAGGTCAGCCAATGACAATAAAGGAAGACCACATCAAAGTTTATTTTACGGTCAAATTGTATGGTCTTGGGAAATGTGCTAGAAAAATCCTATTATTATTAAAATAATTTGTTAAAAAATGAGCAAATTAAATAAATACTGCGTTGAGCGAATGATAATTATATAGAACTTAAGCATCCAAACTGCATGTTACAAATTTAAAGAGTAACCTGTACAGCCCAAAAATGCATAACTTGTCAACAAGTCTCCCCCAACAAGGACAGGGTGTTATACAAAGCCAAGGTGTTATCCTGTGGGCTTCTAGGGCAGCTAGGGTTTTTATTTATTTAAAAAATATTTGCTTTTGTGATCTAATGTGAGGTGGGGTGAATTTGTTCTTGAGCACAGCTGCTTACACAAAGCAAGGATGTATATTTTTGCCTCACTTTTCATGTATTCCAAAGCCTGCAACAGTAAACAAAGCTGGCTCACCTCTCTTGTAAGAACTGCAAAACGTCTGTAGAGAGACTCCAGAAGATGAACTTTGCTTTTCAAAATTTCCAATTTCCTCGCAGACTTCAACATGCCTGTTATGACACAAGACAGAAAAAATATAGGTGGGATGTTTTTCCTCAACATATAGGATGGTAAAGTACAAATGTTTCCTTTTATTTTTTTTTAAAGAGCTCAAAAGAAAAAAAGAATGTCATAGACTTTTTAGAATGCAATTCAATAACTTGTTGAAATCATCACATTTTACTTCCCATCACAACAACAATGAAGATCAACTTTATTAATAATAAAGGACAATTATAACTTGGGAAAGTGCTCAGTTACAAGATAAGACAAAATAATGCATCACAGACCAGTGTGTGCACACACACACACACACAAAGGTTAGAGTGAGAAAAACAAAGAAAAACTGAAGAAAACTAAAGTTAATACTACTTGCAAATATTATACTTTACTGCCTAGTGTACAACAGTAACCATACATTTAAACTATATTGAAAAACTAGCCTTTGCTATCAATACGTCCCACAGGGTCCATCCATACCAGGGCACCTTGCTTGTCCTGACCACATATGCCACCTGGATAGTATTTCTGCAAAACTTCTGGCACAACAAAGTCATCTAGAATGGTGTTTGCTCCCATATGCTTTCTCCATGCAAAATCACTTCGCATCATCTGCTCTGTCTTCTTGAGATCAAAGTTCCTGGCTTTGCAGAGGAAAAGAGAGAACGCACAGAGTACAGAAGAACTGGAAAGATTCAGACTGACATTTTTCTAATATAAGAACAACTCAACTGAAATAAAACTTGTATTATTTATTTGCAGTAATAAGTATTTACAAAATGCTACAGAAGTGCAATCTTAGCTCTTGCTCTTCAGACTCCATATAGCAGGCAGACACTTCTAAAAGTGTTTAAAATTCTTTGTGATCACACGCCTATCCTGCCAGGAGAATTTTTCAACTTCCATCTGGCTGCTGATTAAGTGTACCTGCAGGCAGCACCAACAGATTGATACTGTCCTTAGTTGTTTCAGCCATGATGCAACATCTAACTGTGTGCAAATGAATGTAGCTATTATGTAAGCATGAATCATGAATGTATGAGAATCAGTTTGGTGCAGCAGAAGTGAATATGTTGTGGTATTGTTATTTTGTAAATGTGTGTCCATGAAAAGCTGTCTCTAATTGCCCTCTGGATGAATATAGTCTTATCTTTTTTGATATCATTTAATGCCATTCTGCTTAAGAGGAATTTGGAAGTTGTGCATATTCTGAGTCTGCGTGTGAGTATGCATGAGAGATAAAATAACATTTTAGTACATCATAGTGATAATAATCAACACTGCAAACTGCCTCATATTTGGCTCACCTCTAAGCCAGCGAAGCACAAAATGATCATCATGTTCAGGTGTTAACAAATCTTTCATAATTTCACGAATCTGAAAGAATAGTTATTAGACCTTGATAAAAAATGAGATACAAACATTTAGAAACCAATCTTTTATAAATAATATATCTCTTTTTTATCATTTATACATTATTCTTGTGCCTTCCTTTTAAAAATTCAGCTTGCTAAATATGAAGAAAAGCATGTCTTTCATAATGCTTGTTTAAAAGACAAGAAAGCAGAACTGAAACACTCCTATATAAGAACCTTTTCTTTTATTTTCTGTGTGAGGATAAAATATGTATTACAAATTGCACAGTGACGACCATGTAGACCATAAAACTAAAGTCCTTGACTCTTTGACTTTTCCAGTCTGATAACCTACTTTCCAACTAATAACAGCCCTGTTCCAAAAACCCAGCTACTTGCCTCTTTAGAGATATAGGCACTGATAACGCAAAGTTTACATTGAGTGGCTGATATCAAATGTAATATTTCTTTCTGTTCAAACTTTATCACAGGCCTTTATGCAGGACACTTGAAGTAATGAAGAACCCCTTTTTTCATTGATTTCTTTTATTAACAATTGAAACAGTAGATGACTACAAGGAAAAGTAAAGAAAAATGGTAGTAAAAACACATATATATATAAAATACTAAATTAGGTCATAATTGATGTTGTGTTATAGTAGATGACAAACAGGACTCAGTATCCATTACTAAGTATTAGCATTCTCTCATTCTCTCTCTGACAAGCACACACAAAATGAAAAAGACAAAGATAGTATGCACAGGTCAGCCAATGACAATAAAGACCACATCAAAGTTTATTTATTTTATGGTCAAATTGTACGGTCATGGTCATCATTGCATTACACACAGTCGTCAAATTGGCAAATGATTGATTTGACTGGGGACTGCTATATCTTGCTGCATTTTGTTTTTTGGGGTGGGGGATGAAGAGGAGAACAATTCATAATGCTTTTACATAAACATCAGTGCTTTGTCTACACAAAATGCCTTTGAGGTTATGGCTTCACCTACTGTTTGCAAGGTATTTTTTCACAAACATAAAAAGAACATTTAATGCATTCTTGAGCTGCACGTGACCAATATGTCCAACGTAAAACGAACCTTTGATTACCCATTAATACTTTTGCATAGCTCTCCCTGTGATTAAAAAAGAATATTTTTCACTAGAAAGTATTTACAGCAGTGCAATCACATCAAATCACAGTCATTAAATTATTTAGCCTGCTGTTTAGTCTTCTAGCTATGACTATTATTCTCCACTCAAGGGATCGAAGTCCAGCGTGAATCATTTGACCCTTATTCTTTACTCTAGCTGGAATATGGAACAAAGAATTCAACTGTTTAGCATTTTATTTGCAAGACGATATTTCAGTCTCATCCCGTGGGTTTCTAACATTACGATTGAAACAGAAACATTTTAAACATGACATAGTGTAACGCAGCACTGCGGCCATACACTAGCAAACGGCTACTACTGCTGTCCTAAAAACTAACCTGTTTCAGAGCTGCCTCTTGCTTGGGGCTCAAATCACCAAGTCTTCCACTCATTCTTGCTATCTATCACTTTTTCCTAAACCGGCACAGAAGCAACTTTCTTCTACTTCTGTTGTTATTAACACATTGACCACAACGCCCACACCAACTGCTTGCACAGAGTTGCCGCCCTTTCAACGCTAAGGTTGTCTAGTAGCTGCCCCTGAACGTTCTTCCTCCTCTCTTTCTTTCTCCTACCCATCCTTTCCCTTAGGAAAAAAATAAAACTCCTTTCGTTTAAATTTAAGTTCTTTTGACCTTTGAGAGTTCAGACGTACCGAACACAGTCATTGGACGTTACTTGTCCAAGGCCAGACGAAGCCTATCTGACCCCAAATATATGAAAATAGCCTCCGCCGTGATCAACACCAGATTAACACGACACTTTGACAGGTACTGTGACTTACTTCTCTAGAGTAAGATTCTCTTTCGATACTAAGTGCGAAGTAATATTAGTTATCAAATTAAAAGGCATTTGCTTTATTTATTGAAAACACTTATTGCACCTTTTGGTGAATGGCTCACCCTGTAGTTTCAAATACAAACATGATTTCTCTATCAGTGTGTATTGTGTTAAAAATCACGGTTGCTTCGCTTGTGTAACAAGCAGTAAACATATCATTGTCTATTTCATGTTTGCCTTTACCTGTAAAATCTTTTTATTCTAACTTTTGGTCGTTATGTTTTCATCTGTTTGAAGATAAAAGATAAAAGGTCATCCCCTAACCATTTTGGGTTAAAGGATGAGGTGTAAGGGAGCTTACTTTTCTCTCGGGGGTCAGGTGTTGTGAGGGCGGTGCCCATTTGTTATTTGTGTCTCAGTCTGGTTTACTTTGTCCCCCTCCCCCGCCACCTATTGATCTATATAGTTGGAGGCCACTGAAGGTGGGATACATAGTTCACTACATCAAATGGGTATGTACCTTAGAATTCGGCTATCTGCATCCCTAATGACAATCTACTTTTTAAAATGTGTATTGTTTAATGTTTTCAGCTATTCTTGACTGCAAACATGGCCATTACAGCAACAGCATTTTCAGTGGCAGTAGTAGCTATAGCTGTATTTTGTGTGATAAAGTTGATGCTGGCAATGAAGGAATACAGAAAGCTCTGCTACCGTGTCAGCCAGTTCCCCCAGGATCCTCCTCATCTTATCTGGGGTCACTTGTTTCAGGTAACCAGCATACACTATTCCCTCAATGATAATTGTACTTTCATCTGTTTGAGACAATGAAAAAAAAATGAAACATTTAATTGTAAGATTTTTCTTATTTTTGAGGACGGATAAAGTGAGCCCAGCATTCATGAACACTCGCCCTTATATTCATTCCCATACTCATGCACATACATGCATCCTTATACGTGTGCACTAGTTGGTGCATGCACACACATATGCCAATTATACTCATATATTAAATGAAGACATGCAAACAAAGAGAACTGTGCAATATTTTATATAAAAGAAGATAAGATGATATAAATACACATAAAGGCATGGGTGTATGCATGCATGTGTGCATTTATATATATATAGTATACACACTTAAGCGCTTACATGAGTCAATAAACTTGCAATTTTCATCTGTTTTTATTACAAAGTTAAACTGCATGACGTGTTTTTAAAGAGCATGAAATACAGCTAAACAATTACAATTTTCTTGTCATTTTCATTTAAACCTAAAGAGCAGTTTCTCTGGAACCAAAAACTGTTAGTCATTATTTTGACGCTAAACAGCTCTTTACACTTTTAAATTCATTTTTATTTTTGTAAATGTACTGTAATTAAAATACAACCTTGTTTATGATTATATTTTAGTATCCAGGGCCAGATGAGAAAGGACTTAGATACCAGCGTGAAATGGTGGGAAAGTACCCTCGAGTTTCTGCAGGATGGATGGGTCCATTTGTACCCATGATTATGGTGTCTCATCCAGATACAGTCAAACTTATCCTCAAAACCTCGGGTAATTTATTTATTTGTACCCATGACTACAATCTTACAAATAAAACTGTGTGGCGACTGACAAGGCATTGTTTGTCTGTTTTTTTCAGTCTATCCTAATACAAATTCACATTGCTTGTCCCATCACTGTCATGATTTGGCATGAATTTTTTTTTCTCTGAAAGCTTGTATGGGCGGCTTCATAGTATAACAGTTAGCACCTGTCACAACACAGTAAAGGTGGGCTGTCCTGGTTTCAGCTTTTGTTTCGGGCATGCTGTTCTTTTTCTGCATGTGGTTTCTGTTTACAGGGCTAGCCGCCTTCCGTGATATAGCCTTAGTTGCTAGCTCTACATAAAATGCCAATCCCTCAGCCCCACCCCCTTGGAAGCTTGTAGTCTACACATGGTTGGTGTGTGTTGCTCTGAAGTGTGTTTATTTTAGGTGCTTATTTTCTCTGTTCTAAGTTGTTGCCAGTTGCTTCAAATTCAAGAAGAACCCAATCTACTAGGAGAAGAAATTGTGATATATTTCTCACTATGAAGGGCAAATTCTGATGTAATTTGAGATGGTACTGACAGTACAGAGAGAGAGAGAAGGGAAGATAATAGGGTGGTGAGTCAAGTGGGGCAACTGTTGTCTTCCCCTGTACTACCAGTAAGTGTCTGACCCTTGCCCTCCTGCTGTTTATTCCAGAGTGAGGACACAGGGTGTCACCCAAGCACATCATTGCATTATCTCCCCTACATCCAAAACATCAGTTTCCCTTTCCCTCTTACCATTGCCCAAATTAAGCTGATAAATTTGAACGAGCGGGAAAGGGACAGCAGGAGCGCAGCAAGTGAATGAGTACAGTTGTTATGCCATTTCCTTCCCTTGAAATCACACATCAGTTACTCATAGCCTTAAATGAAATGAAAGGTAAAAAGTTGACCCCAAAAAATTATAGTTGGATGGTTTTCAAGACACATTACTACTGTGTATCCAATCTAGTTTATTGTCATGAGCATGTGTGCCCTGACATAGGAAGGAAAATAGGATAATGAGAATGACAGTAGTGAGACGCACAAATGTGAATGGGCCACAGTTCTTTCCACCTTGTAAATTGCATCATCATTGCACTAAATGATGTAAGGCATATTTTACACAAGAAGAGGCATTTGAGAAACAAACTGAGAAGGTAAAAATGAAAAAGAATTGGCAAGATCAGGGAAATTTACAAATGCTGAGGTGTCTGTGTGGTTCTTACCCTCAACTGAACTGCCATGTGCTGCTTTTATCACCCTAGCTTAGGTGACCATGTGGTTTCCCAAATGAAATAATTCTTTGGACTCAGTTTAAGCCTGTAAAGAAAAATAATTCGAAGATGCACAATTCTGAGCTCCTAAGTATTTCTTAATCTTTGGTTTAGAGCCAAAGGGTCAGCGCATATACCATCTAATAGAACCATGGATTGGTGATGGCTTGCTGCTAAGTAAAGGTAAAAAATGGGCGCGCAACCGTCGCCTACTAACACCAGCTTTCCACTTCGATATCCTCAAGCCTTACCTTGGCATCAAGAACAAAGCAGCTGATGTATTGCTGGTAAGATGGAAATGGAAAGAGGAGCTGCATGATAGTGCATGTTTTCTTTTTGTGTGTGCATGTGTGTGTGTATATATATATATAGTCATGATGATCTACTCACATTTATTACATCCTGTCAATTTTAGATCTAGAAACCATGGAAGAGTGTAAGATTCGGCAAGAAGCTGTTAAAGTCCCCTTGATATATTGGTTACTGATAGCTTCTGTGTGGAATATAATGTATCTACAGTGACTCACTGCTTATCGCCTTAAGAAAAGAGATTATTTCACAATAGTTACTCAGCCTAGTGGTGAATACTTTAGAATTTCTTACAATTATTGTAGTAAAAATAATGATTTAAAGTGACAAACAAAAATGTTGACATGATTTGGGCTAATAATTAATATTCCCTTTGTCATATTGTATGATAACTGTACTTTGAGAATTTAAGTTTCAAATCATCTAAATTATATCTTGGTCACCCGGAAAATTGACTCAGAAGCAATTGTTAATGAGACCTTAACTCAAAGACAACCCAATTCCTGCCAAGACCAGATTGACAAATGATGCTGGAAGACAATCAATTTGTCCAACCCCTACCTATCTTTAGCCTGACAGCGGACATTAAGACTTACAGCTAACATTTTTATGATTTATGTTATACTTGTGATATGTTGACATTATTTATGCATTTATGTCTGCTGTTATTGTGATACATTAATGCTTATAATTTGCTGATGATGTCACCTGTAAGTATATGTTTTATAGTTGGTCTAGCCCTGTGATTCCTGCATACTTTACACTTATGCTTTCTCTATATCTTGTCTGTCTTTATATTGATATGCCATGTAAATAAATTCTGGTTTGCAGGCAAGAATGGCAGATCATGCCAAGAAGGATGAGTACTTTGAGGTCTTCTCAATCATCAGTAAATTTACTCTTGATGTCATTCTCAAGTGTGCATTTTCCTATGACACAGACTGCCAAAGAGGAGGGTAAACCATTAATATACCTTTCTTGGTTTCAGTTTCTTGGCCTCTTCCTCCTAACTCACAAACCAGCAATATAGATGAATTATAAAATAGCTTCAGGTAGTAAGATACGTGTCTTTTCTTAATATAGATCAGACATTATGAAAAATTTGCACAGCTGTAAACTCAAGAAAAATTGCCATTTCAATGACAGCCATTAACAGTCAAGTGAAAGAGCACTATGTCCTAAATGCAATTATTTCTGTCTGTAACATATGCAAGTGCCATTACTTAATTTTTCCTTTCATTTTGTCAAATGAAAATGAAGTACTTTAGTGACTGCTATAGTGTAGTAAACTGAGTAGTCTTCAGTGCAAACATTGCAAGTTCTTTTTTTTTTTAAAAAACTTTCCCTTTGAGTCTTTGGTAGACACCCTTGGCTTTTTTATTTATTTTTATTCTGGAGCTCTTTGTGTGTGTGTGTGTGTGTTTTGTCATCACTACAGCAATATTTAGCCAATAAAATTAGGTTTTTGATTAATCATAAGTGAAGAGCATGTCTGTGAGCCAAAAGTTTTACTTACAGCATTGTCAGAAATTATTCGTATTCCTCATTTATGTCTCCTTCTAAACATTAAATATTTTCTCTCAGTTCAATGCTTATTCTACCTGTTTCAGAGATCAGCATCCCTATGTTCAGGCTGTGTACTCACTCTCAGAAATGGCTCTGAAAAGATTTTTGTGAGCATCTTATTTCTTTATTATAGATTGTTTATACTGTTTGCATGTGTTGGCATTTTCATTCTTACAATTTATAACATTAGCAAATGTTTGTGGTCATCATATAAAGCAGGTTAAACTTTATTTTTTTTTTTTAAAGTAGCATGCTTGGTCCAAAAATAAAATTGAGATGTTTATTTACAACACACAAATATGTTTTAGAGTGGCAATCTCTTCATTGTTACTAATAAGTTATTTCCACAAAGGTCCTGTAATAAGTCATGACACATCACAAAATTATGCAATTATTTTGTGTATGTCTTTTGGCAATTTTTCAGTCAGCCGTGGTTTCACTCAGATTGGATCTATTTTTTGACACCCGCTGGACGCAAGTTCCTTAAGAACTGTTATCTAGTACACAAGGTGGCTGAAGAAGTTATCAGCAAACGCAGAGAAGCCCTAGTCAGTTAACATTTTTCTTGCAACTTAAATGACTAAATTTAATTAGTTTAATCTATTTACATTTTGAAGTTTGACCTTGTCATAAGTAGTTTTAATGGTAGAGATAAAATAAGAAGCACAAAATCTGCTTCTGGAAATACCTTTTAAGAGCTTTATCAATGTGGTTAATTTTTTGAATTGAATACCTTCAAATTAACATTTATGTCAACACAATTGAAAATAGTTTTAATAATAAAATAGTTTTATTAACTAAGTATTGTTTCCAGATGGAAAGATAATACTTTTACGTAGATGATTACCAACGTTTCACAATATTTAAAACCTTTCAACAACTTATTAATCATTCACAAAACCATATTTAGCACAATATGTGAAGGATTTTGCCTTTGCATTCCACTAGTAATTTGGCTATACTTGATGAAATACTGCTGCTTTATCATGGCTTTGTTCTTCCAAGACTGATTCATCTGTAAGAGAACAAGTCGCCAAGAAGAAAAGATGTCTAGATTTTCTGGACATTCTGTTGACAGCCAGAGATGAGAATGGAGAGGGTCTCAAGTCCGATGAAATAAGAGCTGAGGTGGACACATTCCTTTTTGAAGGTTAAAGTTCACTTTTCTTGGCACACGCAGATAACTGTGTTCGAAGATATTTTATATCTTTGTGTGTGGGTAGGGTGTATGTGTGTGTGCACATATACCTGTATGCATGCAAACATATTCATGTATGTGAAAGGAAGGAGCACACCTTTTTTTATTTTGAAGGAGGATTGATATTAGTTGTAGGAACCTCAGGATACCTCTTAAAGTTTAAAAAAACTCTCGTGGGCAGGCCATGATACAACGGCTAGTGCAATTTCATGGACAATGTATTCTTTGGCTCAACATCCTGATATACAGGCCACTTGTCATGAAGAGATTGATGAGCTGCTCAGATTTCGAGAAACAGATGATATTCTTTGGTAAGATTCTCTATATTATTATGTGGATATTTAAAGACCTACCCGATTTGTGTTACATATCACACTCAAAAAACTCCTTTCATATCACTTAATAATGCCCCAACATGAAATCACAAGGAGAAACACAAATATTGAGACAGATTTACTGAAAAGTGTAAGGACAGCCTTTACCACTACATAAAAAACAACATAAACTGCACCCACAGTCCTGCAGCAGGTTAACATCCGTTATTTCCATGTTAAATGTCATGGACCTTGTGAAAAATTCATATGCATGTTCCCTAAATATGCTAGGTTGGCTTCATATGATGTACCCCATTTTTCCTTAGTATTAGGGATAAAGATATTCAGTGCATAAATGACCATAGAGACTCATCATGAAATATGAAATGTCATAGAACATTAGACTTCGCACCTTTTACTTGGGTAGCTCACTGAGTTTGATAAACAATAATAAAGAAACCATTTCTGATATAATCAGCTGGCGCACAAGTAGGAGAAGGTGAAGATCATCAGCTATTCTTTTCCTGGAAGTCTACACATTAGATGATTGAAAGAAAGAAAAATAAATTCGATGAAACCAACATTCTCTATATATTGATTATTAATTAATAATTTATTTTATTTTATTTTTCTTAACATAAACAGCAATTAAAGGAGCAAAGCTTGATGGAAAATGGATGGGAAGCTCTTAACAAAGGTTTTGAGGAGATGATTACATAACCAGTTAATACTTGTATTGAGTGCAAAATGTTGAAGATGAAAATACAAAGACACAAACACACACTTTGCAAGGTATTTTACATTTCTAACTTTGATCACAGGGAAGATTTGTCTCATCTCCCATACCTCTCCATGTGCATCAAAGAAGCTCTCCGCCTTCACTCCCCTGTCCCCTTCATTCAGCGACAGCTCACTCAAGACACAGATCTTGATGGCTTTCTTGCTCCAAAGGGAATGCTTGTCAACATCATCGTTTACAACATCCATCACAACCCCACAGTCTGGGAGGACAGTTTGGTAAGGTGTTGTTAGTCTTCATCTTATGCTTATCGTGGGATTAGCAGAAACAGTGATTAAGTAAATGCAGATGCAAACCTTATAGTCATTATTCATAATTTGTTTTGTTTTTTGCAGGAATTTCGCCCAGAGAGATTCACTGAAGAGAATATCAATGCCCGCAGTCCTTATGCTTTTATTCCTTTTTCAGCTGGGCCAAGGTCAGTCATAAATCACTGTTTGGTTAATTTATCCGTAACATTACAATCTTCTGTGACATGGATAATTTGGAAACATCACATTGCCATAAACACTGCAACAAAAGCAGCTAAGGATCATTCATTATTTCACATTTAGAGAGTTATTCTAATTCAAACACATCTTGCTTATTTAAGCAGACAATTTTTAGAATGCAGATTTTTTTTTTACAGTATTCTTTATAAAATGTTAAATTTGCATAAACCAAATTTATATAAAGTGAGAGCTCTCAGTGGTCAGAAGTTAAAGATTTTAAAGTATCTGCTGATTTAATGTAAGTATATGTTTATACACATGCCAACACACTATATTTGTATACATACCAAAACAATGTATTTATGTATTAATATGATTATAATACATGGCAAAGTTTAAAAATTCTACTTCATTAGAATGCAAAATGTTTATTGTTCAACATTTCATACATTTTATTGGAACTTTAGGAACTGTATTGGCCAAAACTTTGCCATGGATGAGATGAAACTTGTTCTTGCAAAGATGTTGTACAGGTAAGATTTCTATCACAAAGCTATCAGTCCAAAGTTTATTTTAGCTGTTTAGATTTGGGATCACCTCTGCTACCAACTTTTTCTTTCCAAGGTATATTTTGTCTGTCACTGGCATCTGTGTATTTTTGTAGCTGGGGAGGATGACATAACATAAATGTAAATTGTTTTATGCTAAACTTTTTCTGGACTCATTCTGTCTGAGCTTCTGGACCACTTTTAGTCTGTCAGAGGATTGTTTATCCAACTGTAGTAATTTGTTACTTTATTTTCTGATGTCTCAGATTTACCTTGGTGCTTGATCCTGGCCATAAAGTTGAGAAGCTTGAATCTCTCGTGATGAAAGCTAAAACAGGCATACAAATGAAAGTCATTCCTCGAAAGCCTGCATGAACTGTGAAAACCACCAGGAAATAAAAAAGCTGGTCTACACTAACAATTTTTACTTTGTGATGTAACCAGCATTATTGTTTGACATACAGATCATACCCCTTTCAAATATTTTTGTGCAGCAAGTAACCCTGAATTTGTGTGAGCTCAATAGAAAGTTAAATAAAAGGTTACAGACCATTAAAAATAGGCTTTAAAATATTTATAGTGTAACTGTTAACAGGGGTATAGGGGAAAAAGAACAGCTGAGAAAGGAAGCAAAAATATTTTGTTCTGTATTATTTTAATAGAAAAGAGGAGGAACATATGTTTTGCCTTCATTGAGATTAGGGTTTTTGAAATTTCTTTAACTCAGTATATTTATAATCAAACAGCTGTCAACTCTGGTTTAACATTTTGCACCTTCTGTAGTTCAAGAGGACCACAGTCCTCAATAATCTGGTTCTTTAAATGAAAGACATGCCCAACTATCTCCTATGCAAGCGTGTGTACTTTATTAATCCGCAAGGGCAACAGACCATTATTTCTCCTGAACCCACACATTCAGAGTATAGCTACAACATTAGCATGAAATAAATGAACTGATGACCTGCACAAGTCATTTCCACACAGAAGATAACTGGGACAGAATAGGGCTAAGAGCCAACAATGTCCTTTGCATAAAGTTTTTACTTGTAAGTTTGTTTTCAGTTGCGGTGGTTTTTGTCTTTTTATAGTAGAAGACAACATGACCAACAGCTGCAGCACTTTTTTCATAAGAAAGTTGTTTTTGTTTGAGGTTTCATTTTTGAAGATGATTTTAAAATGTTGTATCTAGTCTTAATGTGCCATGACAGTTTATTTACAAGTGATACATATTTTAAAATCACACTTTGAATCATCAGTTAAATTGTTAATTAAATTGTTCAATGATTTTGTTAAATTGTTTAATACAGATTTATATTCATATATTGAAAATATATGCATATATTTACAACTATTTTAGCATATGCAATAGTTTTTGTGTCCAATAAAAAAATTGATTTTATCTTTTTGCATTTCTATGCTTGCCAGAAGTTAATGCAAAGTGGTCAGCGCTTTTTGCATTCTTACAGCATCTTTTAAATGAAACAATGATTGGTTCTTTTATGAAAATCAGTTTTATATTTATATATTCAAAACACATGCATATATTTACAAATATACAATTATCGTTTAAATGTGCACTGAAAACGCATCTCTTCCGTAAGCCTTTCTCCTAACAACCTTTCCCATAATGCAAGTCCTTTATAATTGTCACACCCTTCCTTGCTCGTCTTTATCATGACACTCTCAGTTCTTGTTACAGTGATACCTCGGTTCTCGAACATAATTCGTTCCGGGAGGACGGTCGAGAACCAAATTGTTCGAGAACCGAAGCAATGAAACTCATAGGAAATAATGGAAACTGGATTAATTCGTTCCAAGCCCCAGAAAATGCCTATTTACTGGCCTAATTTGTATATAATATGTAGAAAAACATGAGTCTCAACAAGAAATAAGAAATAAAAGTGTATTTATTAAAACAAAACAAAAAATATAAAATAAAATGTACTGTACAGTACAGTTAATTGTGTTTCATTTACTGTACCTGTACCAAACTTTATGGCAGGAGGGAATGAATGTGGAGGGAGGAGGGAAGGGGGATGGTTATTGTTTTGAAGGGGAGTCCTCTTCAATAAAAACAGAGGGTAACTGCTTTTCGGGTGTTTCTGTTCTCTGTATCTTTTGCTGAGGAGAATCAGAATCTTGCTCTGCAGTTGCTTGTCTGATTTCTTTACGGAAGAATTTGTCAATTGTTTGCTGTTTTTTTCTCCTTTGCAAAATTTTGCGGAAAGTGGACATAACATTGTCATTAAAAATGTTAACTGCTCTATTTGCTACCACTTTATCAGTAATTTGCAGTACAGTACACACAAAGCGTGACTCTCTCCACAAAAACGTGACTCTCTCTGCACTCACACTGATGACGCAAGCAAGGCTCATCTCGGACGTTCGGATGTTCGAGTTCCAAATATTTGTTCGGATTCCAAGACAAAATTTTCTCGAATTTCCTGGTCGAATACCGATTTGGTCGAAAGTCAAGGCGTTCGAGAACCGAGGTATCACTGTATTTGGTTTCTCATTGCATTTTCTGTACTTGTTTTTATTCGTCGTTAGTACCGTTGTTTATTCTTTCTTAGTTCATGTGTTATTCTGTTTTTCTGTCCCTCGTATGCTATCCATGTTCTTGTTCTTAGGTGCTAAGAGCATGCTCCTCAAAAGAAAAAAATAATTGATTCTTTTATGAAAATCAAATTAATGATTCTTTTAACAATAAAAAAGAGACTTCTTATGGCACCAACTCCCCTTCCACATAATCAAAATTACCTGTGGGTGGAAGCACTCCCGCCAAAGCAACCAACTAGTATGTTTGCACCTGACTTGCATACCTGTTGAAGTTATGGTTCATGAAAATACAAACTCCGGCTACTTCATAATACTACAACAAAAATGTACGATTTACATTGCACAGAGTGAGGGTCACATGAGCATGCACTCAGCGCTTGATACAAAAACTAGGTTAATTTGTTACAAATGCTAACAAAGGGGTTGTCATGCTGTATAAAAAAGAGGAGACCTGACAGAAACGATGAAGAAACAGCAAATGTTACAAATGTTAACAAGGGGGTTGTCATGCTGTATAAAAAAGAGGAGATGGGACAAGAGTTGTTTAATGTTTTACACATAAATTACATTACTTTTACAATGAGATGGTGATTGGTGTGGCAGAATCCTTGCTTTAACTTAAGAGCCTGGACTATTTACATTTGTTAAACTGAATCATGTATATTTTCATCCTCATCTTTCCATGCCTGAAGGGAAAAAAATCAGTTGTTATTGCTTTACATATTAATTCAACAGACAATAATGATTTTACCCACTAGCAAAACAAAACCTGTTTGTTGAATCTTTAATATGAAGCAGTAACGCAGTACCATTGGACTTTGTGCAATCATCTCATTACTCCACATTTCACACAGGCAACAGATTCAAAAAATGATCCCATTTATCTTTGATTGTCTTCTAAAATACTTGTCACAAGCAATGGTGTCCATGTCATTTACAACCAAAAAAAATCACATCTACACAACTAAACAACTCAGTAAGCATTTTATTGTATCAGCTTTTGAATTATTTTAAAAAGAGAATCTAATTTTTGAAGTAGTCTCATAGCACTCTTTGACTTTCCTCTGGAAATAGTTGGCCATGTAGCGCTGTGGGAGCATGCAGATGCTGTCATCCTATATGGCTCATGCTTGTTTTCGTGGGATGGCTTTCAGCTGAATGCCTGTTTTGGCTTTCATAACAAGTGACTCAACTTTCTCAACTTTGTGGTCAGGATCAGCCACTAGAGTAAATCTGAGACATGAAAAATATACTGGTAAATAATTATTGGAATATGGCATCAGAATCTCAAACATGACTGTGCAAAACTAAAATAAATATGCATTTAAGCTAATGCATAAAACCAAGACACGTCGGTACGAGTGATAGAGACAACTGTCAACACTTCTTTCTTTTCTACTTTCTCTGCTGCCTTCTCTCTCATTTAGAGAAAGAATTAAATGAGAAATATGTCAAGACAGAGTAATATAGACAACAATTCTTTCTATTCTTCCTCTTTCACACTTTCAGAGAGAGAAAAAATTCAATTCATGGGTATGGAAAAGATGACAAAAATTAAAATGTCAAGCTACATATCTTTAAATTTAAATGGATGGAAAATTTCACCTGTGCAATATCTTTGCAAGAACAAGCTTCATTTCATCCATAGCAAAATTTTGGCCAATGCAGTTCCTGAAATCAGAAACATTTTTTTGTAAGGAGACTGAAACACTAGTATATCCTAGACAGCTGGCCAATTAGTGTTGCCAATATTTGTAAACTTATAATCACTGTATAGTAGTTGTCTATGTGCCATCAATGCTAACTCTGTAGATTCCCATGTCATGAGTTATTAATTGGATACAACAGAGTATCATCACACCTTAACAGAAATTCAAAATGAACAGCTCATTGGGTTATGTACCTTGGCCCAGCTGAGAATGGTATGAAAGCATAAGGGTTGCGGGACTTTATATTCTCTTCAGTGAATCTCTCTGGACGGAACTCCTGTAAAAAAGCGAATTAAAAAAAAAAAAGTTGGAAAAAGTTAACAGAATGCTGAACTTAAAATCATAATGGCCTCATCTGCAATTTTAATAATAGCAACTAGGTTATACCATTTTACTGAGTTTGGAGTCACCAAATCACTTCTAGATCTGCTGTTTGAATCATTTACCAGGTTTACTATATTACTTTTCAGTGTTTAATCACTCATCATGGTAGGTCTGTGTATCATCGCTACCTCTTCCTAATCATACACATCTATATAAAACCTTAGGCACAAGCACAAACTCATGTGCTCAGGCTCCACCCAGCTAGTTAAAAGGTTATTTCGCTGATTTTCTAAAGGTCATGCAGGGTAACAAACTTTGATATTTCGAAGGATAATGACTGATGATAATAGAATGGTATTAATAACAGTGCCTTACCAAGCTGTCCTGCCAGACAGTGGGATTGTGGTGGATGTTGTAAATGACAATGTTGACTATAGCACCCTTAGGTGCAATGTGACCATCAATGTCTGTGTCTTGAGTAAGCTCTCTCAGTATGCTTGGGACAGGAGAGTGAAGGCGAAGAGCCTCTTTGATGCACATGGAGAGGTATGGGAGATGAGAAAGGTCTTCCCTGCAATTAAATGAAAAACATAATGAAATCTGAAACCTTGTGAGGGAAGGATGTGTACGTGTATATGTGTGTATATATACATATGCCTGCATATTTCTGCACGTGTGGTGCTTGTTTGCATGTGCAAATACGCCGGTGAGCATGTTAGCTAATGGACATGGACAGTTTATGACATTGACAAAGTTAAGGATTTAACAGTAAAAAAAAAGACTGCTACTACACTCTGCAGTTTACTACCCTAAGCCACAACAAAAGTACGAAAAAGAATTAAAAGTGTCCGTCCTACAAAAAAATTTGGCAACAGTTAAACAAAAAGACTATGCAGGTATCTGTAAAGCTAAATTTACTTAAAATTACAAGAAACCAGAAGTTTAACAGAATCTTAAACATCCAACTGACAACCCAGTGCAGTCCAGCTATTATGGCAGGATGTTTAACATGTAATAAGAATCAGAGCAAACCTTACCACAGAAAATCATCTGTTTCTCGGCCTTTGAACAGCTCATCAATTTCTTCCTGACAAGTGGCCTGTATATCAGCATGCTGAGCCAGAGAATACATCGCCCATGAAATGGCGCTAGCTGTCGTACCATGCCCTGCTCACAAGAGTTTGTGGCAATTTTATTACTTTGAGTTAAGGCATCCTTTGAGATGTGTCTATATGTCTATATGTGTAAGCATGCACGTGAATGAGTGAATGCCTGCTCCCACACTTGCTTATGTTTTTTTAAGCATCTACATTCTTTCCTCATTATTTTTTCTCTTTCATTTTCTTGACTGTCAATGCATAAATGATTTCAAATGTATAAAAGCAAACTTAAGTGCCGCGTTTACCAGACATTTTCAACAAGTTTTAAAGGAGCAAACATTTCTACTCTTAGCTCTTTAATGAACATGACAATAGTATCTGTTTTCAACTGGTCAAGTAGGTGCTTATTGCAAAAATAAACCAACCAAACCAATGGCACAATTACTACTGAAAACATCTCTTGGAACACCTAATTTTTGTACAGTTCTCTTGCACAAAATAGACCACAATTTCCTTAAAGTGAACCCTCACCTCCGAAAAGGAATGTGTCTACTTCTGCTTTTATCTCATCAAATGTGAGACCTTCTCCATTCTCATCTCTGGCTGTCAGTAAAATGTCCAGAAAATCAAGGCAATTCTTTTTGACCTCTTGTTTTCTTACTGTTGTACTGGCCTTAAAAAATAAACAATGCCATGATAATACTGAGATCAGAAAAGTGAGAGCAATATATTTCAATGTTAAATATTTTTTCTCAAGGTAGAAACTGATAATAGATAAAGAAAAGGCCATACACAAATTAGTTAAACAATATAAACTTTAATGATAAAATAGAATCAGATAAAAGTATTTTAAGTTGAAAACATCTGTGAAATGGGTTATGTAATATGTTGCCATTGATAAAGCTTAAATGTTAGCTTGCAATAAAAAAAAAATGAAATTAATAGTGAATTTGAGACTTTATCAACTGACCAGAGTAATCTTGCGCTTGCTAATGACATCATTAGCCAATTTATGCACCACACGGCAGTTTTCACGAAACTTGCGCCCCATAGGGGTTAAAAAATAGAGCCAGTCACTGTGAAACCAAGGCTGACTAAAAAAAAAAAAAAAGAAAAAAATCGGTAATCACTGATTGGATTATCTATGCCTATCCTTCACTAGGAGGGAAACCTACAGGTTACAATGTATGCTGATGGTTACTGTCATCTGAAGATGAAATAAGATATTCCACTAAGGAATTAACTCAACTAATCAACATATTATTTACATGATTTCATATTCATTCAGTACATGTAATTGTTTTCTCGCACAATTCGACTTAATATTTATCATAACAATCTGTGAAAACAGATTTATATGACTAAGAAAACTAATCACAGCAAAATCATTTTGAAAGAAGATGGGGTCATAAGTGAAACCCAGTAGTTTGTAAATGTAAATACTGATAATATCTATGCATTCTTTTGTTTCAATTGAATAAAATGACTTATTTTGTATCTCAACAAATGCACAATTGCAGGCAGTAAATTTAAAACACTCACAAATATCTTTGGACAGCCATTTCTGAGAGAGCATAAACAGCTTGAACATATGGATTCTGATTCCTGAAACACAGAGCAAGTCAACAAACTTGAAAGAGATTAATTTCAATGAGAAAGTCTTTTTGTACATGACCATTCACAGCCAAATGGCACAACCTAATTTCCTGAATGAGATAAAGAATACATGGATTTGTGTAAGTGCTTTATGGTTATGAACAATTTCATGACAGTTAACTGAAATTTGTGTAAGTGAAAACACATTTCATTTGAACTTAAAATGAAAGGTACTACAAAAATTACTCTTCTCAATATTTAAATGTTAGAGAAAGTAAGAGAAAGATTTACAAAAAGGAGAGAAGTATGGTGTTTTAGTTGATACAGTCTCATTGGCTGAATCCTCTCTGTTATCTTTTGTTGAAGAAGTTGTGGAGCTGCCTTTATATAGCACTTGCAGCATCACAGCATAAAGCATCAAACCACATGTTTATCATTATTGATGAAGCTCAAAAAAGGCAATAATGTGCACAAACTACCTTAAAAAGAAAATTAATGCAATACCTACCCTATTTTCTGACAGTCAGTATCATAGGAAAATGCACACTTCAGAATGACATCAAGGGCAAATTTGCTGATGACTGAAAATACCTCAAAGTATTCATCCTTTTCTGCATGAACTCCTATGTTATCCTGCAAGATGAATAAGTAATAGCTTAACAGGCACACAGATAAACAGACTAGCTGAATGCATCAGGATTAGACAATGGCAATATCAGTAGCATCAAAAGGACAATAGATATCAGATCAAAAACAAATTCAAAATAAAAAGCAAATAACACTTTTTTTAATTTTGAAATATTTGATCTCCATCTATTTAAATTTCCTCACTTACATGCATCTGTGCATGCGCACACACACAAACACACACACACATTCATGCAACTAAACACACCAGCAAAACATCAGCTGCCGTGTTTTTGATGCCAAGGTAAGGCTTGAGGATATCAAAGTGGAAAGCTGGTGTAAGTAGGCGTCGGTTACGTCCCCATTTCCTCCCTTTGCTCAGCAGCAAACCATCGCCAATCCAAGGTTCCAGCAGATGATAGAATCGTTGTGCCTTAGGTTCTAATGAAAACAATTAGGAAACTGAAATTAGGACCTGATAACAGATAAATCTAATCATCTACAAATGACAGTAATAAAACACCAAATAAGGACTTGAAAACACATTGACTAACCATGTCTAGGACACTGCATGTAAAAGGTAGAGCTAGAGTATTTGCTATGTGATCATTAGGTTCCCAGCTTATCTCCAATGATTTACTCTAAGGACAAGAACTATTTCCAGTCATATGATGATCTGCTTTTATCCTCATTTCAGTTTTTCAAATACGCATTCTGCAGGGAACTCAATGAGCAGACAAAAACAAGCAAGCTATTGCTCTATGACTGGGCTTTTGGTGTGAACAGGAACATTTGCAGCCTAGATCACAGTTTTTTAAAATGATTTGTGCATGCTACTTACTAGATATCACTCACATCATCTGGCATTCTCTAGATAACAATGTTGCATGATATGTTGCATATTTTTTTTATTTTTAAGTATAGCGCCATGAGCCTGTTCATTGGACCTGGATATGGAACTCTACAAATTTACAGTTTTATTATATTATACCTAACTCATCATAAATTTAATAAGGACCAAAACTCAACAAGTTTTAAAAGCAAAGGAAATGCAAAAGAGTGTGCAAAACTACAGCAGTAGGAATTAAAAGTACTGAAATTTATATAAGTATGACTTTCAACATGGCAGAAAGCTGGCTTCAACCGGAGCCACCCGGGTCTATCCATAAGTTTCAGATCAACAGGCACCCATTTCTTCTAAGCACTTGCTGGGTAGGCAGAGGGATCGAGATTCTGTTCAGGTAACCAAGCAGGCCCCTAACCTGCGACCTTCTGGGTCTTAAAGGTTATTAATGAAATAACAGTGTGCCATGATCCCAAGTAGAATGAGAGCAAGTGTCTTGTGTCTGCAGTTACAAAGCAGCATCAAGACTCCATGGATGTTGATTAACCTCTGGGACCATGGTTATAAAATAGTGGCAAAGATCACCTAGGATAAAATAATATAATGCAATATTTGCAGGATCTGGACAGCATGTTGTAACTATGGAGATAAGGCATTTTTCTTTGAGTTTCCCATTTTGCCTATGGGTAATGACATACCCTCTCTTCATGAATAAAGAATAAGATTAAAGGTAGTCAGTTGACCATGTAGTTTTAATGCCAATGTTTGTGACAGCAGTGTCCATCTCTCATTCATTGCCTTATGTTCCTCATTTCTGTGTACAGCCAGGTACCCACTCCACAGCTGGGTCAACATAAGTATACTGTGTCACACAGGTATCAAATGGCTAATGAGTGCACTTTCAGGTTTGGATCCCATGCGCTAACCACTAGCCTCTCTGTTACCATACTGTCAAGCCTCCCTATATATTACAAATGTATGTAACTTTTAAAAGAATTACCTGAAGTTTTAAGAATTAGCTTCACTGTATCTGGATGAGAAACAAAAATTACAGGTATAGAGGGTCCTAACCACACTGAACTAGCACGAGGGTACTTTGCTGTCATCTCCCGTTGATACTGCAGGCCTTTCTCATTGGGGCCAGGGTACTGAAACATAACAAGGAAACAAAAAATGCTAGTACTAAAAGGTTTTTTTTAATTTCACAATAAAGTATCCACAAACAGTTATTAGAGGCATTGTTGGAAACACAGTGTGTTTGTGTATACATGCATCCATGAATATGTTCAAAAGAGAGAAATTCAGCATCAGTAAAATATGTAAGCAAATCTTTATTTAAAAACTACGCAAGCAGATCTTTACTGAAACAAAGTAAATATCAATGCACCATATAATGCTCACATCAAACAAGTGACCCCAGATGGGATGAGAGGGTTCATGGGGGAACTGCCTGATGAGGTAACATGTCCTGCTGTAGTCTTTAACAGCCATCAGAAACTTGATGATCCAGAACACTATAAATACCAGAGCAGCCACTGACAGGGCCGATGCTGCTATGGCAACCATGTTTGCTGTGAAGACAGTGGTGTTGATCTGGTAAAACAGAAAATATATCAATCACACAAAACATTTTCAAAATTATCAGCAAATAAATGTAACAAAAAAAAAAAAGAAGAAAAAAGGCATTTTACAACAACAAACAATATATACATGAAGATCAGCCTGATGAACTTCTTATAAAGCTAATATTACATTGTAACTCAAAAAAGAAAGGAAGTCCTATCAACTTATAGAGTTGTATTAATATACGGTGTTCAAGCCCTCAAATGTCAGGGCCATCTTTTAAGAGGGCAGTGTTCCAAGGGATGGGGATAGATCGAGTTTTCTCAACTGCAGAGCCAAAGAAGGAGCCTTTGATGAATTCCTCTCATCCATTTGTGACACAGAGAGGTCAGCTTAAGGAAGCTGAATAGGCTGACTTGGGAGGTAGGGATCGAGTTAATATGCTGGGGGGTAGGCCATGAAGACATCAGTAGTCATACAATGTAGCAATATTGTAATTGATGCAAGTTCAAGTTGATATGGCTTACAGAGGAGTAATGTAGCATGGTCTGCCTTTTGCAGAAGACTATAGAAGGGGGATCATTCTGAACCCTTTTGAAGTCTGTCTAGCAGGCAGATTGGAAGGTGAAAAGGTAGAACTCAATTTGAGATATATATTTACTAAGCCTAAGACATTTTAAGGGGAAAAAATGATGAAAAACAATCATTGTCATTACTAGCATCCTCATTATGCTAATAAATTAAAGCATTAAGGAGCATATAAAAATAAAACTTGCTGATATAATCCTGTAATTGTTGCACACCTATGCACCTCGAGGAGTAATAAGGAATAAATTAAACCTAATGTAATCCTGTAAGACAGGGATGCCCAACCTACGGCCCGCGGGCCATATCCGGCCCGCGAAACTTCTGCCCACAGTGCAGGAAATCGACATGCTAGTAATAAAAAAAAAAAAAAAAAAAAAAAAGGGAAGAAGAAGTATTTATCCCTACGTAGGGGCGTTTCCCAATCTTTTTTTCGATGGACGAACATTTCGATTCAGTGCTCCGACTTAGTGTCTCTACGATGAGGCCGGACATTCAGAAGTTGGTTTCGGGAAAACAATTTCAAATATCCCACTAGTTACTACATAATTAATGGTAAGTACAACTTGTTTCTAATAAAAATGGTATCTGCTCTATTTTTTTCTCTTTTTTGTATTTTTGCGGTGAAGTGGCCCGCGACACGGCTGTCCGAAATGGATATGGCCCGCGACACGGCTGTCCGAAATGGATATGGCCCGCAGGCCGAAAAAGGTTGGGCATCACTGAATTAGAGCATTAGCAAAGCGCATGCACGATTGTTAACACATTACCTGTCAGACAGCTTAAAAGCAGAAATAAGTCCAGCTGCTCTTGACTGGCAATCACACCTCAGGTTTTTATCCGTCACTATATAGGAAGCAACTGAAAAAAAAATAACATGTCTGGCATTTATGTTTTCAAAGTAACTTACTTCTGATATAAAGTGCTTTGTATATACAATTAGCAAGGTTTCTGGTTATGCAAGTAGATATTCAATATCAAAATAGCAGAGAGAAAACTCAAACTCATCGATCAGGCCTCAGTATGGTTATCGTAAAACCTCATCCTCTTCAATACAAAAATGGACATTAAAGACCAACTTGAACGAGTTTTTTCCAGATATCAGTAGATATAGGCAATATAAACTAAACTTGTAAATTGCAGCCTCCAAAACAGATGCGTTAATTAATTCTCCGCTACAAAAGTATACGTGCTTCTCACCAGTGATCAACGATCGAGCGCCGCTAACAGCTAGTGTACGTGACGCTGAGCGTACTACGTCATGTTGGTACACCATTCACCACATTGCCAGCCGTCAACAGCAGAGAGAGAATGAGCAACAGTTGGGATTATTCGGACCTGACAGTCTGCTTTTCTCATGGTTCTGAACAACTGGTACTTTAGCAAGAGAAATGTAGAGTACTGTCAACGTCCGAATAACGGGATCTGTCGCTCTGACTTTATTACTTGACTGCAGGCAATGTTGTGAATGATGTACGTGACGTAGTACACTCAGCGTGACGTACGTTAGCTGTTAGCGGCGCTCGATCATTGATCACTGGTGCGAAGCGCGTACAGTGGAACCTCGGTTAGCGAACGCCTCGGATAGCGAATATTTCGGATAACGAACAAAAATTTCGTTAAAAGTTTGTCTCGGATAGCGAACAAAATTTCGGATAACGAACAGCCACGTGAACCACACGTGACCGACAAGCATATGTCATCATTCGCGCTCGAGACACAGTAATTACGATCAGTCGTTCCTTTTCTATGCGCATCCTTCTTATTTAGTGATTGTTGTGCTTTATTTTAATAAGATAATCCTCAATCATGGCTCCAAAGAAGATTAAGAGCAATTAATAGTAGTGAGGTAATGACAAGGAAGCGGCCAACAAATGAATTGAAAAAGGAAATGATTTCAAAGTATGAAGGTGGCATGCGTCTGTCGGATATGTGATGTCGTATTACAGAAGAGTTTTACAAAAGACAGAAGGAACAGACACTGGACAAATTTTTTCCTTTAACCTCAAAGCTACAGAAAAGGGAAGTCAGCCCCGGTTTTATAATGTCACGTGTGCTCATGGAGGGGGAATCAAAGCAGTAATTCCACCCTTCCTCCCCACACCTCCATCCACCCACGCCATCAAAACGGCAAGTTTTCTGATGTTTAAATGCTTTCGTTAATGTTTTTATGTTTATTTAACTCCATTTATATTGCATTATAACTGTTCTCATTAAAAAAATTACCTATACAGTGGTACCTCGACATACGAGTGCCCTGACATACGAGTGTTTTGAGATACGAGTCGCCGAGCGAGCGATATTTTGCTTCGAGATAAGAGCAAGATTTGAGATACGAGGAATCGCACACTACACCGCTGCACACGACCCCAACATGCGGGGCGGATGTTGGGGTCGTGTCCAGCGTCTAACAGTTTCTCCCACCTCAGACTAGACCTCAGTCTGTGTGCTTGTTTCCCTCGTTTTCGAAGCATTTTTGATAAGTTGGGTTCGCGTTCTTTTGCTTTTTGTACATTTACAAAACATTATCACATTTATTTTTGTAACCATGGGTCCGAAAAAGAAGATGATGTCTATTGAATTAAAGCGCGAAATCGTAGAAAAACATGAGCAAGGTGTGCGAGTAATTGACTTGGCGAGGATGTACGGGTGTAGCACATCAACGATATGTTCTGAGCTTAAACAGGAGTTGATAAAGGGTACAACGCCAGCTAGGGCGTTACAATAATTTCTAAGCTCCGGACTTCTCTCCATGAAAAGATGGAGAAACTATTGACTGTGTGGGTGACAGAGAAGCAGCTTCAAGGAGGAACCTTAACACAAAGCATCATGTGTGAGAAGGCACGAGCGATTTACGGTGATTTGCTGAAGCAGATCCCACACACTTCCACAAACGAAGAATTTAATATGTTTTTATAGAATATGTATTTGTTATTGATAAATAAATGTTTCTTCTTGTAAATACACTTTTTCTTATTCAAAAACACTTAACAAAAACAACTGAGGTGGTGTTTTGGGAGCTGGAACGGATTAATGGCATTTCAATGAATTTCAATGGGGAAAATTGCTTTGAGATACGAGCAATTTGACATACGAGCAAGGTTACGGAACGAATTAAACTCGTATGTCGAGGTACCACTGTATAACCTAAAGCTTTCAAATATTAGCGAGTCAACAGGGGCTGGGAACCAATTAAATCTATTTCCTTTATTTCTTATGGAAAAAATTGTTTTGGATAACGAACATTTCGGATAACGAACAGCTTTCCAGAACGGATTAAGTTCGTTAACCGAGGTTCCACTGTACTTTTGTAGCGGATAATTAATCAACAGATCGGTTTTAGAGGCTGAAATTTACAGGTTAGGTTTATATCGCCTATATCTAGTCTGCAAAAAACGCAAACCGTTCAGGTTGGTCTTTAGCATACAAAAAGTTAAGAGATACAGTATATTTGGACATCACAAAATCAGACATTCATTTTTTAGCTGGCCAAAACTGACAGTTATAAGAAGGGTCAGATATGTTTGATACTTTAATTAGCTCTAGGACGATAGACTTAATATAAGGTTCGCGAGGCAATGATGCGTCGACGAGAATTTAAATTCTGCTTTTACAACGTCTTAAGCTGATTCTTGTTTTCAAATAATCACTCTATGAAACCGTTTGTTTGTTTGTTTGTTTGTTTTTTATTAAGCATCCATCAGACACAGTCACTGCTCTTATATTTGTAAGTTTTTGATAACTCACAACTACAATGCCTGTGCTAAATATACTTACAGGTTTTTCCGTACAACAGCAACGTCTGCTCCTTCTCAGCCAGCACGATCCCCAATACACTGCCAGAGAAGACAGGTCTGTATTTATATTGTCCACGGTGCGAAGGTCCGTTTACAGTGCGGTAAGAAAAAACCGCTTCTGTCACAAACGGTTACGAACAATTAAAACGCTAAATTAATTCGTTATTTCGCGAAATGGATCCAGCCTATCTAACTGTATATAAATCAGTGCTTCCGGCATCACATCAATAGGGATATTGATACACGTACTCCATTACCCAGGCCCCGCGCGGATGGTCGGCCCCAGGCCCCGCGTGTTCCTAACGGTTCCTAACGCCGCCTCTGCCTACTCGTATGTTACAGCTGATTTTTATCTTGTTCACTTTACATGTTTGTTATTCTGTGATATCAATTGAAGGATCAGTAATAGTGTTAAATTCTGTGCTTCCATTGTTATACTGGTGATTTTGCTTTGTTATGTATCAATCTGTATGACAGTGCCTCCAGCCACTGATTTTGTTTGAAAATTCAGTTGTTTTTATGTTCGTGTCATTTTCGCTGTTCATTCTTCTCTTCTTTGTATATTCTAGTTTTGTTTGTTGGTGGAGAATCAGGGTTGTCCATGGGACATATTTTTCTATCCCATCCCGTCCCATGGCAATTTATGCCTGTCCCATCCCGCCCATCCCACGGGACGTTTCCCATGGGATTCCCATGGTATTAACAATCCTATGGACAACACTGAAAACCACTTTTCGGCTTTTGTTCTATAATTCCTGCTACTTCACATACAATAAATGATTCAGAGGAAAGATTTAAATCCTTGATGAATGAAATAACAGTAAATTTATTTTGCAATATCAAGTATCGACTACCATGGGAAATACAAATGTGTGCTGTCCCATCCCATCCCATGGGACGTTTCCCATGGGATTCCCATTCCTATGGACAACACTGTGGAGAATACATTCAGTCCTAACCCTCTGACAGTGTGTTCAGTTGGAAACCGTTTCACTTCAGCTTTCTAACCGCCAACACCAAGTACTCGGCTCAGAAAGACATTGCATTGCCTTAGCCTGTGACAGTAGGTTCACATAGAAGTCGTTTCGCCTCAGCGCTCAGACCCTGCGGCAAGTACAATGGTCTGGTAAGGAAGATGTTTTATGGCCAGGCTACTCGGCGGTGTCTCTGACCTCTACCCCGCCTTTGTCCAGGTACAGTCGTAATTTGAGACGACTGGACACAAATAGTCAGCACCGCGTGTACTCCTACCTTCCCTCGAACGGGCGATACCACTGTCTTTCCTCCGGACACAAAACTTCGGCATATAGATCTGACATTATGAAAAATTTGCACAGCTGTAAACTCAAGAAAAATTGCCATTTCAATGACAGCCATTAACAGTCAAGTGAAAGAGCACTATGTCCTAAATGCAATTATTTCTTTTCTGCAACATGTGCAAATGCCATTACTTAATTTTTCCTTTCATTTTGTCTAATGAAAATGCAGTACTTCTAGTGACTGCTATAGTGTAGTAAACTGAGTAGTCTTCAGTGCAAACATTGCAAGTTCATTTTTTTTTAAAAAAACTTTCCCTTTGAGTCTTTGGTAGACACCCTTGGCTTTTTTATTTATTTTTATTCTGGAGCTCTTTGTGTGTGTGTGTGTGTGTGTGTTGTCATCACTACAGCAATATTTAGCCAATAAAATTAGGTTTTTGATTAATCATAAGTGAAGAGCATGTCTGTGAGCCAAAAGTTTTACTTACAGCATTGTCAGAAATTATTCGTATTCCTCATTTATGTCTCCTTCTAAACATTAAATATTTTCTCTCAGTTCAATGCTTATTCTACCTGTTTCAGTGATCAGCATCCCTATGTTCAGGCTGTGTACTCACTCTCAGAAATGGCTCTGAAAAGATTTTTGTGAGCATCTTATTTCTTTATTATAGATTGTTTATACTGTTTGCATTTTCATTCTTACAATTTATAACATTAGCAAATGTTTGTGGTCATCATATAAAGCAGGTTTAAACTTTATTTTTTTTTTAAGTAGCATGCTTGGTCCAAAAATAAAACTGAGATGTTTATTTACAACACACAAATATGTTTTAGAGTGGCAATCTCTTCATTGTTACTAATAAGTTATTTCCACAAAGGTCCTGTAATAAGTCATGACACATCACAAAATTATGCAATTATTTTGTGTATGTCTTTCGGCAATTTTTCAGTCAGCCGTGGTTTCACTCAGATTGGATCTATTTTTTGACACCCGCTGGACGCAAGTTCCTTAAGAACTGTTATCTAGTACACAAGGTGGCTGAAGAAGTTATCAGCAAACGCAGAGAAGCCCTAGTAGTCAGTTAACATTTTTCTTGCAACTTAAATGACTAAATTTAATTAGTTTAATCTATTTACATTTTGAAGTTTGACCTTGTCATAAGTAGTTTTAATGGTAGAGATAAAATAAGCACAAAATCTGCTTCTGGAAATACCTTTTAAGAGCTTTATCAATGTGGTTAATTTTTTGAAATTGAATACCTTCAAATTAACATTATGTCAACACAATTGAAAATAGTTTTAATAATAAAATAGTTTTATTAACTAAGTATTGTTTCCAGATGGAAAGATAATACTTTTACGTAGATGATTACCAACGTTTCACAATATTAAAACCTTTCAACAACTTATTAATCATTCACAAAACCATATTTAGCACAATATGTGAAGGATTTTGCCTTGCATTCCACTAGTAATTTGGCTATACTTGATGAAATACTGCTGCTTTATCATGGCTTTGTTCTTCCAAGACTGATTCATCTGTAAGAGAACAAGTCGCCAAGAAGAAAAGATGTCTAGATTTTCTGGACATTCTGTTGACAGCCAGAGATGAGAATGGAGAGGGTCTCAAGTCCGATGAAATAAGAGCTGAGGTGGACACATTCCTTTTTGAAGGTTAAAGTTCACTTTTCTTGGCACACGCAGATAACTGTGTTCGAAGATATTTTATGTCTTTGTGTGTGGGTAGGGCGTATGTGCGTGTGCACATATACCTGTATGCATGCAAACATATTCATGTATGTGAAAGGAAGGAGCACACCTTTTTTTATTTTGAAGGAGGATTGATATTAGTTGTAGGAACCTCAGGATATACCTCTTAAAGTTTAAAAAAAACTCTCGTGGGCAGGCCATGATACAACGGCTAGTGCAATTTCATGGACAATGTATTCTTTGGCTCAACATCCTGATATACAGGCCACTTGTCATGAAGAGATTGATGAGCTGCTCAGATTTCGAGAAACAGATGATATTCTTTGGTAAGATTCTCTATATCATTATGTGGATATTTAAAGACCTACCCGATTTGTGTTACATATCACACTCAAAAAACTCCTTTCATATCACTTAATAATGCCCCAACATGAAATCACAAGGAGAAACACAAATATTGAGACAGATTTACTGAAAAGTGTAAGGACAGCCTTTACCACTACATAAAAAACAATCAACATAAACTGCACCCACAGTCCTGCAGCAGGTTAACATCCGTTATTTCCATGTTAAATGTCATGGACCTTGTGAAAAATTCATATGCATGTTCCCTAAATATGCTAGGTTGGCTTCATATGATGTACCCCATTTTTCCTTAGTATTAGGGATAAAGATATTCAGTGCATAAATGACCATAGAGACTCATCATGAAATATGAAATGTCATAGAACATTAGACTTCGCACCTTTTACTTGGGTAGCTCACTGAGTTTGATAAACAATAATAAAGAAACCATTTCTGATATAATCAGCTGGCACACAAGTAGGAGAAGGTGAAGATCATCAGCTATTCTTTTCCTGGAAGTCTACACATTAGATGATTGAAAGAAAGAAAAATAAATTCGATGAAACCAACATCCTCTATATATTGATTATTAATTAATAATTTATTTTATTTTATTTTTCTTAACATAAACAGCAATTAAAGGAGCAAAGCTTGATGGAAAATGGATGAGAAGCTCTTAACAAAGGTTTTGAGGAGATGATTACATAACCAGTTAATACTTGTATTGAGTGCAAAATGTTGAAGATGAAAATACAAATACACAAACACACACTTTGCAAGGTATTTTACATTTCTAACTTTGATCACAGGGAAGATTTGTCTCATCTCCCATACCTCTCCATGTGCATCAAAGAAGCTCTCCGCCTTCACTCCCCTGTCCCCTTCATTCAGCGACAGCTCACTCAAGACACAGATCTTGATGGCTTTCTTGCTCCAAAGGGAATGCTTGTCAACATCATCGTTTACAACATCCATCACAACCCCACAGTCTGGGAGGACAGTTTGGTAAGGTGTTGTTAGTCTTCATCTTATGCTTATCCTGGGACTAGCAGAAACAGTGATTAAGTAAATGCAGATGCAAACCTTATAGTCATTATTCATAATTTGTTTTGTTTTTTGCAGGAATTTCGCCCAGAGAGATTCACTGAAGAGAATATCAATGCCCGCAGTCCTTATGCTTTTATTCCTTTTTCAGCTGGGCCAAGGTCAGTCATAAATCACTGTTTGGTTAATTTATCCATAACATTACAATGTTCTGTGACATGGATAATTTGGAAACATCACATTGCCATAAACACTGCAACAAAAGCAGCTAAGGATCATTCATTATTTCACATTTAGAGAGTTATTCTAATTCAAACACATCTTGCTTATTTAAGCAGACAATTTTAGAATGCAGATTTTTTTTACAGTATTCTTTATAAAATGTTAAATTTGCATAAACCAAATTTATATAAAGTGAGAGCTCTCAGTGGTCAGAAGTTAAAGATTTTAAAGTATCTGCTGATTTAATGTAAGTATATGTTTATACACATGCCAACACACTATATTTGTATACATACCAAAACAATGTATTTATGTATTAATATGTTTATAATACATGGCAAAGTTTAAAAATTCTACTTCATTAGAATGCAAAATGTTTATTGTTCAACATTTCATACATTTTATTGGAACTTTAGGAACTGTATTGGCCAAAACTTTGCCATGGATGAGATGAAACTTGTTCTTGCAAAGATGTTGTACAGGTAAGATTTCTATCACAAAGCTATCAGTCCAAAGTTTATTTTAGCTGTTTAGATTTGGGATCACCTCTGCTACCCACCTTTTTCTTTCCAAGGTATATTTTGTCTGTCACTGGCATCTGTGTATTTTTGTAGCTGGGGAGGATGACATAACATAAATGTAAATTATTTTATGCTAAAACTTTTTTCTGGACTCATTCTGTCTGAGCTTCTGGACCACTTTTAGTCTGTCAGAGGATTGTTTTATCCAACTGTAGTAATTTGTTACTTTATTTTCTGATATCTCAGATTTACCTTGGTGCTTGATCCTGGCCATAAAGTTGAGAAGCTTGAATCTCTCGTGATGAAAGCTAAAACAGGCATACAAATGAAAGTCATTCCTCGAAAGCCTGCATGAACTGTGAAAAACCACCAGGAAATAAAAAAGCTGGTCTACACTAACAATTTTTTACTTTGTGATGTACCACATTATTGTTTGACATACAGATCATACCCCTTTCAAATATTTTTCTGCAGCAAGTAACCCTGAATTGTGTGAGCTCAATAGGAAGTTAAATAAAAGGTTACAGACCATTAAAATAGGCTTTAAAATATTTATAGTGTAACTGTTAACAGGGGTATAGGGGAAAAAGAACAGCTGAGAAGGAAGCAAAAATATTTTGTTCTGTATTATTTTAATAGAAAAGAGGAGGAACATATGTTTGCCTTCATTGAGATTAGGTTTTGAAAATTTCTTTTAACTCAGTATATTTATCATCAAAACAGCTGTCAACTCTGGTTTAACATTTTGCACCTTCTGTAGTTCAAGAGGACCACAGTCCTCAATACATCTGGTTCTTTAAATGAAAGACATGCCCAACTATCTCCTATGCAAGCGTGTGTACTTTATTAATCCGCAAGGGCAACAGACCATTATTTCTCCTGAACCCACACATTCAGAGTATAGCTACAACATTAGCATGAAATAAATGAACTGATGACCTGCACAAGTTATTTCTACACAGAAGATAACTGGGACAGAATAGGGCTAAGAGCCAACAATGTCCTTTGCATAAAGTTTTTACTTGTAAGTTTGTTTTCAGTTGCGGTGGTTTTTGTCTTTTTATAGTAGAAGACAACATGACCAACAGCTTGCAGCACTTTTTTCATAAGAAAGTTGTTTTTGTTTGAGGTTTCATTTTTGAAGATGATTTTAAAATGTTGTATCTAGTCTTAATGTGCCATGACAGTTTTATTTACAAAGTGATACATATTTTAAAATCACACTTTGAATCATCAGTTAAATTGTTAATTAAATTGTTCAATGATTTTGTTAAATTGTTTAATACAGATTTATATTCATATATTGAAAATATATGCATATATTTACAACTATTTTAGCATATGCAATAGTTTTTGTGTCCAATAAAAAAATTGATTTTATCTTTTTGCATTTCTATGCTTGCCAGAAGTTAATGCAAAGTGGTCAGCGCTTTTTGCATTCTTACAGCATCTTTTAAATGAAACAATGATTGGTTCTTTTATGAAAATCAGTTTTATATTTATATATTCAAAACACATGCATATATTTACAAATATACAATTATCGTTTAAACGTGCGCTGAAAACGCATCTCTTCCGGAAGCCTTTCTCCTAACAACCTTTCCCATAATGCTAGTCTTTTGTCACACCCTTCCTTGCTCGTCTTTATCATGACACTCTCAGTTCTTGTTATTTGGTTTCTCTTTGCATTTTCTGTACTTGTTTTTATTCGTCGTTAGTACCGTTGTTTATTCTTTCTTAGTTCATGTGTTATTCTGTTTTTCTGTCCCTCGTATGCTATCCATGTTCTTGTTCTTAGGCGCTAAGAGCATGCTCCTCAAAAGAAAAAAATAATTGATTCTTTTATGAAAATCAAATTAATGATTCTTTTAACAATAAAAAAGAGACTTCTTATGGCACCAACTCCCCTTCCACATAATCAAAATCACCTGTGGGTGGAAGCACTCCCGCCAAAGCAACCAACTAGTATGTTTGCACCTGACTTGCATACCTGTTGAAGTCATGGTTCATGAAAATACAAACTCCGGCTACTTCATAATACTACAACAAAAATGTACGATTTACATTGCACAGAGTGAGGGTCACATGAGCATGCACTCAGCGCTTGATACAAAAACTAGGTTAATTTGTTACAAATGCTAACAAGGGGGTTGTCATGCTGTATAAAAAAGAGGAGATGGGACAAGAGTTGTTTAATGTTTTACACATAAATTACATTACTTTTACAATGAGATGGTGATTGGTGTGGCAGAATCCTTGCTTTAACTTAAGAGCCTGGACTATTTACATTTGTTAAACTGAATCATGTATATTTTCATCCTCATCTTTCCATGCCTGAAGGGAAAAAAATCAGTTGTTATTGCTTTACATATTAATTCAACAGACAATAATGATTTTACCCACTAGCAAAACAAAACCTGTTTGTTGAATCTTTAATATGAAGCAGTAACCAGGCATGACGAGAGGGGGGGACAGGGGGGTCTGGTGTACCCGGGCCCGCGGCTGTCAAGGGGGCCCGGCCTTGGTCAGTGGATTTTTTTTCTTCTTCTCCTTTTCTTTTTCTTTTAAAGAAAGGTCTAAGGACAGAACACCCAAGCATTACACATGCAGAAGTTGAGTTTCAAGTCTGTAGAATACAATTTCGGGGTGCTGGGGCCTGTCGTGAGAAGTGTAGTCAGCGGGTATCATATTCTCGCTGGACAAGCCAAGAGGTGACGGCCGCTGGACACCAAAGATTTTATCGCGTGTGAACCGCCCTGAAGAACGTTCGTGCCATGAGATTGCTGGCTACAGGTGCCACTACGGGAGGGGGGAGAATGGAGGAGGGGGCGGGCCCTGCAAGCAAATCGGAATGAACAGTGGAGATCAGGCAGGTATGTTACTGATGTGTGCACTCTGTGAACCGACATGGTGGGGGCCCGCCCCTGGCGCTGCAGCCTGTAAGAGAGAGACATCAAGGCTGCTTTTTTTCGTAGTTACTAAGCAACACTGAGACTTTTTTTAACCGTATCTCCATCACCAAACAAACAACTACATTAGTCTACACAGTAGATCCTTGATACAATGAGGCTATTTTATCCTGTAATACTATCGCAGCCAGCAAAATAGAACACATTATTGCAAAACATTTTAAAAAAACTGCTGTCCCGCAAATATTTAGACTTATAAATTGATCACGGTGGTGTCGCGGGAAGTTTGGAGCTGGAGGAGGATGATAAAGAGGAGGCTAGCATGAGAAAGGTAATTTAAGTGTAGAGACAGTGTTCGCACGGTGGGTGGATGGCCCGGATAGAGGTAGGGAGGAGAGTTATGTCACCGGAAAGGGGAGGACTCGGACTACTGTAACTAAAGGTGTGGGACGATCGCACGACCTCCGGCGATGTACCAGCATCGCCCTGTAATAACACATCGGCCTCCGACCTTCTTTTGCTCTTAGCCGACGAAGCCCCCGGTAAAACGGAGATACTATCTACCCACCATCTGTCCCCCAAAGCCACCTCGGAATCTTTCTTATTGTGCGCTAGTTGTCTTCAAGGAAGCTGTCATATATGATGCTGTATACAGTCAAATCTCGCTACTATGCCACCTACCGGGACCGAGCAAAAGTGGCATAGTAGCGAGGGTTCGTACAAACGGCTTTATTTGCTCAAGTTACTTGTCAGTCCTATGCTCTCAAGAATCGTCGGCTGGCGCTAGCTGTCTCCTCTCATTCTCCCCCTCGCCTCTTCATCCTCCACCCCTCCCAACCACATCCGCGCACCTGCATCCCGTCGCTAGTCGACTCTGTTACGAAATTGAGTATTCTTAGTTTGACGGGGCCTTGGCGGAAGTGGCGATGTCAAGGTCAGGGCGTACTGCGTCTTAATTTTTTATATATTTTTTAAATATTTTTTTTTATTTTGTATTTTTAGCATTTTAGAAGGGATCTATAAAAAAAGCTGGGGTAGACCTAGGTGGTCGTTATTCGATTTTTTCTGAGTTGTAGTACTCTGTGTGAGTTGGAAGTAGTACTTTGTGTGAGTTGGAAGTAAGAGAATGTAAGTAGCCTGTGTGGCAGTCCGCTGATTATGTGGTTATAACGTTGAGTTGTTGAACATTGAAATAATACTGAGAAATATTACAGTGTGAGCCGCTGTATACGTGTTCTATTCCTCTGTTCAACGGATGACTGAAGTGACTTTGTACAGGAAAGTGTGACACCGCAGATTTTCAGATCTTTAAACGAGCCAAGTTACCGCTACAGTCGTAACAGACTCCCTCCAGCTCTCCCTCTGTCACGTGACTGTCACCCGGCCAGCGACCACCCGACCCCCACATTGCCAGCCTCCACCCTCCCTGTGTGCGTGCTATGTTCCATCCACCTAACTGCGATGTCGCACACTACCATACAGTATAGTAATCGAGTTTATTGGTAAATAGCATTTGACAAGGCAGGAACATCAGTGTCATTGAGAGTGACTAGCGTCTCAAATTGACTGACAATAATGAAGTTTGTGAGAAAAGCTCATAAAGTTTTTAGTCAGCAGGTAAAATGACAATATTAGTACAGTATAACTTTGTTCTATGAACTATTACGATTGAGCTAAAATATGCTAAACATTTCTATTTTTCTGTCATTTTTACAAAACCTTCTAATCTCCTTAAATATTAAAAGTATTAACACTTACTAGCTAACTAGTCTTTAAAACAGTTGCTTTGTCTTCTAAAACTGAGCAGGTATTTTTAACGGCTAGTGACTGATGGGTTGAAGTCGACCGAGTTTATGCTTCGTAAAAAGTTGGATGAATTCAAAATTTCTGCTTTAAAGAGTCTGAAGGCGACAGTTCAGTTCAGATATTTGTTTACGTGTAACAGCATGCGTGTGTGTAGTTATTGTGTGTGTGTGTGTGTGTGCGCGCGCGTGCGGTTTTGCTAAAGGAATAATATAGGAAGGGACTTTCGATAGGTGCTGCGTGTTTGTTATGTAAGTTGATAAAAATGATAACTGATGTGCTCTGCTGTTCGTCGCAGCAAACACTTTTTTAATGAGGTTGTTAACGACACTCGATGAAGACTTGTTTAGGCATTTACTTCTTCGGTTCTTCCTCTTTACATGTAGAAGTATAAATCACTTACATATACATATAGAACATTTCCTTGCACGTCAGTGAGCTTAGTACACAAGCGCAGCACTTACAACAAAAGGCGATGTGATACATCTACTCGTTGTTCTAATCTGTCGAGGTTTTGACATCGCTGCTGACGTAACAGTCCTTACTAAAGGGGGGGGGGGGGTCTGTGGAGCGGGGTGCTACAAGTCTGATCCTTTAACATCATTTGTCCTCATTTACTAACCACTCGCATGTAAACAACTTTATGTTCAAGTAGTGATGCAGATCCTAGTGCACTTGTCCTACTGTTTGCAGTCTATATTTCGTTACTGAATGAAGTGTAGATATTGAGATTCGAATTGTAAACATACATTATATACTGGGAAAATAATTTACGATCACAAGTACAAGGGGCCCGGAGAGGTCGTCTGTCCCGGGGCCCGGGCTGTCTCTCGGCGGCCCTGGCAGTAACGCAGTACCATTGGACTTTGTGCAATCATCTCATTACTCCACATTTCACACAGGCAACAGATTCAAAAAATGATCCCATTTATCTTTGATTGTCTTCTCAAATACTTGTCACAAGCAATGGTGTCCATGTCATTTACAACCAAAAAAATCACATCTACACAACTAAACAACTCAGTAAGCATTTATTGTATCAGCTTTTGAATTATTTTAAAAAGAGAATCTAATTTTTGAAGTAGTCTCATAGCACTCTTTGACTTTCCTCTGGAAATAGTTGGCCATGTAGCGCTGTGGGAGCATGCAGATGCTGTCATCCTATATGGCTCATGCTTGTTTTCGTGGGATGGCTTTCAGCTGAATGCCTGTTTTGGCTTTCATAACAAGTGACTCAACTTTCTCAACTTTGTGGTCAGGATCAGCCACTAGAGTAAATCTGAGACATGAAAAATATACTGGTAAATAATTATTGGAATATGGCATCAGAATCTCAAACATGACTGTGCAAAACTAAAATAAATATGCATTTAAGCTAATGCATAAAACCAAGACACGTCAGTACGAGTGATAGAGACAACTGTCAACACTTCTTTCTTTTCTACTTTCTCTGCTGCCTTCTCTCTCATTTAGAGAAAGAATTAAATGAGAAATATGTCAAGACAGAGTAATATAGACAACAATTCTTTCTATTCTTCCTCTTTCACACTTTCAGAGAGAGAAAAAATTCAATTCATGGGTATGGAAAAGATGACAAAAATTAAAATGTCAAGCTACATATCTTTAAATTTAAATGGATGGAAAATTTCACCTGTGCAATATCTTTGCAAGAACAAGCTTCATTTCATCCATAGCAAAATTTTGGCCAATGCAGTTCCTGAAATCAGAAACATTTTTTGTAAGGAGACTGAAACACTAGTATATCCTAGACAGCTGGCCAATTAGTGTTGCCAATATTTGTAAACTTATAATCACTGTATAGTAGTTGTCTATGTGCCATCAATGCTAACTCTGTAGATTCCCATGTCATGAGTTATTAATTGGATACAACAGAGTATCATCACACCTTAACAGAAATTCAAAATGAACAGCTCATTGTGTTATGTACCTTGGCCCAGCTGAGAATGGTATGAAAGCATAAGGGTTGCGGGACTTTATATTCTCTTCAGTGAATCTCTCTGGACGGAACTCCTGTAAAAAAGCGAATTAAAAAAAAAAAGTTGGAAAAAGTTAACAGAACGCTGAACTTAAAATCATAATGGCCTCATCTGCAATTTTAATAATAGCAACTAGGTTATACCATTTTACTGAGTTTGGAGTCACCAAATCACTTCTAGATCTGCTGTTTGAATCATTTACCAGGTTTACTATATTACTTTTCAGTGTTTAATCACTCATCATGGTAGGTCTGTGTATCATCGCTACCTCTTCCTAATCATACACATCTATATAAAACCTTAGGCACAAGCACAAGCTCATGTGCTCAGGCTCCACCCAGCTAGTTAAAAGGTTATTTCGCTGATTTTCTAAAGGTCATGCAGGGTAACAAACTTTGATATTTCGAAGGATAATGACTGATGATAATAGAATGGTATTAATGACAGTGCCTTACCAAGCTGTCCTGCCAGACAGTGGCATTGTGGTGGATGTTGTAAATGACAATGATGACTATAGTACCCTTAGGTGCAATGTGACCATCAATGTCTGTGTCTTGAGTAAGCTCTCTCTGTATGCTTGGGACAGGAGAGTGAAGGCGAAGAGCCTCTTTGATGCACATGGAGAGGTATGGGAGATGAGAAAGGTCTTCCCTGCAATTAAATGAAAAACGTAATGAAATCTGAAACCTTATGAGGGAAGGATGTGTACGTGTATATGTGTGTATATATACATATGCCTGCATATTTCTGCACGTGTGGTGCTTGTTTGCACATGCAAATACGCCGGTGAGCATGTTAGCTAATGGACATGGACAGTTTATGACACTGACAAAGTTAAGGATTTAACAGTAAAAAAAAAGACTGCTACTACACTCTGCAGTTTACTACCCTAAGCCACAACAAAAGTACGAAAAAGAATTAAAAGTGTCCGTCCTACAAAAACATTTGGTAACATTTACACAAAAAGACTATGCAGGTATCTGTAAAGCTAAATTTACTTAAAATTACAAGAAACCAGAAGTTTAACAGAATCTTAAACATCCAACTGACAACCCGGTGCAGTCCAGCTATTATGGCAGGATGTTTAACATGTAATAAGAATCAGGGCAAACCTTACCACAGAAAATCATCTGTTTCTCGGCCTTTGAACAGCTCATCAATTTCTTCCTGACAAGTGGCCTGTATATCAGCATGCTGAGCCAGAGAATACATCGCCCATGAAATGGCGCTAGCTGTCGTATCATGCCCTGCTCACAAGAGTTTGTGGCAATTTTATTACTTTGAGTTAAGGCATCCTTTGAGATGTGTCTATATGTCTATATGTGTAAGCATGCACGTGAATGAGTGAATGCATGCTCCCACACTTGCTTATGTTTTTTTAAGCATCCACATTCTTTGCTCATTATTTTTTCTCTTTCATTTTCTTGACTGTCATGGCATAAATGATTTCACATGTGTAAAAGCAAACTTAAGTGCAGTGTTTACCAGACATTTTCAACAAGTTTTAAAGGAGCAAACATTTCTACTTTTAGCTCTTTAATGAACATGACAATAGTATCTGTTTTCAACTGGTCAAGTAGGTGCTTATTGCAAAAATAAACCAAGCAAACCAATGGCACAATTACTACTGAAAACATCTCTTGGAACATCCAATTTTTTTGAACAGTTCTCTTGCACAAAATAGACCACAATTTCCTTAAAGTGAACCCTCACCTCCGAAAAGGAATGTGTCTACTTCTGCTCTTATCTCATCAAATGTGAGACCTTCTCCATTCTCATCTCTGGCTGTCAGCAAAATGTCCAGAAAATCAAGGCAATTCTTTTTGACCTCTTGTTTTCTTACTGGTGTATTGGCCTTTAAAAAATAAACAATGCCATGATAATACTGAGATCAGAAAAGTGAGAGCAATATATTTCAATGTTAAATATTTTTTCTCAAGGTAGAAACTGATAATAGATAAAGAAAAAGCCATACAGAAATTAGTTGAACAATATAAACTTTAATGATAAAATAGAATCAGATAAAAGTATTTTAAGTTGAAAACATCTGTGAAATGGGTTATGTAATATGTTGCCATTGATAAAGCTTAAAGGTTAGCTTGCAATAAAAAAAAAAATGAAATTAATAGTGAATTTGAGACTTTATCAACTGACCAGAGTAATCTTGCGCTTGCTAATGACATCATTAGCCAATTTATGCACCACACGGCAGTTTTCACGAAACTTGCGCCCCATAGGGGTTAAAAAATAGAGCCAGTCACTGTGAAACCAAGGCTGACTAAAAAAAAAAAAAAAAAAGAAAAAATCGGTAATCACTGATTGGATTATCTATGCCTATCCTTCACTAAGAGGGAAACCTACAGGTTACAATGTATGCTGATGGTTACTGTCATCTGAAGATGAAATAAGATATTCCACTAAGGAATTAACTCAACTAATCAACATATTATTTACATGATTTCATATTCATTCAGTACATGTAATTGTTTTCTTGCACAATTCGACTTAATATTTATCATAACAATCTGTGAAAACAGATTTATATGACTAAGAAAACTAATCACAGCAAAATCATTTTGAAAGAAGATGGGGTCATAAGTGAAACCCAGTGAGTAGTTTGTAAATGAAAATACTGATAATATCTATGCATTCTTTTGTTTCAATTGAATAAAATGACTTATTTTGTATCTCAACAAATGCACAATTGCAGGCAGTAAATTTAAAACACTCACAAATATCTTTGGACAGCCATTTCTGAGAGAGCATAAACAGCTTGAACATATGGATTCTGATTCCTGAAACACAGAGCAAGTCAACAAACTTGAAAGAGATTAATTTCAATGAGAAAGTCTTTTTGTACATGACCATTCACAGCCAAATGGCACAACCTAATTTCCTGAATGAGATAAAGAATACATGGATTTGTGTAAGTGCTTTATGGTTATGAACAATTTCATGACAGTTAACTGAAATTTATGTAAGTGAAAACACATTTCATTTGAACTTAAAATGAAAGGTACTACAAAAATTACTCTTCGCAATATTTAAATGTTAAAGAAAGTAAGAGAAACATTTACAACAAGGAGAGAAGTATGGTGTTTTAGTTGATACAGTCTCATTGGCTGAATCCTCTCTGTTATCTTTTGTTGAAGAAGTTGTGGAGCTGCCTTTATATAGCACTTGCAGCATCACAGCATAAAGCATCAAACCACATGTTTATCATTATTGATGAAGCTCAAAAAAGGCAATAATGTGCACAAACTAGCTTAAAAAGAAAATTAATGCAATACCTACCCTACTTTCTGACAGTCAGTGTCATAGGAAAATGCACACTTCAGAATGACATCAAGGGTAAAGTTGCTGATGACTGAAAATACCTCAAAGTATTCATCCTTTTCTGCATGAACTCCTATGTTATCCTGCAAGATGAATAAGTAATAGCTTAACAGGCACACAGATAAACAGACTAGCTGAATGCATCAGGATTAGACAATGACCATATCAGTAGCATCAAAAGGACAATAGATATCAGATCAAAAACAAATTCAAAATAAAAAGCAAATAACACTTTTTTTAATTTTGGAACATTTGATCTCCATCTATTTAAATTTCCTCACTTACATGCATCTGTGCATGCGCACACACACAAAAAAACACACACACACATTCATGCAACTAAACACACCAGCAAAACATCAGCTGCCATGTTTTTGATGCCAAGGTAAGGCTTGAGGATATCAAAGTGGAAAGCTGGTGTAAGTAGGCGTCGGTTACGTCCCCATTTCCTCCCTTTGCTCAGCAGCAAACCATCGCCAATCCAAGGTTCCAGCAGATGATAGATTCGTTGTGCCTTAGGTTCTAATGAAAACAATTAGGAAACTGAAATTAGGACCTGATAACAGATAAATCTAATCATCCATTAATGACAGTAATAAAACACCAAATTAGAAGGACTTGAAAACACATTGACTAACCATGTCTAGGACACTGCATGTAAAAGGTAGAGCTAGAGTATTTGCTATGTGATCATTAGGTTCCCAGCTTATCTCCAATGATTTACTCTAAGGACAAGAACTATTTCCAGTCATATGATGATCTGCTTTTATCCTCATTTCAGTTTTTCAAATACGCAATCTGCAGGGAACTCAATGAGCAGACAAAAACAAGCAAGCTATTGCTCTATGACTGGGCTTTTGGTGTGAACAGGAACATTTGCAGCCTGGATCACAGTTTTTTAAAATGATTTGTGCATGCTACTTACTAGATATCACTCACATCATCTGGCATTCTCTAGATAACAATGTTGCATGATATGTTGCATATTTTTTTTATTTTTTAAGTATAGCGCCATGAGCCTGTTCATTGGACCTGGATATGGAACTCTACAAATTTACAGTTTTATTATTATTATACCTAACTCATCATAAATTTAATAAGGACCAAAACTCAACAAGTTTTAAAAAGCAAAGGAAATGCAAAAGAGTGTGCAAAACTACAGCAGTAGGAATTAAAAGTACTGAAATTTATATAAGTATGACTTTCAACATGGCAGAAAGCTGGCTTCAACCGGAGCCACCCGGGTCTATCCATAAGTTTCAGATCAACAGGCACCCATTTCTTCTAAGCACTTGCTGGGTAGGCAGAGGGATCGAGATTTCTGTTCAGGTAACCAAGCAGGCCCCTAACCTGCGACCTTCTGGGTCTTAAAGGTTATTAATGAAATAACAGTGTGCCTTGATCCCAAGTAGAATGAGAGCAAGTGTCTTGTGTCTGCAGTTACAAAGCAGCATCAAGACTCCATGGATGTTGATTAACCTCTGGGACCATGGTTATAAAATAGTGGCAAAGATCACCTAGGATAAAATAACATAATGCAATATTTGCAGGATCTGGACAGCATGTTGTAACTATGGAGATAAGGCATTTTTCTTTGAGTTTCCCATTTTGCCTATGGGTAAGGACATATCCTCACTTCATGAATAAAGAATAAGATTAAAGGTAGTCAGTTGACCATGTAGTTTTAATGCCAATGTTTGTGACAGCAGTGTCCATCTCTCATTCATTGCCTTATGTTCCTCATTTCTGTGTACAGCCAGGTACCCACTCCACAGCTGGGTCAACATAAGTATACTGTGTCACACAGGTATCAAATGGCTAATTATGTGTGCACTTTCAGGTTTGGATCCCATGCGCTAACCGATAGCCTCTCTGTTACCATACTGTCAAGCCTCCCTATATATTACGAATGTATGTAACTTTTAAAAGAATTACCTGAAGTTTTAAGAATTAGCTTCACTGTATCTGGATGAGAAACCCAAATTAAAGGTATAGAGGGTCCTAACCACATTGAACCAACACGAGGGTACTTTGCTGTCATCTCCCGTTGATACTGCAGGCCTTTCTCATTGGGGCCAGGGTACTGAAACATAACAAGGAAACAAAAAATGCTAGTACTAAAAGGTTTTTTTTAATTTCACAATAAAGTATCCACAAACAGTTATTAGAGGCATTGTTGGAAACACAGTGTGTTTGTGTATACATGCATCCATGAATATGTTCAAAAGAGAGAAATTCAGCATCAGTAAAATATGTAAGCAAATCTTTATTTAAAAACTACGCAAGCAGATCTTTACTGAAACAAAGCAAATATCAATGCACCATATAATGCTCACAACAAACAAGTGACCCCAGATGGGATGAGAGGGTTCATGGGGGAACTGCCTGATGAGGTAACATGTCCTGCTGTAGTCTTTAACAGCCATCAGAAACTTGATGATCCAGAACACTATAAATACCAGAGCAGCCACTGACAGGGCCGACGCTGCTATGGCAACCATGTTTGCTGTGAAGACAGTGGTGTTGATCTGGTAAAACAGAAAATATATCAATCACACAAAACATTTTGAAAATTATCAGCATATAAATGTGACAAAAAAGGAAAAAAGGCATTTTAGAACAACAAACAATATATGCATAAAGAGCAGCATGATGAACTTTTATACAGCTAATATAACATTGTAACTCAAAAAAGAAAGGAAGTGCTATCAGCTTATAGGGTTGTATTAATATACTGTGTTCAAGCCCTCAAATGTCAGGGCCATCTTTTGTGAGGGTAGTGTTCCAAGAGAAGGGGATAGAGTTTTCTCAACTGCAGAGCCAAAGAAGAAGCTTTTGCTGAATTCCTCTCATCCATTTGTGACACAGAGAGGTCAGCTTAAGGAAGCTGAATAGACTGACTTGGGAGGTAGGGAGTTAATATGCTAAGGGTAGGCCATGAAGACATCAGTAGTCATACAATGTAGCAATATTGTAATTGATGCAAGCTTAAGTTGATGTGGCTTACAGAAGTAGATATTCAATATCAAAATAGCAGAGAGAAAACTCAAACTCATCGATCAGTCCTGAGTATGGTTATCGTAAAACCTCATCCTCTTCAATACAAAAATGGACATTAAAGACCAACTTGAACGAGTTTTTTCCAGATATCAGTAGATATAGGCAATATAAACTAAACTTGTAAATTGCAGCCTCCAAAACAGATGCGTTAATTAATTATCCGCTACAAAAGTATACGTGCTTCGCACCAGCGATCAACGATCGAGCGCCGCTAACAGCTAGTGTACGTGACGCTGAGCGTACTACGTCATGTTGGTACACCATTCACCACATTGCCAGCCGTCAACAGCAGAGAGAGAATGAGCAACAGTTGGGATTATTCGGACCTGACAGTCTGCTTTTCTCATGGTTCTGAACAACTGGTACTTTAGCAAGAGAAATGTAGAGTACTGTCAACGTCCGAATAACGGGATCTGTCGCTCTGACTTTATTACTTGACTGCAGGCATTGCTGTGAATGATGTACGTGACGTAGTACACTCAGCGTGACGTACGTTAGCTGTTAGCGGCGCTCGATCGTTGATCACTGGTGCGAAGCGCGTACAGTGGAACCTCGGTTAGCGAACGCCTCGGATAGCGAATATTTCGGATAACGAACAAAAATTTCGTTAAAAGTTTGTCTCGGATAGCGAACAAAATTTCGGATAACGAACAGCCACGTGAACCACACGTGACCGACAAGCATATGTCATCATTCGCGCTCGAGACACAGTAATTACGATCAGTCGTTCCTTTTCTATGCGCATCCTTCTTATTTAGTGATTGTTGTGCTTTATTTTAATAAGATAATCCTCAATCATGGCTCCAAAGAAGATTAAGAGCAATTAATAGTAGTGAGGTAATGACAAGGAAGCGGCCAACAAATGAATTGAAAAAGGAAATGATTTCAAAGTATGAAGGTGGCATGCGTCTGTCGTAATGTGATGTCGTATTACCGAAGAGTTTTACAAAAAAGGAAGAAGGAACAGACACTGCACAAGTTTTGTCCTTTAGCCTCAAAGTTACAGAAAAGGGAAGTCATCCCCGGTTTTATACTGTCACGTGTGCTCATGGAGGGGGAATCAAAGCAGTAATTCCACCCTTCCTCCCCACACCTCCATCCACCCACGCCGTCAAAACGGCAAGTTTTCTGATGTTTAAATGCTTTCGTTAATGTTTTTATGTTTATTGAACTCCATTTATATTGCATTATAACTGTTCTCATTAAAAAAAATTACCTATATAACCTAAAGCTTTCAAATATTAGCGAGTCAACAGGGGCTGGGAACCAATTAAATCTATTTCCTTTATTTCTTATGGAAAAAATTGTTTCGGATAACGAACATTTCGGATAACGAACAGCTTTCCAGAACGGATTAAGTTCATTAACCGAGGTTCCACTGTACTTTTGTAGCGGATAATTAATCAACAGATCGGTTTTAGAGGCTGAAATTTACAGGTTAGGTTTATATCGCCTATATCTACCGATATCTGCAAAAAACGCAAACCGTTCAGGTTGGTCTTTAGCATACAAAAAGTTAAGAGATACAGTATATTTGGACATCACAAAATCAGACATTCATTTTTTAGCTGGCCAAAACTGACAGTTATAAGAAGGGTCAGATATGTTTGATACTTTAATTAGCTCTAGGACGATAGACTTAATATAAGGTTCGCGAGGCAATGATGCGTCGACGAGAATTTAAATTCTGCTTTTACAACGTCTTAAGCTGATCCTTGTTTTCAAATAATCACTCTATGAAACCGTTTTTTTTTTTGTTTTATTTTATTAAGCATCCATCAGACACAGTCACTGCTCTTATATTTGTAAGTTTTTGATAACTCACAACTACAATGCCTGTGCTAAATATACTTACAGGTTTTTCCGTACAACAGCAACGTCTGCTCCTTCTCAGCCAGCACGATCCCCAATACACTGCCAGAGAAGACAGGTCTGTATTTATGTTGTCCACGGTGCGAAGGTCCGTTTACAGTGCGGTAAAAGGCCGTAGTCGAAGTGGGCGTGTTTTCAAATGGTTTCGCCCGTGCGAGGGAAGGTAGGAGTACACGGGGTGTACCAGCGGTCAGTTTCCCTAATTGCTACCCTGGCCCCGAGGCAGGGTGGAGATCGCAAGCGATAAACCGAGCCATAAAACGTCTTTCTCAGCCGAGCACTGGTGTTGGCGGTTAGAAAGCTGGAGTGAAACGGTTTGCAACTGAACATACTGTCAGGGTTAGGACCGACAATTGAATGTATTCTCCATGAAATAAAAATAAGGGAGAAAGAGATGAACAGCGGAAATGACACAAACACAAAGACAACCGCATTTTAAAACTTTATTTTGAATGCTTTCGTCTATCTGTTTATATCTCTCTATATCTTTCTTCACTCATAAGGGATGATAATATTCAATATTTTCCCCTGGTGACTGACATAAAATACATCTGTTTTGAGTGCAATGTTCCTACCTTTACAAATGGGCAACAATTCACACTTGAAACACAGAGCCCATTCACCATCTACAACAGCGGCCCCACGGTCCATGTTTGTCTGTTGGTGAGTACGACAAGGTGAATAACATTGTAGGTCACGTGCATACACATTCAGTCTCGTGCACCTCTTGGCTCAAAGTGAAGATTTCAAAAATGGGTGGACATGTGTTGATCATCTTTGGTTGTCCTAACGGAGGATGACATGTGCACCCAGGAGCACCTGGTGGTGGGTGCGAGAGGATGTATGAAAGTATGAATGCCTCAGACGCCATCATTCAAGAGGAAGTTCTCGACCGTAACCTGGCAATTAATAAGTTAGTGAGAACTAGAGTTGTAAGAAACATCAACGAGAGGTGGCACGTTGCTAAAAGTATAAAAGTTGGGATAAAAAAAAAAACAACTGGCGCAAGGTAGAAAAGCGAACCTCTGCAAGACGTGGCGCCCTCAGCTCAGTGACATTCAGTGGATTCTGAATGTTACGTAAATCATGAGATGAAGGGGGATCGAAGGTGTTTGAAACTGTACAAATAAATTAAACGAGTTTCAGTTGCAAACTATATTTAGCAATAAAACGACTAGTACTTGCTGTAAGGTCTGATAAAAGTGAGGCGAAACGGCTTCTATCTGTCTTTCCTTACATCTTTCTTTTCTCATAAGAGGGGATAATAATATTTAATACTTTCAGTTCATTCCTCCTGATAACTGACCTAAAGTACACCTTTGTTTGAGTGCAATGTTCAAACTTTTACAAATGGCCAACAATTCACGACTGCAACATAGTGCCCCCACGGTCTCTTCTCTTCTTATCTAACCCGACCATTGTGCTGGGTGGAGGTCATCGGTGCTTGTGTCTTCCTGAGTCGACAAAACCGAAAAATGAAATAAAAAAAAAATTGTACTCAAACTAGCACGACGCAGACAAAATAAGAGCCTGGAAGAGTCAGATAGTCACGTGGCCGTTCACGTCATGACGGTGACGTAAGGCAGGGTGAGATGTATAGAGCGAAACTTACGTACTTTGATTACGTAAGAGAAAGGACAATGTTACGCAACGTGAACTAGAAATGAGTAACTAAGACAATTACGCAATTGAATTACGTAACATGCAGAGGCTGATGGGACCTACGTCATACACTAACTGTAGTGTGTGATTGGTTGTAATGGTAGGACACGTGGTATGTCTGACCAATCGAATGCATGAATGCCACGTGCCAGATGTTTCGATTTTGAGTTTGAAGGCAAACTCGAGGCTTTTTGCAATCAACTCTTGGGAAGTGAGTTCGCAGCTCAAAACTTCGCTACCTCGTGGTCAACCATTACGCCTCAGACAGAAAACTTGGGGGAATAGGGACGCAAACCAAGAAAGTGATCAAAATCCACTCAGAAGACTGACTTTTCTCCGTGTGAGTCGGCGCTGATTTTTACGTGAAAAAACATCAGGCCCACTGGTAAAAATAACTGTTAGTTCAAGGACTATTTTAACATATTTTACAGGATCTTGGATTTACCAAACAGTGTTTACAATGGAGAAAAACCCAACGCCACTAAAGAAACGCAGTAAGAGAACTTTAGCGGACGGCACTGTTAAAACCTACGAGTATAATGTTGTAACAAAAGATATACGCTTGTTTTTTGATGACGAAGAAGCAACAAAAATATTTAATGATAAGTTTGAACTGGGCTAAAAAAATCGGGATGTAAGTCCCGGTCTGCTTTTGTGTCCTCTCTACTGGATAATTTCTTGAGCGGTGAAAGTCCTGAGTTTCCCTGCAGTCAAGATAGTGGTAATGTACCCATGCAAGAACAAACATCATCAGCAATTCCATGTTTGTTTGTTGGTGAGCACGACAAGGTGAAGGATATTATTGATCAAGTTCATGCACATTCAGTATCGTGCCCGTCTTCGCTAGAAGTGAATAATTCAACAATGGATGGGCATGTGCTGACCATCACTTTGGGCTGTGCCAACAGACATACTATCATCTGGAGCTCGTCGTCCCCACTAGGTGACAGTTATTTTGCTAACGAAAGAATGTACCTTGCGTACGTACATTACGTCGGGGACCATCCCCATTCAATATAAAAAATTTTCTAATTTTGCCAATTTGGGACATGTGAATGATGCATTTTTGAGAAAACGGCTTCCACGGTTTTCTGCAGTCGTTGACGTCTTGAAGCGCCAGTCCGTTGCAGCAGAACAGTCTCCTGTGGACGACGGGATCAGTGTGATGACAGATGCAAGGCACGCTTGCCGGAAAAATTCGTATCACACTGATCATGTTACTTTAGGACTGTCGACTCACAAGGTTGTAAACCTCCAGCACATCACCAAAGAGGACGACGTGTGCACCCAGCGGCACGAGGCAGTGGGATGTGAGAGGATGTATGCAAGTATGAATGAGTCAGGTGTTAGAATTCAAGAACACGTTCACGATCGTAACTTGACAATAAATAAGTTAGTAAAAAATAAAGGTGTTAGAAACATCAACGAGAGGTGGCACGTCGCTAAGAGTATCAAAGCTGGGATGAAAAAACTGGCGCAAGGTAGTAAAGTCAACATCGGCAAGACGTGGCATCCTCAGCTCAGCGACAAGACAGCAGGTCAGAGATCATGTGTACTGGTGTATAGATCATTGCGATGGCGACCCTGTGAGACTTAGGCACTTGTTGGATGGATGTATTACACATTTCCAAAACATCGATGACCAGTGTAACCAAGCCTCACCTTGCAGGCAATCGCTCTATATACCATCTCTAATAGTGCTGACTGATGCTGCTGCTGTCAAGCTGCTGAGCGACTTTCTACACGGCCATGTTTTGTATAAACATCCTGAGGACTATGTGCTGTCTAGGGACACATTTTATGTTGAAAGTTTTAATAATATATGTCTGATGTATCTGCCTAAGCGTGTTCATATAAAAAGCCCGATGCACTATGACATGCGCATGGGTCTCGCTGTTTTAGACTGGAATGAACATGTTGATAGAGACTACTTCAAATTACAACAAAGCAAGTGTACAGCACAACCGGAGACAGCTAAGACAACGCACTTTAAAAAAGAAAACTTATAATTTAGTAGAGGATATCTGGAGATGTGTCGTTGAGCAATACAAATTTGATTCCGAACATGAGGAAAATATGTTAATTGAAACAGACAGTAGTTCTGATGAAGATTTGGAAATTAATAATATAATTTAAATAACAAATTGATTAATGAGATAATAATTTACCATCAATGTTTGTACTTTCAAAACTGAATTGCTGTTACCACGGTACAGCTCCACACCGATAAATGTATTGTCTATATAGACATGTTCCTTCCAGTCTAAAACTGCAAGACCTACTCGTATGTTAGTATGTTACAGATGATTTTTATCTTGTTCACTTTACATGTTTGTTATTCTGTGATATCAATTGAAGGATCAGTAATAGTGTTAAATTCTGTGCTTCCATTGTTATACTGGTGATTTTGCTTTGTTATGTATCAATCTGTATGAGTGTATGTGTGTGTGCACATATACATGTATGCATGCAAACAGCGGCGGCATTTGAGGGTGGCAAATGGGGCGGCTGCCCCAGGCCCCGCTCTCGAAGGGGCCCCGCACTTTACCCTTGAGGTCATCTTTGAGTTTGTCAACTTAAAATATATTGTGTGTTAAATGGAAAAATGCTGAGAGGGGCTCTTTAAAATCAGACTTCTTCTAGGTCAAATTTGCCTATCTAGCTGTATATAAATCAGTGCTTCCGGCATCATATCAATAGGGATATATCCATTACCCCGGCCCTGCCCAGATGGTCAGCCCCAGGCCCTGCGTATTCCTAACGCCGCCTTTGCATGCAAACATATTCATGTATGTGAAAGGAAGGAGCACACCTTTTTCTTTTTGAAAGGGGATTGATATTAGTTGTAGGAACCTCAGGACATACCTCTTAAAGTTTCAAAAAACTCTCGTGGGCAGGCCATGATACAACGGCTAGTGCAATTTCATGGAAAATGTATTCTTTGGCTCAACATCCTGATATACAGGCTACTTGTCATGAAGAGATTGATGAGCTGCTCAGATTTCGAGAAACAGATGATATTCTCTGGTAAGATTCTCTATATCATTATATCATTAACACCCTTTATTTCCATGTTAAATATCATGGATCTTGTGAAAAATTCATATGCGTGTTCCGTAAATATGCTAGGTTGGCTTCATTTAACATCTTAATGCCCTGTGATGTACCCCATTTTCCTTAGTATTAGGGATAAAGATATTCAGTGCATAAATGACCATAGAGACTCATCATGAAATATGAAATGTCATAGAACATTAGACTTCACACCTTTTACTTGGGTAGCTCACTGAGTTTGATAAACAATAATAAAGAAACCATTTCTGATATAATCAGCTGGCGCACACAAGGAGTGGAAGGTAGGAGGAGGTGAAGATCATCAGCTATTCTTTTTCTGGAAGTCTACACATTAGATGATTGAAAGAAAGAAAAATAAATTGGATGAAACCAACATTCTCTATATATTGACTATTAATTAATATTTTTTTTTTTATTTTTCTTAACATAAACAGCAATTAAAGGAGCAAAGCTTGATGGGAAATGGATGGGAAGCTCTTAACAAAGGTTTTGAGGAGATGATTACTACTAGTTAATACTTGTATAGAGTGCAAAATGTTGAAGATGAAAATACAAAGACACAAACACACACTTTGCAAGGTATTTTACATTTCTAACTTTGATCACAGGGAAGATTTGTCTCATCTCCCATACCTCTCCATGTGCATCAAAGAGGCTCTCCGCCTTCACTCCCCTGTCCCCTTCATTCAGCGACAGCTTACTCAAGACACAGATCTTGATGGCTTTCTTGCTCCAAAGGGAATGCTTGTCAACATCTTCCTTTACAACATCCATCACAACCCCACAGTCTGGGAGGACAGTTTGGTAAGGTGTTGTTAGTCTTCATCTTATGCTTATCGTGGGATTAGCAGAAACAGTGATTAAGTAAATGCAGATGCAAACCTTATAGTCATTATTCATAATTTGTTTTGTTTTTTGCAGGAATTTTCGCCCAGAGAGATTCACTGAAGAGAATATCAATGCCCACAGTCCTTATGCTTTTATTCCTTTTTCAGCTGGGCCAAGGTCAGTCATACATCACTGTTTGGTTAATTTATCCATAACATTACAATGTTCTGTGACATGGATAATTTGGAAACATCACTTTGCCATAAACACTGCAACAAAAGCAGCTAAGGATCATTCATTATTTCACATTTAGAGAGTTATTCTAATTCAAACACATCTTGCTTATTTAAGCATCTCTTAAATGAAACAATGATTGGTTCTTTTATGAAAATCAGTTTTATATTTATATATTCAAAACACATGCATACATTTACAATTATGCACCATAGTTTTCTTTTGTCAATTAAAAAACTAATTATTTTGTTTTGGACTTTCCTTGCTTGGCACAAGTTGAGGCAAAGTGGTCAGGTCAGCTCTTTTTTGTAATAAGACAACATCTCACTATTGAATCCTTTAAGTGTGCACTGAAAATGCACCTCTTCCGTGAATATTACTCCTAACAATCTTTCCCATAATGCTAGTCTTTTGTCACACCCTTCCCTGCTCGTCTTTATCATGACACTCTCAGTTCTTGTTATTTGGTTTCCCTTTGCGTTTTCTGTACTTGTTTTCATTCATCATTAGTACTGTTGTTCATTCTTTCTTAGTTCATGACGTGTTATTCTGTCCCTCATATGCTGCCCATGTTCTTGTTCTGAGGCGCTAAGACCATGCTCCTTAAAAAAAAATAATTGATTGAAATTTAAATTAATGATTCTTTTAACAATAAAAACAAGCTTCTTATGGCTCCAACTCCCCTTCTACATAATCAAAATCACCTCTGGGTGGAAGCACTCCCGCCAAAGCAAGCAACTAGTATTTTTGCACCTGACTTCCCGTGAGGCAGAGCAGTAAAAAGCTTGGTTGCAGCACTGTCATGGTTTTCCCTCCTTCCTTCTCCCACATAACCCCAACTTCTCTAAAGACTTGAGTTTTCACAATTAATGTCATGTATTTTTCTGTAGTTAATGGGTCTTCATCCTTCTTGGGTTTTTTAATCTTCTGTATGTGTCTCATGGTTTGTCACACATCTGTCTGTTTCTTGGGTGAACTGCTGGGCTGGTGATATCTCTTTTTCCATATGGGTTCTTTTGACACACTTTCTTTGTTCTTGTGGGACGCCGTTTCCTTCTTTTGCCAGTAATGTTCTCTGGGGGTTCTTAGTGCGTTACTTTATGATAGTGCCCCTGTCGCCAATATCTGGATTGTTTGTCGGTCGTTTGGAACGACGTACACCATATATGTCCAGATTTTTCAGCTTATGCACAAAAACTCGTGGATCTTACATGATCGAGCTTGTATCGTTTGGTCCTTTACAGCGCCAACACGCAGCTCTCCTTTTACTTATGCCCAATTAAGCAGCTGCAGTTGTAACACTTTCTTTGTCTGGTTGAACTAGTTTACATCATACCTTGTATCCTATTTTTGCAGTCTTAGGAGATTCATTGTCCTTAAACTCTAGTAAAACTGTTCTGCTAGATATTATTTTTCATTTGTTTCTATATGGATGCGTAGTTTGACTTTGATGAACAAACTTCAAAGAGGTTTATGTATCACTACATGGGTGCCTGAAGAAGGCTTTTTTTTTTTTTTTTCTTTTTTTTTTTCTTGCATGATGTGAAAATGTATGGACTCTAGAAAGTTCGCCCACTACAGGTTAGAACTGGGCCGTCTAGGAAAATATCATGGTATATAAAGACACAGACAAACAGTTCTTTAAAAAAAAAAACCAGTTTGAAATACAGAGACAAAGTTTGGCTAGTAGAAATATAACACGATTTTATTTTTATGCTTATTTGTGATAATTGAAAACAACAACAAAAACATTAGGCAAAGTTCTGAAAAAAATCGTTTTGTGCAAAAGTTAAGCTAAAAAGGTTTAAGCATCGTTATCGGTACAGAAGGTGCGGACCACTTTCCCGTCTGGCAAATGAAGAAAGAAAAAAACAAATTCCATAACTGTCTCTTTTTACTAACAAAAGAAAACAACCATAATATATGAGATTGCATGTATACATCCCTGCACCAAACAACCTAATCGGGTTTTAACACTTTATACTGGTTTCCGAGGGATGGCTTTCATCTTAATGCCGGTTTTGGTACTCATCGTAATATGTTCAACCTTTTCAACCTTGTGGTCAGGATCAAGGACCAGGGTAAATCTGAGATATTGAAAAAAACCGTGACAGATCTGAGAAAACGGGACAGAACAAGGGGAACTTGGGTGGACCAAATTCTAACTGATGAACAGGACAATCTAATGGAAGCAAATATTCTAATACTTATATTTACTTTGATGGAAGTCAGTGCACAAAAACCACGCACACACGCATGCACATGCCCACACAGGCACAAAGAGAAAAATACTAAAAAGAGAAGTGGATAAACAAATAATGACCAAAGCCAAAATTCTCCTTATAAAATGAAATTAAAATAGTAAGCAGACGATACCTGTGCAAAATCCTTGCAAGGGCAAGTTTCATCTGATCCATAGCAAAGTTTTGGCCAATGCAGTTCCTAGAGTTAGAACACAATATTATGATAAAAGAGAAAGCACAGCTAATGTGATTTGCTGTTTTTTAAGCAATGTTAATGTTGATAGACAGACAGAGTGTTCTGTGATTGACCTTTTTCCAGCTGAGAAAGGAATGAAAGCATACGGGCTGCGGGACTTCATGTTTTCTTCAGTGAATCGTTCAGGGCGAAACTCCTGTAAACAAAACAAACAAAAAAAAAAAACTAGGGAATTATTCGTTACATATCAGTCTTTGTATAATCTTTGCTGGACTTACCAACTTAAGAAAGAGCACTAAATGATATAGCAAGGGCTAACATCTTACCAAGCTGTCCTCCCACACCTTGGGGTTGTGATGGATGTTGTAAAGAGCGATGCAGACAATGACACCCTTTGGGGCAATGAAGCCATCAAGTTCTAGGTCTTGACTGAGTTGTCGGTAAATGAACGGGATGGGGGAGTGCAGGCGGAGACCCTCTTTGATGCACATGGAGAGGTACGGTAGACGAGACAGATCCTCCCTGCGAGTACAGGAATTAATGTACAACACCGTGAGAGGTGTGTATAGCGGTGTGTGTGGGGAAAGGGGGCAGCATATGCCAAGATGGTCGTACGCAGGTCAGCCAGCTACTATAAAGGAGACTACATAAAAGTTCACTTATTTCGTGGCCGAATTATTGCATGGATGTTAATTGGTGTAGTCCAGTCGAGTTAGGGCTATGGTCGAAGTGACTCATGCCGTAGTGGAATCGGTAGATGCACTAGAAGGGCAATCAATGAGTTCTTTGCTTGGAGATCAGTTCCCTTTCTTATTGTTGTTGTTGCTGTTTTTCTTTTTGTAAAGCGTTTGAATCTGCCTTTGATGGTAAATCATTATAGTCGTCGTCGTCAAACTTATGGATCTTACCAGAGAACTTCATCTGTTTCTCGGCCTTTGAACAGCTCATCAATCTCTTCTTGACAAGTAGCCTGTATATCGGGATGCTGAGCCAAAGAATACATTGTCCAAGATATGGTGCTAGCTGTTGTACCTTCCCCTGTCAACAAGAATTAGCTTTACTATTTATAGGTTTCCTACTTCAAAAATTGTACTACCCATAAATATGGATATAATGTTCCTTTCATCCCTCACCTCTCTTTCTTTCTGTCTCTATCTCTTACAGACACACCTCTTGCCGTACAGTCATGCGCCCATAAGGTGACCTCTGACCTGCTGCAAGGAATGTGTCCACCTCATCTCTTATTTCCTCAGACGTGAGACCCTCTCCATTCTCATCTTTGGCTGTCAGCAGAATGTCCAGAAAATCCAGGACATTTTTTCTTCTTGGTCGTATGGTCTTTTTCAGATAAATCAGTCTTTAAAGAAAAATGGCATGATGGTTAAACAGTTTGTTACCAAATGCTAGGAATACTAAAAACATGTACAAAAACATATATGCCTCATGGAACAGTGTCATATGTTGCAAGAGGTTTTAGTAAAAGAGGGAATCACTGTTTGCTATCACCCATCCAGAAAAAGAAAACTATTCAATTTATTTCAACTCTCGCAAGCTAATTTGCCATATGTTGATCTAATTGTCAATTTTATCATTATTTATCTTTGCTTGATCAGAGCATAAAACCATGGACGTATACTGTGTAGGATATTAGTTGGTGATAAAAAAACTGTAAACTTCGGCCTATTCAGCACACCTGTATATAAACCACACCCACTAAATTTTTATTAAATCTCTACTTTTTTCACAAATAAGCCAAACTGGTTTATAAGTTACAAATATACACAACATTGCATCGTAGGCATTTAAATTCGTCTCGCGTTCCGCACGATGAGGGTGTGTGCTTCAGCAACTGATACTTGGATTTTAAAATATGAACAGTTGACACAGTAACAACCTGAACAGTTAACACTTTAACATGGAGCTCATCCAAAATTAATCTTAATCTGAAAAATTCGCAAACAAACCGCATCGCTGTTACCGCAGGGTTTAGGGCTGGGGACGAAAGTGGCGGTGTAGGTTTGTATGTTTGTGTGTGTAAGTACGCACGAGTGTGAGAGAGAGAGAGAGGGAGAGAAAGTGAAAGGGTTTAATTTTTATTTAAAATAGTACACTTGAGTCTGATTGTATTGTAATAAAAAAGAAAGAAAGAAGATTTGCAGCTTGTGGTCCATCAGGCTCTTCATGTGTCTTCAAGTCGACACTGGAGTTCAAACTTTAAGCAGATCTCATATATTTCTACTCCACAGTTGAGCACACCATCTGTAAAGCCTTCTTAATTAAATGGTATTACAAAATGGAAATGTTTAAAGTCCATCAACTGACCAGGAGTTGTTTGCGTTTCCTGATAACATCATCTGCCACTTTGTGCACCAGACGACAGGTCTTAAAGAACTTGCGTCCCGCAGCAGTCAAAGAATAAATGAAATCAGACTGAAGCCAGGGCTTCCTGAATAATTACAACAAAAAAAAAGAAAATATATAGTTAGTGATCTACATCAAGTTTTTTAAGATGACTTATTACAGAAGTAAATCAGCAGTATGAAAATAAAATTCATTTATTGCTTCCTTCCAAAAAAAGAACTTTACTCCAACAAATATTTGTGTATTTGGTTTTTTTTTTTGAATCGAGGTCTCCATGCGATATTTAAAAACATAGATATGATGATTGAAAACAGTGCTGTAGATTTTAAAAAAGACATGTACATGACAAAAGACACTTACAAAACTCTTATGGAGACCATTTCTGAGAGTGATTGCACAGCCTGAACATAGTAGTGGGGGTCACTGCAACAGACAGAATCGTGTTGTAAGGAAAAAGATTATTTACAAATTAAAATGTTATGGGCCTTGAAAGTCAGAGATTTTTTATTTGTTTATTTTTTTGCTTTTCGTGGAGATAAAAGGGGCATCATGTCCATTTTCAGACTAACAAGCTGATTGCCTAACTTCATCTATGTGCTGTGTTATCCAGTGATGTACTCTCGACCTGTACAGAGAAACTTGGCCAGTCTCTGATAATGACTGCTATAAGTAAAGATTCTTATTTCTTAGTATTATTTCTTAGTATTATTCCACTTTCATAGCTGGTGCTTCAATGCGAATATTGTGTAATATTACTAAGTTAATATATATTGCCGGTCATAAAAAAATTAAGACCAATTTAGTTCCTTCAACTATTTGTTCTTATTAGGATTACTCGTGATTTCTAGCTGTAAAGGTTCTGGACCCTGTTTGTTGATAACTTAAGTGAGTTGAGTTGTTGGTGATAACTTTTGAGAACTACCTTAATTAATTCATCCTGCAGATTTTATGTATATATATATATCCTTTTTAACTCCTCTTTTCTCTGTTTTACTTTTTTGGAAGAAGTGAAGAACTGAAAATATATAATAATGACTCACCCTTCCCTTTGGCAGTCTGCATCGTATGAAAATGCACATTTGAGGATGACATCAAAAGAAAATTTTTTGATAGTTGAGTAGACCTCAAAGTATTCATCCCTTCTTGCATAATCTCCCAGTCTTGCCTGCCAACCATGTACAAAATGTTTGAAGACTTACGGGACTACATTTGCATGCTGCACTCTAAACACTAAATTTGAATCACTATAATTGATGCAATGAACTCAAAATCACGAAAAGAAAATCGGTTTTTGACCAATTTAATGAAAACACTTTCTTAGAAGCTGCTTGAGCCAAAACACAGGGACTGACCTAACTCGATGAGCCACCAATAATACTTAGCAAATCTTAGCAAAGCATGTCTGCCTTGCTTGGTGTACATATATATTAATGTAATATTAATAAATATAATCATTGATGCACATCCGTAATTATTAAGGTTTAATGTTTATTATAGTAAACAAGTATTTCACATAATGTAGTCGTGATTAGAGAGCTTCAAACCCAATCTGTCAGTCTTATACAATTTGTCCAAATGAAAATGTTTCAAATCGGTGTTGTCAAGCTAAATGTGTTCTGAAGAAATATTCCATGTAGATTATTCTAAATAGAAACTTAAACGTTTGAGGGATCTTGAAATATGACATCTTATCAATATGTATGTGTGTGTGCAAGTTCCTGAAAGTGAATGCATTTGTTGACAGAAAGGTATAGTAATAAGAAAGAAGGTGTAAGTGTAAGTAATGGTGACATGGTGTGTGCATAGCTGTATAGTTTTTGCAGCTTACCTGAAACAAGTGACCCCAGAAAGGATGAGAAGGATCCTGGGGGAACTTCTTGACAAGGTCGCAGAATCTTCTGTATTTCTTCACTGCCAAGAGGAACTTTATCATATAGAACACACCTACAGTCGCTATGGCTACTAAAAGAGTTGCTGACATAATGGCCACCGTGTTTGTCGTCAAGAAAATGAGTGTGATCAGCTGAAGACATAAAATAATACATATTTTAAAGATTGACTTAAAAGTTATTAATAAATACTACCTGACTAGAGATAAACATAATGAAATGAAAAAACATACATTAAAAAATTAAGAAATTTATACACATACAATGCTCTATTTACAAATTGGCAAGTGATAAATGATTGTATAAAATTCGGTTCTCCACTCCTTTCTGGGAAAGAAAAAACCCCATAAGATTTACACCTACAAATCTATCATACTTTCTAAAGTTCTAACTACTACTTCTATCTTCGACAAAAGTAGCATAGAACTATAGCAGCACAAATAACCAAGAACTGAAAAGCTCTGCTTTCAAAATGCTTCACAAATTTATATGAACATTTTCCCCTTTAGGCATCATTACTCTTTTGAAATTCTGATTTTAAAAACCAATAAATTATGTATTATTTAAGTTGATAAATGTAGATGCGTACCCTGAGCCCTAACAAAAAAATAAAATATGCAACACTGCATGATTAATATCATGATGGACGTTCAACTCTGAACTAAATTTAATGACAGAATTACGGATGACTAATTGAAAGGTCTAATGGGCTACAAAATGTTATGCAATGATTGGATAAAGCTCAGTGCTGGATACTATTTCCTCAAAATCTGAGTGAGTATTATCTTCTTTCTGCGTAGCACTCCAGTGTACTAAGTTATGTCTTTGTTTGTAGAGGGTAGGGTCGAACAGTTCCCAGGACTGTCCCTTGTGTACTAAGTTATGTCTTTGTTTGTAGAAGGTAGGGGTCGACAGCTCCCAGGACAGAGAGACATGCTAGACAGATGTTTCATCTACATCTTCAGCTAGAAACTTTGATGACAAAGCTTCATGTTTTGAGCTGCACGATATCAGTTTCATACGTATGTATCTTTTCACTCAAACTCCCCACACCCTCATCTGTGCCTTTGTTTCATCAAAACTTGACTTCCGTCATTCTTTCTTTTCGGGTTGTCCTCTGTACATCATCAACAATCTCTAAAAGCTTCTAAACTATACAGTGTAACTTGTACTCAAAGCAAGACAACGAGGTGGAAAACTTCTTCTCCTATATTGTTTATTGGCTTCCTTCACAGGCTCGTATAGAATATAAACTGGATACATTCTGCTTTGGATTCTGTATGCACTCTGTTCCTTCTTAGTTTTTTTACCTACGTACTCAGTACACCCCAAGAAGGCAACTCTGTACTTCTTTCCATTCCAAGAATCAAAAGAAAAGCATTTGGTGAATGCAATCTGACTTTAGTATAGAGATGGCAACACCCAAGAAAGAAATCAGAACAACTAGAGGAAGACAAGAAACCTTTGGTGTCCTACTTAGAATATCAGTGAAACCACAAGTGAGGAGTCAAGGTGTCAAGACATGCATGTGACCTCAAAGTAGATGGTTACCGATGGCAGCGGAAACAATGTGGTATTGGATGGTGCATGGAGGATAATTAATCACTAACGGTTACTAATGGCTGACTTTGAAACTGAGAGATTGATATGCTTGCATACCTGTTGAAATCATGGTTCATGAAGAGACAAACTCCGGCTATTTCATAATACTACAACAAAAATGTGCGATTTATATTGCACAGAGTGAGGGTCACATAAGAGCATGCACTCAGCGCTTGATACAAAAACTAGGTTAATTTGTAGCACATGAAGGAACAGAAAGGTGGACAACATTGAGAATAAAGTATAAAAGACAATGAAGACAGAAACGATGAAGAAACAGCAAATGTTACAAATGCTTACAAGGGGGTTGTCATGCTGTATAAAAGAGGAGATGTGACAAGAGTAGTGCTTAATGTTTTACACATAAATTACATTCCTTTTACAATGAGATGGTGATTGGTGTGGCGGAATGCTTGCTGTAACTAAAGAGCCTGGACTATTGTAACCGGACTGACCGGCACCTATCGCTAACACCCTAGCGCCAAATCAACATTTGTTAAACTGAATCGTGCATATTTTCATCCTCATCTTTCCATGCCTGAAGGGGAAAAAATCAATTGTTATTGCTTTACATATTAATTCAACAGACAATAATGATTTTACCCACCAGCAAAACAAAACCTGTTTGTTGAATCTTTAATTTGAAGCAGTACTTCTGCTTTTAACTGATGCAATTAAAACTACAAGCAACACTTCCTTAAATGATTAAATCTGGACCTTCTATTTGTGACATAATTCCATTCTTGCCAGTGAGTCAATAATCCTTTGTTTAAAACTTCTTATGATATTGCTAAATACTTCCACTCCTTGATTTACCCAAACGTCCAAAACTATACCTAAAACGAATCCGATGTACACAGTTTACCCTGGCGCATGTGATATTTTTGTTGACACCTCGGGTGCGAAACACAATCTGCATACCACGGACGGTTTCCTGGTTTGGATATATTTGGCTGCCCGTGTGAGTAGTAAAATCGTATCTTTACCTGTCTATAATGATCGTAGACCATCCTGCACTTTTTGTTTTCTTCTTTCGCCGCTTTGAACAGTGAGAAAAGCCTCTTTCGTATGTCCCGGACTCACTTTTGTAAACGCTCTGCAATAAAGATGTTTTTGCTCTTCAAATTTCGCTTGGCTCTAAGAACTGTTTCTTTGTCATTGAAGAAAGTAAAGCGAACCACAATGAGAAAGTTAGTTTCTTGAGTTCCGTATGTCAAAAATGATATTATCATCAATCTTCAGTTTTTCTTTGAACATGCCTCTCATTGCAGATTCACATTGCTCCCACGTTTCCAATCTGACACCAGTCTTTGGTAGATCATATATGATGATGAAAATTATATGGGCACCTACAGTATCTTGAGATTGTTGTTGTAATGATTTTATTTTTCCTTTGTTGTAGCATATATGGAGTGGATGTAGATAAATAAATATCGCTCAAAACTCCATGTTTTATGATCTGGAAACTTTTTTAAAAACCAGTATATACCAATATGTTGATAAAGAAACTGCTTTTTTTAGTAGAATTTTTAAATGCATGCAACACTAAAATTTGATAATGGCAAAATATTCGCTTTCTTGTGTCTGGTTTAAAAATTCCTGTTTGACAAGACCTTAATTTTACCTTGGCTTTTACATTTTCAGACTACCCTAATACCAAATCACTTAAGCAAACCAATAATGCAGTCACCAAGAGAAGCAACTTTGGGAACATTCAGTTTTATTCAGTGCTTTTTGTTTATAATAAACCCCAAGTTTCCCCAAAGTGAACCCACAACCTTCAAATAGAAATGCCAGCTTATGCATTTATCATATTAATTAGCTTAATTTTAAACATCGCTCCCCTCACATGGGAGGAATGGTGTATATAAGTTCCTCTCATTCTTAAGACTGATTTGAGGAAACCTAACTCTTCAGGGACAAAATTACTAATCACGAAAGTATTAATATGCCAGAAAAATTATAAGAAACTGTTAGACTTTGTGCAGTCATGTCATTACTCCACATTTCACATGGGCAACAGATTCAGTAAATGATCACATTTATCTTCGATTGTCTGCTAAAATACTTGTCACCAGCACTTGTTGTCCATGTCGTTTACAAAAATAAAGTTACACATCTACACAACTAAACAACTCAGTAAGCATTTTTTGTTTCAGCTTTTGATTATTTACAAAAAAGAATCTGTTTGATGTAGTCTCATAGCACTCTTTGGTTCTCCTCTGGAAATAGTTGGCTATGTAGAGTTGTGGGAGCATACAGATGCTGTCATCCTACATGGCTCATGCTTGTTTTCGTGGGATGGCTTTCAGCTGAATGCCTGTTTTGGCTTTCATAACAAGTGACTCAACTTTTCTCAACTTTGTGGTCAGGATCAGCCACTAGAGTAAATCTGAGACATGAAAAATATACTGGTAAATAATTATTGGAATATGGCATCAGAATCTCAAACATGACTGTGCAAAACTAAAATAAATATGCATTTATGCTAATGCATAAAACCAAGATATGTCGGTACGAGTGATACAGACAACTACAAGCACTTCTTTCTTTTCTACTTTCTCTACTGCCTTCTCTCTCATTTAGAGAAAGAATTAAATGAGAAATATGTCAAGACAGAGTAATACAGACAACACCTCTTTTATTCTTCCTCTTTCATACTTTCAGAGAGAAAAAAAAATTCAATTTATGGGTATGGGAAAGATGACTGAAATTAAAATGTCAAGCTACATATCTTTAAATTTAAATGGATGGAAAATTTCACCTGTGCAATGTCTTTGCAAGAACGAGCTTAATTTCATCCATAGCAAAATTTTGGCCAATGCAGTTCCTGAAATCAGAAACATTTTTTCTTGTAAGGTAACTGAAACACTAGTATATCCTAGACAGCTGGCCAATTAGTGTTGCCAATATTTGTAAACTTATAATCACTGTATAGTAGTTGTCTATGTGCTATCAATGCTAACTCTGTAGATTCCCATGTCATGAGTTATTAATTGGATACAACAGAGTATCATCACACCTTAACAGAAATTCAAAATGAACAGCTCATTGGGTTATGTACCTTGGCCCAGCTGAGAATGGTATGAAAGCATAAGGGTTGCGGGACTTTATATTCTCTTCAGTGAATCTCTCTGGACGGAACTCCTGTAAAAAAGCGAATTTAAAAATAAATGTTGGAAAAAGTTAACAGAATGCTGAACTTAAAATTATAATGGCCTCATCTGCAATTTTAATAATAGCAACTAGGTTATACCATTTTACTGAGTTTGGAGTCACCAAATCACTTCTACATCTGCTGTTTGAATCATTTACCAGGTTTACTATATTATTTTTCAGTGTGTTTAATCACTCATCATGGTAGGTCTGTATATCGTCACTACCTCTTCCTAATCATATACATCTATATAAAACCTTAGGCACAAGCACAAACTCATGTGCTCTTGCTCCACCCAGCTAGTTAAAAGGTTATTTCGCTGATTTTCTAAAGGTCATGCAGGGTAACAAACCTCGATATTTTGAAGGATAATGACTGATGATAATAGAATGGTATTAATGACAGTGCCTTACCAAGCTGTCCTGCCAGACAGTGGGATTGTGGTGGATGTTGTAAATGACAATGTTGACTATAGCACCCTTGGGTGCAATGTAACCATCAATGTCTGTGTCTTGAGTAAGCTCTCTCTGTATGCTTGGGACAGGAGAGTGAAGGCGAAGAGCCTCTTTGATGCACATGGAGAGGTATGGGAGATGAGAAAGGTCTTCCCTGCAATTAAATGAGAAACCTAATGAAATCTGTGAGGGAAGGATGTGTACATGTATGTGTGTATATATACATATGCCTGCATATTTCTGCACGTGTGGTGCTTGTTTGCATGTGCAAATAGGCTGGTGAGCATGTTAGCTAATGGACATGGACAGTTTATGACACTGACAAAGTTAATGATTTAACAGTTAAAAAAAAAAAAAAAGATTGCTACTACACTATGCAGTTTACAACCCCAAGCCACAATAAAAGTACTAAAAGAATAAAGTGTGTCCTTCCTACAAAAAAATTTGGCAACAAAAAAGACTAAGCTAAATTTACTTAAAATTACAAGAAACCAGAAGTTTAACAGAATCTTAAACATCCAACTGACAACCCGGTGCAGCCCAGCTATTATGGCAGGATGTTTAACATGTAATAAGAAGCAGAGCAAACCTTACCACAGAAAATCATCTGTTTCTCGGCCTTTGAACAGCTCATCAATTTCTTCCTGACAAGTGGCCTGTATATCAGCATGCTGAGCCAGAGAATACATCGCCCATGAAATGGCGCTAGCTGTCGTATCATGCCCTGCTCACAAGAGTTTGTGGCAATTTTATTCTTTTGAGTTAAGGCATCCTTTGAGATGTGTCTATATGTCTATATGTGTAAGCATGCACAGTGAATGTGTGAATGCCTGCTCCCACACTTGCTTATGTTTTTTTAAGCATCCACATTCTTTGCTCATTATTTTTTCTCTTTCATTTTCTTTACTGTCAATGCATAAATGATTTCAAATGTATAAAAGCAAACTTAAGTGCCGCGTTTACCAGACATTTTCAACAAGTTTTAAAGGAGCAAACATTTCTACTTCTTAGCTCTTTAATGAACATGACAATAGTATCTGTTTTCAACTGGTCAAGTAGGTGCTTATTGCAAAAATAAACCAAGCAAACCAATGGCACAATTACTACTGAAAACATCTCTTGGAACATCCAATTTTTTTACAGTTCTCTTGCACAAAATAGACCACAATTTCCCTAAAGTGAACCCTCACCTTCAAAAAGGAATGTGTCTACTTCTGCTCTTATCTCATCAAATGTGAGACCTTCTCCATTCTCATCTCTGGCTGTCAGCAAAATGTCCAGAAAATCAAGGCAATTCTTTTTGACCTCTTGTTTTCTTACTGGTGTATTGGCCTTTAAAAAATAAACAATGCCATGATAATACTGAGATCAGAAAAGTGAGAGCAATATATTTCAATGTTAAATATATTTCTCAAGGTAGAAACTGATAATAGATAAAGAAAAAGCCATACAGAAATTAGTTGAACAATATAAACTTTAATGATAAAATAGAATCAGAATAAAAGTATTTTTAAGTTGAAAACATCTGTGAAATGGGTTATGTAATATGTTGCCATTGAAAAGCTTAAAGGTTAGCTTGCAATTAAAAAAAAAAAAAGAAATTAATAGTGAATTTGAGACCTTATCAACTGACCAGAGTAATCTTGCGCTTGCTAATGACATCATTAGCCACATTATGCACCACACGGCAGTTTTCACGAAACTTGCGCCCCATAGGGGTTAAAAAATAGAGCCAGTCACTGTGAAACCAAGGCTGACTAAAAAAAAAAAAAGAAAAAAATCGGTAATCACTGACTGGATTATCTATGCCTATCCTTCACTAAGAGGGAAACCTACAGGTTACAATGTATGCTGATGGTTCCTGTCATCTGAAGATGAAATAATATATTCCACTAAGGAATTAACTCAACTAATCAACATATTATTTACATGATTTCATATTCATTCAGTACATATAATTGTTTTCTCGCACAATTCGACTTAATATTTATCATAACAATCTGTGAAAACAGATTTATATGACTAAGAAAACTAATCACAGCAAAATGATTTTGAAAGAAGATGGGGTCATAAGTGAAACCCAGTGAGTAGTTTGTAAATGTAAATACTGATAAAATCTATGCATTCTTTTGTTTCAATTGAATAAAATGACTTATTTTGTATCTCAACAAATGCACAATTGCAGGCAGTAAATTTAAAACACTCACAAATATCTTTGGACAGCCATTTCTGAGAGGGCATAAACAGCTTGAACATATGGATTCTGATTCCTGAAACACAGAGCAAGTCAACAAACTTGAAAGAGATTAATTTCAATGAGAAATTCTTTTCGTACATGACCATTCACAGCCAAATGGCACAACCTAATTTCCTGAATGAGATAAAGAATATATGGATTTGTGTAAGTGCTTTATGGTTATGAACAATTTCATGACAGTTAACTGAAATTTATGTAAGTGAAAACACATTTCATTTGAACTTAAAATGAAAGGTACTACAAAAATTACTCTTCTCAATATTTAAATGTTAGAGAAAGTAAGAGAAAGATTTACGACAAGGAGAGAAGTATGTGGTTTTACTTCAGAACCTGTTTGATACAAGATACAGTCTCACTGGCTGAATCCTCTCCATTATCTTTTGTTGAAGAAGTTGTGGAGCTGCCTTTATATAGCACTTGCAGCATCACAGCATAAAGCATCAAACCATTATTGATGATGAAGCTCAAAAAAGGCAATTAATTGTGCACAAACTACCTTAAAAAGAAAATTAATGCAATACCTACCCTACTTTCTGACAGTCAGTGTCATAGGAAAATGCACACTTCAGAATGACATCAAGGGTAAACTTGCTAATGACTGAAAATACCTCAAAGTATTCATCCTTTTCTGCATGAACTCCTATGTTATGCCTGCAAGATGAATAAGTAATAGCTTAACAGGCACACAGATAAACAGACTAGCTGAATGCATCAGGATTAGACAATGACAATATCAGTAGCATCAAAAGGACAATAGATATCAGATCAAAAACAAATTCAAAATAAAAAGCAAATAACACTTTTTTAAATTTTGAAACATTTGATCTCCATCTATTTAAATTTCCTCACTTACATGCATCTGTGCATGCGCACACACACACACAAACACACACACACATTCAGGCAACTAAACACACCAGCAAAACATCAGCTGCCGTGTTTTTGATGCCAAGGTAAGGCTTGAGGATATCGAAGTGGAAAGCTGGTGTAAGTAGGCGTCGGTTGCGTCCCCATTTCCTCCCTTTGCTCAGCAGCAAACCATCGCCAATCCAAGGTTCCAGCAGATGATAGATTCGTTGTGCCTTAGGTTCTAATGAAAACAATTAGGAAACTGAAATTAGGACCTGATAACAGATAAATCTAATCATCTACAAATGACAGTAATAAAACACCAAATTAAGGACTTGAAAACACATTGACTAACCATGTCTAGGACACTGCATGTAAAAGGTAGAGCTAGAGTATTTGCTATGTGATCATTAGGTTTCCAGCTTATCTCCAATGATTTACTCTAAGGGCAAGAACTATTTCCAGCCTCTCTGTTACCATACTGTCAAGCCTCCCTATATATTGTGAATGTATGTAACTTTTAAAAGAATTACCTGAAGTTTTAAGAACTAGCTTCACTGTATCTGGATGAGAAACCAAAATTACAGGTATAGAGGGTCCTAACCACATTGAACCAACACGAGGGTACTTTGCTGTCATCTCCCGTTGATACTGCAGGCCTTTCTCATTTGGGCCAGGGTGCTGAAACATAACAAGGAAACAAAAAATGCTAGTACTAAAAGGTTTTTTAATTTCACAAAAAAGTATCCACAAACAATTATTAGAGACATTGTTGAAAGCACTGTGTGTTTGTGTATATGTGCATCCATGAATATGTTCATAAAAGAGAAATTCAGCATAAGTAAAATATGTAAGCAAATCTTTATTTAAAAACTACACAAGCAGATCTTTACTGAAACAAAGTAAATATCAATGCACCGTATAATGCTCACATCAAACAAGTGACCCCAGATGGGATGAGAGGGTTCATGGGGGAACTGCCTGATGAGGTAACATGTCCTGCTGTAGTCTTTAACAGCCATCAGAAACTTGATGATGCAGAACACTATAAATACCAGAGCAGCCACTGACAGGGCCGATGCTGCTATGGCAACCATGTTTGCTGTGAAGACAGTGGTCTTCTGGTGAAACAGAAAATATATCAATCACACAAAACATTTTCAAAATTATCAGCAAATAAATGTAACAAAAAAAAAAAAAAGAAAAAAGGCATTCTAGAACAACAAACAATATATACATGAAGATCAGCCTGATGAACTTCTTATAAAGCTAATATTACATTGTAACTCAAAAAAGAAAGGAAGTGCTATCAGCTTATAGGGTTGTATTAATATACGGTGTTCAAGCCCTCAAATGTCAGGGCCATCTTTTGTGAGGGTAGTGTTCCAAGGGATGGGGATAGATCGAGTTTTCTCAACTGCAGAGCCAAAGAAGGAGCTTTTGATGAATTCCTCTCATCCATTTGTGACACAGAGAGGTCAGCTTAAGGAAGCTGAATAGGCTGACTTGGGAGGTAGGGAGTTAATATGCTAAGGGTAGGCCATGAAGACATCAGTAGTCATACAATGTAGCAATATTGTAATTGATGCAAGTTCAAGTTGATGTGGCTTACAGAGGAGTAATGTAGCATGGTCTGCCTTTTGCAGAAGACTATAGAAGGGGGATCATTCTGAACCTTTGAAGTCTGTCTAGCAGGCAGATTGGAAGGTGAAAAGGTAGAACTCAATTTGAGATATATATTGACTAGGCCTAAGACATTTTAAGGGAAAAAAATGATGAAAAACAATCATTATCATTACTAGCATCCTCATCATGCTAATAAATTAAAGCATTAAGGAGCATATAAAATAAAACTTGCTGATATAATCCTGTAATTGTTGCAGACCTATGCACCTCGAGGAGTGGGGGGGGGGGAATTTGGTGTTTTACGCCGTGTCAGCAACTGAGGCTATATTACGGCAGGCAGCCAGCTCTGTAAACAGATGTCACGTGCAGAGAAAGAACAGCGTGCCCGAGACGAGAAATGAACTCTGGGCAGCCAACCTTCACTGTATTGGTGACAGGTGCTAACAGCGCTAACCGTTGCGCCACCGGACCGCTCCCCCGAGGAGTAACAAGGAATAAATTAAAACTAATGTAATCCTGTAAGATATGCCACAAAAACAACAATCATCATTATCCATTAGAGCATCAACTAAGCTAATGCACAATTGTTAACACATTACCTGTCAGACAGCTTAAAAGCAGAAATAAGTCCAGCTGCTCTTGACTGACAATCACACCTTAGGTTTTTATCCGTCACTAGGAAGCAACTGAAAAAAAAATAACATGTCATGGCATTTATATGTTTTCAAAGTAACTTTCTTCTGATATAAAGTGCTTTGTATACACAATTAGCAAGGTTTCTGGTTATGGAAGTAGATATTCAATATAAAACGAGCAGAGAGAAAACTCAAACTCATCGATCAGGCCTCAGTATGGTTATGTTAAACCTCATCCTCTTCAATACAAAAAATTGACATTAAAGACCAACTTGAACGAGTTTTTTTCCAGATATCGGTAGATATAGGCAATATAAACTAAACTTGTAAATTCCAGCCTCAAAAACCGATTCGTTAATTAATTATCCGCTACAAAAGTACGTGCTTCGCACCAACGATCAACGAAAAGTGTACGTGACGCTGAGTGTACTACGTCACGTTGGTACACCATTCACCACATTGCCAGCCGTCAACAGCAATCAGAGAGAGAATGAGCAACAGTTGGGATTATTCGGACCTGACAGTGCTTTTCTCATGGTTCTGAACAACTGGTACTTTAGCAAGAGAAATGTAGACTGTCAACGTCCGAATAACCGGATCTGTCGCTCTAGCTGACTGGTGTTGACAATGTTGTGAATGATGTACGTGACGTAGTACTCAGCGTCACGTACACTAGCTGTTAGCGGCGCTCGATCGTTGATCACTGGTGCGAAGCGCGTACTTTTGTAGCGGATAATTAATTCAACAGATCGGTTTTAGTGAAATTTCATGTTAGGTTTATATCGCCTATATCTACCGATATCTGCAAAAAAAAAAAAAACCCAAAAAAAAAAAACAAAAAAAACGCAAACCGTTCAGGTGTGTCTTTAGCATTAAAAAAGTTGAGAGATACAGAATATTTGGACATCACAAAATCAGACATTCATTTTTTGCTGGCCAAAACTGACAGTTATAAGAAGGGTCGGATACGTTTGATACTGTAGCTCTAGGACGATGCTTAATATAAGGTTCATGAGGAAATGATGCGTCGACGAGAATTTAAATTCTGCTTTTACAACGTCTTTAGCTGATTCTTGTTTTCAAATAATCACTCTATGAAACCGTTTATTAAAATTAAACATCCATCAGACACAGTCACTGCTCTTATATTTGTAAGTTTTTTGATAATTCACAACTACAATGCCTGTGCTAAATATACTTACAGGTTTTTCCGTACAACAGCAACGTCTGCTCCTTCTCAGCCAGCACGATCCACAATACACTGCCAGAGAAGACAGGTCTGTATTTATTGTCCACGGTGCGAAGGTCCGTTTACAGTACGTGCGGGAAAGGTTTGCGAGTCCTAACAGCGAACGGATGTTTGTAGCTAGCCGTTGGAACTACTGTACTGCATTAGGAATGCTTGGTTATCGAGCACTAAATTGGGACATTTGCACCTACAACACTTCAAGATAACAAAGGTCCTCGTTGAGAAAATCCGAAAGTAGAACAACAACAACAGGAAAAAAAAACTGCAGGGGAGGCAACTCGCTGTCACTTCCGGTGTCCTGGCCTAAACATCAAATGAGATGCAGAGTTTTGCAACCGAGAAAGCCAGGAATGTGGAGTTTAATATCGTCTGGTTTCGTGTAGACTATAAAGCTATTCAAAGTGAAGGATAATAAATACTCGTTTATAAATCATGGCTATTGCTCGTCCACCCGGAATGGAGTTTGATTACAATTGGCCAGAGAGTACAGAGTGTTTGACTTTAGATTTCGGACCTTTTGAAACTGTCCACCGATGGAAACGGATGCCAGAGTGTGACGAATTTGTGGGGGCGCGGTATGTCTTTCACTTATCACCCACTCGCACAGCGCGGCTTTCCAGCTTAGAAACTTGGCCAACTCTCGGTTGTTTATTTGTTTACCAGACGGGGCAGATAATCCTTTTTGACGTATGTCAAATTTTAGTTCTTTTGCCTCACAACGTCTATTTAAACAGAATATATTCTAAGAATTGCAAACCAAATCCCTTTTTTCAAAAACCCAAAATAGTGTGTGTGTGAGAGAGAGATATATATGCTCACTATATTTTTTTTTTAAATCTGCATGTCATCACATTTTCCTTTCAAGAGTCAAGTGTGAGAGAGAGATATATATGCTCACCAACATAAAAAAAAAATATCAGTGAATGTATTTTATTATCAGATTTTTTTTTTCATGTGTGTCTGTTTCAGGAGAAGTAAACATACTGTTGTGGCATACAAAGAAGCTTTATATGTTTTTGGTGGTGACAATGGGTATGTACAGTAATCACTTATTTTAATTCAAACATTTTGTTGTTTTATTCACACTTCTGAATGTCTGCCATTAACATTAATTGACTTTAACATTGTTTGTAAACAATTAGAGAATTTCCCCTCCTGTCATGCATACCAATAATAAATGAATAAATAATAATAAATTAATAAATGTGAAGATAGCACTGTGGGTGTAATGATTGTGATGTCTGTATTAGCCTTTTCCAGATGTTTCTTGTGGACTATCTTCTCACTTTGCATGTCTGTTGTACACATAGTTGCCTACGTTGATTTGTAAAATGAGTCACTATCTGGCTGTTTTATACAGACTACCTGTCTGTCTTATCTATCTGTTTTCTATTTTTCTCTCTTGTTATTTAAATGTATTTGTTCTACTGAACTGTATTTGTGTATTTTGAAAAAGATTTTCATTTTGACAGGAAAAACATGTTAAACGATCTCTTGCGATTTGATGTGAAAGATAAGTCTTGGGGAAGGTAAGTTGGTTTTTGTTCATGGGTACAGAAGTTACATGAACTAGGTACAGTGCTCTTGCTGTACCATTTCTACAGTTGTATTTTATCAGTATTGCTATTTTTAATATTTTGTGATCATATTTATAATTGATTACTGATAGAAAATTTGAAAATCCCTTTCAAGTGATTAGCTAAAACAATATAGAGTGTAAGAGAGTAATGAAAAATGTAATGGAACCTTAATATTCAGGATTTAATTAAAGAGAGGCTTCTTTAAGCAATGACAAAAATTGAGAATGGAGAATGATCTTTTACAGAGCATTTACAACCGGTAAACCACCAGCACCTAGATACCACCATTCAGCTGTTGTGCATGAAAGTAGCATGTTTGTCTTTGGTGAGTGAGACTCACTGGGTTTTAATCTTTTATAATTTATCTTGTATTATATGCTTTGTATCATCTCATTTGATGCTTTGTTGAGTGATTCATATAAATAGCTATTTATGGCAGTTTGTTAGCATTAAGAGCAGGCCTTGGTTATAGTCTGAAGTGTAAATCAAAAGGAAAATTTGGTTGTCATTTTAGCTTGAAAAGGACAGACCGCAAGGAAGTGGTGGAAATTATAACAAACAAGTAGAACTATAAGTGGAAAATGAAGTCAGAGGTTGCTGTTAATGCTTTATAACTATAACTTGATGCAGGTGGCTACACTGGAGATATTCACTCCAACTGTAACTTGACCAACAAGAATGATCTGTTTGAATACAAGTTCCACACTGGCCAATGGGTGGAGTGGAAGTTTGAGGCCAGGTAATGTGACACACTAGTATGTCAGTGATGCAATGAGCACCTGTGGCAAAGTTTGATATAAGGATTTCTTCATGGATGTATTCAAGTCAGTTGTTCTGTAGTTTGCTGTAGGAGAATGTACCATGATTTAGGCTGTAAAATAAAAACTTGAGGACACAAAATATAGACACTAACAGTTATAAATAGTAAAAATTCAGGATAACTTTTGTGCCTTTAGGTACTCAAAATTTTGTCTCCTTTTGTAGAACAATACTCGGGGTGCAAACGTTTTATGAAGTAATCAGGGCTTCTGATTACGCAAAAAATTGCGTACAGTACGCATTAAAAGTTCGGAGGACCCCTTCAATTTTCGTCAATGGGGTCCCAGGGGACCCCTTCAAATTTGGGCGAAGAACAGATACAAAATTGGGTAGGTGTAGTGTCTGACATTGTAGACCAACCTATTGTTGTCGTCTGCTGCAAGGCGAGAGTAACTTCCCTTGCACTGAGTTTGTTTTCCCTTACCAAGAAGAGTTCCATTAAAGACCGATATCTTCCCACCGGGGGGGAAATGAGGGGTATCGTCCGTGCGAGGGAAGGTAGGAGTACACGAGGTGTGGACTGCCATCGGCCACTCGTCTTCAATTACTACCCGGACAAAAGGCGGGGTGGACATCACAGGCACTGCCGACTAGCATGGCAATAAATCGTCTCCCTCACCCAGTACTTGCGGCAGGGTCTAAGCGCTGATGCGAAACGACTTCTATCTGAACATACTGTCGGAGTTAGGACTGACAGTATTCTCCACAAACAAACAAAACTAGAATTTGTAAAGGAGAGAAGAATGAACAGCGCAAATGACACAAACATAAAAACAACTGAATTGATCGCATAATGGTCGAAGTTAGATAAGTTAGATAAGCGAAGAACGACACAGTGGGGGCACTATGTTGCAGTCGTGAATTGTTGGCCATTTGTAAAAGTTCAAAGATTGGACTCAAACCGAGGTGTACTTTAGGTCAGTCATCAGGAGGAATGAACTAAAAGTATTAAATATTATTATCCCCTCTTATGAGTAAAGAAAGATGTAAGGAAAGACAGTATGTTCAGATAGAAGCCGTTTCGCCTCACTTTTCTCAGACCCTACATCAAGTACTAGTCGGCTGAGAAAGGCGTTTTATTGCTAAATATAGTTTGCAACTGAAACTCATTTAATTTATTTGTACAGTTCCAAACACCTTCGATCCCCCTTCATCTCATGATTTACGTAACATTCAGAATCCACTGAATGTCACTGAGCTGTGGGCGTCACGTCATGCCGAGGTTCGCTTTTCTACCTTGCACCAGTTGTTTTTTTTTATCCCAACTTTTATACTTTTAGCAACGTGCCACCTCTCGTTGATGTTTCTTACAACTCTAGTTCTCACTAACTTATTAATTGCCAGGGTACGATCGAGAACTTCCTCTTGAATGATGGCATCTGAGGCATTCATAATTTCATACATCCTCTCGCATCCACCCCCAGGTACAGCTTATTTAACTTATTTCAAAGATGTCGTTGACAGCGTGGTTAAATTCATTGCCTTAGAAATGGAAAGAAAGTGAGCACCCCAAGTACAGTGAGCATAAGCTCATCACAGATGCTTGCACAGATTTCATGGCACAGAAATCTCGCTGTTTCTGACTAGACATTACAGTGCTTTGTGTGCCTGAAAGGCAGTTGAACAAAGTACAGGTAGTCCTCGGGTTACGACGGTCTCGAGTTACGTCGTTTCGTGGTTACGACACTCATTTCCACTTACAGCGACAGTGATAACAAAGCAACGTAGTGGGCTTATTATTGAGATGGAAAGATTATTGGCGCTTTGGTTGCAAGACCAAAATCAACGCCATGTCCCTGTGAGTTTTATGGTTATTCAGGAGAAGGCTAGGCGACTGTTTGAGGCGTTGAAAAGAGAAAAGGGGGAAGGAAGTGAAAGTGAAGAATTTGTGGCGAGTAGGGTTGGTTTATGAGGTTTAAGGATCATGCCCATTTCCATAACATTAAAGTGCAAGATGAAGCTGCTAGTGCTGATGAGAAAGCAGCAACTAAGTTTCCTAATGCATTGGCTACGATAATTGAGGAGGGTGGTTACTGTGCTCAACAAGTGTTCAACGTGGATGAGACAGGCTTGGTTTGGAAACGTCTGAGGAACCTAACACTGTTTATTACTGTTACAGCACTTACAGCACTTACAGAACAGTATTTCATTATTAAACGTACTGTACTACAATATTTTACTGTACTTATATTGATAATTATGTAGGGTACTGTGTATAGGTGTTTGGATAGGCTAAATGTTTGCAGTACTGTACTGTTATTGTGGTACAGCACTGTATGAACGTATGATTCGACTTACGTTGAAATTCGGTTTACGACGCCGCGTTAAGAACGGATCCCCGTCGTAAGTCGAGGACTACCTGTATGTTGATTTGTTGATTTTTTTTCACATTGTAAAGGGACCCCTTAGAGTTAGCCTGGGACCCCTTAGAAATCTGAAGAAGGGGTCCCTGGGACCCCAAAGAATTTAGCCTTAGCAGAAGCCCTGAGTAATAGTTTGAAATTAATAACAGTTTCTGTTATATATTTATGTACCAGAGATGATATACGAGACAGTTGCCAGCCAAAGGGAAACTTTTGTCGTGTGATGGGACGACCCATTCGAACCCCAGTCGCAAGAGCAGCCCATGGTGCAGCAGTATATGATGGGAAACTTTGGATCTTTGCAGGATATGATGGCAATGCACGGCTGAATGACATGTGGGTTATATCACTCATTGGAGAAAATAAGTACTGGGAAGAGGCAAGTATAGTCAAACTGCTCAGCATGCGGCATGTAGACTATGACACTTGCTTTTTGAGATAGCAGATTTTGACCTGTAATGTCTTTGGCATCTTGTGAGCAGCTTTTTGCAAGCTGAGCAGTGTTTTAGGGAACAAAACAATCTAAAGCTTTTTTTTTTTTTATCATTTGTTCACTGAAAGTTTTTTTATCCTTTTTCTTTTTCATGATGATTCTGAAGTCTGTCCATGATAAGAACAGTTTTAACAGTATTGTCAGTATATGTTATATGGTAAATGGTGTTAAGCAGAGAGATTGAACTTCCTTTTGTGATCAGCAAATTAGCAGAAAGGCTTCCAGCATTTTCTTCATGCTAAAACATACTAGCAGGAGAATTTGTTTTATGAACACAGGTAAATGGTATGCTATGCCTGTGTGCCAGGTACTTAAAATCATTTGTACCCTCAGCAGTCCAGCTGCTCAGCCACAGATGAATTGTTAGTTATGTGGATGTGCATAGGTTCAAGTGCATTGAAATTTTTCCGTTTACTTGTTTTATTTTGCTGTGCGTTTGTCATGTTTCAGACTTGAATCTTTTTAAGTTTTCTTTCATTAAAGGTCATTCTTTTCACTCAAAAATCAAATTCAAGGAAATTATGTAGTAAATGAAAGGAATATTAGATCATCAACAAATTTCCATCCATATTGCTGAATGTCTTTATTGCTAGTGGGCGCCAATCAATCAGATCGCATAGTTTCAAAATTTCACTGTAAATTTCCAAATAAACCAATAGTCATTGATGGTTCAGAGAAAAGTGATTCAAACAAGTTGGAAATGCTTCATGTACTTCACTGATAGAGGAAATTTGGGGAGAGAATGCCGATTTCATTGACATGCAATATGTCGGGTCTAGAACAATCAACTTATGTGTAATGAAGACTCATTCATGAGTATCAACACAAGAAATTCAGTGAGGTTACGTGTGAATAAAATTATTTAACATTAAATCACACTTTTCAATAAAAATGCATATGAACCATGTGTATTTTATGTCAAAGTGTCAAAATCTGTAAACTTGACCATGGCACCCCAAAGCTGCTATTTTCTGGAGCCACCTCTGACCTTAAGAATGGTCTAGATGTAAAACTGCATGTTTCTGTGTTCTCTGTAACACACCACTTGCCTTATCCTTATCTTTTAATAAGCACTTGTTCTTTTTCTTTTTTCGTAACTGAGCACACTTCACAAGTTATAATTGTCCACTGGGATTAATAAAGTTAGTCATTTGTCATTATGTTTTCTTTCTCGATGTCATGGAATTGAGGCAATCATAGTTTTTTGTGGGTGTTTTCTTCATGCATATTTTTGTTTTCTTTTTTGAGTGACAGTAATAGAAATTGAGAAAAAAATTGTTTTGAAGGTAAACCAGAGTGGTGATATTCCACCAACCTGTTGCAACTTTGCCCTTGCTGTGGCCCGTGACTGCATGTATGTTTTCTCTGGTCAGAGTGGTGCTAAAATCACAAACAACCTTTTCCAGTTCAACTTTCAAGAGAATCAGTAAGTCACTTTCTATAGCTTTAAAAATAAAATTGTAAATTTTTCCCTGGGTTAATTTGTGACTGCTAACAGTGTCTTGTAGTCTTTCATGTCTTAATATCAGTGTTATCTTAATCTGTACCTTTACCATTCCTGATAGTATTAGTAATTACTTAAATTCTCTGCTGCAGAGTACAAAGGGTCAGCAACAGTTTGCTTGTTTCAGATGTCATGTATTTTTATTTATGATTTTGTAAAGTGCAGTCCAGAATAACTGATGCTGAAATATATTTCCAATCTTGTGAAAAACATTCCAGATGGTTATTGACAAACAGATTCCTACCATATATATTCATTATTATTGTGACTTGTTCTAAATCTTCATGCCTAAACACCTGATTGACTGTTGATATCTTGTTCAAATAGTCTCTCTGTTAGGCAGTCAGTTGTGGAAGGACTGCTTTTTCTTTCAGGTGGACACGAATATCGACAGAGCACATTTTACGAGGTGCCCCACCCCCACCTGAGAAACGCTATGGTCACACAATGGTGTCCTTTGACCGCCACCTTTATGTTTTTGGGGGAGCCACTGGACAAACACTGCCAAACGAGCTTCACTGGTCAGTTGGACAGTTAAATAAAAAAACATTTCTTTCTTTTTGATGTCTAACCTCTTCAAGTAGTGAAAGCCTATGAATAAAATGTAATCATCCATGATGATTATTGATATGTTTGTTTAGTTACAGAGATGTCTATAGTGTCCCTGAGGTTTTTTGATCTGTACTTAAATTTTCAAGAGTTCTAGAAGAGTTAATTTTTTTCTCTTGTTCTCAGTTTTGACCTTGACTCCCAGACTTGGTCAATCACACAACCATCTTCTGACAGCCAGGTGAGTTTTATTCTTTGTGAATGTTGCAAGTTTATTTGAACCACTTACTCATGCACTGAAGCACTCATATGCCTGCTTACTCTAATATGGATATACTGGAAGCTCACACAGCTCAAGTTCAGTAATAACCATATAACCCAGTCTTACTTATCCTACTTATTACCTACAGACATGTTCAGGCCAGACCTTCCTGCCAGAGAAACAATTTTTATAGGAAAACAGAGTTTGATAGGAAAATGTTTGCAAGAATATGTTGACATTTTTCTTTAAAGCTCATTATTCTAAAGTTCCTAAACTATTTTAATGTATGTGCTATTAGTGATAAAAGAAAATGTAATCATAATGACTTTTGTCCAAAAGATGCAAATTTACAGATAACAAGTGATGGTAACAAATTCAATAAAAATGGTGAATGAACATGACTGTTTAAAGTAGATCTTTTTAATCAGATTCCAGCTGGGAGGCTTTTCCATGCGGCTGCAGTTGTAGGAGATGCTATGTATATATTTGGAGGCACTGTTGACAACAATGTCAGAAGTGGGGAGATATATCGTTTTCAGGTAAAGGACTTTTCACTATCCTTATGTTCAGCTTGTCTTCCTTCCTTCACACCTTTTTTCCTTTCTTCCATGGGGAAAAAAGCATGTAAAAGCATTTTCAGGTATTCAATATCTGGATTGTTGTTTTGTACCAGAAGCTTATCGTGTCTAGTTTAAAACATTCTGTACTCAGTAATCTTTTAAGTAGCATAACAAGAAGGCTATGCACCTCTTCTTTGTGAGAGACATCTAGCAGCAGCAAGGTCAGAAAAATTTGAGTAAAAGAAACAAAGTATATGTACCATCTAAGGTCTTATCATGTGTTAAGTCTCAAGGCAAGAAAAATTTACTGGAAAAATTCATTTTTCAAATATTTGAATAGCCACTAGTACCACTTATTCAGTATCCACCTGTTATCCTAGAGTAATATTTGACCAGTTTAAAAAATATCCTTAACATCATTGTTAAACAAGACTGCTGAAAATAAATAAGCAGATAAATAATGCCCAATCCTGAATCCTGGATGGATTGTTTAATTGGAAAACTTTGAGAATGTTGAATTATATCATTGTTTCAGTTCTCAAGCTATCCCAGGTGTACATTACATGAAGACTATGGGCGACTTCTTGAAAGTAAACAGTTCTGTGATGTGGATTTCATTGTAGGAGAGGTGAGCCTCGTTCTTCATGAATGAAGATTTAGTAAAGAGTTGCAGTCCTGTCCCTCATCATTTTTGCATTTCCCTTTATAGCTTTTCAGTGAAAACCTGTTTAATTCTTTTAGCATTCTTCCTGTAAGAACTTTGGTAAATCCTGAAAACATTGTATCATCTCAACATTTCTTTATAATATTTGGACCTATACACATCAGGACTATGTTTTCAATAAAAGTTTCATGTTTCTTCTGTTGGAGGAACCCACTCGAATACCTGCCCACATAGCTCTTGTTGCTGCCAGGTCACCATGGCTTCGAGAAAAGATTCGCAAAGCCAAATCACAGGTATAATTTCCATAATTTTTGCTCTGTTTTACTGACTGAACAGAGTTGTTGCATGCAAAGATGTCAAGCGAAGAAAATCCATCAGCATTTCTTTGTATATTATCCATTGGTGGCTGTGTTCAACTAAGTGGCTCTGCCTAGATTCATGTCCAGAGTAGATTCTAGGGTCTTTCTGATTCACATTGACACACACAATTAAGAACACAGCTGCCATGATCAAATACATTGCTCCTGTTCTGCAGTCACACTACTGGCTACTAGTGCAGAAGTATTTGCCTGTAAGGTCCTGTCACATGCTCATGCATGAAAAATATCCCTAAATTACTTGCAGAAGGTTGTGCCCGTGTATGAGCCAGTCTGCTGTCTGCATTTGATCACGCAATCCCACTTTAGTCTCCCTGTTTCAGGGGACATCAACAATAAGCATTTGGGAGCCAGGGCAATGTAGAATGCAGCTATTGAGCTGTGGAACCCTTGGTCTCTTGAGCAGAAGCATGCAGAGTTTGCAGCAGTCTTCCACAAACAGCTGAAGACTCAGCTGTCTTTCTGTCGAATTGTCAACAGTCAGCTCCCAAAAGTTATGCACCTCCCTCCCTTTCTTGTTTCACAGTCCCCTTCTTCCCCCCCCCCCCCAATTCCTTTCTTTTCATCTCCTGCCTTTTTTTTTTTTTTTTTTTTGTCCAATTTCTTCGTATAAGCAGTGAGCATCTTTGTGGTTGAAATTTGTGTGTTTCAGGACTACATAGTCATTATCTAGTAAATGGATGGCATCTTTGCTTTGTGATTTCTGGACAGAATGAAGTCAGTGAGACAGGAAACCTTGTGGTGCCCCTGCAAGACACGAATCCACGGGCATTTGAGATGGTGCTGTCATACATCTACACAGACAGGATTCACCCAACTAAAAAAGGTGCGTGCTACTCGGTCTGTAAGTACTTCTTTAATCAACACTTGGTAACTGTAAGAATTCTTTTAATTAACATTTAGGGACCAAGTTTTTCTTTAATCAATACTAAGTGACTGTCGGTATTTCTTGTAATCGACACATTGACTGTTGGTGGTCCTTTAATGAACAGCTAGTGAGTGGGAAAAATGGTGCTTACATACTGATTGTACTGATTGTTGAAAACCTCACACATTGATTAGTTGAATTGCAATTCATCATTTTTTAAGTCTGGAAGCTGATAACTAACCATGTCTCTCATCCCACAGGTCAAGAACCAAACAGCAATGAAGTCATCCTCATCATGATGGATGTTTACAGGTTGTCTTTGCAAGTGGGTGTGAATCAAGCATTGCTGTTCTTTACTTGCTTACACCTCTGTAAAATGAGAGGCTCATTGAAAACTGATAACTTTTTAGTCAAAACTGGATTTGAACCATCTTAATCTCTGTTCTTCAGACTTGGATATCAGTTATTTGTTGTTCAGGCTTTTTCTCTTTGTACTGTGTAGTGATTAGAGCACCACCAAGTCTTGCGACTAACTTCCAGTTCAAATCCCACAAACATTAAACTTCACTGGCTAAGACAATGAAAATGTTAACATGTTTTTATGTTTATGTTTCATGGCAATCACCAAGTTCTTACCTTCTCAGCACATGACAATTCGAAATGTTTTATCCTAAAATTTAGAACGCCATGTTATTAATTTGCTACATGAGTGCTACAATTATAAATTCAGCAGGTGTGTATGAAAGAAACAGTCCTTGAGCTTTTGAAACTTTTTATATCTTTTATATCATTTGTTAGGATTTTGTTTTGTAGTCACCATTTGCAACGTATAAGGGTATACAGGTATCTTTAAAATTGAAATACCATGACTTTGATGACATCTCTTTTTTAATTTTCTAAATTTAAACTGATGAAAACTTGAAATATTTGGCAGTTCCATATGAAGAGGCTGGAACAGCTTTGTGTTCAATTTCTGGAAGCATGCATCAGCCATCGTAGTGTGCTGGGAGCACTCCACAATGCAGCTAAACTAAAACTAGACTTTCTCAAGGTAAGGCCATCTCATCTTTCAGTGTGGGTAGACTTTCTTTCGAGTGTCTAAACCAGGGGTGGGCAATTAATTTTCCCAAGGGGCCGCATGAGAAATTGGGATGGTTTTAGAGGGCCGGACTAATATAGTTAACTCAGTGTTACCCAATACCGTATATATAGTATATATACTGGCGGGCGGGCCGGATCTGGCCCGCGGGCCGGCCTTTGCCCAGGTCTGGTCTAAACCTTAAATGTTTCTCTGATGATGTACGTCAAGAAAACAGTATTTATAAAATACCTGATGGGTTTCAGGAATATTGCTTGCGGTTCATTGTCAAGGAGGGGAAACTACAATCAGATTGTGATGAGTCGGGAGTTTGAGACATTAGATCAGCCACTGATGGTGGAGATTATTCGTCGCAAACAGATGCCGTCTGTTCGGATGGCAGACCCTCAGCCTGACCCTGTGTGCAGTGAGTTTGTCTTTTGTCACTTCTAGCAGCATAACTTTCGCTTTTCTGTTTGAACTCTCTGATGAAATAAATTTGGACCGATTTTTTGTGGACTTATGCTGAATTCTTAAATGTGGATTATAAGCATAAAGGCTTCAGTTCAAACTCAGTGTCAAGCATTTCCTTTCTTGCTCCTTTGTTAAACAGTAAAATAAATATTTAAATCTTTAATATCATTTACCACACCTGTTTGCTTATGTTTTCTCTGAGAGTGGGATGGACAATAATACCAAATTCATGTTTATCTATCAGTTTGTTATATTAATCTGCTAACTTAAAAACAAATTAATAATGTCTCTTGAAGTAAGTAGAGATATAAATTTTACAAGACAGTTTTGGTAAATTTTAAACTGATCTTTATATCTTAATGTCTTAACTCCTAATTCGGAGTTATTAAATGTCTTATAAAATATTAGTAGTGAGTGACATTGAAAATAATGATAAGTTCAGCTATACATGTAAACATATATGTGCATGCACATAACTATAATTTGTCAAAACTTTCATTACTTTTTACATAAAAATATTTGTGTGTGCTACATATTAAATCGGTTTGCGACAGCAGCAACGTTAGAAAGAGATCTTGAAAACTTCTTGCGAAGCTCAGGAGCTGAATTCTGTGACATCACCCTAGTTTTGGATGAATGTCAGATTCCAGCACATGCAGCCATTTTGGCAGCCAGGAGTTCCTACTTTGAAGCCATGTTCCGCTCTTTTCGTCCTGAGAACAACATGGTCAACGTAAGAACTTTCTTGGGTGTTTGTAATTGTCAGAACATTTAACTTGTAAAATAGGTTGACTGTGGCCCTATACCTCCCACTTGTATGGGCCTTATGCTCTGTAACCAAAATTGTAACGAAAAACAAGTAGTTTCATTGAGAAATGAGTAATTGTTGCAAATGAATGCTTGGTACAAATTATTCTTGAAACAGAGCACCATCAATACTGTGGATCATGCCAGTATTTAGTGGTCGTTGCGTTTAATTAAAATCAAAGTAGACCAGTGTTTAGTTATGATAGTCTTGTGTTTGTGTAGTAGATTACAACAGGAATCAGCATTTAGCTGTGATGGTCTTGTTTTTATGTAGATCACAATTGGCGAGATGATTCCCTCACCCCAAGCGTTTGATAGTCTCCTGCGGTATATTTATTATGGAGAGGTCACGATGCCTCCCGAAGACTCACTTTACCTGTTCCCAGCACCATATTTTTATGGATTCTCGAACAATAGACTGCAGGTGAGCTTTTCTTGCAAAGCATAAAAATACTTACCAGATGACATGACTATGTGGGGATTTGGAAAGCTGGATTTGGGGTAGCTAGAGGGTGATTTCCACATGTCATCTGGCACAGTATGAAGAAGAAAAATTTATATGCTTATCTTTTCCCGATTTTATTCTGTTTGAAATTATTTGTTCATTACTGACAACATGTTCCGCAAAGCATGTAAGAAAGATTTTTTTTTAAAGAGTATGATTTTGATAGAAGACGGCACAATGTGCGAAGATAAAAACACCAAAATATTAAAGCCCCAACTAAATGGAATCATTCCTGAAACAAACCCTCTACCTTTTTTTTTTTTTTTTTTGTACTTTTACAGGCATTTTGCAAGCACAACTTGGAGATGAATGTTTCCTGCCAAAATGTTATACAGGTAACCTTTAGCATTCAACAGAACATTTTTTCTATTCTGGCATGTTCTAAAAAAATCATTTAAACTGTAGAAAGATCTCTACAAATTGATGACTACAAAAATGTTGTTTACCATTAAGTGAGAGGAAAAAAGCTAAAAGGCAATTTTTTTAAACTAAAGAGAATAATGTATACATAAGTAGTAAAAGTAATTATAGGAAACAGGAATACCAAGTAGTTTTACATTACATGGTGGTGTGAGGTAAAGTGGAACATAATTTGAATACAGTGAAAGATTTAGTTTGAGATCTGCACTGCAAAATGTGAACAGATGCAACAGCCCTCCATTTACTGTTTGAAACTATTATTGAGTTAGTGCTTTAGAAAAACACACTAGTAGTCTGTCTTCTGTGATATTATTCTAGCAGTGTTCAACAATTCAAAAAGCATCAAATCAACACAATATATGAATCACCTCTAGATTTGTGACTCATTCGGGATGATGGAAGTTTGAACTATTTTGTTAATATTATATAGGAGGATTTGCACTGCTTCCGTGGCTTGTGAGCTTATTGTATTATATGGTTATCAAAGAAGCAATTTCCAAGTTACTCTACAAGCAGGAAAAACAATGATGACTCATGTCTATTTAGTCCTTCCTATGGCCAAAACTGAAAATCAGTGTAGTTTAATTTTGTGCATACAGATTCTGGAAGCAGCAGACAAGATCCAAGCCATGGACATGAAGAAGCATGCTCTGAACATCATAGTTCACCACTTCCCCAAGGTAGTGCACTTTTTCATTTGTAGCTGCAATGATAATTTTTGTGGTCATGCATGGAGAGGAGGACTAGGTCGCAATTCTATTTGTGTAGACATTCCAGCTGTGCATAACTTTGTTTTTAGATACCTACTACCCCAAAGGCAAAGATTTGGAAATTGATGTAAACAAATTGGCAGAATTTTTATTGACAAATAGTTAAAAAATCACATATAAAACCCTAGTGAATTTCTAGCTTCTTGTAAGTCTCAAGACTACAATAATGCTAAGATCTTGATCATTATTTTACCATGACTTTGGTAGACACATTGTGATGCTTTTTTGTTTCCTCTGCAGGTTGCACGTCTCCCTCAGATTAGGCGACTGACTCGAGAGCTCTTGCTTGACGTTCTAGATGCTCTGGCTGATGACATGAGTGAGTCTCGACTGTGTCAAGACATGTCCAGTGCTAGCCTCAGTGACCACAATACAAGCATTTTCTGAGATGATGTTTCATTGAGCATACTACGCTTGACATCTTGTGCCAACAAAAAGAACGAAACAGTTTTCATGAGCTTGGTACAAAATGTTGAATGAAACTTTCTTGACATCCTGTGCTAACCAAAAAAAAAAATTTCCAATCGTGGTGCACAATATAAAGTGGTTTCCCTTCCTTGTATGGGAACAGATAACCCTGTAATGTCTGGACATCATGATTACTCAGAGACCAAAGATATTTTCAAAATGGACAAATGTTTTGGAGGTGGTACATTTTGAGAGCACAAACATTTGTGAATTTGTGCATGATCTGACTTTGTGGGTGAGAATCTGTGAATGAACAAGGTTTGCTTGAAATCTCAGAAAAAGTCATCAAGTAGTTATTTACTTCCTTTAGAGAATATACTCCAGGAGCCTCTAACACTTCTCAACTGTTTAATCTAGTTCCCTGCAGGTAAGCAGGCAAAGAAACACTCATATCTGGTAGGCACTCGAAGGGGATTTTATTTCTAAAATTATTGCTTTGCTGATTACAGATGTTCATCTTGACAGGTCTTTTTTTTTAAAAAAGTTCCTAATGTTAGACATCCATCTTTTATTTATTTGTTTTTGTCAGCAGGGTGGTATAGGTGTGAATTGTTGGAAGATGGTAACATTTGACATTTTATGACGAAAAACAATTATTTAAATTCAAAATATAGAAACAAGGACATTGTTGACAGTCACTTCTATGCCACTAGGCTACCCTGATACAGTTGGATGGTTTTTGTTCAACGTACTGTTGTGATCTGTGATAAGAACATATTATTGCTTGTACAGCACAGTTTAAATAAATAAATTGAAAATGATGAGTGGCTTATTCATTTGCAGAACTAACATACAAACACAGAAATGGATAATATGCAGAGATATTTTAATGTTTAGTGTGAAGTAGGAAGCTGGGGTTTCTGAGAATAGGATCTATTTGTAATAATGGTAGGATAGGACAGCACTGATTTTCATGTTAGCGCAGTGTATTATACTCACATTTACATTTACAGGAGAAATGCACTTTACACATTTGATTATCAATAATGTATCATTTATTTACAGGAGTAAGTCTTTTGAAGGTTAAATATAATGAAATAACAATATTCAGATATTCATCAGTCTTTGTGAACAGAAAACATCTTTTGCAGTAGGATTTCCAGTAACAAAATTCTCTGCTGATATTGCGCTTACCACAAAGGTTTGGTAAAATTAAATTGCTGATAAACTAAACAACTGCAATATTTATAAATGTCTGTTTCTGGTGAGCTGAACAGACGCAATGCTCATCTAGTTTTCAGCTGCTGATCACACATAAAATTTCCGGCAATTGGTAAACTGAGCACAATGTATGCACAACTCGAGTTGGATCCTTGATACCAAACAGATTAGGCTCGTTTGTACACATGCGTAAAGATTTACCACTGACGGAGTAAAAAGTGTTTACATCAATGAGTTTGCAATGTTTTCAGACCAGACAACCTTTCAGCAGTCGGTGAAACAGACATCTCCCAGTAGGCACTGTGGTAGGAAGAAAAGTGCCATTAGTATTGTTTATCACACACCTGCATGTGACCTCAATTGCTCCAGCTTCATTGTGAGCTGCTTGCGCTTTTCCACTCGAGGAAGTTTGCTGATATCTTTTTTTTTTTCCAGCCAATCATGGAGAAGCAATTTTTGATTTATGTTGTCGCATCCCTTAACATCCGCAGTTCGTGTTCAAGGTCTTTTATGACACGGAAAATGTCTTCTACTTCCTGTCCTCCAATCTGATGTAACGCCCAACAGGCTGCTTCCCGAACGTTCGATATGGCATCATTGCGCCTGTAAAGTGGATGGAAACCAACATTAAATGCAAACATTTTTCGCAGCACATGTCTACGACGCTTTTGTATATTGTGTTGTCGAAGACCTTATTCTCTTCGACTCCAACCCCACTACCACCACCACTCCAAATTCACAAGAGAACACACAAAGCTCCTCCACATACACACACTAAAGATGTATAAACATGATATCACGCACCACATGTACATCAACTTCTTCAAGGCCAGCCTCGATTTCAGGCGACCCAGCGCGAGGCAGCCCACCTCGCGGATTAGTCTGTCCTCATCACTGAGCATTCGCACAATGTGGCTCATCGTGAGCAAGTCATCGGCCTTGACCCGAGCCAGAGAAATGGCAGCGGCGGCTCTTGTGCTGTACTCGGGATCGGAAAGCAGATCTCTTAAGCCGTCAACCACTCCTGGGCTGCAGAATTTATCTGGAAAGACAGACGAAAGAAGTGACAGGCGGCATCCAAAAACTTAACCTGGCCACGTTGTTGACCAATCTTGTTTGTTAACCTACTTATGTTGCTCGGCTACCGATTTTATTCGCTTACCCAAGGTGATCACTTTCCTACTCAACTATTTGCTTTACTTACCCACTTGTTCACCTACCAGCATATCCAGCTACCCACTTTGTTTAGCTACTCAAGATGTTCACCTAACCAGGTGGTTCACCTTGTGTCAGTTTGTCAAGCTGACTCGTTTCGCGGTCGAGGTTACCTACCCACGTTGCGCATGGCTGCCACCCTGACAGTGGACTCCACGCAGAAAACTTCCTTCAGGGCAAACTTCTCTCGGACCTTCTCCTCCATCCGACTCCACAGGGCCACAACCTCTCCATCCACGCAGCAAAAACCTGACACAGAAAATGATGACGAAGTAGACACTACGTAGTACACCTACTGCGTACTCGTCAAATCTAAGTAACAAATGATGTCATAAAGAAACTGAGCATCCGGGTTAAAGGTAACGGGGTGGAGTTAAGGACAAGAGACGACAGGAGGGGTAGAGAAGCGAGGAGCTTGGGAGGAGGAGGAATAGAGATGGCAAAGGAAAAGAAAGAGATGTACAGACGGAAGAACAAAAGAGAAGACGCGACATATAAATTGATAAAGAAGTTAGTTTAAGGGATGCTTGTCAAATTCATAACCGTTCAAAATGCTCAAGTGCAAGGCGGTCGAGAACCAAAAACAAAAAAAAAAAAAAAGTTGAAGGGTGGGGTGGTTGTGTCGTCTTACGTGTGAGGTGGTCTTTGTGCACGTGCTCTTCTCATCGACCCGCAGTTGTCGCCTGACGAGTTCTAGCAGCTTCTGTCGTCTTTCCTCATCAGGGAACAGCCTTGTGATCGGAACCTGGAACTCGGCCAGGAATTCCTCCTTGAACCTGGTTTTGCGCCACAAACATGTGTACACAAATGTTGAGAACGGTGATAAACATGACGGTCCTGTGGCTGTTCTGACTTTTTGATGACGATGACCAGGGTGATGATGATGAAGAACTAATTACTGACCAGCTCGCACTTTCACAATCTAGCCTGAACTGTACTCACCGCGTCCAGTCCACGGGGTCTGTGGCGCCAAATCGAGTTGTCCAAAACTCCTCCGGCTTTCATCTGTCTGCACTGGTCATCCTCCACAACAATGTTTTGCTGTCGAAAACGAATGCTCGAGTGCTTCTTAAGCTGATGCTTTTCACCCTCCGAACTCTGAGAAAAGTCAACAGGATAACTATTTTCTCCTGTGTCCCACACGTTTGCCACTTAAGTTTCAACTTCCAAGTTGCTCTAATTACAAACCAAGTCCTCATCAAGCATTCATTATGGCTTACCTGTTCTAAACGTCCTGCGCCGCTTGCTGACTGGAGTTCTCGTCGACTGGACCGTTGTCGCCTCCTAGCGGAAGTACTTGCAGGGAGTCTAACAACGCCTTGATGTCGTCTGTGATCATGCTGATGTCATTATCTGCCACCCCGCCTTCCGACAACGACCTCCACTTGTAGCTGGCCAACAGCAACTTTCTGCACATGCCCAGTTAAAAAATTAGGGGACGCTGTGACGGATTACCGAACAGAATAATGATGGCCCAAGATTCTACGAGAAGCTGGAATGAATCGGACCATTAGTAAACGCTGTTTTTATCATCTCTTGAAAGAATAAACATAGTCAACAGGTCGTTTGTTAATATCACACTATACGCCAATAGCAGTTTCGCTCGTCTTGTTATGACACACGCTTCGGGTCAATACAAGTATATAAAATAAAGATGCAGGCTCTTCGTGACCGTAAAAAAACAGGCCCCAAGGTGTACTCACAGGTCGGGGTCCACCAGGGCCAAAAGGCTTTCCCGGGGCTTGAGGATGAGCGGGAAGATTGCGGAATCAGACAGGTAGGCCAACGCCACCTGGTGACGACAGGTCTTCGAGCGCAAGAACTCTTCGTTCAGTAAGCATACGAACACCTGATGAGAGAGAAATCTGCGTACTTCCTTTTACCGTAAGCTTAACATGTGTGCGTGCATAGTTTGTGTGTGTGTGTGGATGCCAGCGTGAGTTTTGAGGTTGACGTGAGCCACTTCCCTCTCACCTTAGCATCAATAGTAGCCTCTCCGGTTTCCCTATCAAGATGTGTGCCAGGGCTTAAGCTGGACTCGACGCCCTCACAGACAGGCCGGCAGCCTCTAGATTATCTGTTGTAGACCAACATCAAACGACAGTGTTTTAAGGAATGAAAGCGAAAAGACTGAGTCAGAGTAAACGATAACGATAGCGAGGTATCAACAATAATTAAATCATACCCGAGTTCTTTTCTCCCCTGCCCCAACCACCTCCTGCCCACTCCTCGGCATGCAGACTAACGCCAGGCGTTGTTTGTTTGTTCTGTCATTCATGTCCAATCTCACAACCTAATATTTACTATTACTACGGCAGTATCTTGACGCCGAGGGATTAAGTTCGATTGATTACCAAGGTTTTCCCACACCTTCCTTGTTAATCCCAACACTGACCTTTGACCTTGCCCACGACGTTGATGTTGCCCGACAAAAGCTGATTATCACGTCACATGACTGATAACTGCGTGGGGCTTCAGCACCCTCTGGGTGTGACTCGCACTGACCATCGAGGCTGCTGCTGGCGACTTTGGAGAAGACACGGAGTTGGGGCCTTTCGGAGCGGAGACGGTCACTCCTGATGAGTCCAACGAAGACTTGTTTTGGGACAAGCGACTCTCCGCCATTTTCCGCAAACTTGGTGCTGGCTACTTTGTTAAAACAACAAACAAACAAACACGCACACACACGCACAGGTATCTTTTATTTAATATTGCCATCAATCAGTCTCAGTTTTTTCTGCTTGCTAAAAAATGCACTTTGAATGCCTCGAATTAAGAAAGCAGAAATGTTTACTTCGCCTTGTTAATAAAAAGATTAACATGCTTCTGACAAACTTATTTACATCTCATTAACGGAACAAGGTGAAATAAAACGGAATAATTTACATCTTATTAACCAGCCGAGCGCCTTCCACTCCTCATCAAACAATTAACTGACAACAACATGACCACGCAAACATCGCAGTCCTGAAGAGGAAATTGTTATTTACATACCAGTTCTCGTCAACTTGACATCAACAAGTTGTTCACATATCTAAAAAGCCGTTGACTCACCCCTACCTACCAACCCCCCAACATACACACAACCTTCAATTAGCACCTGGTGCCACCTACTTTTCTTTCCACCCTTATGTCTCGCTTTGCCGGCGTCTGCGCCGTGGTTGTGTCTGCTGTGCATGGCCTCCTTGTGACGAGGGCGGGGTTCTACGTCCATCAGCCCCTCAAAGGCATGGTTGTCGTATTCGAACCGTCCGTCGTACTGGTCCATGAGGATGACGGGGTATCTCGGCTGATATAGCAAGTCCCCTCTCGCTGCTGGATATCCTGTGAAGGGTAAGTTGTATACCGGGTACCCACCAGGACGAGCAGGAACGTAGCTACCTGGGAGGTGGGTGGGAACAAAAAACAAAATAAATTAAATTAGTTGCATGGAGGTCTGCACTAGGTGTCATTATCAATCCGATGGTCGGCAGACTTTGAAATTTTTTGTGACTTAAGCCTTTTGAGAGAGAACATCCGCTTTCTTCTGCGAGTGAAGAAATGTCATTCAGAATTTTTTTTCTCTCTCTCTCTCACAGACACACAGACACAAACATTCGAAGACACACTGCGCTGTGGTAATAAAAGCAAGTCACTGCAGACTGTAAGCCTGAAAGCTCTCTCACCATCTCTATCAAACACAGATACACAAATAACTATTTCCATTATATTTAACAAACTTTTAAAGATCTACCCAATAAAATACATTATATACAATTATGTGTGATAAAAATAATGTGCAAAATCATATTCTATAACTATTTGCGTCTGAAGAAAGTTGGTAACAGATCTTCACAGGGGATATACCGACAGTTTTACTTCCTGCTTAAAACGATAAACATGTAATCTGAAGACTTTAATGGAAGGTTAGGCGTAAATACTAAGTTACAAGAAAAGTCAACAAGAAGCTGAGCAAAACGACGACGTAAATAAAAGCCATTCGTGAGTCACAAAGCTGTAAATAGCACAACTTCCTGATTCCCCAAGTACTGGATCATGTAAGTAAAGAAACTGTTTCGTTTAATCGCCTCCCACTTTCCCACAATGTGTAAGATATGGTAAGGAGGATCCTACCCCTGCTATCAGCAACGAACTTCCACCCTACCCTCTTTCATCTATGTACTTCTGGACACGACAGATGTTATGTAGAATACAAACTAGGGGTGCTTAATAAAAGTGTTACTAATATGTTTTATTTTGCTACACGTAAATTGAAGGAAAAAGGAAAAAAAATGCCCCGCGAAGTTGTTTTACCTTGACTTTGACATACTTTAAAATCAAAGAATTTGTGAGTTCTTGGGCTGGCAACAGCTGCTTTGTTTCTCAGCAATGTTAACATTTTCTCCAAATTGAATATTTTTACCTTTCTTATTTTATTTACATGTTCGATGACTCTTCGCAAATATTTTCATTTATGCAACATTTAAATCCCAGTCAATATATAACAAATGCCACCAGCGAAAAGAATAGTGCTGAGAGAACCGCCCTTAATGAAGATGTGCATGCGTGTACCTGTCTGTTGTAACAGGCAGGTGTCAGGACAGGTGCGTGACGACATTTAAAAAATGCAAAAAATTGCACGTGCCTTATTTTTGAAATTATACATATAAATAAATGAATAAATGAAACTATCATGATCTATTTATCAGGATTTGTCCACAAACAAGTAAGCAACTTTTGGAGCTGCAAAATTTGGATACTTGTAGCGGTAACAAAGATGGTGTTGCATAAGTAAACAAATAGGTTTTTTTGGAAATTTGTGTCTATAAAGGAAACGATCTGACAATCGTGAAACTCATCCGGTGTGTCTTAAGTTTATGTAGATGCTTGACGAGATAGGGGCGGGGTGGATTACCTAACAGGTCCTTCCCTCCCCGAACCTGAAAGTGCAGAGGAGGATGGAGGCAAGCTGGACCTCTACCAGGATATGTTACTAACAAACCAAGCAGACATTTTCTCCATAAAATGTCAAAATCCGAGGTCTGTAAACTCGAGTTTCGGTCAGCTTCCACTATCCATTCTTTTATGTTCTTTCGTCTCATTCTTTCTCTCTCTTGCTCTCTCCACCATATATAAATACACACACAATCAATGCAGACACTGATAATTTAGTTATAACATCTACACACGAAATAGTAACAGGTGTACATCAAAATATAATCGTTTTTAAAAATTGGAAAAGTGGAGGACGGAATAGAATATAAAAGAAGAACGGAAACATCCATGCTGAGATCACTGAACTAACTCAAGTTTGTTCAGAACTTCTTTAGTCTTACCTCTCATAGTGTATCTTCCGTCGCCAGACTGTTCTCCCATTCCGGACTCGACGACTTTACCCGACCCTTCACCTCCGACACAACAGTTCTTGTTACCCATCGTGTTTGGGTTTTTGTTTGTTTGTTTGGTTTTTTTTTTTTTCCTTCCTACTCCTCAGACATCCAGACGAACACGAGGAAGGAGCAAAATGATATCCAGTAAAACAACCCAAGCCAGTTTCGTGTCCTTACCACAAGTTTCCACAGCACACGACACGAGAGGTGGCAGGATGAGCCAGTGTGTCGGGGATCCAGTGTATAATCAGCGGCGTAGAGACGCGCCATGCAGCAGACGGCGAGCAGTGGGCGGCCATGGGGCCGGTCATGACCTCTCGGTGCACGCGCGCCATTTTCGAAAGCTTGCGCACACCTTTGTTCTACCCTTCGCGCTGCTTCACTTAGTCCCTCCTGGAAAGAATTCATTTGTAGTTGGAATTTCACAGAGTTGTGTTCTGCCAGCGGTAAGACTACACCACACATCTGCTTCTGTTGATAACCTCGGCGATGTACGAACAGACGAAGTTGCAGCAGTTGTAAATCCGCGCGCAGGCATAAAAGGTCAAGGTCGTGACCTGCAGCGGCCAACACAGCTGCGCCGCCAACGTCACTGCACACGTTGGGGGGGGGGAGCTTGAGGTGGGGTGGGTGGCTGGGTGGAGATGGGTACGGAGGGGAAGAGGTGTTACACGGCGAGAGGCTATAAAAACGTCTCTGCAATTAGGAACTGGAGCTAACCTAGCATATATATAGCTATGTATATACTGAAGCGAAGTAAACCATAGGAAGTGTATATGTGGGTATTCTCACTCGATCATCCGTAACCAAATATGATCGAGGTACGGTAAATCAATAATTGATATTAATTATGTTATTAATAAATAAAGTAAATCTAAATCCTATAAAATATGACAAACTGTAAACTATTTTACAAAGAAAGTAACTACAATAAACTGAAAGTCCTATCACAATAGAAGTTACATATAGTACTTAAGCCTAAATAAATGTCTAGAATAGGGCAACCTATGGGATTTAGCAGCCAGTACAGTACACCACAGGACACAGAGCAAGAAACAACAACAGGAAGAGGAATCCAACAATAATGATGATGATGGCGTACGTTCGTTTACCAAATTTCTTGTGTAAAATGAAGTTGTTTGAATTCGCTTACAATGAAACTTTACAACCAGCCTTTTCTTTGAACGCACCCGCCCTCGAAGCTCTCTAAATCAGACATGTCAACCGTGTTATTTGTTATCTTTATACTTTGTGTTAGAATGTTACTGACTGCCGATTTCTAACGCTACGCTGTACTTGACAAATTTAATTTCAATTAAATTAACCTAGGCTTAATAAAAAATATGTGAACAATTGTACTTCACATTTTTGCAGATGGACCTTAGTTTGCCCTCCCCTGCAGTAGTGTGATAGTGACTTCCTCTCCCCCTCAAAATGCAAAATCAACTAACCAACCAAAGAAGGAAGGGAGCTCGATATCTTTACCTTTTCGATCTTTTCACCTTTAACCTCTGACTTCGGACACTAGTCAATTACACGTGCACTAGCTGTGTGTGAGGTGTGACAAATCAGCACCATGAGCATGCTGCTCACAACTGTTTTGAAGGATGTCCGAGACCCGATCGTCATGTGTTGTAGCTGCGTGTCATACCGCTTTTTTTTTTGAAAACAAAAATCTATGAAACTAATGGGCTTACTATCGCAGGGTTTTCTAAGATATATATATATAGATATGTTTGTGAAACACTATTCTATTCTACTTGAAAGGAAGCAATTTAAACAAAAATATAAACACACGTACATACACGTGCACGACAGTGTGTCACAGATCGAGCATACGTTAGTCAGATCGAGGGACGGATGGACAGAAGGACAGCAAAATGTCCAATATATTTAGACGAAAATAAAACCTGTTAGATGTTTTAAATCCCAAGAGCAGATAAGTGGCTAGCGCTTATGTAAATCACCCATTCGCTAACCCTGCCATGGTAACAATCAGTACAGACCGACCCTGCGTCAATATTAATCTCACTATCGCCCGACAAGCCTCGTTAAATAACCCCCACTACATATACCCCCACCTCCCGCAACAGACCTATGCACCCGTCACTCTGGTTCACGTTCATAGGCACTATTGTTTTGATATGTGGATTGGGAATTTACTGGGCATCCTGTTTTAATGAAAAAAAATTCATTATCTAAAGTACATGTACTCAAAGGCAGAAGTACCTTTGTTAAGCAGGTGACTTATTTCCCACAATGTACCCGATAAAAATATCTTAAAACCATATACTAGTCGAGCTAAAGGATGCATGACTTAGCTCTAAATGCTAATTGGCTGTCTCGCTGTCCGAATGAGGTTGGAAAGTGAATCTACCACGCCTCCGCTCGAGATCGAAGGGGTAAGGGTGGGGAGGGAAGTATAATCTTTTTGAGGTTGTACACGTGACAGCGTTTTAATATCAATATAGTGGTGTTTAACCGAATCGAATATTGATGACCCAAAAGGGACGCTGACTTCATTAACATGGCTCTTTCCAACCATTTTTTTTTTCGATGTATAAAGATGCATCTTTTCCTGGAGATATATTAAACCGTGTTAGCCAATAGTGCAAATCTGTCTGCATGACTGTAGGTTCATGATAATTAGGGAATGATGAGAAAATTGTAACGTTTTACGACATGAGAGCTCACACCCTAAAAATATCTTACAAGAACTCGTGCAAAACTTACATTCACAATGTGTACATCCACGTCTTTGATTCTCTTTTTGCTCATTTTTCTCTCTCTCACACACGTACAGACAGAAATATTTAAAGGGAAACAACTCCTTTTAAACAATACTATCGATAATGTACCTTGAACCAATTCCTTTTGTACCATATTCATGTTTGTTGTTAACTTACAATATTCCAACTGTAAATGGAAACATAATATACTAGAATAAAAAAAAAACATAATTAATAAGCCGAAACTTTGCTTAACGCGCTGCAATTGCCCTCCTCCAAAGCTTCTTGTGAAACGACGAATGCCACCATGAAAACTGTTAGGCTATTGTAGTAGTTTGAGTAACAGTTTTTATTTAACATTTTTAAGAAACATATTTAAAACCTCTGTAAAACAACAACGAACGCAATGCAAGTGTTGTAGCACGGCGCGTACTTGAGTCTCGCTCTGAGTCCGTGCTCTGAGCTATCGCGCACACCGCTCGCTCACGTCGCGCGACTGTCGCCGAGGGAACGAGGCCTATGCCATCATGGAGGCTCCTGACGTCTGCTAGGGCACTTTCACTCAGACGATTGTACTAGCAGCTTCAAAGAGTGTGTGTAGCTGAATGAGGACGGTCAATAATTGAGCCAGGCTTTCCAAACAAACTTCTGTGAGTTTATTTTGCCTTTTGTAATACTTTAAACCAAAGTCACGAAAGTTAGGAAAGTTCACCAAAGTTACGAGCACTTTTACAATCTGCTTCCAAGGCAAGGCATACGATACAATTAAATTAACGCGTAATTTATAGTGGCTACTAATCTCCAGTATGGTGAGCTATGTGGTAAAAAGTTCCACTAGTTCAGTTCTTTTAGTTGTTGTTAACTTAGTAATGCAATCAACATGTAAATAATTATATAGTGTATCGACGTACAACAATATATAATTAAGGAAGTTCTACTTAATGAATTAAAGCGTGGGAATTTTTCAAAATTGATTTCAAAGACAGTAGTTTCATAGTTTATTTCTGAACTTGTACAAAATACATATTTCACAAAATTAAAAAACTGAAAATCGCCACACCATTCCCCCCACCCCACCAAAAAAAACAAACAAAAAACCAACCGAATAAAATTCAGATCTCTCTCAAATAGCATGTTCTCGTGTTATTATCTAGCTCTGGCCTTTTTCTGATGAAAATAAATGTCAAGTTACAGAGCAGTCTTCTTGTTATATCATTAAGCAGCTATTTAATTCAGTAAAACACTTATTTTAAATATCTGGATGAAATGTAAGAACACTTCATTTAATGGTTTCGCCACATTTTTCTGTTTTTTTGTTTTTTTTTACTTTATATCAAAATTGAGTACTTTCACCAACCTATTGCTGAGTTTTTAACATTACAGGAATGCCAAAAAACAAGAACAACATGCTCACAATTATAAAGAGTTCTACCCATGATAGCATTTGTGGGCAAAAGGCTGACGAATAAAAATTAAAGACTGTTAAAAACATATTGCAAAAACATTTTTCTGGAAGTAGCATTATCTTATCACCAATGAGCATTCTTGTAATGGCAGGTAAGAATGATATTTCCTCCGTGGTGAAAGTACATGGCGATTGCTGTACTAGGAAGAGAGGTACGAGATAGCCCTGTGACCTATGGTTGTTGGGAAGTGAGACATACGTGTTAGAGGCCTCCTGTTGAAGTTTTTGTGAGGTCCCAGACCATCTCCTCCCCTTTGGTGCTTTACTTTCAAAGAATCTGGTACCCATTTGACAACTGGGTCAGCTAGGGTAGTGATTTGGGTTAACTACGGGACACATGTCACATAGATATTGATCTGGGTTAACTAAGGGACACATGTCAGGCTGGTGTGTGCATCTTTCCAATGTCATTGCTTTAATCACTAGAATATCTGCTTTGTCACTGTACTAACTGCTTATTGCTATTTCAGTCAAAAAATATATATATAACAACATTTTAATTCACAGGAGATGTAATGACTTGAAGAGTTCTGAATAAAAAGCAAGTATCAAAAAGCAATCTTTGACTACAGCAAATCGATTCACCCAGTCTATGAGGCATGCTGTTATTGTAACTAATGACCATTGTAAATACACGTTAAAAATAAACTGTATTCACTATAGAAATGCAATGTTGTCCATTTGTGAAGGTCCTGCTAATAGCAATGACCAGCCTTTGCCCAGGTACAGTCTTCCAGTCATCTGGACTTAACCACCACTCCACCCCTTGCCCACCAAGTGCCACACCTGCTGACATAGACAAACAACTTAGTCGGTAAGCTAAAAGTGATTTCATTCTTTCATAATCTGTTTGTAACACTTAGGTAATGACAATGACCAACTTTAAGTCTTTAATAGTGCCCAGTGGGCAATTTAAACATGGGAAGGTGCTCAATTACTATACATGAATAGTTACACAATAAGTAGATAATTTCTGTATTTTATTATTTTAGGCAGCTTTGTCTTTTTGTCCCATCATGGTTTATTTTAATAGTATCATTATAGACATGATTAGTAGACAGTATGTTTTGATATAGGCAGTGTATTTTTTAAAAATTTAGATAGCAAGAAAAGAAAAAGCATGAGTAGGAAAACATTAGAAATAATATGTTAAACACAAATCAAATTCATTTTCACACAAGAACCAGTTATTATTAATTTATATGTTTACATAAAATCTTTTCATTTCTTATTGAAAAAGTTATATACAGTATAAAATTTATCTAACATGTATAACACAAACTAATAAAATAATTACCATGAAATAATTGATGAAATTGGATGATTTGTATTATGCAGCATTTTTTCTAGAAGACCAATCTTGGAAAAATTTTACAGTTTTTTTATGTGTGCTTTTTATGCTTATAAAAACCAATAATGGGATTAGAGGCTAGCTTTACAGGCTGTGGCTTGTTTCTAGCTTTCCTTTTCAGTGGTCTTGTTTCTAGCTTTCCTTTTCTGTGGTCTTGTTGTTATCAGCTTTATATTGACAGATCCAATAGAATTTTGTTTGAAATTGGCAACATGCCTGCATTTAAAGGATAATGCATGCATTTAATGATAATTTAATATTATCAGAGTTCTTTCATCTAGGAACCATTTACTTTTGCTTATCAGCTATAAAAAAAACGCCTCAGAAAAAAAGGACAGCAGAGCAAAAATAAAGTAAATGATATGAGAATGATTTAAAATAAACTAATTACTTTTAAAGTCAGTACTGGAAAGTTCAAGTAGTAGCAAAGTGTAAATAAGGTAACTAAAGATAGATATGGGAACTCATGGGAGCCCATGATCCAAACACTCTCCTTGCTCTTTGTGTGTGTGTGTAACTCTCTTTTACCCAACCCCACCCACCTCATCCACCCCAGTACAGACAATTTCTCTTGTCACCTACCTTAACTTACCATTTCACTCGACTCTCACTCCAGCCTACCCCTGTCCCACACAGTGGGCTGTAATCATGCATACAATGAGGGCAGAACACTGCCTGCAATGAGCAAGGAGCTGGCAATATCAGAAGCTTATTTTGAATGATTTGACTGCTGTGGCAGCTCTTTTTCATGACACCATTTTGCTCTGCTGCTATAACCAGTCGGTCTCGAGCAGTTAAATGTAAAACTGTGTCACTGTAAAACCTTTCAATGAGTATTTGGAGCATTTGCCCACATTCAAGATTTTATTATACATTGCCTCCGCATAATTAAGCGAAAACTTGAAATCCTTCTTGGTTCGCTGTCAGCCTGCTGGCTAAGGAATCAGTTTACAGAAGATTGCAGCCATACAGCTGCATTAAAAATAGCGTCCCTATTCCCTCTTTAAGTTTTGTTCATTTCAATTCGACCTTTGGAAAGGTAAGTATTTTCAGTGTATGGGCTTTACACGTCAGGCACTCGAACTGAACTGGGTGTAGTTTCGTCTTTCAGAAGGGTGAAAACCATATCTGTTGTCGACGGCAAAGCTGGAAAAGGACTAATGTTTACCACAATGGTAAACGTCACCAGACAATTGTATCCATCTCAAGACCCATGAAAAAAATTTTTCCCAGTGCAATTCTAGTCAGACTGGCCTAGATCACTTCAAGCGTTTTATCGCCGTCACATAGCCCTTGTTCACTGTCAAGATAGACGTTGATATGTATATGTAGGAATTAGAACGTGTGACCCTGTGTGCAGGATCGCTGTCTTTTACTTGAATTACCATAATAATTAAAAAAAAAAAAAAAACGAACGAAACGACGATCTCTTTAGATGTCGTCTGTATAGATGACACTGAAGATATATGCGATTTTCACAGTAGTGCCAAACCCTAAGGACTGTTTACAGAGACGTTTTGACGTAGGCCATAGAGAGCCTCACATTTACGGATCGCTGAATGTTGGATCAGAAGCAAACGTTGCATATCGATTTTTAGATATTTACTTATGGGAATTTATTTATAGGATTACTTAACTTCCTCCCTCTCCTTTGCACACACTCACACTCAAACGCGTGACAGTGTATCACAGAGCTACAATCGTAATTATTTTTGAGATTCCAAGCACTAAATGTGCTGTTCGAGGCTGCCCTGCATGCAAAAGTCGACACAAAGGTTTGTCAATTTTCCGCATACGAGGACCAGACAATCAAGACTGGAAAAAAAGCTCTTGTGAGAGCTGTAAACCGGTGGGATTCTAGCTTCTATAAAGGACCACAGGCAGACATCTCTCTCGCGGTGGTGACGATGGCGACAGGAATTAGAGTAGGTTTGTGATGAATTCCATTAATGTTAATACATTAAATCCTTTCCCTTCAGAAACTCTTGCTTATAAAATATTTTGCACGATATCGAAGCGCCTATAATCTTCACGAGATGACGAGCGGGAAAGCAAACAGACGACACATATAAACATAAGCAGCTTCACACTACTTTTCCTCGACGGGTGAATAGCGACTACATCATTGATAGGAATTCCCAGTTGAACAGTCCCTTTGTCTCTCTTCTTTCTCTCTCACGCACACACTGATCAGTCCTCGTCCATTTCTTATTTTTGTTTTAATCTACGCGTCATAAGTAACTAGTAGAATGGTAGCAAGGGTGACGCTGTGGATTTGGATTATATTGGGTACGCATTTTGTGTTGTCAATGTGTCAGTTGTGAAGTGGCAGGGTGAGGCTGGAGCGTTTAGAAGAATGTGATGCGTTTCATTGCTCTGAAGGAGAAAGGCGCGCTCCTCCGAGAGCCGCGTGATCTTGACAGAGCGAGGAGCCCACTCACAGGAAGTGACGTAAAGAGTAGTAACGTAACGTCATGCTGAGGGTCTATGACGACATCTTCACTCGCTGGTCATCCTGACGTACATCAAAGCCTCTTCCGCTTCCTCAAGTGTCATTCATTGCTTGATCGGGTATATGGTGCACCCCGAAATGCCTAGGATTTTCGTTTCTTGTGTGTGTATGTGTGAAGCACTATCTAAAAGCACCTGAACAGGATTTCAGCACTGCACGTGCAAGTTTCTGTCCACTGCATGTCTTAGGCCTGCAGGTCAGGCATACAAGATTCTCATTAAGACAATCTATTCTCGCCGGTAAGATCGTCAGCGGGGTATCGATCACGCCAGCTGTGGCTCTTGCTGACAGAGCGACAAAATTTCTCCTGTCGCCGGCCTTCTGTCTGTGGTCGCCCGATTAAAGGCCTAGCTCTTACCAAGTATACGCCGCTTGGCACTAAAACAGCTTGTAACGCTATGGCTCCCTCCCAAAACGGTCCTCCCGGAAAATCAGGTTAATGAAATTGTCAGTTTTTCCCTGATCGTTTTTCTGGAAGAGTATAGCAGGTTATTGCGTTTTGTTATTTCCTCCTCGTCATTCGTTTACACACGTGACAAAGATTTGCCATTGTCATCCACTCTCACTCTTAGTCGCTTACTTTATTGTCTCTCACCTTTGATTCCTTCTTTCTCTCTCACTCTCTTTCTCACTCTTTGGTGCAGTGGCTAAAGTGTTTGTCACTTCTACTATCGGAATCGGGTGTATTGGGTTCCAGTCTCGGCTCCATCTTATCGTTCTGTGGATGTAGCACCTGCGTACTGTCTGCCATTTCTCTTACTTTCTCTCCGCTTCACTGTCTTCTTTATTTTCACAAGTCGCTGAAATGGTAGGTGGAACCAGGAACAACTGCGTTATTTTGAGGAGGAGAGCTGACAGCCTGTTGTGTCTAAGCCCCCTACTAGACAGATGGGTGGCGATTGGAACAGCGAGTTACACTGCATATTGATCATCATTCACTTCTGGCGTCAGTGGACTGGGCAGAGAGAATCATGAATCATGAAACGAGTCCGGTCATTGTGAAATAATCGCTTCTACCTAGTTACCGGAAGTTGTAGAAATAATTTTCTACCATAGAGTGAGGATCGCATCAAGTGACGCCCAGAATTTAACGTGTGCGTGCGTGCGCGCATCCAGTGTTGTGTAGGTGCGCCAGTGACAGCAGGATGCCGATTCTTCAGGTACCGTTTCCTCCCGGAGTTCGTTCTGCAACGGGGAATTGCGGATGATTGGAGAGCGCGCCCTGGACTGTTGTGATCTGCTTAATCGACGGAGCAGTTAACGGCTGCCGCAGTTTGCTTAAATTGTTGTTTACTGCTTTACAAAGACGTTGACGAAGCAACAACTGTGTTGATGGTATGGCAGCACAAATAGAGCGATGACGACAAACTGGCGCGGAAGAGAAATTGGCCGCTTGTTTGTCCCCCAAATTACTTTCAGAAGCACGTGACTGAAGTCAGTTGTCAAGACAACGGCAACAGCATCTATAATCAGCCTGGCTTGGGTAGTCTCTGGGGGTGTTAAAGGGATTGAGAACGAGCTGGATGTGAGAACCGATGGCGGGAAAGACACACGTTAGCAGGTGGGTAAAAGGCTAGACTGAGGCAAATTCTGTAAGGTTTATTCTTTATTCTCATGGGCGATTAAACCAAATAAAATACAAAAAATAATAAGACATACATTTAGATAAAAATATGAGTGCGTTTGCATCAAAGAGAACAGAATTGGTTCTGGTATGCAGGTGCACCTGTAACACTGAGATTAACTTCATGGTCTTCACATTGTCTTAAGTCTATTTCTGTATCCGGTATTTGATATATAATAAAAAAACAGACTGAACGGTAAATCTAAACTAGTGATCAAGAGAACTTCTCTGCCGTTTCCATACGGTCATGCTTTTAGTGCTCGCTGCTTGGCAATACCTTATGGAGTGGCTCTTGACTCGTGTTTACTCTTTGGTGATATGTCTTTCTGCAGGTTTTCTAAGTGTCATTACTCCATCTTGCCCATGTACCGTGTATGCGTACGTATGCCTGCGTCGTAGTATTAGTCAATCGGTCTCAATCGGCGTTCAGCAGCATCAGACTTGAACGACCGAGTGTTCAGTCAGGGAATGCTAATAAGAAGACTGCGGGTTTCAGATCCTTCTCCAATGTAGCCCCGCTTTTGTGGAACTCGCTTCCCCTCTCGACCAAGGAGTCTGATAGTATTGGATCTTTCAAGAAACATCTGAAGACTCACTTGTTTAAACTTTTTTGAAGTTTTCATTTGACCTGCAGTTTGGTGGCTGCTGGGATTACCGCGCATTGAGCGCATCTTTGTGATGCGGATACTAGCGCGCTACAAAACTACATCATCATCATCATCATCTGTTTGAATGTTGATATGCATGCCAGTATCATATAATTATTAATTTCCAGCAAAATTAAACGTTATAGGTCTTTGTGTTGTAGGAAACCATTCAATGGGAGGGATTGGCCCAGGGATAGCCCTGTAGCCCGTGTATACGATGTCGGAAACTCCAGCACTAAGTTAGTTCTTCTCAACAGACGCCTCAAGGTGAGTTAAAAAAAAAAACCAACAACCAAGAAACAAAAACAATGAACAGTTTATTTTCATGTGGTCTGAGTATGTGTGTATGCTCTCTCTAGACGACTAACAATTGTCGCGTTACGCTGTTCATTTCATCTCATTGCTCTTCACTTCCATGCAGTTTTCATGCATTTAGCCTAACTTCCTTCATCCTCCTATAAGCCTCTGAAGTTTCTTCACTTTCTCAATAATTCCTCCTCTAGGTCACTAGCCCTCTGTCACTTTCTGCCCCGTTTATTGAAGTCCAGTGTCATTTCTTTTAGACGGGAATGAAGAAACATAGCACGGAAGTGTATTTTGGTTGGCTTTCTAGCCTTATCCATGTAAACACCTCTTGTTTATTTCCAGAAGCACTCGCGCCTGAGAGGATTAACAGACTTCAATGGGGACATTCTGTGAGTATTCGGTTCATCGCTTTTTAAAAAAAAATTTATGGCGCAATACCAGTCGCGCAAATGCAGGTCTTAATAGAACCCTTTCCCGCGACCGGACAACGGAAATGAGAGCTGTCTGGAAAAGCCATTAATCGGACGTGTGCTTTGAAGCTGGGGGCAGGCTTGAGGCCTTGATAAATGGGACAGAGGTATTGTGGAGCGCAAACATACATCACTGTCATTCTGTAGACGCACACAGACGTGAGAGATGCAACAAGCATTTTCCATTCCGCGCTCTCCGTTACAAGGAAAATAGATCACGTGGTACAGGAGTATTGCCCGATCCTGGCATTGCGGCCAGTGAAACCAGTGCATTTATAGGAATTATAATATAAACGCACTAGTTTATTTTGTTATTAACTCTCTCGATCTCTGTAAATCTATGCACAAACGTAAGTCGTAGTGCAAGAGTAATCACCACCAGTAAAATACGTGCAGCTTTGGAAATTACTTAAATATAGATGAAAAAAAACCCTTAAGTTTCCTTTTTTTTCATTAACCCTCTTTACTCCCATGTGTGCAGTAGTAGTATTTTTGTATAGCTACAAAGAAGAGAGGGTGAGAGAAGATGTGAGATGGGTGTAGCGGAGGACAAATGTAAGTTTGACTTGTAGCGAATCGGGGTCGACGTTTGTCTCCTGCACTGTCAACCTGTGAACCGCACGTGCAGCCGTGACTGGACTATACAATGAATTAGTAAAGATTGTATAAAGTGCCTCACACGTCACGCATGTGCTGCATGATGCCAGGACTGACAATGAACATAGGCGGTAATGTCAAGATACAAGATTCTGTATTCTTTTCACCACCTTGCAGGGGTATTTAAAATGCAATAAAATTTACACAAACAGAACCATTCCAGGGACTGACAACAATGAATAGATAATGTTACGGACGGACAAAGACATACATTGCTGTTCATAGCTGCGTCTCCAGTAAACGCACACGCATGCGTTATATCTCCCCATACCCCACAACTTAATCTTGTATCACTCCCTATTACTGTTTTTTTTTTTTTTTTTGCAATGGCTACCCATCCGTTGTTGCATCCAGTTCAGAATGTGCTGTTTTAATTTCCTTTCTGGTTTCTATCCTATTTCTCTGAACTGCTCTCCCTCTACTTCTATACGCACTTCGTCGGATATGACCGTATCATCTATTCCTGTCATCATAACAACATATGGTCACATATGATTTTTAGTTACGTGCAGCAAAACAATGGAACTCTCTCCTCTTCCATAGCGCCACCTGCCCACCATTGAGTCCTTTAAATGTGCACTAAAAAAAACCCACCTCTTCCTTGAGTTGTATACTCCTAACAGCAGTTCACACAATGCTAGGCTGTCTTCAACTCACTTCTCTCCCCCCCCCACCACACAACCACTTTATTAATTTTTTTATTGGCTTTTTTTATTTTTTATTCCCTGCTCGTCTTCCTCTGCCGAATCACGATACCCTAAGTTCTTAATTGTTACCCGATTGCTCTTTGCGTTTCCTGTATTAGTCATCTTTTATTAATCATCAGTTCTGTTGTGTATCCTTCCGTCCTTCATATGTTGTCCATCTCTCATTCTTGTCTTAAGCACTATAGGAGCATGTTTCTTACGAGCGTGAGCATGCGCTGCATAAATTTAGCGATTTTTGTTTTTTATTACTATTATGTCAAACGTTTAATTTTAAGTCGGTCCACTGTGCTAAAGAAAATAATAAAATTTTACATGCAAATATAACTGTAGCAATATCCTCTGAATACTTTGTAGCAAATTTGAACTTGATTTCATGTTCGACTTGATGTTAACCCTTTAAATTAATATCCCTTTTTGTTTTCCCACACTGAATGGTCGATCTTATTTTCTAAGACATCATAAATTAAAAAGTAATTTTATTTATTTATTTTGCAGTGCTCCGTCACCAGCTAGACACATTTCAGGTAAGAAATGAGAGTAAGACTATAAAAGTTTATCCCTTTTTGTATGTTTTTGCAGATTCTCTAGCATGGTATAAAATTTGATACGCTTCATAACTGAACGCCCAGTCTGTCAAGGAACTGCATGTACACTGGAAAAGTACTAATCAGTACCACCAATACTATTCACAGTATAAACCAACCAGCACAATTATTGGCCACTAGATCTAGTGTTATTCCAAAGCAAGCATAGCCGTTCATTGGAATACTGAATCCTTCTTCTGTTAATAATATGCACGTTTAATAGTGATCATGATCAGCAGATCTTTGATATGAAAGTGCAACTGCTGAAGTGAAAACTTGATATAAATTTGGCACAGTAGCTGCAACATTTGAGTTTACGGGTGTGTATTGACAGAAGAACCAGCAGTCAACAAGCAAGCATCATGAAACATGCTGCAACTCAAGTTCAGAGAGATTCCATCCTCAAATTTCCTTGGATCTCTCCTGGAAGAATTCCACCCAACGCCACCATCAACCTTTGATAGTGAGTGTCAGCATTCTTGCCTGAGTTCTTAACAGCGCTTGTGTAATTTTATACCTGTGATTTTTTTTTCCAATGATTTAAAAAATAAGGGTGTACACGCATATTACTGTTGTCATTTTCTTTGGGGTGGTTTACGGGATAGGCGCAACATAAATAGATTATATATTATTATGACTATTATTACCATTGTTGTTGTATTTGGTGATATGATATTATGGTGTTAACAATTGTAATTAAACCGAGCTACTAATGATCTCGTGCACAGATGGTAGCCATGTGAACCAAAACAGACACATATCCTGCCGTGTACCACGAGACCAACCAGTGGATGAGTTGTATCGCCGCCGTCCCTACACCAGTGCATCCATGTACGGTGACCTTGGGTGTCTATGGCCTGTGCTAGCCGACCCTGATCTTTCATTTGGAGAACGACGCTACTTGTACAGCGTTGCGTGCATCTATAATGTGAATCCAATGAAACAAACCAAGCAAGAACAATACTATCAACTCCTGTACAAAGAACTCATGAAAGGTATAGTGCAGAGTAGCAGAAAACCTTCAAATAAGAACAGATAGTGGCATGGTCATCAGACTCGGACTAAGAGATATTGCTGATGAACCATTTGTGTATATTGCCTATTTATGAGGTACTATACATTCTTGATGTTACTAAACTTAAAATTAATTAGAAGCAAAATGAAAAACTTTGAAGATTTGCTTTCTGTATGTGAAATATCTTGTCAGGTAGGTGGTATTCCTATTCTTTGCTGGTCTGCTATTGCCATTGCTGCTTGTCACATTAGGTTACTACCCATCAGAGGTGCACCAACGATATCTGCACTACTTGACTAGTCCTCGCAAGACACAGTTTGGAAAGCTCGATCCAGAGAAGCGTGCCAAATCTGCTCCACCACCACCTACCCTACATGCTCAACATGGGCAAACAACTCCAACAAGAGTTACCTCTGGCAGAACCACTTCCAGAATGAGTAAACGGTGAGAGTAAAAAAAAAATAGTATAATTTCTGTGAACTAAATGGCTTAATTATTGTCAAATGGAGTAGTCATTGCCAACTAAATGACTATAGGACATACAACAGCAGGAATGATGTAAATTATACAGATGCTGCAACTAAGTTTTCTTCTACTTTAATAGAAAAAAAATGGTTATAATTTCTGCTTACATTACTATCAGAACACATGCACTGAATGACCTAATTACATGTACTTTGTCCCATCTGTGAAATATTTACCAAAAATAACTTATGAAATGACTACTATTTTCAGTTATTTCTCCTGCTGTGTTACGACTGCTATCATTTTTTTGTAACCTCTAGTAGTTTTATATCTTATTTACATATTTTCGTGTCTTTTGCTTCTGATCTCCACAAACCTAGCTTATAAGGCTGATAGTTTTCAACGCTATTGCATTACATGTATATGTAACAGAGACCTATACACCACGATATTTCATATGACAGATGTGGTGTAACAGCCGCATGCAATTAAAATTTGCTATAATTAGGACGATATGTCACAGATCACATGCCAATGCTAAGAGTGTGACTTCCAGCTCCTCTGGCAGACCATCCAGTATCTCAAGTCACCCCTCCACTTCCAGCAACAAACGAAGTAAATCTGCTTCAAGTCGCAGCCAGTCTGCTTCAACTGTGAAATCTGGTTCCAGCCAGCAACACACTGCCAATGAAGTTAAGCATAAAGAATCAAATAACAGAGATGTAGTTCAAGCTAACCACAAGAAAATCTCACATGTGGGTGATGATCAAGGAAAATTGACAAGAAATGAAGAGCAAGATCACAGAAACAAAGATGGAAATGCTGAAAATGACCAGCACAAACCTCAGTCAAACACTGGTTCACCTCCAAAAAGAGAAGAATTATATGAAGATGAAAGCAATGAGAATAGTCCCAGAGTAATCACAGTCGTCTCAGAAAACATTAAACCCAGCACAGCCACTCACACGAACAGAGATGATCTTGACAAGAGAGAGGGTGACAGGCGCAGAGAGAGTGGTTCATTCTCCAGCACAGGCAGTAGATCAATTCACCATGACCAACAGAGTCATTCTCCTTCATTTTTTCAAGATGGCAAAAAGACCTCTGACAAAGGTATTCTTCATTTTATATTCATTCTTTATTCCATCATTTTATATTTTTTAATACTATTCCTTTTTAGTTTTATGGAATGTCAGCTTGTGTCTTGTCAATAATTGTAGCACACTAGGTCCAAATCACAACCATAGTTGTCATGCTACCTATGGTCAATCCACATTAGTGCAACAGAGGTCAGTATTATGCAGTAAATAGCCTGAGTCAAAAGCAAGTGTCTTTGTAGTACATATGTATGATTGTATCTACAAAGCAAGAGAATTTCTGGATTTACAAAGTGCACTACTTTGGATATGAAGTCTAACATATCTGTGCATGACATTCTTAAATCATAAGTGGAATGCTGTGCTATTGTGCATGATAGATTGTTACACTATTTTTAGAGCATGAAGCCTTGCATAATCGAGAAAGCACAGATGAAGAAGTGATAACTACAATACACAGAACACAAAGCTATGAGCAAGAGAGACAAAGCAACACCCACACTGAGGAGAAACGAAGTACACACTCAAGGCCAGACTCAGGAGTCAGTCAGGTAGTAGTGTTTATCTCTTGATACCATCAGTGTCACTGTATAAATATTTTTATACTTAACGAGTATACTTTCATTTTGTCTAGTTTTTTTATTTGCATGTTTAATTTTGCCTAGATCTTAATTGTATGAAAGGCAACTTCAAGCTGATTTTTTTTTTATTCATAAAAGAGTAACACTTTACAAGTTTGAATGATTAACCTACAGTACATAACTTGACAAGATTTGATTCATGACACATGGCAGGGTAAGGAGTACGTGGCACCAAACAGACTTGCCAAAAACACTTCACAAGGCAGCTCTTTGAAAGAGAATAATCAACCACTGAATGAAAGTCAAGCTCAAGATGAGTATCCCTTGGTTACAGTAAACCAGACAGATCAGGGTGCAGATTCTGATGATGCCTTGCCAGAGTTCTCAACACAAGAACGAAATCATGATGTAGACAAAATAGAATACTGAACCATAGGCTTTTGAAAGAGAATGAGCTGCCAGCTTTTTACCTTTCATTTTTATTGCCTTATATTTCTTCTAGGTTTTTATTTTATTTCTTAAGCAAAAATCACAAATAATAATTCGTAGCTATTATTTTTACAATTAAGATATACTAAGTGACCTTGAAAAACTTTTGCTTTAATGTTTTGCTTTGTTTCTTTATCACAAGCAGTATTAAGATAAATTCTAGACTAGTCAAATTGTTTCTAGAACCAACTGAGAGTAGAACTCCCTTTCTTGTGTGCATCTTGGTTCAAGGAGGATTCTGTTTAAAATGGGGCATTTGGATTGGGTAGGGTAATGTTTAAAATGGGGTATTTGGAAGAACTTCCCAATTCACTGTCAATGTAAGAAGCTAGATAAAGTATGCTGAAAGTTGAATGCACTGGACAAAGCTACAGTCTTCAACCTAACTTTTCGCAAGAATTTATTATCATTTCTCTTTACCCTATAACCCATATTCCACTCAAGCCAATCCTTTTATCTCCCCTTGCAGCCTGATCTGCTTATGCTCATTTTTTTCATCTTATTCCCTTTTTTCTCCTTTGATTACATAATTACGTTTAGTCACAAGTTCGATAATAATATAGTTAACTTATATAGTAGTTATTTATATAGTATGCTACTGTGAAAAGATATATATATCAACTGAGTTTGGAGGATGAGGTGGTGCATGCTTGTAAGACCTGAGTTGTCGAAACTTACTTTATCCATTATCCTAGAGAGAAAAGGCAAGCTGGAGACTGGATGGACTTAACAATATTCATGATGAAATTACATTTAGAGATTTTAAAACAGGTGCTGACATCCAGTCTATATATGATCAAACGTCGGTGATTTTGTGGATGACATAGTCACCAAAAACTGGCAACAGCTGTGGAGCAAGATAGGTAGTGGACAGTGATGTTTCCTTGATATATTCAGCCAGAAATTGCATTGAACTAGGGGGTAGCCAGAAAAAAAGATGTATGATTTCAATAAAATTGTGTGGCAATGATAGAGCAGTGAAAGAAAGATGCATCTTTAGTAAGTGATGAGCTGTAGATTATTGAAGAAGTAGCGCCACCACATTTGCGGCCCTATGGTCCAGTGAGGGAGAATAGGAACAAGAAGAAACGCCACCACACGTAGAGCAGGGGAAAAGTCTGATGTTAAGTCGGCATATGCTTCGTCACCTTGTAATTGCTGCATCATTCAGGTACAATGAAGACATATATGTTGCAGTCGTGAACAAACTCCATAAATTCAGTATACTTCAGTGAACCTGGTGTGCTGATGAGACAGACTGAGACTATAGGCCCAATACCAAGATGAGTGTTTATTTCGCAGACTTCTATGATACTTCTCAGAGTATAGAAATCTGTCGTTTATTTGTTGTGTATGTGTGCATGTGTTTTGGAGTTGGAGTGAGGGGAACATGGTGGTCTGCAGTCTAAGAGGATGATGTTTTTATTGTCATAATTGATTCAGAGGAGTAACTACCAAATTGTAGCTCTCTAAAGGTTTTTAAATATAGCAAGTTATAATAATTTCAGACTTCAGAATGCAAGTTCTTTCAAGTCATGTGAAAGGTTGGTTTGATTAGTCCTTACTACTCCTTGAGGAGCGTAGGACCGCAACAGCTCTCCTGTGAACCCGGTTTTGGGCAGCCCCCCTCAGTTGGGCCCATGTGATTCTGGCATCCTTTGCCTTGCTCTCTGCTGTTCTTTTCCACGTGAAAGGAATACAACACAAATCTTTATAATCATATCTATTAAATGAAAGATTTCAACTACTATTGCCAAAATTGATACAATTTTCTGCAGATTATTTCAAAATAGTTAAAACGTATCTATTATGCATATATATTTTCCATTTACACTAAGCCAGTAATAAATTTGTGCAGAAAATACTGATATTTGTAGCATATTGCTTCCTGTCAATCTGCCTCTCTGTGTAAGGGTGAAGTTGTGGTGGTAGTGGTTGTGGTCGTGGTAATACGAAAATATAAACGTTTTTCTTCAGTGCTGTCTAATGAGAAAATTGTATGCAAGTTACAGATGTTGTTGGGTAAAAATTACCCAACCAGATAAGAGATAGGGGTGGGTGGGTGGAATCTTTTAGATGAATAATATGAAAGAAAAAATGCATTTAGGAGCACCCTCAATGACAAACAAAAGCACATAATGATACACACATACTCCTATATTTGACAATTTATCTACAATTTTTATTTGCGCCTATACAAATGGATAAATCTGTTTAAGAAAACACATGGCAACAAAAGTGCTTGATGCCAAAATTGCACCTTGCCATAGCAACATTTAATGAGAATAAAAAGATGGACACATTTACATAATAGCAGAATATTTACAAAATTCATTTCAGTCTGTTACAAAAAAGCAAATATAAAATTCTTCCTCTAAGGAATGATTTTAACTGTTTATGCATTAACTACATCTAGCATCGACTCTTGTGCTATCAGACTGACAAACTAAATGCCATTATATCAAAGAATGTCTATTCTTAAGAAACCTGACCAGATACTGTCCCTAAAGTAAAACTTGTCACCAGTAGTTAATGCCACAAATATGAAAATTCCTACACTAGGGTTAGGTCACTGCTAAAATAAAAAGAGAAATTATCTAGCATCTTAACTGTCATGTAACAGTGTTTTAGAAACATCTTCCATTTTGCCTGCTATTGTAGACTGTCTCAAGTGTTGCATTACATAAATTAATGCAAAGATCCTTAAACCACTCTGTACTGGATGATTATTGATTTCTTGAGATAATAAATGACAGTTTGAATGACAGATTTAAGAAAGTGAACGCACGTCACATACAATCAACAAATAAGGTCAAAGTCATCCCTAACCTTTTAAGTTGGGGGTGGGGAGGGGGAAATTGGCGATTTATGCTGAACCTTAACACCTATGTCACGGCAGAGCAGCCAGCCTTGTACACAGATGCCATGTAGAGAAAGAACATGATGCCTGAGACAAGATCTGAACCCAGGGCAGCCAAACTCACAATGCTGGTGACCCACACTGCCCAAAATTGTTGGGGAGTGAGGTGTTGGAGACCACGTTTCTCATGGCCAACCTGTGTAATGACCATATCCTCATCTCGCTGTATTAACTTTCCCAACTCTCTCTCGGGTTGACAGCTGAGTTAAATGGGGGAAATCTGCTGTACCACATGGTACTTAACTGGCATGCCTTTTAGTTTCAATACCAGTGTTCTAACCACTTGGCTATCCACCTACCCATATAACAGGTTGAGGGGGAGGAGGAAAGAACGTTAGGGGCATGGCTTTAAACTATGGGCTAAAATAAGCATAGTTTCAGGATAATGCAATCTTTAAATTTGCATACCAGCAATAACTTATTTAAAGCAAAGGAGGATGACAATTAACAGTTTATGTTGAAAATGTTCTGATATCGTGATCAAAGCACTTACAGAAATGTAACAGCAATGATGTAACAGCAACTACAGTTTAATAGGATAACAATATTTAAAAGTTTAAATATTAGTGGGGGATGCAAGAAGAGATGAATGACAAATAAAAAGAAACAGTATACAGCTGATCTATCAAGACACCTGAACCCTGCTGTTTCCAACAAAGGACAGATTACAATTGGACAACCCAGCCAGCTGCTTCATTTTTCACTTCTTCTCTTGACAATGTAAGTAAGAGAACTAACTAGAGAGAGAAAATGACTAAAATATTAATAAAACAAATTAAAGATCCATAGCAAGAAATGCAGAAATGAAAGTATGATGAAAACTAAAATAAGGGACAGATAAACAAGAAATACCATTCTGGAGAAGTTAGAAGAACACAGGAAAAAGATCTAAGATTTTCTGTATTCTATTCTTTCTACTTTGACCTCATCATTAAACAGCTTGTAGACGTAAGCCACCACTGTCGACTGTTGAATGTCAAGGATCACAAAGGATGGAATGATGGAACTGAGGAGAAAAAACCAAAATTGTGAAAAGCATTCACATAAGATACACTCACAGTAGACTTATCATTTTACATGATACATTCATATTAGATTAGTCATTCTACATGATACACTCACATGAGATTTGTCATTCTACATAATACACTCACATTAGATTTGTTATTCTCCAAGATTAAAAAACATGTAATACTTTTAAGATTTTGAGGCAAAATAAGTAATCCAGTCAATGAGTCATGGAAAATTTTTAATAAAGAATGAGAAACATATTTTAAACTAAAAAATCGGATAAATAGGAATTTCAGTGACTTCACTTTACTATCACCTATTTATTAAATACACTGCTAACTGTTAAAAATTACCTGAATTTAATGTTAAATTTCATCTTGAAAGCCATGTTAGTTTTGACACTGATCATATAACTGAAAAATATTTATCATGCCTGTCAAGAGCAGCGTAGGCTCCTGTTGCAGAACCAGGGTTGATGTAAAACTTTCCTTCATGTTCAAATGCCTGGAACTTGTGCGTGTGACCAGAAATGAGGATGTCAACATCTAGCTGCCGCTGAACCATTGCAAGGCTTTCCATGTCACCCCATGGCACCACCTGGTGACCATGGCATAAGCCGATCCGGAACTGGCCAACTGTCACAACTTTTTGTTCTGGATAGTTCATATTCTGTAAAATAAATTCATTTGTTAACATGAAGTAAAAGGAAGCTGTTACTAGGTATTACTAATCACTGAAAATTTGGTTGTACTGTACAATAGTTTAATTTATTTTAAATGATAAATGTCTAAGATGAAGTCTTTTCAGTTCTAAAGCATTTTAAACATCAGTAACTGTTTACAGTCAGTGCTGTCAAGCAGATAAGAATGAAAGTGAAAGATAAATTATATAATACACCTTCTATCCAACATACTATGTTACGTTTAAGTCATTTTTAATTTTTCGGAAGTCATGTCAATAATAATAATAATGATGATGATGATGATGATGCAGTTTATATAGTGTATTCCTCCATTGTATTGTAGACTCAATGTGCTTTACAAACATTTTCTGAATACCAAACACTGAAAGCACACATTCATCTGATACAAAATGGATATAACACACATACTGACTCTACACAGACCAAAACACAGCAAGAAACCGGATAGATACACAACAACAGACATAAAAGATGGAAAAATCTGCACATGACGAATGCCTGGGGTTCGGCATAGGAATGTATATTCAGTCACTCAATAGGTTATGAACATCTCAAAGCCTGCTGAAGGTGTATAGTGTCATGTGGCAATGCTTGATGACAACTTCTCCTTCTGCATCATCCATAATAATCTCCTACTGCATTTTTTTTTTTATCTAATTTTAAATTCTTTGCAGGATAACTGCAACATTTTGCTGAACTTCCACAAGGAAGAAATACACATTTAAAGAAATGCCAGGTTTACAGATAAATGATGAATTTAATGCAAATCGCCCTCAAGCCAAAAGTTGAACTGACACATACCCAAAAGACGAATCAATCACATAGCCATGTACTGTTTAAGCACATGGTGAAACTATTGTTTGTGCTGCTAATTTACCACATGATTTCATGATGTTCAGCTACCATCTTACTAAACAGGAATGCGCACAAAGCTTTTGGCAATGCATATTCTTAGAAGTAATCTGAAAATCTTTCATAAATACAATGTTCTTTTTCATCCCTTTTAAAAAAATCTGTCTAAATTTATTCTTTATTTTCGTGATTCAGTCATGTGCTGATTCAATGGCATTGGGACAATTTAGCCTGGTCTGTATTGATTTGGTTGACGTGGGTTAGTCCAACTCTGGGATGAGGTTGATCTGGTTAGGTTGATGTGGTTTTGATTTGAAGTGATTGGCCTCACTCAAGAGAACAGGATGTAAAACCTTAATTTGTTGACCATGATCTTTATGTTAAACTGATGAAAAATAAGACAGAAAAACTATTCCTTAAACACAAGTATTGTAAAAAAGATGATTCCATACCTCATCAAAGTCCCCACGTACAACATGCACATCACTGGCCAACGTCTTTAAGTAATCAAAAGACTCTTTGGTGCAAAGATTTCCAGTACACAAAATGTGCTGTATTTTTCCGGGCACCAGCAGCTTCTTAAATCGCGCTGGTAATGAATTGCACCGATGTGGGATGTGAAGATCTCCAAGAAGAAGAACCAGCTGTACAGTAGAAAATTTAAATACTGTTGATTGAAACTGCCACACTGCACATGCATTTGGGTAGCTTTATTTATTGGCCGAAAAATATCTTTGACTGATTGAAAAATCACTTTCGGATAGCAAGTATGTACCAAACATATTTAAAAAAACAAACTAAATTTCCTTTTCTGAAAAGACTAAACTACCTCAAACACACACGTGTGTGTATATAGAATTGTTCCCAATTATGTAGGCATTTGCTGCTTTCTTACACAGCTACTACTGACAAAGCAACATGTAAAAATTTATTAATTTGATTATAAGAATATAATCGTTCTCTCTCCTTCCACTTCTTTTTTTTAAACATGCAATAGACTTGGTAGGGCTGATAATACCCATGTCTAATGTTGAGATTGACACACCCACCGAAACTGGTCATTAACTCTTTTAAAAGGCATTCTTTATAAAATAATAATATATCGGCACTTATTTTTTCTTACAGTTACTAATTTAAGTTTTTTCTTTACATAAAATTAAACCGTTACCATTTTAACGCTTATGCTTTGAACACAGGACTCATATGACTTCACATACGAAACGGAAGCAGACAGGTTCGGAACTGAGTGGATGTTATCTAGGCCAAGAGTGATTCTCTACCTCGGGGAGGAAGCCAATCAAATTATTTCTTACAAAGCATTGACTTCCTGCTAACATGGCGGTCAATCTAAAAGCAGACTGCAAAATAGTGTTTACTGTATTATTCTAAGCTTCTGTATTACATTCGCTGATAGAAAAGAAGAAATGAAGTGCACAATTCCAGGAGTTAATCTCAAAGGTTGCACCAATTTTTTTGTTGGTTCAGTTTATCTACTCGTAATACTTGTGTTCCTTGATTCGAATGAATAAAAGATAAAACCTGATAAAGCGGTGTCATGAGTGTAATTCGCCTTGTTATGGTCTTTCTCGTTATTTGGGTTATGTCGCAATACACACTAAAATGCAAGAAAATTAAAACTATATTTCTGTTGATGGTTTTTTATTCTTATTTTACACCGATGCTAATGTTTATAATGCTTTACTCATTTCGATTAATTGTTTATTGCCAGTGTTTGGAAGGGCGATACATTCGTTATCAAAAATTGGGGAAGAGCTGTACATCGAACCTCTTGAGCAAGGTGTAAGTGTTTTCATTTGAAGTACAGTGATACCTCGGTTCTCGAACATAATTCGTTCCGGGAGGACGGTCGAGAACCAAATTGTTCGAGAACCGAAGCAATGAAACCCATAGGAAATAATGGAAACTGGATTAATTCGTTCCAAGCCCCAGAAAATGCCTATTTACTGGCCTAATTTGTATATAATATTAGAAAAACATGAGTCTCGACAAGAAATAAGAAATAAAAGTGTATTTATTAAAACAAAACAAAACAAAATGTACTGTACAGTAAATTGTGTTTCATTTACTGTACCTGTACGAAAATAAGGAGCAGTTTTCCATTTCCTCATTATCTGAGGCCTTTGCTTAGTTATCAGTGTTACACCTTTGGCAACATTGGCAGCCTTTATAACAGCTTTATTAAGGAAAGTAGAGATGGTTGATGTTGGCATGCCATACTCAGCAGACAGATCCGAAACACGTGTGCCCTGTTCATATTTGGCAATGATTTCTTTCTTCAGCTCAATAGGTGTTCTCACAGCTTTCCGCTTACCTTTGTCTGCATTACACTTCTGGCTTTCTTTGACCCATGTCTAAGGGTTAAATTCAGTGTACAGTACAGTAATTTGCAATACAGTACAGTACACACAAAGCGTGACTCTCTCTGCACTCACACTGATGACGCAAGCAAGGCGCGCTGGGCCGAATGAACGCCATTCGGCTCAACTCGGCTCATCTCGGACGTTCGGATGTTCGAGTTCCAAATATTTGTTCGGATTCCAAGACAAAATTTTCTCGAATTTCCTGGTCGAATACCGATTTGGTCGAAAGTCAAGGCGTTCGAGAACCGAGGTATCACTGTATCTATTAATGCATAACAATTATATGAACAAAGAGTTTTGTTTCTATGCAAGAATATAACTTCAGGAGAAAAGTTCTTATGTTATTCACACAGTATTAAACAAAAAATGTTTATTTATTAAAAAAAAAAAGTGTGTCAGTTTCCTTAGCTGTAACTAATACAACATTCTTAAGAACACTTAAAATCTTTTATGTATTAGTACAAATACTAGGCATGCATTCAGCTATAAATAATAAACTGTAAAAGTTTATTATTTGCAGTTGGCACTCAAAACGGTAAATTCCTCAAGATCAGCATATGCCTGCTTCTTGTTTTTCCCGTCTTACTTTCAACACTATGATGATGGATCACGACATGGAACAGGAGATACTGATGAAAATAACCTACGTTGCAAGCTTACCATGAAGGTGAGTTAATTATACGTCTTCAGACAGATTTTAAGAATATAAGATTAAAGAAAGATAATAAGAAGAACGGCTTTTATCTCAGTTAAAAAATATTTTAACTATATTTCCAGTCTATATTGACAGTGTTCAAAAGCCTTTCCAGTATTGAGAAGTCAGTAGAACAATGCAAGATATCTCATAATGCCAGTGAAGCTAGATTGGTGTTCCAGCTGTACTGCAGACATGGTAAAGAAAGTCTTTTTTAAAACTTTTATTTTGTGGTTGTATAAGAAAATAGCTTGTAGTTTAAATATGTTTAGATACAAAAAAGTAAAAAACCTTTATAGCTACAGCTCAGTTGGATTGATTTGTCTATGAATGAATTTGAATGAGTTGAAGGAATAATTTACATGCAGAATGTAGTTTCATCAGTTTAGACAGAACCGATTTTTAAAAAATATAAACTGCTAAACATCACTTTTCTAAATATCAATAAAACATGACTTAGGCAGCTGTGCATGTGCTTCCATGTGCATGCATGATTGCTTCTCAGATGTTTTTTAAATGGTGATAATGTCAGAATCTTATTAATTTATTCGGTAAAATATTAAAGATTGGAAATTTTTTTCTGACAGGGATTGTTAAGACTCACAATCTTGCCTACACAGAGTGTGAAACACTTCAGGCAATATATTCTAAAGATGCCTGCCCCAACAAACTTACAGCACCAGCAAAGTGAGTTGTTCTTTCTTTTCATTTTTGTCCCTAAAGCCCTTTACAGCTAGAAATGTTAATAATATTAATAATAAAGATAAATTGCTACACAAAAGAACTCCATGCACCTTAACATGGTGCGCTTAAGCTGTCAAGATTTGCCAATTATGTTAAGGGGTTATACTCCTCGCAATGCATGAGGATATTTGGAAATAAAGGTATGGTGCAGCTCTCCTTCCAGATGTGGCTAACAAGTAACACCACTTATAAAGTTCAGGTGCAGTTCATCAGACAGATCTGACTCATCTGTAAAGCACATTAAAAATAGATCTAGACTGGTTAGATTCATGGGGAAAACAAAACTGCAATGAGAAAGCTTCACAATGATCAGTATCATGTTTTATCAGAACAGTGCCCTTTAATATATTTCCTTTTATGCATATCATGAATAACACTTTTGCTATTGTCATTATTGATACCAATGGATAATTTTAGTAAAATATTTATCTCTCTTACACTGTGCTTTTTCTTAACAAGTGGTATGGGGAAGAGCAGATGCAGGCAAAATATGCTTAAACAACTTCCATTACTTATAAAAAATTCTAAATGGTTTCTTTTCAACATGGTATTAACAGACTCCTATGTGAGGTTGTAGTCAATTTCCAGAACACTCAAGAAGAAGTGACTCTGTGTGTTCAACCAGACAGTATCTCCCTCAAAAACTATGTTGATGATGAGCCAGGTAAATTGCTGAAAATTTTTGTCACTTCTGTTTCTTATGTTGTTTTTGCAGTTCATTATTTAAATGTGGCCTTTTGTTTGATCTGAACACAGATTTCATGATTTATTTTTAATCGCTCTACTTTCTTTCCTGTTATTTTCTTTTTGTATTAACAAGCTGAATATGCAATTATTTTCATCATGCAATCTTTCATTGCTCCATATTTATACAGTAGCTGTCAGGTTATGTAGTATCCAGGGAATTGAGATGTGACATAAATGATGATTACTGAGGCATACCTAAAACAATTTATTTCAGGAAAATAAATCCATATCCATGTTTAATGTGTTTGCTGTGAGCAGACCCCGCCAAAGTAGTGCACACAGAACTGAGCCTAATGCCTGAGGAATTTGATCGCTATCAGATAGGTGTTAACACAGACATAACTTTCTGCCTGAAGGAACTCAGGGTAAGAAGAAGACTTCTTACTGATGAAGTGTTTGTGTTTATGGATTTTTCTCATCACACTGTATATTTAAAAAAATTTCTTTTTATAAAAATGCTAGTTTGTATGATGTTATCTGCAAGTTAAGTGGTGTAATACACTACTGTGGTGGAAAAAAAAATTCCTAGAAAGAAATGGGGATCAACTTTCATGATGTTAACATTAAAAGCAACAACTATTTAGGAACCTTTGTTTGAGTGGTTGTTTAAAGCCGGAACTCCTTTGAACCGTAGGAAGAGAAATGTTTTGCCCGTGCGAGGAAAGGTAGAAGTACATGTGCTGATAACTAGTGGTCAGATAGTCGGCACCGCCTATGATTTCCACCCACCTATTGTCAGGGGTAGCGATTAGGGAAGACTGATCACATGTAAAAGTCTGCATCATGGGTACTCCTAACTTCCCTCACCTGGACAAAACCATCTTAAAAACCACCTTTAAGCTTCAATGGCCTTAAATTTTCTTCTCATCAAATATCCATATTCATTTTTTAATGGTCTATGAAAGGAATAAGCTAAAGGTTTATTCTGCTAAACTTAGTCTAAAATAATAATTTGTGGTTGGAAAGATTGTTTTTTCCTTATCCTCACAGGCTATTCTAGCATTTGGAGAGACAACTGGGCTACCTCTAAATATTCACTTTGAGTCAGCAGGCAGGTACGTACTTAAGACTGTTGTATTTTGAATATGCTGTGCCTTGTTTGAGACCACACAATTGTTTTGAATTTATTTTTCTGATTATCAGCTGAATTAAGATGAGTTTGTACAAAAGATCCTTTAAACCTACTGTATATTTTGTAAAATATTTAATCGCTTCTGTGTCAGCAGGATGATCATGTATCTTGTAAATTAAGACACTTTGGTCTGTAGATTCGCAAAGTGAAAATTGCAAGGTATTAGTCTGTTTGAATGAGCAAATAGTCCTGATGCATGTTATTACATGTTTCAGGCCTATAACTTTCTGCATTGACAGTGATCAGACATTTGAAGCTAGCTTTGTTTTGGCCACACTAATAGAGACAGATCAGGGCTCCTCACAGCAGCAACAGCCAGCCTCCACCTCCAAAAAAAACAGCAAAACATCTGTTCCTCATCAAGCAAAGAGTGCAGCAAGACCTAATACAAAATCCTTCAGGTAAAATTCACGCCAAAGCGTTTTCATCTTCAGATAGAAACTGTGAATAGTTAAGATGCTGACTATATTCTTCAGAAAATATGTACTTCTGTTTATCAATGGAGCGTCGGCAGATTCGTTTGCAATTAACATATTTTGTTGGGTGAGTGCTTACAAAAATAAATACATGTACGATTTCTAGTCTTGACAAAACAGATTACATATATTCTAACTGCTTATTTTTTTTTTTTTTTTTTTTTAATAGATTTTGTATAGGGAAGGGAAAATCTGTTGCTGGCGATGCTGTATGTCAATGCTGCCATTGCTGTGCTTGTTCATTAATCTTTCTTTTGTAGTCTTTCAACCAAGAGAAAATCATCTTCATCCCATAACCATCACAAAACAAGGGAAGATGACTGGTAAGCAAATACATGTAAAATCCAAAATCTTTTCAAACTGCTTAATATGGCATACTTGAATGGGGTGATGAAATAAAACTGCTTGCACTGCATTTTCATTTTGATGGCAGCTTTTCTTAGATTTAAGTTTGCAGCTTAGATTTTGCATTTAAGGGAAGGGAAAATCTATTGCTAGCAATAGCATTGTCAGTGCTTGCTCATTAATCTTCCTTTTCAAGCGTGTTCAGTATGCATGCTATTCATATTTTCTTAAGAGGAAAGGCTCAGTTAATTTAGATGTGAGATATAAATCCTCAATTATTAATATTTAAGGAATTAATGTTCTGAACATAATTTTTAATCTATAGCAGATTGTCTACCTCCCACAAACAGCCTATGGACCAGGAAGCAACAGATAGCATGTTAGCGGAGGTATCAACCTTTCTTGAAGATGAATGGGAAGAAGAGGAAAGTAACCTTGGAAACAAAATTACTGGATCATGCCCAGCATTTGAAAAGAATGATTCCAGTCCAGTCATACCACTACAGATCACATCATTAACCTCCAAGGTACGTCAGAGGGGCGTGGATTTTAGCACTGTGATTGGGAAGTTTACCAAATGAAAGAGCACAGCAGATAAAAAGATTACTTATATGAGAATGAATGAGCAGAGTGGTGCAAGAGGAAGATACTTATGTTGTAATTTACAGTCAGTCTCAACAATGCTTGCTTTAAAGTGATGACCCTTTTCTTTTCTGGATCACTCCACGCTTCATCTGATGACCGTATCATAACTATTCCTGTCACCAGAACAACATACCGTCACAGGATTTTTAGTTACTATGCAGCAAACAATGGAACTTTCTTCCCTTCCATTTCCTCCACATACCCACCATTAAATTCTTTAAACATGCACTCAAGACACACTGTTTTCTTGAGCATTACTCCTAACAGGGTTCCCAGGGATCACAGATGGTGCCAAATAAGGACAGTCATCAATGCTTAAGTTTTTCTCATGTACGGTCTGAAAGAGGTATTTATGAATCTTTGGTCTCCTCTATGTTCTGAAATACATGTATTACTGTTCTAGTAATATATAATCAAAGAGTTAATTTTGATGCCTATCTGCCATATTCAGATAACTTAAAAAGTCTCTTTAGCGTGCTGATAACATATACCGCTAATGTTAATGTTCCAAAGTTTCTAGAAATCTAAGTAATAATAATTGCAAGACCTGAAGGCCATTCTACGGTGTAATACAAAAGTCATTTCATGTCTCTCTCTCTCTCACACACTCAAAAGGGGAGAGAGAAATAGAGCTATGCACAGTACTAGGAGATCAAGGCTCTGGTTCAAACACTTTCGCCCACTGACGAAAGATTCAAGGATATTCTGCAGGCAGCACATTATGCAGAATGTTTATCTTTAGTCTTTTATATTTTTATTCCTTTAGCCAGTTCTCCTGAAAAGAACACTTCCCTGGCATTTTTTTAATCGTCAAGAAGACGATAGAAATGTGGTCATCCATCAAGACTAAAATTTCACGAAATGCAAGTTCTCTTCACGAATGAGACTTGGCAGTCGTGTGATTAAAATAGTGGTGAGGTGAAGAATCGCCTGTAGTTTGCCCCAAAGTCAACTCCGAAAATAAATTTGTGGATTTATAAAAGGCATGAAAAATAAATCTGTGGTAATATTTTATCGATATAAGGACTTGTAAGGGTCACAGAAAAAATGTAAGGACAGGTGTGAGGAATTGTAAGAACCGTATGGCAAATATAAGGCCTTGGTGAAAATTGTCTGTGTAAGGACCCTGTGACAACACAGTGCTAGTCCATCTTCAACCTTCCCTACTCGTCTTCCTCTGCAGAATCACAATACCCTCAGTTCTTGCTACCCAATGCCTCTTCTATATTTATCTCTTATCTGTTATCAGTACTGTTGTTTAGCCTTCCATCCTTTGATTGTCCAGGTCTCATTCTTGTCTCAAGCACTGAAAGCACTTTCCTTACGAGATTGAACGTGGGCAATCATGTGTTTATTATTATTGGGTATCTGATTTTTCAGCCAAGACAAGACTGTTTACAGCCTTTAGAGGAGGAGGATGGCAATGAGGATTTAAATGACACCATACCTGGAACGCCACCTGCCAAAAAGGTAAGAGCTGTGCTAATATACATAAACAATAAATACGTGTCATTGTACTTAACTCAGTCTTTTGATTATAGTTATATTTTCCCTTTACCAGTGGTTGTTTACTTTCCACAAAGGAGGAAAATAGTGTAGCATGGAAAAAATATTGCGACCTGTATAAATATTATGTTATTGTGAATGGCAAAGCTAAAATACATTTTCTAATTGTTTCAGTTCCGTGCCTTGTTTTTTGGATCTTCGCAAACCAGTACCCAGTCCCAACAAAAAACTGCACCAGTTGTCTTGGCAGCAGACACAGATGAAGAAGACTAAACAGCAAACTAAAATGCACGAAAGTATAGCTACTAAGACAGCAAAGAACACTTTTTCATGGAAGAGGCAAATCAAAAAATTTACATGACTGATAAAATCGACTATGCAGAAACTGAGGAGCTTCATTAATTATATTTTACGCTCTGGCCATTCTATCGCACACGGTACATTAAACCCTACCCCCCCCCCCCCCAAAAATAATCCTCCACCAGATTGTATTTTTGTGTCCAAAAGTATTATCTTTCTGTAAAATAAAAATTACACAATGATTTATGTAAAATGTTTTTCTTAAAATATGCTGCAAATGTAAATATAGGATCTAACCATGCCAAACAGTTAAGTAAAGCATTCTGTTGTATTTTGTCATTGAAACCTTTCAACAGCATGAAAAGGAATCATCATTCACTACTAATTACATTAATGTCATTTTTTTTTAAAAACCATTAACAGCAGATAACTGGGTCATAAAGCTCCCAAATGCGCTTACACAAAGCAAAAAAAAAAAAAAAAAAACCAACAGATTACACACACACAAAACAGTTAAACAGCATTTTATATACAAGAGTTAGTGTAATTAATTACAACCACCATAATGTCCTGTATTCATGTGCAATGGCTTCAATAACCCCAAATTACACAAACAAACAAAAAAGTGTAATAATGCAAAAAAGACAAATTTTACCGAGTCCTTTTCATTTTTTTCATTTGGTTGACTAGTTCTGTTTTTGCTTTGACAGATCGAATAAGTGATGACACAGATTGTTTTTGCTTCAAGAAACTTTCTTCATCGTTAGCTTCATTTTCATCAAGTCTCTTTCTCTTTTCAGACTCTGGAACTGCACTTTCCACCACCAACTCACCTCTTTTTCGCCTTAGCAGTTTTTCTTCAATCAGACTCTTAGTTCCTTTGGTATTTTTGAATTCTGGGGCAGATGGGTCAATATTGAAAAGATGGGATTTGTAAACGTCCGCAAATCTTTCATCATTCAAATCCATGGTAAATGTATCTTGATCATCAGCTGCCTCAGATTTTTCTTGAGCTTCTTTTTCTTTTTCTTCTTCATTTTCTTTTTGTTCCCCAAGTCTTCTTTTTCTAGAAGATCTTCTAAGCTAAAATGATGTCTATGGTCATCTTCATCCATCATGAGTAATTTTAGTTTAGCTTGTTCTTTCTCCTGCAGTTCAAGATCCTCTTGGGTTAGATTTTCTTCTTTCTCTTTCTTTTTCTGTTTGTTCTTCTTTTTAGACTGTTTATCATCTTCCTTGGAATCATTAAAGAAAGGATCATCAAATCCTGCATCACCAGCAAGCTCATCATTGGCAACTGCTGATGTGGCCTGGTCCATAATGCCTTTCTGTTTCATTTTTTCAGCCTTTTTCTCCTCTCGCTTTTGCTTCTTCTTTTCTTTCTTCCTTTGTTTGTACTCTTCCCATGGTGTTGTTTCCTTAGCAGCTTTCTCCCTTTTCTTCAAAATGTCTTTTGTTACCATTTTCAGGCCTGGCTCCCAAGAAATTTCCATTTCTTCATCAACCCCTTTCTTCTCACCACATTCCTCCTCAATAGCCTGCAAGATGTTTTTGTACTTCTGCGATCTCTGCTCTCGCTTTTTCTTGGACTTTTCACTGCCATCTTTATTACTATCTTCATCCTCACTCTCCTCATCCCCTGAGCTAGAATCAGAAGCAAGAACTTTGCTAAAATCTTCATTTTCAAAATCATCGGCCCATTTTCTCATTGTCAGCTTTAGTCGCTCATGGTCCGTTTCATCCCATGTCAGATCTACTTTAGCCTGACAGAGTGCAGCTGTGGTAAACATGGATGGTTTGTAAGATGACACATCTGGCATGCTCCTACACTCATCTTTTGGCTCTTGCTCAAAGGTCAGATCATCTGGAATGAAGCGAAGATCCAGACGAGCTGAACTACTCTCGTATTCCTGTCCATCACATTCTTCATACAGTTTATTTGCAGTCTCCTTGCTGTCACATTCAACTACAGCATAATAGTATTTCAAGCGATTGAGCTGGTACTTGCGTATTTTCTCAGGGTCAACTTTGATGCACAAACTTTGCTCTTCTTGCTTCTGATTTTCCTCTCTGTCTCCTGTTGATGGTTCCTTGTCACTTTTCAGTTCTGCTGGCCCCAGTACTTCTTCCGCCATCCTCTGCAGTCCAAACTCTGAGGGATAGATCACAACAGAATGTATAACTCCACCTGGTGGCAAAAATGAACTCAGGAGAACAAAGATATCCTTGGATTTGATTCTGTCCCAATTCATGTTGCAAATGGCCAGACGGCATGAAATATCCTCTGCTTCAGGAGCATCTTTGTCAAGATCAACCCAGTCAGGGTCAATGTTGCTGTCACCTACTAGGGTCTCCACTTCCTCCTCCTTACCGCCCTCTTCCTCATCCTCACTGGATGACTCAAGATTTCCTCCACCTCGTGCAAAGTCAGGTCCATCTTCAGAAATATATGGTATCTCTGCAACTAAATAGCAAATACTTTAACAGCGTCACACCAAAACAATAATAAATGTCTTAACTAGAAACAGGAAAAGAAACAAATAGGGGATGCATTTATATAAATTTACTAAAATCACCTTAATATTAAGTAGCAAACATATTACATCTGCTTTCTCTTATTATCAATTCAATCATACTGCCATTTTCTTTGTGTTATAATAGGAATGTTGTATTAGTATTAGTTTACCTATGCTCTCTTCCTCCAATGCATTAGCTTCAATTTTGTGCTTAACTTTCTGATGCATCCAAGGATACTCACCATGGTCTAGCTGTTTACTTTCTTTTTCTTCATCACTGTCTCCTGCATTGGCTGCTGAACCAGTTTCATCTGCAAAAATATAAATAAAATTATGAAACAGTTAAAATAACAATCCAGTTTTAATTATATTTGTAAACAGTTCTTGCAAACAGTCGTCTTAAGGTATCTGATAAAATATTTACAATCACTTAAACTTAACCATGACTGGTAAGGGTATACTCTAAACACTTTGACTTTTATTACACTAAATTAAAGTGATATAGAGTCATTTCATTAAAACCATACCTTAATATTTGGTATCATACTCAAAGAATGACACACGTAATTTTTCTTCTTTCAAGCGTATGTTCAATTTCAGTCTAGCTTCACGTGTAACTTGTGTGCATAAAACGCTAAAGCAGTATTATATACAGTACACGTATTTGTAATACATGGAGGTCGTTTGTGCACGAAAGGGAGAGAGAGGGGTAGGGAGGACCGAGTACATTACAATGACAGGTATTAAGTAAATGAATACAAATACCATTGTCTGTGGTGGCATCATCACACTGTTCATCCTGCTCCGAGTCAGATTTAGCATCATTTTTCTCTTCTTCGTCGATATCGTAAAACTTCTTCAGGTTTTCACTGGTTGTTTTGTTTACAGGACGTCCCCGTTTATCGACTGTGTATTTCAATTTAAATTTCTTATCAGTGAACATAGACTGAAATCGTGAGTCAATTTTAACCTTCTTCTCCTTTTTTGGTATTCTCCTAAAACGTGGGTCCTTTCCAATGTGACTGAATCGATCATCTTTACTTATCTCGTCCATGTCTTCTATAACAGGCTGTTCCACACGTGGAAAAAAGTTATTCCGGAAATATTCCAGTATTTTAAAATTACTTTTAATTATAAACAATTTACTGAAACTTTTTAAATTAAGATTTATCTCGTATTATTACGAATAATATTAACATTTTATAAACATTTTTAATATAAAGAATTTGACATATAAAAAAATCTTCCTTTTTTTTTTTGACCGTAAATTTCCTTTTCGGTATTATTTTTATTATAGCATTTTTTATAACTTAATTTCACTGCATTTCAGATCTCTTTAGTTTCATATATATATTTTATAATTCTTGATATGAACAAATAGTATTTCCTCATTTAGTTTTAATGAACTGTCGATGTCTTGTGACGTACATCCGCTGATGTCATGGCGACGGCTTGAAACAGTGGAGTTTTCTGCCTGTGAGAGAGAACACTAATTTGTTTGCAGGTGTGGCGCAAATAATTACTTAAGAGCTCGATTTTCGCTTAAAATGTTCAATTAGGAATATTCAATTGTTTTCAATGTCTGTAGGTCTCGATTCAAATTTAAAACCCTCTGTAATTTTGTTTGTTTTACAGCTGTAAATCGCAGCATTACTTTTCTAAAATGGCTAAGAAAAAGAAGAAGTCTGGCAAAAGGAAGTTGGATAACATGACAGAAGAGGAGAGAATTCTTTATGAGGAGCAGAAGCGTCTGGCAGAAGAAGAAATGCGGAAGAAGAAGGAGGACATGCTTTCCCAATTTCTTAAGGTAACTTTACAAAATTCTTTGTGCACACATCACTATTTTCACATGTGTGTGTCCACATATCACTCTCTCTCTAATCAATCTTATGATTTTGATGCCTTGTTTTGAATTAATGTAGGGTTTCAGTTCTTCTCCTTAGATCGAGGGCTACCTCGTAAGTAAAGATTTGTCTCTTGCTTTCTCACACACGCACACAGATGGAGACAGAGAATTTTGTATCATTTCTTAAAGAAATTATTTTGATTTCAGATCTGTTGGTTAATTATCTAAAAAGTTAATATTAATACTGAATGTGTATAAGTTTTTACAAAGAGGCTGGCTTCTTTGTTCAGGATAAACTTGCCAAAGAAGAGAAAGCTTCACGGTTCAATCTAAACAAACTGAACCACCAGTGGCGAAACATAATGCGAGAATCCAAGTCAAAGGAACTGAAAAAAGAGATTGAAATCCTTAGTCAGACTTTCGAGCGTGTCATCGACAGAAAGGACGCTGTCATTAAGTCACTTTCCAAAGATCTGGATGAGGCCGAGGAGCAGTATTGTATGGCCTTACGCAGCCATATGAAGAACATTGACTATCTCATAGGTATGTAGGTGAGCTAGAGGTAAAATATTGAATTAAAACTACTTTTATTTTGTGCCTTGACACTGATATGCTTAAAGCCACAAGATTTTAGATTATGTAAGCACAAAAAACTGAATGGTTTTTGTTCCTATCTGAACAAATCATTAGGAGAGCTCCCTAAGACATCCTCTTCAGTACTTCTTTACCACGGTCGAAAGGACATCATAAAATATTTAAAGGACATCATAAAATATTTTAAAGGCTGTTTCTCAATGTGAGCGGAATGAACAAGGTGCTGTGAATTGTTTCCCTGTTATATACATATCCAGCATCAAGAGCAGGTATGTGATGTATTAGGGGTGTCAGGCATCAAGTATCAGTGAGCCTGCCACTTTAGATGGACAAAGCCATTTTAATCCACTTCAGGCAAAGCTTAAACACTGGTGCAGAAACCATCTCTGTGCCTCACATTTCTCACCTACATTCCCAAGTCAAAAGAAACATGATCTTTAAGCACACAACATATTATTGCTTGCAGGTCTGTTATTATATAAAAGAGACAGTTGCTGCACCCAGGTCTGTTATTATTAACATTTTGTTGCATACAGGTCTCCAAAAACAACGACTGCAGGCATTGGAAGAAGAGTACGATGATGAACTTGAAATAATCCGTGAAGAGTTTGACTCAGAACGTGCCATGCTGATTGAGATGCATAACAAAGAAATGAACGATATTGCTGATATTTTATTTGCCATGGAACAAAATTTCAATGACCGAGAAAATGATGCAAAGGCAGAGTTTCAGAGTATGCGGGATGAAATCAAAAACAAGGTAGGCTATTGCAGCATGTTATACAAGCAGTCCTTGTATTCAGCATTTAACATTTCAGCCTCTATCTCTCTTTGTCTTTTGCTTTATCATGGTACAGTCAAGCTTCTGTAAGTTGACCATCAAAATTTTCCCAAACTCGAATTTTAAATATCATTTGGTTGGCTTCCCATTAAAGCAACACATATTCAACTTCCGTAGCTTGAATCATCCTAGCCAAAAACATCTACAACTGGAATATTTTAAGCCGGTCAGTATGTTGAAACCGTTTGAAAATATGTCGGAACGTGTGCGGACGTTTCGCCGTCGGACGTTTTGCCGACCGACGTTTCGCCGCATTATGTGTGTGTGTGTGTGAGAGAGTGTGAGAGAGTGTGAGAGTGAGAGTGAGAGTGTGTGTGAGAGAGAGAGAGAGAGAGAGAGAGAACTTCTCAAAGAATGAAAGTAACAACTAGATTACACAATAATTCTTTATTTCAAACAAATTTTACACACAGACTTCACAGACAGTTCACTTTGATTGTCACAGATTATGCGCAATAGCTTTGAGAAAAAACATTGATACAATGGCGAGAGAAATGTGTGAGCTAACGGTTCACATGAGGAGGGATAGTGAGAGAGAGTTCACTGATACATTGATACAATGGCGAGAGAAATGTGTGAGCTAAGGGGCGTCACACACTTGACTTCGGCTAAAGGTCCGCGTGGAATGCCGAAATGAAGTGCCGAAACGTCCGGCGGCGAAACGTCCGGTCGGCAAAACGTCCGGCTCCGAAACGTCCGGCGGCGAAACGTCCGTGTACCATGTCGGAAAGTGTAAAATCGTGTACTCCTCCCCCATCGACCCTGCGCTCCCATATTCTCCTTTCTGTATAGGAAACATGTGTGCGATAAGCGCGACTTCGTCTCCGCAGGATGCCGGAGTGTCTTTAAAAGAGTGACAAGAAATGAACATTTGGTTAAAATTAAACGTCCACAGTGAAAACATGTTCCTTAACTCGAACCTTCCGTAACTAGATTTTTTTCGTCGGTTCCTTGAAGCTATAGAAGTTTGAGTGTATGTCATTCTGTATGTATTTTTATCATCAAGGTTGCATTAACAGCTGTCAACTGTAATCTCTATGGGACTTTTGGTCACTGCAAATTAATACAATTGTGGTCAGAACTACCTTACAAATATACATTATATACATTTTATCTCTCATACGTAAAACACTTGAAGTCAAAAATTAATTCAAAGTCATTGAATGTATGTCATTAAAAAGTAACATATTTTAACTGGGAACTTAAAACTTTTATTTTACAGAAATTTGATTTGTTCTGGGTCCAAAATAAAGCCTGGATGTTGCATAGAATGTCTAATTTTATTTTTAAGATTTTAACGAAGTTATTTATTGACATGATTATATGTGTGATTTGGTTTTCTCATGCTAAATGCTCTCTTCTTGTAGAATTTGGAAGAGAAACATGCTCTGCGAGTCCTGCTGGAAACTAAAGTGGATGACCTTTGGCAGCAGTTCAGACAAGCTTTGCAAAATTACAATGACACCACTGAAGAACGTAAGACAGCTTTTGAAGTCTATAAAGCCAAGGACGAGAAAAGTGCAAAGGAGATAGACATACAGATGAGAAAACTCCAGAGAATATCAGTTAGTCCCTTTTTCAGCATATTTTGTCAGAGAGAGAAATTCTCTTCATCTCTTCTTTACACCTTCTGATATCTGTTACCAGCATTTACCAAACGAGTACTGTAACTTCTTTGATTTTTGCCTCTCAGGAGCAGATAGCCCAACTGAAGGCTAAAATAAGCGCCAATGCTCGAGAGTGTGACGAGAGGAACAGACAGCTCAAAGAGGTGAGATTTTCAAATAGACCTCACTGGCAGTTTGAAGTTCTCTTAACTCGAGGTTTTTATGAAGACCCCCCCCCCAAAAAAAAAAAAAAAATCATCCATTTGCACATTTATTCTGGAAGCTTTGCCACATCACATGATGTCAGAGGTGGGGGAAGGGTTAGACAGCTCTGATTGCATAAATACTTTTGACCTCTACCCCGCGAGTGCCTAGCACAATGCTCAGTCTCCAGTTCATGCTTGGCTGCTCCATGTAACGTCTGTCCTAAGCTCCCCGTGCTTCAGCACTTACACCAACAACATCGCGTATGTCAACAGCACTGATGCAGTGTCGCATGTTCTCACCTCTTGCATCTTCCTGTTTCCAGACAGGGCTGACGGTGTATTGGGGTGCCGGTCTGTGTATACGCAGTGCATTGCATAAAATGTGCAACAAATCTCTTTTCACTCTTTTAAACAGGCTTTCGTGCTTAAAAAAATCGTCATCGTGTTTTGTTTTCTTTTGTTCTCGGTTTGTGAAAAAGGTGAATCTCGGTTGAGAGTTGGACGACCGGACAATCATTGTTTGAGAAGCGACAGTCATTTATCTGCAGTTCAGGTTCTCAGCTTGACAACCAGTTCCAGACCCAGTTCCGGTCTGTGGAGGCACATTGCACACACGGCCTTCCTCGCGCAGCTCGATACCTTGGCTGTTTGTGTAATTTTACCAGGGCGATTGTTTCATGCTACCATGGCGTGTAATACAAGTTCGCCTTCTTACCATATTGATAGCACTATAATCACAGACTCCTTCCACTTTTGACTTTTTGGGCACTATTCAGGCATGGTGACTTCGATGTACATGCGAGCAAAGGAAAGACAGATTCTCAAACAAGGCGAAGCTGCGCCTTTAGATGCTCCTTTATTCTCCCTCTTTCTTCATTGATGTCTGAATGACTGGAGTATGGCTAGTGATATTTGAGAGTGAAAGATATTGAGATAGCACAAAATGTGCGAACGTGTACGCGAATCTGTCCGTGACCCACGTGTGTGTGTGTGGATGGGTCATGTCATACATTGAAGAGAAGCTTATATTGGTAATTTCTTCTAAATTTTACACTAGTACATAAAAAACCTACCTTTGCCCTAAGTAAGGTTAATACATTTACAACCAATTTTATAAATGACGCTTTTTTTTAAAATTCTTTGTTTGTGTGTTAATAGGAGAAAGAGAGGATGCAAAAACACTTTCAGGAGTTAAAAAAGCAAATGAACAAAATTCGAGATTGTGAGCGTGAGAAATTGACCAAACTCACCCTGGAAAGTTGTGCCGCCATTAAGGAACTAAAACGACAGAAGGAGAAGGTACAATTATTGTGTGTCAGCTCGTTCTCTGACACTCTTTTCATTAGTTGCTGATATTAATTTCTTAATTTTACCGATCACAGCTACACATTGGCAAGTGAGTGTTTTTAAAGGGGCTTACAATAAGAGTGCATAAATAGTTTCAAATGGACGTAGACACGAACGGAATTGTATAGGTGCCTGGGAGCTTTTGTTTGTAATTGTATGAGAGAGAACTAAATCGAACTCAAACTTTTATTGAATAGGCCCGATCCCTTTTAAAGGGGAGGGAGAGAGAGAGTGCACATAATATTATTAGAGAATGTGTCATCTCAAGGCAATGTCATTGCCACTACCACTATTACAGGCTTCTCAGAAATGGACTAGAACATTCTAAGTTTGTTGTGCTGTTAAATGCCTGTTACAGTTCACTCCTAGTGGTATTAAGCACATTTATATTGCGGGACCTAAAACAGGAGAGGAAGCCAACAAAGTGTAATGTTTTTGTGTCAGTGGTTGACAGACGTGTAACAGACCATACTAGTAATATCTTTATGCTGGCCTGCTCCACAGGGTGCACAAATACTGAGAATGGCTGAGGTCTGCCGAAAGCTGGAGACGGAGGAGGAGAAGGTTCTGCCCTTTTATGCGTCCTCCCTGACCCAGGAGGAGCAAGAAGATATCAAGGCAGCGGTGCTGGAAGCGCCGTCTCAAGCTCTGGCCGCAGTAAGTAGTGATGTCCACGAATGACCTCAGACAAACAGTATGCACATCACAGTTCATATTCTGGGGATGTTGCTGCACATCTGCTTATAAATGTATGTATAGATGGATGGAAGTATAATGAAATAAATACATATATATGCCCCTTTGGAAAGAGAATATGCCTGATGCCCATATACTTAGGTTCAAATTATATGAAAATGTACGTTTGCCCATAGACTGCTGTTGAACATGTTTTCTATTGTAAATATGTTTGTATGTCCGTCATGTCCTAATGATTATGAGTCATGTCACTCACTCACCCAGTCCTGTCAGTCAGTCATAGATGAGCTTGATTGTGGTAGACAATGCACGAGTACCGGGCAGTGGAGAACTTCTGGAAGCGCTACAACAAAGTGCTGCTGGAGAGGCTGGCGCTTGAGAAGGAGAAGCAGGCGCTGATGACTGAGAACGGCCAGCTACGTCTGCTGCTCAAGCAGTATCTGGACGGCATCTCTGTCAACGACGAAATCCTCTCACACTACAACCCTCTCTTCATCATCAACGCCAAGAGCAATTTCCAGTCAGTTCCTTTGAGTGTCGTTTCATTCGCATGACATGACAGTGAATGACTATGCGATGTCATGTAATGACTGTGACGATTTCTAACGACTGGAGTGAACCGCAGCCTAGTCAACCCGAGGGCAAAGAGGGACACCTCCTAATGTTAGCTCGTTTACACCCAGCTTCCACCCTGCAAACACCCACTCAGTCCCATCGCACGTTCCCACGCTACCACACAGGTAATTCTTTTCACTGGCATGCGCAAACCACAGCTGACAACACAGTTAAGAAAATTCAAATGAATAGTATTAAAAATATTGAACATATAAAATAACTAAATATATCCCATGGTAGATGCTGTCAGTATTTCATACATACAGATGTAGAAACACTGGGTTCTGTTCTTCAGACAAAGGTTCGCAGCTCTCTGTAATCACACCCCGGGACACCGGGACATGGCCAGGTCAGTCTCTCGCAGAGAGAAATGGCAATGCCACTCAGTTACCTTTCCCTTGATGATTCGAAAGCTGTCTCCCGCAGACGACTGGAAGTTGGGGCGGTAGTACGACAGAGTTCAACAACCACTGCCTCGCATCGCTTGTCTCTTCTCACCTGCTGCCTACGACTGTTAGCTTCTTAGGGACTGTCATCTCTGTTGGTGTACGAGACGAGGAAAAGCGGACTCTTTCTCTATCTCTGCCTCTTTCAACATTAGCAACACCCTTTCCACTTCAGAAAACTCTTTCATTGTCATTGTCCAATATGCCAGTTTAATGTCTAACCGATTCTTTTACAGATTTTCAGTGCCATTATCAGACCCGAGAATTCAGCGGCCCGGGGCACCCGTAGTTTTGGAAGCTGCACACATTGTCAAGCATATTCTACCATCATGAAAGAACTACCCAACCTACAGATGATGTTTCTGGTATAGAAAACATGAGCCAACAACGATCTCGTTGGAAGAAAATGCGGCCAAGAGAACATTTTATAAGATGAAACTGTTATATATATATATCATTTACTCTTTTGGTTTAGCTCAGAAACTGATGATGCTAAGTGAAAATGAAGAAAGAAATTGTCCTCAATAAATGTATAGCTAATGAAAGTTTGCCGTGCTTACGTGTGCGTGCGCGCATATAAAAGTTTGCCTTTTGACAGTTTTGACTCCACAGGTCACCTAAAAATTAGCCGGAAGTGTTTGGACAAAACTCTAACCCCTTGACCCTAAGCCAGCGACGAAGACTGCGTTATGTGTTCTGAACTCTACAATGCAGCACATTACACAATCTACCTGTGCACAGTGTTTGTCAGAACAAACCTCTCATCTTGGTTTACACACCATATAACCGACGATTTTGGGTACCAGATAATGGAAATAATAATATTTAGGGGTTAGGTGTCTAACTCTCCCTTACCTTCTCCAACCTTCTATGGAGTAAGGTTACCAATTTCTGGCAGTTGAGTCGACTGGGAAGGAGAGCTTGCTGCACCTAAGGGTAGTCGAAGCCGTGGTCTGGATTTGGACGCCAGCGCTTCCAAACACTGGGTTTATCCACTTTCCATAAAAATTTCTCTCAGGGACAATCGAAATTTCATCCCTGTTTGCACTCGTCACTGTAAACTCTATGCAGGTGTATTTTTTAGGGATATTGACTGACATATAGGATGTGCAGTATGTTGTGCGGGGTTGTCTTAGATGGGGAAATGTGTTGAACCTGGCTTGAATACTTGTCACAGAGGCAGGGGTTGCTGTAAAAATCTGACTATGGATGTCTAAACATTTCAAATGACAGCTTAGCTGTTGAATGGCGCAGAATCGAATCGAGCTGAAAGCAGGTTTGATATTGATCGTGGATCAGATTCGATTAGCAGCAACATTGGTCCACCAGTGAACAAATGGTGTGGTTATTTTTTTAATCCATGTGGTGAACAATAGGAGATTACGGATTGTGAGATGGGCCATTTTAGCATTGGTCACGACTCTTTACAGTATCTGATACTGTTCCACTGTTCAATTCTCTCATTCCACTGCGCCCCCTCCCCCACATTTCTGAGGTTGAAGTTAATGTGAGCAGTACGATATTGGTCAACAATTTATCTCGTGCTTCTTCGCGTCGCTTTTTTCCCTGTTCAGTTCTCAAGATAAAGGAGGTGGGGGGGGGTTGCACAGTAGTTTATTAAGTTTGCACTTCTCCGTTTAAATCACGAAAATAGCCTCGGAGAAGAGTCTATTCAGCCCCGTTATTTTCGTTTTTTCTTGCTCCCGAAACACAAGAGAATGCATAATGTAGACAACAATTTCTCGATTTTACTCGCACTTGGTGATCACCATTATGATCGGATCACAGCTTTAGAAACTCTACAATTTTCTCTATCTCTTTTAAAACACGAAATGATTATGGAGGGTTGGTGCAATGGCAGTGTAGTAGTGATCGGTCAGTATTTTATTTACGTTGACTTTAACGACTTTTTGCATAACCGGAAGGCTTCTAAACTGCTTCGTGACATTCGGCTCGGACAGTCTGACACTGAGCTCAACTTCATCAAACACGTTTTCCTCAACCGAGAACAGGTCTCCGGGCGATCGAATACAAGATTACAGGTGAAAATCACATTTAATATCAAGATCAGTGTGACACCACTGTCGGGGCTAATGTGCTTGTAAAGGTGTCGAACATATTTGTTTATCGACTGCATTACAGTCAAGTGGATCAGGTCAGACCACGAACTCGTATTACTGGACTGCTGACAGGCGTGGTTTTTTTCCAGTTAACATACAACGAGGCATGCTTGTATAAAGCTTCCGGTTTATTCACATTTCAGTTAATTACTAAACGAGGCATGCTTGTATAAAGCTTCCGTTTAGGCTCGCCGAGACTAACAGCGAGAACTCGCGTGAGCTAAGCGTTGGTCTCGCAGAGCAGACAAGCAGTCCACCTCACATCCATGGTTCAGACATTGATGCGTCAACATCATTGTGGAGCTACTACAATTTTTATTCAAAATGATACTACAGTATTTCTTCGCTACATTACAAAGAAGACTATTATTTACTGAGGTCATCGGTCATTACAATAAACACCAAAAAAACCGGCAATGGAGCGTTGTATGGAAATCGTGACACTACGTCTGCTTCGCCCACTCGATATATATCCTAAAAAACTGTCATTACCCTTTCACAATTAACTCTAACACTGAACTAACCCTAAAAACTAAGTCATCGAAAATCCTGTTGCATTAAGTTCCATTGGATAGCTTCTCTCAACTTCTGCTTCCGGCTCCGCCATTTCCGCAGTGGCCAGCGACGGTAGGGTTACAGCAAATTTGGAATGAATTTTCTGTTCAGATTGTTTTAGGATCAACATTTTGAATATCCTTTACTAGACCATTTGATGATGTGATCAACGTGTGATCGACTCGCGCTTATGGAATATCCACGTATCCTTAGTAAAAGTGATTGTCTCATAATTAGAGAACGGGATCCGGAGTTGAAGACATATGTAGACTCGTGGGTTCGATACCCGTTTGACGCAGCGTACTTTGTCAGGCAGCTTTAGAATGGGTACCAATGACTCCTTCGGGAGTAGGAGAAGGTAAGGTAGTGAGGGAGAACTAGAGATGACACCGCCGTTACAAAAAAGCTGGCATCAACAAAAGAGAATTTTCTAACACCTCCCATGTTTTATGCATCTTTTATTGTTTCCTAACTCTCCTCTGCACCCTGAAGGATGGAGGAAATTCTCATCAGTAGCTTCCAGCGAGAAAATAATCTAGATTGTTTTTTTTAAAATATATGATTCTATTCTTTCCTGTCATAATCGATGCAAGAGATTCTAACATCGCTCTTTTGTGAGAGTAAAATTACTTCCGGTGAAATCAATAGCACAAATGACAAAAATTGCAAGAAACTGATAAATTCTGGGACTTATTAAAATTACCGCACAACGTGCGTTTAAACATACTTTTAACCAGTTTCAATGTATTAAGAAATATGTTCGAAGTGTGCTGATTAGTTCATATTTTACTATTAGTACCATTTTAAAAAAGTACAATTCAGTACAAATTTGCAATGCGTTTTGATTTTTTTTCTTTTGGATGTTAGACAAAAGTAGAGATGATGATGATGATGATGATGTGATGATTGTGCCTAGGTAGAACAATTTTTCTAGCGACTGCTTACCTGTAGAAATACTATGCTGATTTTGAAGCTCGCGGTATACACTGTAGCATTAATTTTTGCAGAAGTTCTTTAGAAACGAAGCCAGCAGCTTTTCTTCAAGAGTTTATTATTTGCTTCCAGCGTATCCAGATACAAATACAAATGCTCGATATTTTATAGATTGACCATTGTTTATTATGTCAGTACTTATTTTATTTATCCGCTATATTGGCATTACTAATTTTATGATACTTGATTTAGGATGGAGGGGGAGAGGAAATAAACAGTATGGCCTTAGTACGTTTATTTGAATATTGACTTCCCACCGCGCTTTAGAAAGTTTTAATATTTAATCTGCTACCGAAGTGATAGCAGGGGACCATTATCTCCATGAATAGCACTTCTTGGGTTTTTTTTATTTATTTATTTTTTTTGCTCTGAGTTTTCTTCGCATGAACAACACCGAAGGTGTTGCCAGCGTAACAAACCCTGATCTCTCGTTCATTCTAAATTCTGTCCACAACACTGTTACCATAATCTCGTCCTAACCATTATCTGAAACTATCCCAGAGATTGTCGAGTTAAAACACGCACGCACTCTAGAGAGACAACAACAAAAGATAAAAAGCGTGTGCTACTAGTTCTAAATAAATAAACAATATCCATCCAGAAGCGAGCTTGCGCACTCACCACACCCATCATACAGCAGCTTTCCACGGACCAGTCACAGTCATGCTGTTTGAAGTGTTGCAGTTTTAACGGACGCCATAAACGGTCAAATTAAACGACGGTGAGTGCATACCTGGCAAAAAGTCGTTGAAGGGACTTTTTCTTATTTCGGTACACGTGACTGAGATCAACTAGAGCAGCATTTAAATACAAGAAGCGATAGAAAAAAAAAACCATCATCCACAAACCTGATTTTTATCATTAATATTTCAGAATCGAGGAGTAAGGCGGATGAAGAGTGAGAGACAGAGGTCGAAAGGCTAAGATAGCGCTAAAGAGGAGGGAAAGTTCTGAAGACTCGAGGGCCAGGGGTGGAATGAGAAAAGAAAATTCAAATATCATCATCATCATCATCATCATCATCATCATCATCATCATCATTGGTATTGGTATTGGTATTGCTTATCTTACGAGGGCTTGATAATTCATTTTGGTTTTCAAGTACTGTAGGCATTTTGCAGGCAACCCGATGGGAAGCAAACAAACACAACAAAAAAGAGCTCTACCTATTAAACCTGTTCTATGACTGGACCTGTGGGGATGGACGGGAGCAGTTACAGCCTGGATTACAGTTTTTCAAATAAACTATGCACGCTGAAAACAGCTTGTCTTTCATCTCATGTGATATGTTTGTTGCATGCGTCCGTGGAGGTGTGTGTGTTTTCTGTAAAGTTCCATGAGCTTGCCCATAAGACCGAATAATAATAATAATTATTATTATTATTATTATTATTATTATTATTATTATTATTATTATTATTATTATTATCTCTTCCCTTCCAACAACACCAGCACCAGCACCTACTATTACCACCGCTCGTCGCTACAGCGACTCACGGAAAGAGGAAGAACTTCACCTCGGGAGAGGACTGTCCGGTAGTGTAATGACTAAAACTCTCCTTTGTAAAGTGAAGCAAGAACTAAAGATCCTTGAGTTCAGATCCCATGTCGCGCCTATTTGCAGAGATGGATATTGGTGAATTTCTCTTCTCCATCCATCACTCCTCCTCTCTCACAGTGCGAGATCGCCTTAAGGTGGAAGAACTTTCCTGCCAAACCAACCAATCAACTAGGATGTCAACCTGACACTTATGAAAGATTATAATAAAAAAATAAGCTCGAGAAGTTCGCAAGCGTTAGTCACAGCAGTCACAATCAGAATTCTAACTACAAAAATCTTTTTACCTGACTGATTCACCGAGCATAGTTTATAATGAAGGAAAACCGTGGAGGATACCATAAAATGGCAGGTGACTTTCTGTTAGCACGGCTCGAGCATATGGCATTAAGAAATGAGAAGCCACAGATGTGTATGTTCCTCAGTAGAGTAGGTTACAAACCTTGCTAGCTAGCGCCGCTCAGTCGTGAAGGTTACTGTCTGTTCTCACGGCTGGACTATAGGGCTCAGCCAATATAAGCCGAGCTGTTCAGTCCTATAGCAACGAGGGCTTGTGGCACTGGATGCAACACCAGAGACTAACGACAGGGAAAGCTGCTGCAGTGAAAGTGTCATTACAAACTTGTGTTACCTGTAGTACACACCTCCATGGTCATATTGAACAGGAACATCACTCTTCTGTGCACGATACCTAACACTTATTGTATGCCACAAGATCATCAGAAGAGTCGAGAAGACAAGCACTGCTATAAAAGTGAGTAAATTGTGTGTGTGTGTGTGTGTGTGTGTGGTGCAAATTTTGTTAACATTTGTGGAGGAATCCTTAAATAATATAAAATATGATTGATCATCAGCAACAGCTTTCAGATAGCAGCTCCAACGAATCAAAGCAAAGGTTCATATCCCCAGCTGTCCCACTGTAACTAGACTGAGGAACAAAAGATTCATAGTAATCGTGATAATCTTGTCAGAGATGTGTCTTTCAGAGAAGAAAACTTCTTTTGTTGTTACTGATATGAAGAAGAAATTTTATTTTATCTTGGTTGTCTAACTTTTGAACTCGTAAACGCTGGGTCACTCGATGCCAGAACAAACTCACTCAAACTCATTAATTCGTAATCCCCTAATGGCAAGGCCCCTTCACAGACCCACTGAACTACTGGTGTGTGAAATTATTCCATAAAAACGAACTCTGCTCACCATTTATTCCAGCAATTTAAACGGAGATAGTACTGGTTACAGAAATGAAAAGAAAACCAAACTCAGGGCGCAGACCTTTGGTACACATGGAATCCCAAAAGGCTGTTTCCTCATTACTGATGATAGGACTGTGTTTGCACAGTTCTCCTCCCCTTGAAAAAAATCAGAATTAAACAGAGAAAAAAGTCCACTGCTTGTGGTAGCCGTGTAGGACATAAATCCCATGTGAACAAACCAATGACTTTTAATGAAGACCGGGTGTGACCATAAAAGCGGTGCTAATGAAATCTTCCAGCACTAAGTAAACAAGTACAGCACAACCTTTAGAATTCTGGGTATGACAATGAAGTAAAGCACAATAAAATTAATTAAAAAAATTGCTCGTATGACATTTCTATTGCTGGTTCTCGTCCAAGCACAACAGCTACATACAATTTGAAAGCTCTTTCTCAACATCTTCGTCACCGCATATTTACTGTTGCTACACGTGCACAGTTATTCACCCATGAACAAAGGCAGCATGTGAAATATTTCATTGCTTCATCAACTCATGTCTGTCATGCTCACTTAAGCAGCCACGACTGCACCAAAGAATGGTGTGGGACAGCAAGGATGATTGAAATATTCAAGGGAGGACAAAATTAGGACATATTGGAAACTGATTTCGTTAAGGCATTCGTTCTCTGACTTTGAAATAACTAGAATTCTCCTTTTTTAAAAAAAAAAATGTGTCTTCTGATAGAAAAAAATGAATTTTAGTATCGCAAGAATTGAAAATGTCTTTTTATGAAGATCTAATCTTTGTACAATTAACTTCGTAAACAATTAAAAGATCGTTTTAGTGTATGTATATACACAGTAAAAATGTATGAAAGTCTATTTTAATATTATACTTTTTGTTGTTCAAGATGTTCTTTGGGACAAAGTTCTTCGTGGTGGGACTGGTAGGATGGTTGATATTAAAGGTGGTCCCTCAAGACACTAACTCTACAAGTGGTGATAATTACACATCGCCATCATCATTGACAACCACCATGTCTACAGATTCGGAGACATCAGCAGAAAGCACTAGTTCAGATCTTCTGTCAACTACTCCTGTTTCCGAGACTTCGACAAGCACGCAGACTACAACAACTACTGTAACAACAAACCAATCTGCTTTACCGACCTCTGAAAGTCAGACTTTTATTCCAACGGAAGCTGTGGTGTCTGATGCAACAGAAACAACATCAGCATCAGATGTGCCAACAACTTTGCAAACAGATACAACACTACAAGCAAACTCGTCGACAACTACTTTGCTAGTTTCGTCGACTACACAAACAACAACAGCAAGTACTGATGCTTCACCTTCAAGCACCGACACCTTAACGACTTTGTCAAGTTCTGACTTTTCAACCTCTTCGACAAATGCTGACAATTCGACAACAGCTGCTAATATATCGCTAGCTACAACGACACAAACAACTACAGCAATAATAACAACTACAGACACCGAAACAACAACAGTGATTACAACAACAGCTGCAGCTACTAATACATCCTCAACTACAACTACAGATACAGTTACTAATACATTATCAGCTACAAACAACTGCTCCAGCGACTAATGCATCATCATACATAACAACAGCTGCAGATAATACATCATTAACTACAATAGCATCTGCAGTTACTGATGCATCATCAGCTACAACATCTGCAGTCACTAATGCATCATCAGTTACAACAACAGAAACAGCTACAGCAATAATTACTACTACAGACACAGAAACAACAACAGTGATTACAACAACAGCTGCAGCTACTAATACATCGTCAACTACAACAACAGAAGCTTCATCAACACTGGTAGCTACATCAACAGATGCAGCTGATACATCATCAGCTACAACAACAGAAACAGCTACAGCAATAATTACTACTACAGACACAGAAACAACAACAGTGATTACAACAACAGAGGCAGCTACTAATACATCGTCAACTACAACAACAGAAGCTTCATCAACACTGGTAGCTACATCAACAGATGCAGCTGATACATCATCAGCTACAACAACAGAAACAGCTACAGCAATAATTACTACTACAGACACAGAAACAACAACAGTGATTACAACAACAGAGGCAGCTACTAATACATCGTCAACTACAACAACAGAAGCTTCATCAACACTGGTAGCTACATCAACAGATGCAGCTGATACATCATCAGCTACAACAACAGAAACAGCTACAGCAATAATTACTACTACAGACACAGAAACAACAACAGTGATTACAACAACAGCTGCAGCTACTAATACATCGTCAACTACAACAACAGAAGCTTCATCAACACTGGTAGCTACATCAACAGATGCAGCTGATACATCATTAACTACATCATTAGCTACAACATCTGCAGTTACTAATACATCATCAGCTACAACAACAGCTGGAGCTACTAATACATCATTAGCTACAACAACAGCAGGAGATACAACAGCAGCTGCAGCTACTAATACATCATTAGCTACAACAACAGCAGGAGTTACAACAACAGCTGCAACATCGCAAGCAACTTTGTCAACAACTACGTCATCCGGAGCTGTATTGTCAACTACACCAGCTGCGGTAAGTTCATGCTCACACACGTGCGATAGGCAATGAGAGAGAGAGAGAAAAAAAAAGTTTACCGATATAATGATCAGACCAAATAATTCCATAGACGAAGGATGTCAAACATGCTTTAAAGAACAATATTTTATATTCCTTATTCGCTGAACTGCTCATATTGATATTGATATTCTCATTTTTTTGTTGTCTATATATTTCCCATAATTCACACAGTCTTACTCGTGTATCTTTACCGTCTGTCACTCGCAGCAAGGGATTGTGGGTGCAGCCAGTCAAGTGAATGTGTCGTCTGCGAACGCGCAGGAAAGCATCGTTAATGTCCTGGACACCATCGACAGGAGTGTGAACAGCTCCATCAGCGGCGACAGCGCCCTGGTTTGTATCAGCGACCACAGGAGACAGAAGCTTCTGGACATGAGGAGAGACGAAGATGACGGAATGAACAAGTGTGGAGAGGGGAGAGTTGACGAGTGAAGTTTAAGGATGTAGCAAATTTGACGAGTGAAAAGATAGACGAGTGGCTTAGATGACAAGTTCAATGAGTGACAAACTTGGAGTAAAGCAAAGTTAACGAATTCCGAATGTTACGAGGGACAAAGGTGACAAACGACAAAACTGACGAGTGACAATGTTGAGTGTCATTTGTAAGAACATCCTTTTACAGTACCATACTATGGTGACTTTGTAGGCCGATTTCTGCTCTAACTCATCAACTTTCTGTGCTTTGGTACTTGTGTAGGATTGTATGGAGAGCGACACGTAGAATTTAATGATAATAGGTTTCTTTGTCTTCAAACACGAATTAACCTGAAGCGATTCTCTGCAGGACAACTACACACAAGCAATTCGCATCATTGTTGACAAGATTGCTCAGGCCAACTGGACACAAAGTCAACGGAGGAACACCAGTGAAAGTAAGAGACATTCCACATTGTACAAACTCATTATCGTGTGCTTGGCAGAAGGAAGTGTTGATGGCTAGCATTGAAGGAAAATAAACAGTTTGAAGAATATGACTATCAGGCTGAGAGAAAAATCTCGCTCCTGCGACAGGCAAAGTCTTCTGCGGACTCGAATGCAACTTAACATTCTTTCTTAGTATATTTTCTTTCTCTCCCTCCCCTCTATGTGTTCATCTCCCAATATCTCTATTTCTTCCTCTCGTAAATTTTTCCTCTCTTATTCTCAAACAGGTGTACATACATATACTGGAATACATCAATCGGGGGGAGGGGATACAAAGGGTTAGATGCTTTCTTTCATTCTCGCTGTAGTGTGTGTCCCACATATGAGTGTGAACGCGACTGTGTTTTCATTTACATAACCATTGGATATTATTTTTTTCATAAATTTAATTGTTCATAAGCACACTCAAGCCCACGACATTAAAGATTCGCGTGGGTACCACACCACACCCCCCACGAAAGGGGAACCAGCAAATCAGACACTATTTAATCAAACAGCTCTTGTAGAAAGATAAGAAACATTTTGATGCCTCAGAAGAGGAAATGTCGTTTGCTCAGAGATTAAAAACTGTTTTTCTGCCTTTCTTTAGAAGTTTTGCAGACTGCCTCGACTGTAATGCTGTCACTTGCAGCCTACAGTAAACAAACAAACAACTACTCCAGTGAAGATGTACGTATGTTGTCAGCATAGGTTAGTGGGATGCTGGTCGTGTTTGCATATATGTGAATTAAAATGTGTATAGTTAATTGTTTTTAAGTAGGACATTCACAGTTACTTTTTTAATATTTAAACTAATAAAAGAATGCGTGTACATCAAATAATCTTACTGAAAGTAAAATCCAGTGGAAAAAACATCATGAAGGTGAGCAGAACAAGAATTAAAGCAAGTGTTTCGTGGACTTTGACAGTCAAAGACTGCGAGCAGTCCGATAGTTTACAACAAGGCAACACAAGTTATCCGTACAGAAACTCATGAAACATGAATGACAATTTTATTATCAGGTGGATAAGAAGTTCTCTTCCCTGGAGTCGGATCTCTTTGATCTTGGCGCCACGTTGACCCGCAGCAGGAGAAGGAGTACATCAGCAGTGACTTGCTGAAGGTTCAGTATCGGAGCAGCCGTCCCGAGAATCTAGTGGACGAGACCACTGAAAATGGCGATGTTTCTCTCAGTCTTCCCGATGGTCTTGTCAACAACTTTCGTACGAAAGCTCTTCTCGTGACGGTCAGTGTGTGTGTGTGTGGGGGGGGGGGATGTATGTCCGGTTGTAGTTTGAATTTTGAATGTCCAAGTATCACAACAAGTATTCTTCTATATCGTACGGATGATGATGATGATGTAGATGATGATGATGAACTACTTCACTTGCTCGCCCCGCTTCCACAGCTGCCGAAGCTTTGACTCCATTTCATTTATCTCCACAGCTCATGGTGTACGAAAAAGACGTCTATACGCATGCGCTGTCCACGTCAAAGATAGTTCCTTCCGGAAAGGTCGCAGTGGTTAACGTCGTCGACGAGGACAAGAACCCCGTTTCCGCCGTGAGCATGGGCGGTCCGGTGACGGTGACGCTGCCTCCACCACGTTCAACCGTCGTCAGCAAGCGGACGGCGCGAGCGGATGACTCAGCTTTCTGTTCGGAAGCGCCCCCGTCCACCCTGTTGTTGCTGCAGTTCATCGTTCCAGCCGGTCGAAAACTGACCCTACTAGGACACTTCGGCACTCCCCCCACCACTTCCGTTTACGAGTTTGAGGCCACGGTGACGTCTGAACCACACGTCACACTGTCACATGATGACATCACTCTGGTGCTGCAGGACGGCGTGGCTAAGGTGTACGTGAAGAGAATTTCGAGAACGGTGGAACAAATTTGTTTTGCGGCTAGCTATTCAGGTAAGCTTGTTTAAGGGGAACTGGGTCTGTCCCATGAGGACAGAACTGTTTCGTGAGCCATGGTTATGAAGTGAGCTTATGTCGTTGCCCCGGGGGCAACATGGAAAAATCAGGGACAAGCATCATTTCTCCGTCTCTGTGTCCAGACCTCGTGCATATAGCTGTATATTTCCTCTTTGCAGTACAAATTCGAGCTCAGGGGTGTGGGATCATCCCGCGGGGTCAGGACACCACTTTACAACTATGGAGACAAAGCACTTGCCCTTAATTTCCCAAATGTTCCCTGAGGTAGCCATTGCTCTCGCGTCATAGCCATGGCCCCAAAAGAATCACTACTCTTAGGTGTAACGACATTGTAACTGTTGCTTGCATGTCACAAAATTCTTATATTTAAAAAAATCTCTCGAGTATTTCTGTTGACTGTGAGGACTTGCTTTTGACTGCATAGACTTGCTGTCGGAGTCGCCTCGCAGACGTCTCCTGTCTTCTGAGACAGCAGTGATGCAGGCGGTTCATGTCTCAGCTCTGTCAGTGGTCACATGGGACAGCAGTCACACTGCCTGGACGGTCAACTCTGAAGTGTCGGTAAGAGCCAGTCTTCCCTCTCACCCCCACAAGCTCTTTATAGCTCTAGATTGTCGATTAGAACCAGTTTTCCTCTTATTCCTCTACGTTCTTTCTCTCCCCATATTTTCCTTAGCTCCTTTTGTACGCATTGTCTTATAGCTGAGGTGTGCAGTTCCTCTTCTTAAAAAGATTTTAATTCAATCTCTTTACTCTCTGACATTAGCTCGGTTCTTTAAAACCTCTTCTTAAGCGTGTTAAACCTCCATAGACCTCTGTAGCAAAATCATCCAAGAAGACGGACACTCGCTTGGTCACAGACCAATGACTTTGTACAAAGCACGGTTGACATTCTCGTAAGACACCAGGAACCCCTACTTGCTTCCGTCAAGAAATCCCCATCCCCCGAACGACCAGCACCAGTTGAGGGACGAACAGCTGACTGACTTGCAAGTTTTCCGTTATTTTATTATGCTTACTTAGTGTTCCTCTAAGCAATAACATGATGTTGTATATTTGTCTTGGAGGTAAGAGGAATTGAGAACAACGGACGAGTTTGGTTTAAGTCCAACTTCATCGGCAAATTCAGCCTCAGCGAATTAATCATCACTCCTACAGAAATCGACTTCAGTGCCATTTTCTTGAACTTCGAGCGGTATCTGCAGAACAGCCCGTATGTCTTGAGTGTCATCTGCTGGGTCCTGTTGGTCAGTGTCTTCGTGACTGTCCTGCTCAGGCGCCTCGATGTCGCGGACTCGGCACTTGTAAGTGATACAATATAGATAACTTATGTGAGGTATTGGGCATTTATGTCATATCAACAATATCTGGGTGATCATCAGCCATTGCAAGTGAGATATTACAGGCAACGTGATAAGTTGTGGAGGGGTTGCTCGAACATACAGCTTCTAAGTGATACGTGGTAGAGAATTTTGGGTGATTCTCGGCACATATAAGTGAATAAGTTATACAGTGCAGACAAATTTTGGGTAGTTTACACCATTTAGGAATGGTGAATTGTAAAGTGTTTGTTCGTACTCGGTATCATTACATGAAACCATCTGAAGGGTACTCGGCACTTTGAGACATTACAGAAATTTCTATGAAACTTTCCAATTGTTGGATGGTTATTCGGCATTTGTAAGTTAAAAAAAAATTCCAGACACCCACGCCGTGACTTAACAACAAACCTAGTGAAAATGGGATGATGGCTACATAATTGTGAAGCTGTTGGAATTCACCCACGAACTTTTCAAAATGTTTCGTTTCCGATGTGGCGATTCGCAGAACTGCAAATGCTCGTCAGTCATCTGCGAACGCAGGTCCGACTTGCTCGGTTTCATGATGGAAAAAGTCTGTTCACAGAACTTTAGTCATATGACCAACATTTCTGTCGGTTAAATTTGGAGAGACACTTGTAGTGACACTTCTCAGTTCACGGAAGCTCACTTTCATCAGCAAATTCTCGTCTGTTGTAGTGTCTTTCACTTTCACTGACCCTTTGGTTTAATCCCCCCTTCTCTTTTTCCTGAACTGCTACGGTACAAACTCATTGCACGAAAACTACGAACTTTTGCACAGGTAGACACTAAACCTGTTAATAGGATCGGAGTAAAGAAGTCTCAATTAAACAAGTATGTTAACCCTAGACGTCCAGAAGAAATGGAAGGATAGTTGTTACTGAGAGATGTATGACTACTGTAATGAGAAAAAAGGTATCAACACTGTAACGGTCAATCACAATAATATTTCAGAACCCATCTCAGCTGGACTTTAATTGTGACAAAAAATACAATATTTTTAGATACTGAAGAAAGTAATCTCAGTCTGGTACTTTTTAGAGATGAAAGTATTTCATTGTTTGTTTATTTGCAGGGTTGTCCATGGGACATATTTTTCTATCCCGTCCCATCCCGTCCCATGGCAATTTATGCCTGTCCCATCCCACGGGATGTTTCCCATGGTATTAACAATCCTATGGACAACACTGAAAACCACTTTTCGGCTTTTGTTCTATAATTCCTGCTGCTTCACATACAATAGATGATTCAGAGGAAAGATTTAAATCCTTGATGAATGAAATAACAGTAAATTTATTTTGCAATATCAAGTATCGACTACCATGGGAAATACAAATGTGTGCTGTCCCATCCCATCCCATCCCATGGGACGTTTCCCATGGGATTCCCATGGGATTCCCATTCCTATGGACAACACTGTTTATTTGTTTGTTTGGATTGTAAGCCCTCGGTGGGTTCTTCTCTTCCAGTGGACCTACTTACCGCTGACAGACAACCGTCCTGATGACCCGTTTGTCTACACGCTGTCTGTGCACACGTCACTGAACTCACCTCGTCACTTCACAGCGACACCTGTCTTCGTCCTCACGGGCCAGTTCGCTAGCACCCACACTCGGGTTCTGGCAGACGGGGTGCGAGAGGTCAGTAACTCATTACCCGGAACAAGTGTCAGCTATTGCAAAACGTAGATGGTCTAGATGATGATGATGATGATGATGATGATGAGGAGGAGGAGGAGGAGGGGGGAGGAGGAGGAGGAGGAGAGGAGGAGGAGGATCAATGCAATATTTGTATAGTGTATACTCACACTTCTAAGGAGAATTTTCTGAAAGCTTAATAAAATTCCTTTCATTTCATTTGCCGAACATTGTCGTTTTCTTCTCTCAGAATTTTCGGAGCGGCACCGTGTCCAACTTTGTGATGACATCTCAGGTGAACCTGGGGCAGTTGCTTGTGCTAAATATCTGGCATGACAACAAGGGAAATAGTCCCCATTGGAAACTGGACAGAGTCGTGGTTGTAGACCGCACTAGCAAAGACGTGTAAGACAATGCTATTGCTTATACTGTTATTAATCCTTTTCTGTTCATTGTGTTCTTTTCTTTTTCTTCCGATATAAAAATATAGTTTGTAATAAAAAATGATAATCAAAATCAGTTCTCTCAAGTACTTGTCAATGCATTCTTTTCTTTTTTCATTATTTTCTTTCCATATCAGTATTATTTAGATTAATTGAAGTTAATAGTATTTTTATTAACTGTATAATGTTAAAGAGTAGTCTCGATATTCAGCCAGTGATTTTTTTTTCGGGGGAGGAGGGGTGAGAAAGTAGGGTTGGTGAGGAGAAAGGGGTGACACGATAAAAAAAAAATGAATAAAAGAAAGATGATAAAGAAAGAATGCCTAGCAAGAAAAATTAAAGATATTCAGAAGTCTGTACGTGTTCCAGATTTTTCTCTAACCTTCTTACAGAATGTTCTTCAGTAAAGACGTTAGTAAGAACATATCTTGCGAAGATAAACAAGATGTTTCATGTCTGCAGGGCATTGTTTGTTTGTCGCGACTGGCTGTCCACCAACAAGAGCGATGGCAGAATCAGTCGCCACCTTCCTGTCTTCATGTCTGACGGTGTGGACGGAGGACAGATGTTTGATGTCGTGTCCTGGCATCAGCTGTTTGACGAGCACCTGTGGCTGTCCATCTTCAAGCGCCTGACGTACAGCAGATTCTCGCGCGTGCAGAGGTTCCTGTGTGCGGTCGCGCTTCTGTTCCTGGCCATGGTCACCGACGCCATGTTCTTCAGGGGCAAAGAGGCAACTTATGAGAAGATACGAGGAGTTACAATTGGACCTCTCCAAATTAATTACAGGTCAGGGTGTTGCCACTGCACACATTCTTTCACAGTTTACATTAAGCGGATGATAAATTGATGATATAAATATCTTACTGGGACTAAATGGTGTATAACTTTCTATGGCCATGCTTATAAAATATTAAGGAAATTTAGATGATTGCATTTCATCCATGAGTGAGCCCGGGTATGCACCCGGTTCCAGTTCTCACTCTTGTGAGTCGGTTGAAACGGAGGCCTGGCAACTGCAGAAAATACTTAATAGTGTTTGTAAAACTGTAGGCGACTTTCAACTTCTTATAATATTTATTTATATACATGCAGTTAGTCCCAGTCGTCAAATGTACAATAAATTGTTAGTTATTATTGTTGATGTCTTGGTAACGATTCTTTATTTTCTAATGCCTACAGTCAGGAAACTGTGATCTCAGGTCGGAAGTATATTGAAGTGTGTTTTGTGATTTGTTAGGCAGCTGTACACGGGCTTTGTGTCGGGACTGATCATCATTGTACCCGCAGTCATCATGACCTGGTCTTTCAAACATCGAGACATCAGGGGAGTGAACTCGCGGTCAAGTAACGGTTGTCCTCAGTCGACGTCATCACGTCTGCTCTCGCCGTCAAGTCATCCACATCCACCCCGAGGGACGGTCTTTCCCTTACAAGAAATCAGGTCTTCAGAATGTCTTTCCACCGCTCCATCCGCGTGTACAATAAAGAGCGAAAATGGGGAAGGAAGAAAAATGAGCAGGCGATTCAACCGCCCGAAATTTTATTCGTCGGATCCAGTGTCGAGCACTTCAATGTGTAGACGAAGCAAGAGCAACAGACTTAACGAAGATGAGAAAAATGAAGCTGAGGTCACAGTATCTACAGAAGCATCAACTGCCTCACCGATAGATGTAACGGCGATGAGAGAAATGAGTGACATACCGATTCCATTAAATCAATCAGCTGTGATCCAGTGTAGTCCAGCCCAGAATTCAGGAAAAGAACTGACTTTTAATACCAGAAGTCTTCATCCATGGTGGTTTATTTTTGTTGGATACTTTTTCATTTTCCTGTCCATTGTGATAGGTGCTTTCTTCTGCATCATGTTCAGCCTGGAGTGGGGTGGCTCGAGGAGTCAGGAATGGCTGCTGGCTGTAGTGTTCACAAGTAGCATCCATTTACTTGTAATTGAGCCAGTAAAAGTAAGCTCATTTCTTTACCTGTTGTAACAGTTTAATGCCCTTTCATGTTAGTAGCGAAATTATCAGATGGATGTACTGAGCTTAGTACAGGATAGCATTTACCCAAATGTAAAGTCCCACTCCCTCAATTACATGCAGCTCTACAAACATGCACAGAATTAAAGAGTTAAAAGCATTGACATTTGTAGTGTAATAACAGTTAACTTACACATTTACTAATGCAACCATACTTAAAACCCTTTATTTACTTATATTAACTGATAAAAGCCTAGCAGCCAACGAACCAGTAATTGGTTCAATGTGTTTAGTCCATGGTATCAGCCTGTGGAACAGGAAGACCATGCCTAACTTTCTCCTTTTGCTGCCATTCTGATATCCCTGATAAATCAGAAGCTTATGTGCTGAGTAGAAAAGACAATTTTACAGTCACAAGCCTTTTATCTGAAACCCTTTGGTACCTAATCAAGTATGCTAACCACCAAGCTATGATCTCTCCCACTGAAAGTTTTGAAAGAAAAAGGAGAATTTAAATGTTTGTGTTGGTATATGACAGCTTACTTCTGTCCATGAACAATAAGAAAGTAAGTAATGCATCAATTTATGAAATTTTCAGATTATCTTGGTTTCCTTCATATTGTCCTCCATACTTTGGCACCAAGCACATGATGATATAGTAGAAGTGGCCCCATACAGTCTAGCTTCAAGGGAAACGTGCAATGTGTTTCAAGGTAATGTTTGGCAATCTAAATTAAATAAAGTGTTGTATTGCAGTCCTTAAATATCTTTATTTTATCAGTAAACTCTTGTACTTCTTAAAATTTACTAATAACTTCTTTTTCTTACAAAGCTGTAGTTGGATAACATCTTGATTGTTAAAGCATAAATTTGTAGATTGATCATCAGAATGATTGAGACATTATAAGTTAACTTTATCTGTTTTTATTTTATATATTTATTTTTGTTTATGTAGGTATAAATGGCTGCTGAATCTTGTTGTAAGTTGCTTTTTGACTTTCAGCCTTACATTTGTTTTGCAGATTGTAGGACAGACCATTTATCTACAGGTTATGTGTTCTCAGTATGCGAAGATCTTGAGGAACTTGAATCTCGCCATAAGGACCTAATAAATAATCAGCGCATGCATACTGTTTTAGCCAACTTGTTTTTTCATACACTGTATTTGGTGCTTTTGTATGTTTTATGTCACCATATAAGTGATAACACCATCTATATCCAGAACAGGACCATCAAGCAACAGTTGGCATTGAAAGAACTGAAGGTAAACTATGCATAATCAAGAGTATTTTCTGAATATCATTTTTATGTCCCATTCTTATTCTTGTCGCATGTCATTATTAGTTTTCATTGTCTTTTTTTATTTAAATGTTATTATGACGTGTTCTTGGCAATACACTTTATTGAATGTGAACTTCAGGGGAAAAGATTTTACAAGATGTCAGATATACAGTCATTTTAAGAAAATCTTACTTCATCTTATGGTTAGGCCTCCTACTACTGATTGGTTATTGTACATAATGATAGAATGAGAACTTCATTTCATTAGAGTATGTTCAGTGGCAGCTTTAAAACATGTCTTCAAAAAACCTCAGCTTTAAACAGCTAAGTAATCAATCTATATTATGCTCTATGTACCACTCCCAGCTGGTTTAGAAAAAGGAATTGACAGATTTGTAACTGGATTAGTTATAAAACCAGAAGTTAATATAGCTGTATTAACAATAATCAACTTTATTTGTCCCAATGGGCAATTTAAATGGATTTTAACGGATTTTAATTTTAAATGTATTTATATATAACTTGGTAATATTTGTGAATGGTAGTAATTTTCAGTTAATAGATTTACCAGATAAAACATGGGACTGGGTACAGAAGCAGTTCATACCAAGTATCATGTCTCCATATAACTGCTTGGACTGTGCCAGCATGGAGACTAAGAATCTACTTTTGTCTGATGGTTGCAATTTGCGTGTAGGACCTGTGATTATGACACAATATAGAATCAAAGGTAAGATTATATGTTGGTTTTCTAGTTAAAACTTTCTAGTCTTTATGATTTTGGTCACATTTTCAAACAAGAAGAAAGAGGTAATTATAGTAACGAATTGTGCTTTTCATAGTTCAATTTTTTTCTGTCTCAGATATATGTAACCTCCCACCCAGGATACACAAGCTTTTTGGTACAAAGCATTGCAAACCTTCTTATTCAGACCATGTGGAGGAGTCTCGATCCTTCCTTTCAGGTAAGCTGGATGTAATTTGGAAAACAAAGTTAAAAATTGTAACATAAGTTTTTTTAAAAATGGAAACTTCTAGCTTAAAAAAGAGGAAGCATGCATATTGTATTCATTCAGACACAGGCTTAAGCCAAAGAATTTTTCTATATACATTGGCGATGGAACCAGGGAGAAGAGGGCAGACCCCTCAGAAAAGATACCAAGGAGGCAAGAATGTGAATATAGTTCACTATCAGCATGGAGTTTACCTCCCTGAAGCTGAGCATATTCCTACGCAACTGGTATAGTGCTGATCAGTATTTTGTCAGTATCCAGTGACAAGCCAGCCAATGTAGACTGAAAGTCAAAAGAGGTAGCCATCACCTTCAAGGCTAACTTCACTTAAAAATTTTTTTTTTAAATCAGTAGGCTTGTCGAATATAAAATACTAATTCCCATATCTAAATGAAAAGTTTTGCTCCGTTTATGAGATATAAGCTTTGGGTTTTTAAAAGAGGTCAAGTTTTTATTTCTTGTTACATCACAAATGCCAGCTTATTTATTGACCAACCCTTTAGCATATGCTTGAAGATCTTTGGGTAGTAAAAATTAAAATATGAGTACAAATTTAGGTCATCCACATGCTTTTTTACAAAAAGTATAGAAAATTCACTGTGCAATTTTTGTAACAAATTATAATGACAGCTGTATGCTCTGTTCAACTTGATAGCAACTTTGAGCCATGTGTAAGCTTTCAAAGAAATTGACTAACAGTGAGGAATTATAATTTAACATTTGAGGTAGAGCAGTTTTTTGATAGACTACATTTTTTGTCAGAGATCCTTGCTGCTTTTATTGAACAGGTTGGGTTGTGTGTACTGCAAATTGTACAGAAAAAGAATATGTTTATGATACTGGAGGCCCAACCTCCATGGCCAAGGAGGGGGTGGTTGGTGTTTATGGACCTGGTGGATATCAGGCATCACTAGGTCAAACGGAATATGCGGCTCGGAAGAAAGTTGCAGAGCTGCTAAGGCAGAAATGGCTGGACCAGAATACCAGAGCACTGAGCATAGAAGTAAGTCACAAGCGATCAAGAAGATTAAAAGAAAGTGGGGGCAAACTGTATTACATAATATATATTTAGGGATATCTCATTATTGTTGGCTTTTCATATTTTGTTTATAGTCTTTTTTGTCATCCTTTCGCCATAGACTGATTCCTCCAAAATGTAGCCCATAGCCATCCTTTTCAAAGTTCTAAACTTCAACAGGAGTTGCTGAAACAAGACAGTTTTTCTTAATTTTTCTGTATAGTTCCGTTGACATTAGTGCATTTGGTCAAACGATGCTCAAGCATTGCAGTCCCATCACGGAACAAGGCGTCCTAGACTATCGAAAAATTCACCACAGTACATAGGACCTCATCATTGTTTCAAAAATGGTGACCACGTAGGTGGGATTTGGGTTTAGGAAACAGGTAAAAGTCAGATGGAGCTAAGTCTGGCAAGTAAGGGGGATGGGGTAGCAATTTAAAGCCACAGTTTCAGCTACTAGTAGAGTGAACGGGAGCGTTATGATGGAGCAAGAGCACACCTGCCCTCAGCTTCCCTCTGCGTTTCAACTTGATTCCTTCCTTCAGTTGTGCTAATTCTGATGCATGGTACTATCCATTAATAGTTTTCCCCATTTTCGAGGTAGCCTATCATTGCGCTTACAGAATCTCAAAAAACAGAAGCCACCACCTTGCCAACAGACTCTCCTGCTTGACATATTGGCTTGGGGGAAACGGACGAACAAAATCCGAGGCTGCTCGAGTTTGTAGTCACAAGATTACCCTGGCCAACACACCCTGCATCCTCTCAACAGGTTCAGGATTTCGGTTTGACATCGACTACCTCTTGCTGCTGAAGGCCAAAACAAGGGCGGACTAGGCGCACAGAGAGGAATCACAACCTCATCTTAACCAAACTGAAGAAGTGCCGTAGGTCCAACTGCCGAACTCGCTTTGACCCGGACAAGCTACAAGACCCAAGTGTTGCACGACTTTTCCAGACTCAAGCTAGAGGCGAATTCACTGCCGATACATCAAAGAGATGCTCTTGTCTTATGTACTGAGAGGACCTAAGAGGAAGAAACCCTGGGTCACGTAAGAGGTCCTTGACTTTTGTGCCTGAAGGAAGACCCTGAAGAAAGAAAGAACGAATCAGAAGCATCCCCTTAGTGAAAGACGTTCAACAGCAATATTAATTAGGAAAGGTATGAAGGCTGCTAGAAGAAGAGCAGGCCAGCAGGAGCAAAGTTGAACAGATTTTCAACATCAGCATAAATGGGTTAATCTCTTGGGATGGCCTAATGTGTGCAGTTCACTTCTCTCTCTCTCATATATATAGTATATATAAAGTATGCCTTTATTTCTCGCTAGATTATTATGAATGTCTGTCTTCTGTAATTGTTCTTACATCTCCCCCTCAGAACAGTATTTATATCTGCAACTTTACAAAATAATTTACACTGTCAGCTTATTACTAAATCTCACTGCAATCTGATTTTTCTTGTGTGAAAGTGGTAGAACTTTAGCACCTACAGGTTTCTTTTTATACTTCTGTTTTTACAGGTCAATCTTTTCAATGCCAACACACAACTGTTTTCACAAGCCATAATACTCGTAGAGTTTCTCACAACTGGAGGGTGCTTTTGGAAAGCCACAATTTGTTCTGCAAGACTGTATCCGTATACCGGTATTTGGGATTACTTTGTGCTGGTCCTTCAGCTTGTCTTCATTGTGATCATTATAGTTAGGGCATGGTTGCTCATCAAGGGGATGTGCTTTCCTCCTGATGGACACAGGTGCTTGGAGTCTGTTATTATCAGAACATTTGAATTACTGCTGTCGCTAGTGGCAATCATCACCTATATCCTCAGAATTGACAAAACAATATACATTGTGGAAAGAATTAAGAATAATCCAGGTATGACAAATGATTTTAGAATGATTGGAATGTAAAGCATTTTGTATTAAAATTAGCTGTATTGAAATGTGTTGCTTCATTATTTTCTAAACTCTGCTGATCACTTCATGGCTGTGTACACCTTTAACACCTGTGGATAGTTGTCCCTTGTTATCTTAGAGTAGGTAGTTGGGCTTTATATTTAACACTGGGCTATGTACTGTCAACAGTAAAGCAGATTGCAAGTATTCTTGATTAAAATGTAAGATTTTTCAAACAAGAAGAAGAAAGGTTTATGTAAGTCTTCAGATAAATATCAAAACACATTCTTAGTTTTCGGGGAAGTTAGAGGGAGTTGGTGTTTTACATCAAGCCAGAAGCTTAGACTGTATCATGGCAAAGCAGCCAGCCACTGGTGCCCCTAGTTTTCAGGAAAAATAATAACAATTTTTTTTTCCAATATCATCATTGTATTATATTAACATTTAACAAAAATAAATTATTGTGAGTAATTTGTAATTAATAAAATAAACTCTCAAATATCAGAGTGCTAAGCAGAAACTTATGTGGTAATCAAGTTAATGTGTAGATTTTCATGTGATCGTCACTTTTTCCATCATTCCAGAGCTTCACACTTCATTTGATGCCGCCTTTTTCTTGGATAAAATCTGCCAAGGCTGTTTGGGTATCTGCTTCTTCCTGAAAATCCTTTGGTTCCTGGGCCTCATTTCCTTCAACTACTACATTCAGTTGTTCAGGAAGACTCTGCTGAACTGTCTGTCACAGCTGTATGGCCTGAGCATTTTACTCATAGTCATCCTATCAGCATTTGTTTCACTCATATACCTGTCATGTGGAGCAAAGAACTCTCAGTTTAAAGGTATCTTGGAAAGTTATATGACTCTGAATACTCTTTTGCTAACAATAACAAGATACCAGGACACGGAGCCTGAAGGTGCTGACAGACAACAGGTAAAAAAATTTCTTTTGCTTGCTGACAAAGAAGAACTATAAGTAGTATATGATAAGACAGAAAAGATCTGCTGTAACATCTACCTTGTAGAGATGTCACCATCAACTTTGAAATTATAAAGCTGACTTTTTGAAGCACATTTTTCTTTGTGACTAAATTTATTTCCCCAATTAGTCTCTTTCATAATCATGCCTTTTAACTTGTGTTTTTTTTTTCAATGACTGATTGTTTGCCTTCCATTTTTCTACAGCTTGTATTTCATTACTGTGCATTTGGGCTCTATTGCTTCATTGCTCCAATACTTGTTGTGAACCTGGCCATAACAATTCTTGATTCTTACCTTGAGGCAACAAAAAAGTCAACCGCTATGAAAGATCCAAGATCTTACAATGGTGACCTTGGAAGGTTTGTTTGGAGAAAACTGGAAAAACTGTGGCTCTCTTGCACTGGTAGTGGAACTAGGGAATTGAAGAAAACATCTTGTGGTAGTATGTAAAAATCATTATTTTTAACTGCATTGAAACATTTAACTCAAATGTAACAACATTTTAAGCTTTGTAACTTTGTAGAGAAGTTATTGCACTCCTGGATGCAGTACAGTAGTTCCTTCCCTAGCAGACAGTTCTTGAGCAGAGAATTTTCAAAATAGCTGAGTCCAACTACTGGTCCGCAGGATATATTCAAGCAATATTGAAACTGGCATTTCAGTGCATCAATTAATTTAGTTTTTAGTACATCAGTTAATTTGTATTATTGGAAGACCTGTTTACCGATAGGATGATTAACCTATAATAATTCCCCAATCGATCAATCAATTTTTATTGTCAAGAAATACAAGTAAGTCACAGATTAAGTAAATGTAATGTTTTGGCCTTAGTCATGATTTGATAATTCTGGCACTGAGTCCTAAGGTAGATTTTTGTAAATGTTTATAATTTGCATTTAAATTCTGCAGGTGCAGATCTTTCACAAGCTACAATGCTCCGTCGTGAGTGGGATTATTTAGAGGCAAAGGTGATATATATCGATATGCTTGTGTGTGTGTGTGTATACATGCATATACATGTTTATGCTTGCTTGTGTGTCTGAACCTGTGCGAAAATATTTAATATACAAGTGCATCATAGTAATAAGTTCAGGCAGATCAGCAGGAAAGTGCGAAACAGCAGTTTCTAAGTAGAGTGATTTAAGCTGTTATAATCATTAGTGTGGTTTTAAGTACACTTTATATTTTACCATATGATTATTTTTCTTGAAAATAATTTGTAGCTAAAAGCTAAGAGGCCGAGTGTTAATATTAATAAGCAAGTACATAATTTGTTACATTGTGATTGTTGGGCGAAAGTTTTTAACAAAATAGGTGTGCCTGTGTTTAATATTAACTGAGAGGTAAACAGCTAGAGGCCGGCTGAGCTATCATTCTGAATGTGTCCATAAATTTGCAAAGAGTTTATTTTTCCCACAGGTTGACCAACTGATCGACATGTTGACAAGAACAGTGTTTCACGCTTCCCTAGAGCCCAGACATGTTTTTCACACACCTGAGCCAAATGCACTGACACTTCACCATCGCCAGGTATGCCAGTTGATGGCTTTACAAATTATTAGTAATATCATTAAATTTTCATGTCTTTGTTGATGATGACACATGAATGTTGGAAAGAATCATATCAAGATCTTCCTGGAAATGTTTGTAGTTGCTAGGCATACATCTCAGAAATGAGGGACAATTGGGCAGTCGCCGGTTTGTTTTGTGAAATTATACAAGGGGGAGAAAAAAAGGTCACATTACAGAAAAATAATTAGGAAGCACATTCAAGAGGAACTACAAACTGACATTTTCCCCGAAATTCATAAAAGATAAGGCTGAATGTTCACCTTTGAGAGATTTTGGTCTTGAGTCAGAAGTCAGGGAGACACTAAGGTTCATATTTACAACTTATATTAAATGAAAATACAGTACTTTTGCCAGAACATTGCTTCATTAATTTTTAATATATGTATAATGTTTCACATTATTATAGATTGTAGTGATTTTTAGTCTCATTATGTTTGCATGAAAAGCACCATCAGGAGAACGAGGAGCAGGTTAATGACAGTTCTGAAGCAGTTGGGATCCAGCATACTTTACAGATAAGAGAACAAACACTCATCAGGTATGATTGATACAATATCTATATTTTTCATTATTGAAATGCTGCGACATACTACAGTGAGAAAATCATTATTTTAAAAGTGATATTTAGACAAGGAACATCCATATAGCAGTGCAAACTGCAATATGTTTTGGCAGTAAAACCCCATAGAAGCAGATTAAAGGTATATCTTGGTCGATATGTTGATTTTTGATATATTTCTGTTGATTTTTTAATGATGCTTCAAATCATTTTAAAGAATGACAAACTTTGCAGAATCATGGGTAAAGGACAGAGGTTGCTGTATCTGCTAGCAATCTCAAATGCCAGTACCGAGTCTGATATAAAATGGCGCGCTTCTGGTGTTTGTCACAAGTTCCTACATCAGGTTTACGATGGAAAACATGCATTATTATCTGAAGCTGTGCAGATTTTCTGTGCTGGCTCAACGCAGCATGTGAGTTTTTCATGTAATGTTGACTTTTATATATCTTGGTCCATCTCGGTGTAGTCTGTTAGAAGTGTAGAACAGTAGAGTCAGTAGCATTGGAGGTTTTACTTGCGGACATTGAGTCAATAAACTGTCTCTATTAAATAAAACAATCAGTTTATTGAAAGCTACAAATTAAGTATTTTGAAAAATGAAAATACAGTTTATGTTTGTGTGTTTTTCAGCAGGATGTGGAGGTTGGTATTCCAGTATTGCCATACGCTCGTCAAGAAAGCTGCGCTCTCGCAGTCAAGTTCACAGCCTCAGAACCTTGGACTTACTTGCCATCGGTTGAATATTCAGATGTAAGTACTATGGAACTAATCCCCAACACCATATTTTAATTATTTTGTTTACAGTTAATTTCAATGATGACATTCCTAGTTCGGTTAGAGGAAAATTTTATATATACATGTGTTATATATATAATTTATTTTATTGAAATAATGGAAGTAATTTCTTGCCTTACATTTTTCTATAGTTTTTGACAATAATTATTTTGTCTATGTTACATAATCTGCTCAGATTTCAGATCTTGACTCAGTGTGTCTATATGTTTTGTGAATGTTTATTCAGCTATGCACAGACTTCCACGTAGGCTTTACGTGGACCAGAATGCAGGCTGTTCCGAGGTACCTGGCAGCCGTCATATGTCTTGCTCCAGAAACACCCTAAGGTAGGACAAACCTAGCATCAGTAAGTTACAACTGCCTGTCTACATATCATTTTCAATATTTTGTAAATATTACATTGATATGGACATTCCTTTATGTAATTCTTTTAATGCTGTAACAATAGTTGACCACTGTTCATCGATTGTTAACCTGTAGGTAACTTTATGTTAAAGCTTGCACAAGATCTTTGCTCTTCTGTAATGTGGGCTGCTTGGTGAGGGACCATAAATGTACTTCGCTGTCATGCTGCTCGTGCATGTACACGATATTGTGAATGAGTTTGAAATTTGCAGGGCCTGATGTTGCGACAGTGTCCTCAGTGCAAGTTCTCAACATGTGATCCAACCTTGCTCCGAAACCACCTCGCTGTTCACAGCAGCCTGGGACTGTACGTGTGTCGGCATCCAGGCTGCGTGGCCCAGTTCCTGGAGCGCTACCAACTGGTGAGTATAGCAGTGCGCATGCGTGATGCACCTTCCCCTTCCTCACTACTTCCAGATTTCGTATATCAGAAATAACTGGACAGATTGTTGTGTTCTAAAGGGTATTGGCAGTTTGTGTTAACATCCCAGGTCGGCGCCAGTGATGTCATGTGGATACTACAGTTAGATCGTGACGTCACAGACCAAGTACTCTGACGTCAGGATTGGATGGCAGCTTGGGTGACTGCTTACTGTCATGCCTGATCCCTGCTAGTCTGCCTCCACTGTGCCCACCTGTGTCGCATTCTTCCATGTATCTTTATTCGTCTTCAAAATAGCTTTCACAGAAAAGCTTTAGAAATGGCTTCTTACCCAAGCTAAATGTTATGAAATTTTCACAAATATTCAATCATGAGTTCCATTGTCTCTGCTGTTAATAAACAGGTTCGACATCTGCAAGAAAAGCACAATTTCCCACAAGTTTGTCACTTCTGTGGAGAAGGCTTTCAGTCTGCGCATGTGCTTCGGGAGCACATTCGTGGCCACTACATCCGTCCATTCAAGTGCGACATTTGTGGATTGCAGTTCCTCACTCCCCAACAGAAGGACGGGCACTGCTTCATCAACCACAGCGACTGGAAACCTAAGTTACATTTTTGAGTCTTTCCCAAAACTTCTAACAGTGTTCGCACTTGCGCACTCTCATAATTCATTCTCTCCCAGCTTTAATGATTTCAATGACTAACATTTGTGACCTGGAGTGTTAACCTCCTAGTAGTATAGACAACCAAGAAAAAATGGATGAATGGCGCTGAAATCCTGTTGGGCGGGGGAGACATCTTGTAGGTGTCACAGAACAGTGAATGGAATAGAATGCGTCACCTTGGTGCATTCATCTTAAGGTAACAGCAGGTGATATGTGAATGCCGTATCCTGTTCCTTGAGGCCACGTAGGTCGATAGATGGCTGCATTAATCGGCGGGGAACCACTTATTTCTGTGATGTGCGCTTCATGTTTTGTAAAACTTTAAACTTTTTTTAAAAATTTCAATGGCGTCCCAAATCCGAAATGATAATACCGTTTAATGCCAATTATACGTTTTTTAACTTCTTTGTGACCAAGTTGCTGCTACTTACAGAATTTGTGAAAGAACTAAACCATGTTTGTTTTTTTATCCGCTGATAAAGATGTTGTATGAACACGGCTATCGCATGGACATCAAAAATGGAGAGATGTAGTCTGATATACTGGTATTAAAGCTAGGTCTAGGCTTGAATTAAAAATATAATAAGGTTTCTGCGGAATATGTTGCTCTATCTTTTTTGGTACTGGCGAGCACGGATGGGGTGAAAAGTCCGTTACAGCAGTGACGTTTGCAGTTCGACCTCACAGTTGTCACTAAAGGTTTGGAAGGAGTGGTACATAGTTTGAATGACTAATTTAATGAGCTGTTTTGTTGACCGACAAGAGGAAAGGGCGCTGTCCTCCAAGTAACTCCTCTGACAGCTTTATGTCTCGGTAAAATTACTTTAAATCCGGCAGCTGCGGTACAGTACTAACTGCTTGATGGGAGGACTGTGTATGGGAGCTTGATACTAAATCATCTGCCCATGCCGGGCCTACTGTTGGGCTGTTCAGCTGACAAAACATGAAAACTCGGTTAGAATTATGATGACTACGCAGTTTTCTGACTCCCTCCCTGCCCCCATTTCTTTCATCAACCGCTGTTTACACCGTTTTCCAGGTCAATGACGACGAGTTTGAAGATTTTATCAAGATTTATGACAAACTAACCGGATATAAGCTGGAGAATTACTTTTCAGTAGGCTTGTTTCTGGAGATGGTGTGCTTGATATTAAGGACAGTCAGTTCGGGGTGTTTGGCTGGCGAAGCACTTAAACGAGTTTAGTACCACATGTAGGTGTCGCATTCTGACCAATCATTTCCACCCACAACCGGTCCCTAAACCAGTTTCCACGTCAGCGACAAAATTTTGTGTGTCGATAAACAAGGTGAATGATGCACCGACGGTTTGGGGCTTCCGGAGGGTACGACGTTTGAAGTGTTGTGAAAACATGACACTTGATAATAACAAAATATTTATAGACACTTATTAAAGATTTCATCTTTATTAAGACTGTAGTAATTTGTTCAATATGTTTACTTACTCACCGTACTTTTTGCAAATTGATCAGCTTTAACAATTGTCATCATCGAAATCAGTGCTTTCAATTTCTTTTCGAAAGACATCAGATCATTCATACTCTCTTATTCCGTAGATGATCGTAAATAATCGACTAAAAGAACATGCACAAATCGCTACTGAAACAGAAATAATAAGCAGAAGTGTCAGTGCTGTTGGTGGGTGTGAGACATTTCCACAGGGCGCTACCTGTGTAAAGAAATAGCTCTGCTTAGAATCAACATATTGGCTCAGAATAAATAGTATTGTACTCAGCAGTGTGCTGAAGTGTGAAGCATTACAAGTATGAAGAAATACTATTTACTCAATTTGAATCTTTGGTCCTAATAAAATGCTAGAAGGCGTTGTTGAGGTTCTCTTTTACGAGAGTGAAAGAAGTAAGAGACCTGGGAGGTAGGGCTTCCATATTCAACTGTAACTTTTCTCTCTTCGGTGCTTTTAGTTGGTCTGAATCGCGCGCAAATGAAACTCACTTCTCCAGTATAGTCTTGTTTTTAACTATGATTTAAAATAAAAAAACGTGGCACCTTCATCTCGTTAAATAAACAATCTTTGAGTGATAAAGACATGAGACAGGTGTCTGGTTGATTTGATGTCACCTGCATCCTTCGAGTCCATTCCTCGCCACAACGGTGAGACCGTTGCCAAAGCACAAGAAAGGTGTTCAGTCCCATGGTGTTGTCGATTCTGCTCATGTGTTTTAAAAGAAAAGCCAATGCCGATGTTTGCAGCACAATGAACTGCACAAATATCTGATATAAATAACACTGCCCAGGAATGCCACGTTTCATATTTCCACCCGAGACACGAAAGGAAGCTTTTAGAACTGATTTTCGAAGCCATGGCAAGACCAAACCCGGCGCAAATATTAGAGGTAAGTTGCCTCTATGAAAAATGTAAGGCAACTCCACTGCCCCAGGACACAAAATAGCGTATGTGATGGGATGACAATTAGAAAAAAATTTAAATAAATAATATATTCAGTGATAAACATCACAGCTGGTGGCTACCTCGTTACCCTACTGTCAGACAAGTAGTGTGCAGTTGCCTAAAGTATCGCATTATGTACAACGGACACGCATTAACTAGCAGCGAATATTTTATTTTTTGCAATGAGTGATCTTTCCTTCTAAAATTACTGCAGCAGTTTTGCCAGTATAGAATTTTAATGAAGTCGCAAATCACTCCGAGACAACACAAACAGTCCATCTGTAAACTGACATTTAACGTCTAGCATACCTATGTTAGGTGCTTGTGAAAGGTTGTAGAAGACTTATTTATAACAAATATTAATAAATAATAAATAGATATGACCAACAACCGTGTACCGAGTGCCTGGACATCAAAATCGAGAAAAATCCGATTCTGAGAGGACAAATTCAACATTGATGTTAAGAGTCGAATGGTCATGTGTCAGGGGAAGACGAGAGGCAGTTCTGTTTCCGTTTTTCACCTTCGTGGGTCGTGCCTATAACTGTCTCTATTTTCTAATATACACATTGGAAATGACCATAATATGTTAAGCTAGCAGTGTTCAGAAAGTACCCATCGCTGCTTTACTCGGCGGATGGGGGTGTCAACGTCCTGAATTCTTTCTTTGCAAGACCAATAAGCACTCGACTATATGGTGGTGCTGATGCGGGGACAATGTCCTAGCACCCGGATATTTTCCGTGACTATCCGGTAAGACAGCAACACATTGCAGCCAATCAACAGCCTTCTTTTCTACTACGTCACTCGTGTGCCAGATGGACCTATAAATATCGGAGGGCGTCGACAAGGGGAAAAGCTTACCGTAGTCGGAACTGAATCGTTGAGGCTCGTCGTCCACGATTATCGAGATCCCTTCAAGAGGTCATAACGGAATGGCTGTCGTTTACCTTTTGATTCTTTTCCTTGCAAAACCACTTGTGGCCCAGAGAATAGTAAGTTTTTTAAATTTGTTTTATTTACATTAAAATTGTAAAACTGACAAATTAATTGTTTTCGATTCATCATTTTTCTCTACTCCTGCTGTTTTGCCCACCTTTCTCTTTCTCTTCCAGCATCTGCTACTCATTCATGTTGCTCTCGGAATGCTTCTACATTGTTTGTGATGGGCCTAAAAAACTAATGGATGTGCTCCAGACTGAATTGGCTTTTGTTGTCGTGTTTCTGTCACGGTCCTTATTAATTGTTTATGTTTACGCGGTGCTGACATTACTACAAAAACATTTTTCAGAGTGGTGATGTGGTGAAATGGTCGAGGACTGTGCTGGACCTGAATGGTGAACCCCTTAAGGTAGAGGAGAGCGTAGTGGTGACAGAAAATGACAAGGAGGTCACTGTGCTGATGAACTCTTCAGACCCAGCTCTTGCTCGAACCCCATTCATCGGAACTGTTACCCTCCATGATTTTAAACTGGTATGAGGATTTCAGGGTTTTCTGATATGTCCTTGCGCAAAGTTCTTTTTCTGTTGGTTTTTTTTATGAGTTTGTTTTACGTAGCTGCTGCATCACACACTTTTAGGCTTATCTTTCTTTCTAGTGGTAGATGGTATGTTTGATGTAAATAACTGATATATTTTTACTTCCTCGATATTTCGAGTAACTTCTTTTCAAGCCACTTTTGTGCCAGAATCTCAATATTTTTATTCAACCATCTTTTTGGAAGTGAACTAACGTTGACTAGAAAAATATGTGGGGAGGTTTGGGGATGGTGGTGGTGGTGAAGGGGGTGTGGTTCATCAGCTCAATGGACGATGGCTTCACTAATTTAACTTAAATGTTGCTGCTGCAGGGCTTGTTGGCCATGAAGCCCCAAGGAGTTGAGTTGTGCTTTTTCGGAAAAGTGGCCAGGTCGTACGACGAGGTGTTGGCAGAGATCAAAGTCAGAGCGGTAAGAACGAGTGTACACATGCATCCCACATGGACAAGTGCATCCCACCTATGTGCAGCACACACTTTACGACCTGAAGCAAAGATTGATTCTTCAGTTTTTATGTCTGTGTGAGGTCGTAAGACGAAAATCAAATCAAATAAAAACTTCACTTGTAGAAACCTGATGTCGCACCGGTAGTCTGTTCTACCAAACACAAGACTGCATCGTATATTAACACTTAAGTAAACAAGAACATTTCTTTGTAAGTAATTATTCTAGCACTGCGACTGTGTGCACGCGCGTGCTCGCTCTTGTAGCCATGTATACATGCGTGTGTGTGTGTGTTGATAATACGTGCCATGAGGGGAGCGATACTTAACTGGGGGCAGAAAAGGGCTAATTGTGAGATTAGAAAGGTTTGTTCGTTTTCTTTGCAGGAAACAGGGTACAACCCCTACGTGGCAGAGCCCCGATGGATGTCACGGCCAGCTCGGTCGGAATCACGTACCACGGGTAGCAACGTCTTGGATAAGTTTTGTGAAGGGAGGAAACTCATGCCCGTGGTGGATGTGGATAACTGGGGTATGTTTTACAAACACTTTATGTTGTAGAGGGGAAACCAGTTACACCCTATGACGATGTACGTTAACTACACGTTCATACGTGCGATCACGTGTATGAGTGCGCGTGCGAGAGACGGGACTGTTGGGTGGGGCGGGGGTCAAAATAAGTAGGAGGACGTTTTCAGTCAATGTGAGACACTATATTCTATATGGAAAACAATGTCTCTGACGAAAGTGAAGACATTCTTATAAGTTTACGAATCTGGGACACGATTATAAAACATGACGAGGACACTTTTTGTGCCAAGACTGCTGTTGTTTGTTTTGGTTTTTTACCTACACATTAATAACATTTATTTTCCTTTTCGTTATAGGTCAAACTTGCGACCCTTGGAACCCTATATTTCATCCCATTTTGTGCTTTTGGATTCGAATCCATATCGTGATTAGCCGGAGAGACGAAGAGATGCTCCTTCAATAGCAAGAGATATTTCATGTTAAATGATTTCAGCGGGTCATTTAGTCACATCTAGTAATTAGCATAAAGCAGGTCTGCACTGCTGGGATCGTGAAGGGCAAGACTATACTTGTACTGTTTCGAAGTCATCCTCCGGATTTTGTTTGAATGACCGCAAATGTAAAACAAGTCAATTAAAAAAATGCACAAACGTATACTGAGGCGAGTTTACTGTCAAAGAGAAACTGCGTTTTCACTTGGTTATACAATTATTATTAGTAGTAGTGGTAGTAGTATAAAGAATCGAACGTTAACCATACAACTAAGAAACACAAGCAACAGCACACATGAACAAAGTGTGTAGATAAAACACTGAGCAGAAGACATTTGAAAGATTTTTTTTTAAAGAAGTGACTTTTCAGTGTGGACTTAAAAGCCTAAATCAAGATTTCTTTCTCTAGTTGTTAAAATTTGAACAGTATGCCTAATTTATCAGATGAGCCACTCTTTTAAAGGAAAAATAATTATACAGCAGAATTGGAGGCAGAAATGTAAAGCAACACGACTTCGTTCACAGGAGACAGAAGTAAATATACATTGTAAATAATGAGACAGGAATACATACATAGCAACACGATGCCACTCACAAGAGACATAAGTACATATATTGTAGTACAACACCATAATGAGACAGGAGTACATACATATCATTCACAGGAGACAAAAGTACATGCATAGCCACACAACGCCGTTCACAGGAGCCAAAGTATACACATTTCAACACAACGCCGTTCACAGGAGACAGAATTAAGTACATACACTTATACGACGCCGCTCATATAAGAAAGAAATACGTTGAGGCCGTTGGTATTTAGTAGACCAAATATAAGATTGATCTTGTGTTAATACGTCGCGAGTATGCAAGGTGAGTGCACGTTCGTCATATTACAGTTATCAACAGTAAGATAAATGCTAAACCTTTACCATCCTTAACTGAAATGTGACGATAGACCTAAAAACGAGTGGTCTCCTTGTGTTTTCATGTTATCTCCGAGAATTAATATCTCGGACTTCCCTCACTCCCTCCCCTCACCTCAACCCTCAGATCGTTGTCAAGATGGCGTGCACTTCATTTCACCTGAAGTTGCAACGTGTCTCAAGGCTGTTAGCCGCTCTAGTCCTCCGTACATTTTTACATGCCAGCGATTTATGCCCGAGTTTTGTCAGCTAACCCCTCGGGGTACTTGAGGTAGATCCGTATCCCACGGTTAGCTTGACTTCCTCCTGTATGTACAACGACCATGGGGACGTTCACATACAGTTCACATATAGTCGGTGAGCACGTGCTGACTTTATTTTTATGGTTTCTTGTAAAGTGCAGACTGGAAACATCAAGCTAACAAATGAATTTTATTGACGATGGCAATAATCATTGTGGCACAATCCAAGGTTCACTGGTTCTTTCAATGTTCTTCAAGTATACAGAACCAATAAGGAAGATTAATCTGAAGGTAAAATGTCACGGTCTTCAACAGCGAAATTAGACATTTTCTTGCTGTCCGTATATCATGTGAATCTCCGAAAAATAGCCATCCCACTTGAATCAAAGTCCACAATAAAAGCCAGCTCTCCATCAGAAATATTATGTCCGCTGAAATCACCTTAAATAGAATGGCGTATGAAGGTTTGTACTTTTATAAATCGTTTTTCTTTTGTGGTTTGCGTTTTACATTGCCAAAATCAAGTATGAAAAAGCTGTCGACTGACTTAATTCTCGTCCACAATACTGTATAATTATTTTCTAGCACATCAGGCACGTGATCTGGAAAATCGTGGATCCTACCACTCCCTCAGCAGCTCTCGGCTTGGCAGCACTGACCAGCCGCCGCAGATAGCTATAGACCTTTGACCTAGAAATAAAAGAAAAGGTAGGGGTAGGGGAAGTGAAGAGAGGATGAAAAGGCTATCGGAGAAGAAGTATAAATTAGGAAAATCCATGGCAAGTGGAAGGTCGGGGGGAGGGGGGAGCGAATTAAACTTTGCGCAGTTTATAGACTTTTACTATTTTTTTAAATCTTAAAATACAATACACTGTCATGTATATCGAAAAAAATACTTGTAAAAATCGAAGTGAAGGTGTTTTTCCTAATGAATATGTAAAATTCAGCGAAAGAACATACAAAATCTGGGTGAAATTCTACACCCTTACCCCCTCTTCTGTCCTTGAAGAAAAAACACACCCAAGCACAGAAAGTGGTCAGCACCACAGACACAGACTGTATACGTGGATACGGTTCAGTTGTCAAAGCTGCAGTCAATGGTAGTACCGACGTGTATGATACAAGTGGCGGGAGAACATGGACCATGAGATGTCACGTTACTTTGGAGTTTAATATTCTGTGCATGGGGGGTGTTTTGTAGGCATACATGTATTCGTAAATCTCGAGAACAAAAAGGTTAAATTCAATTTGATTTTGATAAATTCTATTTTGCACCGGGTTTCGCTTTCCATTGATCTGAAAAATAAAAATTTGCACCCTACTAGACCATTCTACACTGCAAATTCTGTCTGCTCAAGATTTGGGGAGATAAAGGTGATAAATAACGGCACAAATAATTGTAATGGCGGCAGAAGTAATGAAAGGAAAGAGAGAGGGAGAGAAAAAAAAAGGAAAAAAAGAATGTACCTTACTGTACAAAGTGAAGTCCAAGTCAACTTTTCAGCTTCGCTCACTAAGCATACTTTACACACAGAACTATAAAGCAGCCGTCCTTCCCACGGGTGGTGAGAATCATCAGTTTAAGCCTTCTCTCAGCAGAGACCTGATCATACATCAAAGCCCATCACATCTCTGACAGGTGTATCCGATCGGCTGTCAGTGACCCTCACAACCTAGAGAGTAATTTTGTTGCCAGGTGCCTACAGGCAATACATGCACACACCGATTTCAACTGGAAGTTGTCTGATAATACTTAATCTGGGTGCCCAACCTACGGCCTGCTCATTTTAACCAGACCCAACGTGGTTTTATTTTTAACAGCATGATTCTGCCATGTTCTGGCCCGTGAGATTTTATATCATGTCCAATGCGGCCCTTGGCAAGAAATGGTTAGGTACCACTGTACTAAATAAAAATCACATGTTAGCATGTGGTATTATGAAAAGTGTTTTTAGTGCGATTTGTGTAGCAACTCGGTAAGGTCTTAAAGGTCTCACGAACGTAACCCAAAGAATATGTTGGTTTAAATCGAATTTGTCTGCAAGTCGGAAAACATTCGAACACGTCTTTACCATCAGTTGGTCACAGTTTACCTGTGCCAATAAAACATTTCAGGGTCTGTCTGCGTATGTCTGGTCATACCAGTGACTCTCTTCAGCGTCTCTGGTCATACTTATCTTGGTTACACAGTTGGTCGTTACTACCTGTCCTCCCCCAATGACGTTTGCTCTTTATCTTCCTTTCTTTCCTGCATCTTCCCTCTTAATTAATCAAAATCAAAGATAACGTTAAAACCAGCCGTTGTAATAGAACAGCCTCTATTGCACATTTTGGTGGAAACTGGCAGCTTTTATCTGGTTTGAGCTATACAAAATTTAGTTCTTGTAACAACCTGAAATCAAAGTAAATGTAATCTATGCTTATTCCACCTTGTTCCTCTTTCCTAGTTAAAGTGTCAGGCAATTGGGTTTGCTGAATTTAGTGAGTTGTTAGATTCTGACAGCACTGACAATAAAGATGTCAAAAGTTTTTATTACAACATTATTATAAACTCACTTGTATTCATCTAATGAAAGCACACAAATATTATCATCAATGATAACACAACAACAGAATAAGAAAAAATACAACAGTACATCACAGTAGCACACCAACGTAAGGAAAAAATCAAAAACACAAGTTGGTTTAAATGGTGGTGATTGTGGTAAATCACTTCTACTCAAAATTTCAGGTTGCAAATTTTTAGTCATTTAAAATCACATCCAAAACATGTGTGTTGTCAAGTGATGTCACTGAATGTGTGAGAGCTGACTGTCAGTCTTCTAAGAGTTGTCATCGAATGATTGACACCCTGAATTTAGAGACAGTAATGTCACATTTCAAACCAGAGCAAAATGATAAAAAGTTAAGGCACTGGAGAATGAAAAGGTTGCAAACTTTAACAGTTTCAACCTAGCTGTCACATGCTTTGATATGTTGAAGAAACTGTCAAGCTAGCAACCTCTATGTGGAAAAAAAACAAAAGATTAACATTGTAAAACTGAATGAACTTTTTTCAGCTCCAGCTGCTTTGAGATCAGTTTAATTTTTTAACAATTTCTCAACTTGCTTACATTGTTCCTATAAGCTGTGCCTTTCAGCAGACTGCAAGCTTTCCATGCTTGTCACTGGCTGTGAACTATAATAATCAGGATCAGGTGCTGGCCAGTTGGTAAAACTGCTCATGGCACTTTCCTTGTCAAATGGATCTGACTGGATCATGCAAGTAATGTTTTCTTTTGTGAAAGAGTATGCAAACATGTCAAATTTCATGAAATGATCTGAAAACTATATTTTGGATGCAATGTAAGTAAATGATCAGACTGCCCTCTTCTCCCCATTCCCCCCAAAAAACAGTTAATACAACCTAACCCTAACCCTAACTCTAACAGCACAGAAGATTGAGAGAGTGAAAGACATTGGTTTTAAGTTTAACATGACATCTTTGGAACTACAAAGTTCACAAATATCAAAAGTTTTCAAAAAAAGGTATATCTAAAAGGTATATTCAAAAGGCATATACAGTCATTGTGGTTGTTAGTTTGTATATTTCAGATCTTATTATGAGACATTTGGCAGTGTTGCTGCAAAGCACCAAAGATTTTTTGTAAAAGAAAGCTTGACATTCTTGCAAAATGCTGGAACATTTAATTTAAAAAAATGAAATACAGTGATACCTCGGTTCTCGAACGCCTTGACTTTCGACCAAATCGGTATTCGACCAGGAAATTCGAGAAAATTTTGTCTTGGAATCCGAACAAATATTTGGAACTCGAACATCCGAACGTCCGAGATGAGCCGAGTTGAGCCGAGTTGAGCCGAATGGCGTTCATTCTGCCCAGCGCGCCTTGCTTGCGTCATCAGTGACAATAACCATCCCCCTTCCCTCCTCCCTCCACATTCATTCCCTCCTGCCATAAAGTTTGGTACAGGTACAGTAAATGAAACACAATTTACTGTACTGTACTGTACAGTACATTTTTGTTTTTGTTTTTTTGTTTTTTTGTTTTTGTTTTAATAAATACACTTTTATTTCTTATTTCTTGTTGAGACTCATGTTTTTCTACATATTATATACAAATTAGGCCAGTAAATAGGCATTTTCTGGGGCTTGGAACGAATTAATCCAGTTTCCATTATTTCCTTTGGGTTTCATTGCTTCGGTTCTCGAACAATTTGGTTCTCGACCGTCCTCCCGGAACGAATTATGTTCGAGAACCGAGGTATCACTGTATTTGTTTACATTTCTGTTTTCTATTTTCTTAAATTAGACATCTAGAATTTCCTAAAATAACTTAATTTTGACAACATGAAGGTGTCGCCAAAACAATGCAGTCTCATTTATAAATTGCATAGAAAAGTTTTGAGAAGATGAAAAAATATAAGCACAAACAACGTGGGAAATATCTTTAAAATACCTAACTAAAACAGGATCTTCTCCTATTGCATGTTTAATTATCTGGTGAAAATCCTCCACTATTCAGATTCCTAAGCAAAAAACAAAGGAGGAAATCTACATCTTAAAAAAAGATTGTTTTTTTATATTTCATCAACTTTTGTGGTTGTGCTTTTCCTAGGATGATAATTATACCATGTCCGCAGGCTATTATCCATCAGATAGTCAACACTTCGATCAATTGGATGAACAATTAGGGGAATGCAGCCTATTCCAACAACAGTGGTGCTCCATTTGCGAACCATGGGAGGAAGTGTTCTGGCTGATTGGAGCAGTTTGTTGGTCACCCAGCATACCCTATTGATAGTAAAGCCAGGAATAATCACTGAGGCCAAAGCTTGCCATACAAGGGTGTCTGTGAAAGCCAGACCTGCAGATCTTCCTTGTTTGGGATTTACAATGGGCTGCTGAAATAGTATTTTAACAAAGTTATCTTCCATGTCCTCTTACCCAGTGCAGTTGGCAAAAGCCATAAAACATCAATGAAAACAATCAGCAACCACTATACAAACTCTTATTTATTGTATATGATTAGGTTCACATACAAATTTCAAATGCAGTCTGCAAAATCAATCAATAGTAGTGTCTAGCCATATTGTTAAATATTGTTTGATTTTATGCTTGATTTTTATCTGATTTTTTTTTATCACAAAAAAAAATGGACACAATGAATTTAGAAAACAAACCTGTGAAGTCTTGAAGTATTTGTGAATGGCATCTGACAGCACATACCCACTAGCAACCCCATAGCTGGCTCTCACAACACTGACTGGTACCAGCACTCGAAATGCTTCACCCACTTCATTGGCATATCCTGCAACAGCAATTAAAGTTAAAGATGCGTCTCATCACTTGGGACTAAAAGTTCATTAACAATCTATAAGGTTTACTGACTGACAAGTAACATAATCTTGCTTTATAAATACTTCTTTGAGAATGTGCCTGATTATGTCATATGGTGTGCAGTAAAACTATCATTATGTGCAAAACTAAGCAGTGAATTGATCGCGAAAACTTCGAAAGAAAATGCTAGTCACTATAGATCACTCACTGCACAATCGAAAGGTTAAACCCAGAGACCATACTACCATTTTTTCATTATAACTGTGCTTCACAAAATCTGAGAAATTCTTACTGACAAAAATGAACCAAATTACTATTTATGGTTATACTGACAATAGATGTTATGATTTAAATTCAACACTTAATTTCCAGATTTTATAAAACCTATCATAATAACGGGCTATAGTCAACCCATTATCTTTTACTGACAGGAACAAAACGAAAAACATGAGTACCTAAGTATCTTATAAGAGAGTCTTTGAAGATATCATAGTCGTCTTCGGACGATGGGCCTTTCGAGTTCATGCCTGTCAGTCGGGGGCATCAACTTTTCGAAGCTTTGAAGTGTGCACTCAGCCGGTGACCTCTCAACCGATAGACCATGATTAGATTACACCACGTCAGACATCTTGGTAAAGCTTGCCAGAAACTAATCTCGTATTAAAATGACCTTTTTTTGAAAAAAGGAAAAGAATCTCTAAAACTGACAGAGATTTTACATCGTTAAGCCTAATTAAAGTTATATTCGTTGACTGATGATACCATGGATCACGACATCGATGATGCTAACCTTATGTGGGTTTGGCTCCGCGTAGCAGTTGTGTTAGAAAATGAAAGTTACTATACTTTCAGTTAACTAGCTTATGTAAGTGTGTTAATCATAAAATGTTGGTATTATCCTCACCTCTACCCTGTCGTGGATGTGTCCATAGAAACTAAAGTGCACAAACATGGAGTCGGCAGAAAGCGGCGGCAGTGGACGGGGAAAAGGCAGTGAAAACACTAACAGTCGCAGTGTAGCATTCGTTGTCAGCATGGATAACAATGTAACTAAGTCCACGAAGCCACCACCAAGTCGATTTAAAACATATCACAAGAAAGAGATCACCAGCCAAGCTTTAGAAGTAAAGCAACACGAAGCAGAATGCAGAAGAAAGGTATTTTTATAAAAAAAACCATCTTCAGTCCTGGAAGATCAACAATAATAAATTGGAAAGTAAAATGATAATCGGTAGGGTAAGTGTTTATAAAAAATTCCACAGCTCCATGATAATCACATAATGCATTTAAATGATTTTGAAAATGATGGTTTCAAGTATCAGTCGAGATTATAAAGGAATGAAACTTGTACCTATTATTTGTGTTTTACAAGCATATGAGACCTCATGTTGGCAGAGTTGAAGTCTCCTGTTTCTTTCACAGGAAAATGAAAGACAAATGATCAAGCGACTAATCCAAAAGAGAGAAGAGTGTCAAAAATTGAACGCACATTTTGAAGAACTTCTTGCACAGCATGCAAAATTCAAAGGCATGGAAGGAACTGAAGACATTCCGTTAATGTCCAAGAAGGAGTTAATAGAAAAATTCAGAACAGTCAACAAAGGTTACAGTAAAATGGCATCATGTATTACCAACCCCAATACATCTTGAATCCTTCTTTTGATAGAAATATCAGCAATTACTCTAAAGGTTGATGTACATTCCAAAAGAGTGTCCATTTTTAAGTTACATGAAAATGAACAGCTTAAATGTTGTAAAGAATGCTGTTTTCACGTTTGACTTAAATCAACAGACTTAACCTCTCTTACATGTGAGATAAGTAATTGTCTCCCACTGCTTCCAATAGCCATGCAATATTGCTTCTAATTGTGTGGGTTTTTTTTTGTGTGGTGCATACAAGAGTATGCATGCATACAAACATGAAACAGTCAGAAAATCTTCAAATTGAATAAGCTTCTAACACAAGGATAAGGTATTGGTATATCAGATTTATTTGCACAAAAGGTTTCCTACAAAAAATTAGACAAACATTTTGTCCAGCAATGTCAAAACAAAGTCCTCCACAAGTTTTTTTTAACAGATTTATTAAAAATAAAATTTTGTAAAAAGAAGTCAACATTATTTAAATATGGGTTAGAAATACAGTGATACCTCGGTTCTCGAACATAATTCGTTCCGGGAAGACGGTCGAGAACCAAATTGTTCGAGAACCGAAGCAATGAAACCCATAGGAAATAATGGAAACTGGATTAATTCGTTCCAAGTCCCAGAAAATACCTATTTACTGGCCTAATTTGTATATAATATGTAGACAAACACGAGTCTCAACAAGAAATAAGAAATAAAAGTGTATTTATTAAAACAAAACAAAAAAAACAAACCAAAAAAATGTAATGTACAGTACAGTAAATTGTGTTTCATTTACTGTACCTGTACCAAAGTTTATGTCAGGAGGGAATGAATGTGGAGGGAGGAGGGAAGGGGGATTGTTTTGAAGGGGAGTCCTCTTCAATAAAAACAGAGGGTAACTGCTCTTCGGGTGTTTCTGTTCTCTGTATCTTTTGCTGATGAGAATCAGAATCTTGCTCTGCAGTTGCTTGTCTGTTTTCTTTACGGAAGAATTTGTCAATTGTTTGCTGTTTTTTTCTCCTTTGCAAAATTTTGCGGAAAGTGGACATAACATTGTCATTAAAAATGTTAACTGCTCTATTTGCTACCACTTTATCAGGGTGATGTTGTTCAACACAATTTGCGATTTCTGCCCATTTTGCACACATTTCATTACTCTCTCCACAAAAACGTCACTCTCTCTCTCTCTCTGCACTCACACTGATGACGCAAGCAAGGCGCGCTGGGCGAATGAACGCCATTCGGCTCAACTCAACTCAACTCGGCTCATCTCGGACGTTCGGATGTTCGAGTTCCAAATATTTGTTCGGATTCCAAGACAAAATTTTCTCGAATTTCCTGGTCGAATACCGATTTGGTCGAAAGTCAAGGCGTTCGAGAACCGAGGTATCACTGTACATATATATTTTTTTGACAAATTCACCATATATTTCAGCTAAAATGTCAGGATATTTTTATCACCTTTACACGTATTTCTTTCATGTTCAACAGCTTGTATGTAGTATGAAGTATTCTAAAGGAGCTTCATTTAAATGAACTGAGCACATTTAAGTCTAATAACTGAACAAAGGTATGTATACCACTTTTGAATCATCTTTTACCTTTTTGTAATGTATTCAGTCAGGAATCAATTGTTGTGTGCTAAATTTTTCTCACCTCTTTATAGTTTCAGGATGTTTGGCTCCTGCTAGAAGCGTGTGTACCAGTAGGAATAATACAAGAAGGGTATCAAACTATGTGTGCGTTTGTAATATTTAATAGTATAACATGCTCCATAATGAAAGTCTAAATTATTTTTGATGTTACATATTCCAGTGAAAGACATATCCAATCTTTAATACTAACAATTTATTAAAAAAAACTGTCAATAAAACAGATTCATCATAATTAGAATTTTCATGTGGTAAAATATTTCATTAGAAAATATTTTAAATTTTGTATAAGCTAAGAAAAGAGTGCATGAATATTCAATAGAGAACTCTTAAATTCAAATGATAAGAGTATAAAATATTGCTATTTAACAAAGAAGCCCATATAACATTAAAGTTAACTTTTTCACCCATCTATGAAAGCTTAACAATTATGCCTCTTTAAAACCATGAAAATATTAAACAGTGTTTGTTTCTCTCTGATTAGCCAAAAACAATATGTACAATATACAATAACAGGGAAAATGCAGTTTTGTTGTAATAGGAAGAGTCAATTTTTCTCCTTTATAAGTAACACCGTGCATATCTGTCAACGTGCATGTATAAGTACATGAACAAACAACTCATGAGTGCACCAGCCAGCCAACCATGCAACCACCTGACCACCCACACACACATACAGAAAGCACCTTCTCTTCCAGTCACAAGCGGTTCCCCCCACACCCTTGACACACACACAAGCACAAAGCATACCTGTTGATTCTCTTTACTCCATTTTGTATCTTTGCAGCTTGAAATGCTGCATTTGGTGCACTAGTCTCACCAGATTAAAGCAAAAATGCTTTATATTTAATATCACAGTCATGACTAGTGACTAATGTTCTTAATGACATCAGTTTCAATGAGAACAGCCAAAACAAGAAAGACGACATAGAGAATAATGAGGTAGATTCCATAGCCTCTTGACATGTGGAAACCAGACAAGGGAACAATGATCAATGAAGAGACAAGGCTAACAGCAACCCCACCTGCTAAAAACAGTTCTTCCAGGGTCACTTGTAGCTGAAATCAGACATCACAATACATATCTGATAAAACAATATGGAAGAGGGGAAAAGAAATGCAAAAAACTTTGATGTTTTAAGCAAATTATCTATCATTATATTACTGTTTTCCTTTAAAGGAATCACGTTTTCTAAATACTGAAAACAAACACAGGGGTTGTGTGATGATACATGAGATGCAGGTATGAGTGCATATATGTCAAAAATGCACACATGCATGCAGACAATCATTCTCACCTTGAAAACTCCTCCTTTGTTGATGCAAGCTATTGTAAAGGGTATTCCAATGCCAAGCAAAAGATCTGAAGAGTTGTTAAAGACTCTTGTCTTCATAGACAGTTTGGTTTGTTTACCTGCATGACTACACAAAAATTTCTTCGCTGTCTTGTGGTGAGACATAGATCTTTTATCCAGCATTGCTGAAGTACAGATTCATGACTTTAAAATAACCTGGCAGAAGGTGAAGAATTTTGTGCTTTTTGCTCACAAAACCCATTTTTAAGTTAACTGTTAGTGTCATTTACCCTCATTTTACATTTGTATTTCATCTCTTCCCGTCTTAACCCCTTTTATCACATATTTTTCATATTATCTAAATTTACCCGTTCAATATTGAGGGCCAGTCCATATGCAAAATATGAAGGATACTGAAAAGAGGGCCTCCAAAGCATGCAGAGATTCCCATCCTGGGGTAACCTTGCCTTGCCAAAGTGAGATCAGCTACAAAATCTGCACATAGATGACATCTGAGTTATATAAAAATACTTTCACTTTTATTTCTGACACTATTTTTCCACTGACGTGTATCTGCACACAATCATGTACAGTTCATGCATAAACTTCAAAGGACCTAAAACTCTAATGTTCTGCAAGGTGCAAGTCTCAATACTTCAATACAGTCGGTGCTTCCATAGCTTTTGTGTGTGTGTGAAACTGAATTTTAAATTTGATCAGCCTGTGGCCATTAAATATAATCTGAGACTTTTACATTATCAATATGATGTATTTAAATTCTATTAGATTTTGTAGTTAACTTGAATAACAAGCATTATGAATGCTGTGTCTCACAGTATCCCAGTTCAAAACAATCTAATGCATGTCTTTTAGCTTTCTGAAATTTACTTTGAAGATCCCCTCCCACCTTTTTTTTAGCCACAGAAATAAAACATATATAATCGCATAGTAAATTACAAAGGTGCCTGCAATATTAAATTGAATGAGCATATGGAATGATTTATACTTGCATGTTGTGTCTAAAGAATTATGCATTGTATTAGGATTTCAATAGTCAAAGATTTAAGCGAAACTGACATCAGCATCTGTTCCTATTTTCTGATACCACACTAACGCTGAAAAGAATCTACCTTACCTCCAATGCTGTTTCCCCAGGCTAAAAGTGTCAACCCTATGATTGAATTACTGATGTTCAGAACAATTCCGAATGTCTGGAATCAGAAAAAGGTCCTAGTAATATAACCTTAAGAAAGTGGAAAGGCACTGAGTATCATAGGGACTTTGTATCCACCATTATCTTCAGGAATTATTCATGCTAATAATAAATACTTTAAAATTAAAGAAAATGTGTTTTTTTTTTCGTTTTTTTCTTTCTTTCTTTGTTCAAGGCTGGGGAAAATATTTGTCAAAGCTTTGGAAAACAAATCAACAAATATATGATGACTGAAATGATAATAATGGTGCTTTAGAGACCAACCTGAATGGTTTGCAATTTTTGCAGATAGCAGATATTGGTAGATACAGGCGATATAAATCTGTTAACCTGTAAATTTCAGTCTCTAAAACCCCATCCGTTAATTATCCGCGACCAAAGTCGATTCGCACTTTGGATCAACGAGCGCCGGTAATGGTGTACTACGTCACGCTAGTACACCATTCACAACATTGCCTGCCGTCACCGCCAATCAGAGCGACATGCAGTTTGGGTTATTCGGAAGTTTAAAGTCTGCATTTCTCGTGCTAAAGTAGCAGTTTTTTTAGAACCACGAGAAATGCAGACTGTCAGCGTGGGAATAATCCAAACTTGTGTTGACTGCAGGTAATGTGAATGATGTACCAACGTGACGTAGTACACTGTTATCAGCACTCGTTGATCCCAGGTGCAAATCGTAGCAGATAATTAGCTGGTGGGTTTTGGGGGGCTGAAATTTACAGGTTAGGTTTATATCGCCTATATCTACTGATACCTGAAAAAAACGCAGACCGTACAGGTAAAAATTGGTCTGTGGTATGATGCTCGATCATAATTTTTACAGAATTATCTGTGAGTAACAATTACTCCGGTCAGTGCTGATGTTCATAAATGTAATTAATCTCACCTGAAGAATGTTGACAATTTCATTTGCCATAGAGTAAATCCACACAACAGCAACCACAAAGCCAAGATAGGCAAACAACTGAAAAAGATTAAATAATCTAAGAAGAAAGTAAAAAATTTGAAAGAGTAACACAACTTTAAATATTTGTATGAGCTGTATACAAATAAAATGCTACAATTAAGTTTACAAGATGAAAAATTCTGCCTCAGGTGCATGTGCAAATGCATATGCAATTATTAATAAAATCTTTCCTATATAAACAAGCAGATTTAATACTGTGGTCATACATCATGGTATCGTGGTTTTTGATCGTTGGTTGATGTGAAAAACACCGCTGTAGCCAGTACTGCACCAATAATCAGGACAAGACCATATAGTGGAAATACTCCTCCTATAGTTTTAAATCCCACTGCGCAAAAAAAAAAAAAAGTATAGTTTAAAGTCGGTTAAAAACCCAAGTTAAAGTGACATATCTGTTTAAGTAGTCAACATTTTTGGTAATGCATCATTTTGTAGCTGAAAATATGTAACTTTAATGTCAGATTCATATCTTTATTAATTATTATACTTATAGTTCTCTATCATACATAGAGTGATTTGTTGGTGCTTAATCTCTATCACACACGTACACACACTTGCATGCATGTATGCAAGGAGACAAGTACACATTAAACTGGGGAAAACTGTCCATTCATTCAAGCTCCTGAAGAAGAATAGTAAGGTGGTCTCACCATTAACAGCAAAGATGGTGAAAACTGGCCCAGTCAGGCAATGAATAGTATTAAGATATCGGTTCCATCCATGGTTCTCATCGTCATCGGCATATACTACCACAGGCACTGTTAGTTTCAGAACAAGTAGGAGTGGGGACTGCAATAAAATGAAAACAACTATATAAATCTCCTCTCAAAATTTCATTTAACTGTATTTTAGAATGTTGCTAATTTAGAATGTGAGCCAAAGTATGCTAAATGCAGCTGCTCTTTATCTTTCAGGGAACATTTCTATCTTTCTGGGAAAGAAACAGTGGATGACCAAAGTTACAAGACAAAGTCAGAAAGATCCCTGCTGCGAATACAGATTCTCTTAAGTTTATATTGGCTTTAATTAAAAAAAAACATGTGGATTGCTTTTTTTTTCATTAATTGGCAAAATAAACATTATATTGCACATGCAAATGACTTCAGCTGAGCAAAGCATATGAGACAAACACACTAATGTATCAGTAATGTACCATCCTTCATGTACTCACTGGAGAAAACTTTTTTTTTTCATTTCCTATTGGTGTGTTTGTACTATTGACCTTATGCTAGCCAAAGCAAGCATGAAACTAACTGCCTGAGCAATCTGAACAACAAACACACCTTAAATATTTCATATGCCTTGGCAAAAATTCTCATTTTTGACCACTCCTCTGTGTTGATTGGGTTGACTGACATGAGAAACATTTTAAGTGGTTGTTGTGGCTCATGGTGTTTGGGTCTCCTCATTATTAATTCTATTTCTATGGCTTTGTTTTCCTCATCAGTCTCAGGTCTCAAGAGGGGTTTGCTCTCATCATCTGCACATAAGCAGAAGCAATGTTATTAGGGGGCAAATGAACAGCATCTGTTGCATAAATGGTACATTCGCTATAACCCATGCCATTCAGTACATGCAGCCACTGCCCCTGGAAGCACAGAAAACAGAAAACACATGAGGTCTTGGTGAAGTATCTTGGTTCCATATGCCTTCTTTGGGACCCATAACTTTTCAGCATTCTATGTTGCTTGGGGCGGTATATCCTTATGTAAGTGAGAGCAGACATGGTTGATTGATTGTAATACACATTTCTGCCATTCAGTAAAAGAAGTGATAAAAAGTCATTTAGTCACTTTTGTATCCCATGATGATTAGTTGACCCTGATATGATTTGGGTTTTAGCATAAGGTGCAGAATTCAATTTAAAAAAAAAAAAAGAAGAAAAGAGAGAGAAAGGGAATACATATAAAAAAACGAAGCCAACTAAAATATAGATATATAGTGCAGGTCCCAACTAGAAAGGGATGCCCAGGACTGGGTCCGATGGCGGGGTGTGGTTGCGGCCCTATGCTCCACTGGGGGCGTATAGGAAAAAAGAAAGAAGAAGAAGATAGTACAGGTAAAGGAAACAGTACTTGTGCTGGAAAGCTGGATGTTATTTGACTTCAAACAACTAAAAGTCCGTCATCACTTACCTGGTGCAAAACTGTCACTCTCATCAGCAGTGTCCTCATTGTTGACAACTAAATACAGCAAAAATGGGCATAAACATTTGGACAGGAAGCTGTTGACATATTTAAAGACAAAAGCAAGAGCAAAATCCTTATATCAGCGCTTAAGTAATAGTAGCTGATCTTCCATCCCACTGTCGGATCCTTGACAAATCTTGTCATTGGATATATGGTGTAAAAAAATAAAAAGCCCTTTCCAATTTAATCAGACAAGAACGACTTAAAGTGTTGTCAACAACCTTTTATATCTCTATTCCTGATAGTTATGAGCTCTCTAGTGTTTTTGAGGAGATGATCTAGAAAACCATGTCATCATAGTAAATACTAAAAGCACATAAGAGCTTCCATTCCATCCAAGTATGAGAGAGAATAAGCTAAGAAAAAGTTTATGGAATATTAAAATGGATGAGAAGCATACACACTTAAAAAATGAAAAAAAAAAATTGACTTACCCAAAGTTCGAGGTTCCCTCATGCACTGATAGAAAAGCCTTCCGACCACAACCACAATAACATAGACCACGTAGAGAAGGATAAAACCTAGAACAGTGCATGTGATGCTTGATAAGAACACAGGCTGGTAGCTACAAAAATACTTCATCAGACAGAAGTCATTAAGTATATCATCTTTTATCAACCCTGTCAATTATGCTATGACATAACAAAATGCCACTTTCCCATCTTTATGACTATTACATAATAATAGAAAACTCAACAAAGAGAATAGTTACAAAATGCAGAAATTATTTTAAATTACCAACGGCTTCCAGGGTGTGAATTTCCTTTTTCCACATGATGTAAAATGCCCAGAACACTGCACCCAAGTAAAAGATGACATCACGTAAAAATGGTCGTTGCATGGCATCAAAAGGACACACAGTGGAAATAGTCCCCACAATCACAGTTGTCACAAAAACGCCTGCTCCTGTTTAAATAAAAGAAATGAGATAATGTGGACACTAAAAAAAATGTTTTTCTTTTCTTTTTCTTGTATCCATCTTCATGTTAACTGGAAGACAGTGATTTTTATGGCAGCTTTTTAGGAGTTGGGTTCATCTTAGTATTGTGACCATTTTAAGGTAATTTTAAACGCCATCAATTCCATGCAGAATCTTCTGCATCATCTGTGATGAAAGTTGTCCCCAATGTGTCTTTCAGGTATAAACTATAACAAAGGTGTGTATAATGAAACATTGAGTGCAAAGACTTAAGAAAAATGAAACAATAATGAACTTTATTAAGTTCTACCAAAAAGTGCTCCAATGGCAAGACCAGCATCTCCAGCTTTGGCATTTCCAATGGCAGCAATTGCAGAAAATATATCAGGAGAACCATTTCCAAAAGCCAAAAATGTCACTCCCTGAAGCTTTATTAAGGAAGGTATTTTGAGTTTCACTATACACATTATGATTTCTAAATAAAAAATAAAATCATTCAAACACAAACTGGTCAGTGGCATATAAAACAGGAGCAGCCATCCTCTCAAAAAAGATTCTGAGGGGGCAAAAATATCTCTTTGCCCTCCATGCACCCCCACTTCCAGCCCAATGCTTGAGATGTGATTCTTCATAAAGTACAAAAAAGGTAGAGGAACTGAGAGAAAGAAATGACAAATCTTTATGTACAAGAGTGACAGAATAAGTAAAAATCATGCTTTATTCACATCTAGCCCTTGATCTAAAAAAAGGAAAAAGAGTTACTATTTCACTACAAAACAAAGCATTAATTAAAGTTATTTTTTTTGCTTTTGGCACACTGACTTCCTAGTCTTGGGTATAGTTAATGTGATCAGACAGTTTATCTTATTCTGAATATTACATGATTCTAGTAAGGATACAGCAATGTTATGACTCAACCGAAGAGTTTTGGAGATCACCACCAATGATGGACAGAAACTACAAGAGAGATAATTAAAAATTTTATTGAAAAGCTACTGAAATCAAGTTTTTCTTACACAAATTGTATCAACAAGTGACAAAGGAATTATTGCAGAATCCTGTTTATATATTTTTAAAACAATATATATATATATACACATACATGCATGTTGGGTGCCGTGATAAATTTAGAAAGTCATGAATATGATGAGTGGCATTCAGGCAAGAATAGGCATAATAGCATGGACAGTATTTTTTTTAATGGATAATTATTTACTATTTTAATAATGCATAGTTTAGTTCTTCTACTGGAAAAATAAATATAAATACAACAAATTTAGAAATCTTTACTCACAAGTCATCTGCTGTCACCGCCAAGCCACAGAACAAAAACAGCCACCAGAAGAACTAAGAGAAAAATAAAAACACTCAAGACCTCACAGGCTTTATGGCTGTCATCATCAAATGATTTAGGGGGTTTCATTCCCTCAGATCTTTATGGCATAAATTTCAAATTTATTTCAACTTAAAATTCCACAAATTGGTGTATATTTATCTCGAAGTGTCAAAGATATACTCACCAGGATAATAACACTGAGCACTACAAGGTGACTGCTCAAACAACAGTAAACAAAATTTGTGTAATTAATAAACCCATCGTCAGTTTGGCAGTCAGATGTGGAACTGACAAAAGTGCACAGATCTGTGATGTTTTCGAAGTGAAATGCACGACACTGCAAAAAGTTAAAAAAAAAAAAAAAAAAAGGTGAAGCAAGGAATTGAACCCATGACTCTTGGTATTCATATATGCATGGCATACGCACTTCTTAATTAATGGACAAATGCGCTCATACACGCTGATGCAGACATGATTGAATACCTAAAATTACATGCATATATATATACACACGCATTTCGTGCACGCAAAAGTATTTGATTATAGTATAATTTATACGGTAAATCAACAACAACATCTGAGCAGACGATTTCGACTTACCTCTACGTCAGACTCCCCCATTACGTCACTTCCGTCAGCACTGAAGGGTTCCCCAAACAAACTTTGAGGCGAGAGTAGTTGCTAATCCCACAATTAATGTCGTAGCAACATCCAAAGTTTCACTGAAATGAATGTTTCCAACAACTGGTTATTCATCTTGCTTGAGGTAGAACACTTGGGAACGGACAGAGTCTGTTTCCAACACAAACAAAGGTAACAACGCAAGGAAGGAAGTAGAAAAGGTAAATCAAGCGGCGTGAAAATGGAAAGTCCAGATTAACTCCTTCACTCCCACGTCTCTTTAGCTGTCTGCATGTCAGATAGATGATGAAAAGAATTAAATGGAGAGAGGATTAAAAAAAAACAAGTTAAGGTGAGCAGCGTAGCGAAGGAAGTTGAGAGGATTTTCGGTAAGTAATGTTGCTTCGAAAGGGAAAGATTAACCCTTTTAGTCGCAGGTCTGGTTGATTGTTACAGACCTACCTACCGTGGATCTGTCGTCCTTTTTCAAAAAACGAATGACTAATTCGCTGACGTATTGAGTTCTGTTATCGGTCGTTGGACAAGTAAAGATCCGGGAAAAAGAAGAGTCGATATCATAGACGGTCACAATTATATAGCCTATATATAGATTTCGAAGGATAGAAACATCTTCACTTTCTGCATGCAACTTTATATAAACAAACACGTATATTATCGCTAGACGAAAAAGATCTCAGAGTGTCCTATCTACATATGTAATCAAGGTTTTTAAATCTTTATATTTTGCGGTTTTAAATCGCTTGTTGTTTGTCCTGCAGCACTGTGCCCTGACCATTTTGTCGGTTGACGCACAAGGTGAATGCAGTTCCACAATAATGTATCTCGTGTTAAGAGATTCGTTTTGACCAGTTATTTAGAAATGGGTGAATCAGTCTAAGCACAACTTAAATCTTCCTACTGGTCGTAGCTGTGTTCAGATAAACTCATCGAAGAAAGGAAAATAACAACTTGGCGAGGAAAAAAATTAATAAAAAAAAAAGAAGGAAAGATGGAGAAATTAAAGGATCAAATGTCTGATCACCTGTCGTACTCTTCTTCCATCTGTATGTCGAACGTATGCATTAAAACGTTACAAATTACACTTTATCATTATCATAATTATATCCTACCTTATCCTATCTGGAAATCGCAACATTAACATCTGCCTTAGCGACGATTGAAGCTTTTGTTATTCGGAAGTCCAAATATACAAATATACAGTCTGTATTACGTGGGAACGTGTAGGATAGAGAGAAAGATTTAAGATTAGGGTTAAATATCTCTTCATTGACGAGCTGTCTGTGCAGGTATCGAAGGTCATACAATCACAATTGTCGCGTTGCCATACATAACGGACAGAAGAAAAGAATATGAAGCTCACCAGTCCACAAAGCAGAATTTTTCCCACTGAAATTTCTTTTTGCGATCGATTCAAACATAAAGGTGCGAAACGTCTTTTCAAATGAGTGGGATGATCTTTGTACAAAAATTATATTTATCAAAATCCGAGAAAGCAACCCCTTTGTCTTTTCGAGATATAGGCCTAAAAAGACCCTGACATCAGGAACATTTGTGGATACGCTGAAGTTGCCAAGTGCCAAGTCCTAACCCTACAATCAGTGGGAGAGTTAGGACCTTACTTTAATTGGGTCAGTCAGTGGACAATCATGACATCTTTTTGTTCATGATAATTTTTGTAAGCCTGTATCTCCAGGAGGGGGAAGGGAGTATTTTCATTCAGATTTTGGGAGGTATGATCTTGTACAGAGCTGAGCCCAGTCATTTGAAAACAAAGTTTTGCACTACAGTCGACCTTGAAAAAAGACTGAAAAACAATTCTTTAGCACCAGAAAAGGACAACATACTACTTTTCACTGCGAGTAAACAAACACTGGTGCTATGGTTATTTGTTTATCGATAAATGCATCAATATTCTGGGCCATTCAAATTTGAATGTAAAAAGCGTCTCATTGTTCATCGGTCGTTGTTAACACCAAATATGAACTCAAGTCTTGTACTTAAGTCTTTTCCGGTCCGGGTGGCAAGCAAAAAACAAAGCAATAATCCACCACACAAGAATGAAACACACATAAAAACCCTACAACACTTCCTTGACGAAAGCGAAACAATTTTTACAGACACGTTCTATGTATAAAAATGAAAAGTAATATATAAAAAAATGTGTCTGTAAAAATTGTGTCTAGCCGACATCAGTTACATACTTTAAAAGTTCTTGTTGACACCCACCAAATTTCTTTTAATCAGACTGTTCTGATATGGAACATGTTCCCACACAAAAACATAAATGGTGAGCTTTTGTGGACTGTCAGTCAAGAAATATCTTTACTGCAACTAACTTGGTTTGTTTTCATCAAGGACGTTTCGTGCTTTTCTGTTTTTCCTTCTTGTGTGATACATTATTGCGTTGTTCTTTGAATGACCCGGAAAGGGATGCATTTATCAATACACAAATAACAATTGTGCCAGTGTTTGTTTACTAATGTTCTTTCCTGATGCTAAGGAATTGTTCTTCGCGGGTTTTCTTCACCTACTTGAGTCCGAAACTTTGTTTCAAATGACTGGACTGATATCTATACAAAATCGTACAAGGCTTCCCTTGTGTTAAAGTTTTTAGACAACATATCCACATTCTATTCGTTGCTAGAAGACAACAGCAAATATAGACGAAAATCGCTTGGGAGACTACAGTGGGGTAATAAACCGTTTTCTGAAATAATGTTAATATGGCTCGCACATTATAAAATTACTTAATTTTTTTCATGACTTTTAAATAAAAATTCATCAGACTCTCAGATATATATAGTTCCTATATCTGTAAAAGTCAGCAGTCAAGAAATACGAAACCAATATTTAGTCATTATAAATTTATAACATATCAATTACTGTAAACACAAAGGAGCACTATAACGTACAATATTAAACGGTCTCTACATACTTAACCCTTGAAAGGTGACTAGTCCATGAATGGACATTACGGTTCTCACATCTGCAATCAACACATTTTTCCTTAAATCCAGTAGAAATTCATTTACATCCTTAGCACCTTAGTTCATCCATACGTACTGAAAACCATGTGGCTTTACCTCTAATATATAAAGCCTGAAACATCACATAGGCCGTCTTTGATCACATCTCAGCATCGTTTGCGAAAGTTTTAACTACTAGCGAATGCACCTTAATATAAGATTAATAGAAGTACATATATACTAAGTCGTTAGGAGTTCAGTAACTCCATTGGCAAAAGGTTTTAAAGTTAACCTGATTGCAACGTTATTTATAGGAGTGGGATTAATAATTATTTATTATCAGATATTAATTCCCGAAATGTGTAGCTGTGTTCACGAAATACTTCGAACAACCCAGTCTTAGGGTTTGAAATAGCTTTCTGTGTCATTTGCACAATGAACTAATGACAGCTGTGTGTTTTATTAGCTTGCCAGTAATGTGGGGCTTAATTTCGTGTTTGAGTTTGGTTAGCCTTACAAGTAATAAAGTCAACTTTCTTTCAATCTTTTGAAATTTTCTATTGACTCATTATTTCAGAACAACATTGCACTATTGGCTGTATCTAAACATCGAGCGATATGAGAGAGAAAAAATTAGTATACAGGTATCAAATACAGAGGCAAAGAAATGACCATACATTAAAATAATTAGCCGCACTGCTGCCAGAGTCACTAATACATCTACAGGGTCCTCCTATATGTTGCCGCGACACAATCCATTTAAAATAACAGACAGCGCGGAACGCTTATCTAGCAAGTATTCATTTTTAAACCATAAACTGAACGCTTCTTCTGGAAATATCAGAATTACTTGTAATTAGCTCATTATATGAATACCATTCCACGCTAATAGACTGTAAGGCAATAAATGTAGGATTTCTAAGTCTGGAGAAAGAATGACAAAAGTATCGTTATCAGCGAAAGCAAAGTTGTAGACATCACTTCTTGAAGTAGAATAAAATTTGCGGTACACTTGTAAACAAAATAGGACATCCAAACAGCTATTGATCAATAGAAGGAAACTTCTAACATGCCTTAATGTAAACCTCTCAAGTTAGAGGAAGAAATGCAGGTTGGCTTATATAGATATTTCGCTATCTTTAGAGGAGATATCTCAGTATCAGGAGATATATCGACTGCGTAGAATAAAAAGGTTATTTTCTTATAATTTTATGACCAATTTTAATATGTTTAATTTGATGCTTACTTAGAGGTAATTGGATACGGTACACGCCATCCTTGAGCGATGTTAGAACAGTTTTTAGTTATATTTAGACAAGAGAGAGTAGTAAAGACATGGAAATACAAAAGACCCTTACTCTTGTTCATTAAAATATAAAGATATTTTGCGATAGATGTGTTCAGTATAATATAAAGATGCTTTGAAAAAGTTAAAAGAAAATTAATTTGTACTAATAGATTTCATACAGCTACCTGTACTTTTCAGAAATTCGTGTCAGGAAGTCTCCCACCAGCACGCTAACTCTCAAGACCTCCTCCTCGTCTGGATCCTCTGTTCCAGGTCGTCGACTCGCTGCTTACAGTCAACGATTCAGCGGCTTCTCACTTTGATGACATGAAGACTACTGATGTATGAAAAGTTTTATTGCCTGGCCGCAACCTTCGACTTGAAAGCTACACAAACATCCGTCAGTGGATGTCGCAAGCCACGATCTTGCTTTGCTGAGACTTTTCAACCCGTGCAGCGGCACACGTAACATAAGAACCTTCAAACCTGTTTGTTTTGATAACTTCAAGTGAGCCGGCACTCCTGTTCCCAGCTTCCTGGTTCCTTAAAGTTTTCTGGACATCTAATCAGTTATTGATTGACTAGGTGTCAGTCTTCGGTTGCTAAGACTCATTACAACCGACGCTTTGACCGTTTAACGTTCATTTAAACAGTCTACAGAGGAGGCGACCTGAACACGGAAAGTATATACATACCCACCGTGCGAGCCCCGCCCTCCTACCACAATGGAGTCACGATCCACTTTTCACCAAGGAAATGCTGACAGTCACTACTGTAGCAGTAGAAACCCTGAGCTGTCTGGGAGATCTTCAAGAATAAATTTTGAGACCGGAAGTGATTAATTAGGTTGTTTCCATAATTGTTCAACTCATCCGAAAATTTACGTCGGGGCCATGTCGCAACGTGAATCGTGAAGAGAGCATCCGGTACTGAGACCGCGCCTATTGCTTAGTCCTGCTGTCTGTGGTCTTCAGTTGTCAAATCGTCTACAAACGGGCAAGGAGGTCGTCTGCTGTGTACAAGCCGGATCTCCGTTTAATCTAATTATTCCTCATACGAGGTCGAAGGTTACAGTATGTCTGTCAAATCTTAATGTAATTTAAACAGAGCTGCAGAGAACACTATAACTGTAGCTGTCGTCACGAAAGTAGTCCACTCCCGATATGTACAAATTATCACACTGTGCACGAGTTCATGTAATCTGATAAAAAGAATATTGTTCGTTTACAATAACGTCCGATTGATAATGAAAACAGTTCGTCCTGATTGTTGCCAAGTGAACGGGGTGTCAGATATGCAATGTGTCAATAAATAGGCCTCTCACTACCTGCTTATCTTCTTAAAAAATGGAAAGAAAGAAGAATGCAAAAGTATTTGGGATAACATGTTTTCGTCATTCAATGCTGAAAAGAAAAAAAAGGAAGGAAGGAAGGGAGAAAGAATAAAATAGAGTTATGGACATATAGAAAAAAAGAAATAATCTGTATTTCTTCGTTTGAATAAGATATAAAATAATTCGACTGAAAATTAATCCAGCCCTAAGCTATTTCATTGTGCGCAATATTTTTGATTTTGCTTGAATCATTGTTCGTGCTGATGCTGAATAAGCACAAGACTATAATTAAACGTGAAGTGTTTCTGATCACCACGCGCAGACCCTCAAAAGGATGAGTTTACGAACAGAGGCATTTCCTTTTCGTGCAAGAAACGGTGAACACGCCCATACGCCTTATTCTCTGTTTTCAAAAGACAAGAAAGTTCATGCGATCATTCGAGGATAGTGGATAGTCATAGCGATTTGTTAAATATCAATCAGTTGCTTTTTTTGGTTAGGATTGCAGTCAAGGGAGGATCATTTATGATCGAACTGGAGGGATCATCAAGGCAGTTACAAATCTCCAGTTGTGTCACACCCTTACGTCAACCAGCGATGCCAGGGTTGTAGCTGCAGTTGGGAATTTCCAGTGGGAGGACAGCGCGTGACGCGATGACGATCTGGCGGAGTGAAAGGATGAAATTGTCAGGCGGGTGGGATAGTTTGAACTTCGATCCTTCCAACGCGGTAATTTTTTTCAGAGACTATAACTATTTATATAGATATCTATCATGTCTATTTTTTTTTATTTGAAGGCACATACGTCCGCCTACTACATGAAGGAAATGCGTGTCCACTGGACTGATATTTATTTTTGAAGCATGCACCCATATGACCAATGCAGTGCAAAATACAATTAATATTTTAATTTCACGGGAGAAATAAATTAAATATTCAGCTGTTGGAGCATTTACATATTATTAAAGAACATTGCCAAATCAGCATCTGCACAAATGAAGGTAAATAGCAGTAAAATAGACAAGCATACATAAGCGCTCAACCAAGCAAAACAAAACACAAAACAAACGAATTTAAAAAAGCCCACGCAACGCCCCCCCCACCTCTTACACACACATAGCAGGCCTGATAGTGACAGAGAGAAAAGACACAACATAATATTTAATGTTATGCCCTGGTTTAGTCATCATGAACCAGATCGAGGAGGTTTAAACACAGTATTAACACAGTGGAGAACAGCATATATAATTATAAAAAAAACATACATATAAGACTAGATCGACATTTTCTTTACGTTGGAATACTTGAGAATAATATATATAATCATCTTACATTTTATTGTCATGTGCGTTAACTCCTAGAGAGAGTTATCAAACCTTGTTCTGCAATGTTATGGACACAAACGGATGTCAGCAATACTGTAATTTTATTTGACGCAGGGCGGCAGGGCCCCGCGCTTCAAGGGGCCCGCGCTTTTGATTGATATGTAGACGCCGTGTGAGAGCACATGTAAGAACTTGCGTTAACAATATGGTCTGACTCCTGGAGCAAAAATACATGAACAAGACAGTCCACCATCTTCACGTCCACACAAGAGGTGCTCCCGCAAAATTCTGGTTAGAATTAATCGCACGCGCGTGCGCGAACACACACACACAAATGCTCAGTCTGCTGTACGTGTTTAAATCGGAAAGTAATTAGCTTCGAGAGGCTGGTTCATTTGTGAGATAGGAGCGCTTCCGTCTTGATGGGATTTTTATGAGTTGGGGTGGTGGGGAGAGATACGGGAATGGCTACTGTATTACCACGAACTAATGCCTCACGAACTAATAATAAAACACGTGATGGTATTACTCCAAGAATTAAGCAGGTGCAGATGTCGCACTGAGGGAAAGGTATGTATGTCTCTCCAAGACATCTGCTCCTAGGACCTAACGATCGTGACAATAAAGCACACGTTGTACCACTGCACTACATCAGTAGATCACCATCACCACAAACGTCTACCAGGCGGTGGCACGACATCAACAGATCGCCGTCATAACAAACGTCTGCATTGAAAGGGAGCTAACTCTCCTGGCGTCAGCAGACGAACATGGCGTCAGATGAGAGAAATTTCCACCTTCGAAGTCTTCTCCAGCTCGCACGGTCTCTAGGGGCGATAAAATCAACGCCATGGGATAAAGTTGGTCATTCCTTGCCTTTAATTTCTTTTAAGAAATCACATTTTAAGTTATTTACTGCATTTTGTTTTGGCCCCTCCTAGAACCTTTGAAGATAATGGAAGATAACCCAACCCACAAACAAATCATGAAATCGATATATTTTCCACATAACGTCATCTGCAAGTGTCAGCCCTAGTTATTTTTTCCTGTTTTATTTGAAGCACTGTTTTACTTCTTGCGATTTACTGAAAGCAAATTTAAACACACCCTGAAAATTTCAGTGAAATTGATTAGCTAGCGAAATTCTTCCGTGGGTAGTAGTAAGTTAAGCTAGAAATTATATAGATTGTACCCTAGTGCGTACACTCACATTCTTAAATACAAACACGCGCATAGCTACACACGCACTTGTACTTATCAAATCAGAGACATTCACCTCAAATTTCATGTAACTGCTGTATTGCATCTGTCTCGCTGAGAGCAATAGTTAAATTTAATAAAGTAAGGACAGTATCCAAATATACAACCATGATTTTGCTAAATTAAAAATGGTATCGAATAAAATCATTTCTCAAAGTTTTTTTAATGACAGGTTAGCCGCCTTATGGCTATGTGCCCTTCAAATGTGGGCAAAGGGGTGTTCCAATTTGACATTCGTGGTCAAAATGCAGTGGTTGCTCTAGGTGTTTATTTCTTGGAATCCGGCTTACAGGTAAGAACTGCAGATACCAAACTTCGAGACAAATGCATACCTTTGTTGGTAAATATTATATATTATGTATGTGTTAGTTACAAATATGAACAAGTATTTTTCATTATGTTTGTCAGTTTGTGTGAGGTGGTGTGTGTGCCTATACATGTTTATATTTGTGTATACTTATGTGCAGTGTGTGTGTGAGCGAGAGAGAGAAAAAGAAAGAACTTGCAAATGTATCATGCTTTGGGTAACAGAGCCCTATGCTGTATTCTTAATATGATAAGCATGTTGAGATTTGTTTAACATTTCTAAAGTGGACTGTCAATACTTTATTTCTGTAATTGTTCTTTAATCTTTTGTTGGGTTACTTCTATGTTTACATGTGCTAAGAATCTATATTGTTGAGAAATAAATAATGCATAGCTGTTTAGAGGTATTTTGTAGTTTTTCAATAAATGCAGGCATTAAATTATACAGATGTAATTTTCAGACCATTTACAAGTTTCTCAAATTTCATTTTAACTTTATTATACTCGATGTAACTTATAACTGTACTCAACATTATTATACTGGGTTTCACAACCAAGATGATGCCCTGTTGCATACCCTCTTCCAGCACCCTCTTGGTTTCTTAAATGGCCATTTAAAACATTGTAGATTTTACAAGTTTCTGGTACTTTTTAGCACAAAGACAAGATTCTTCAGTACTTGCTTACAGTATTGGAAGGTCTGTCAAAAGCAAAGTGGATAGAAGCGCCAAAAGGACTTACCAGATTCAGTGAGTCTTCTTGGTTTTAAAATGACTTAAGTGTTAATCATAAATCATTCTATTTAAATGTTTTTTTTTTCCTTTTTGTTTTTATGTGAGTATTTGAGAGCTGCAAGCAGGATCACTTTATAATGTGAGGATTTTGTATACGCATGCACTAATGTGCAGTCATTCCTCATACTAATGTAGCTTAGATGTAAATAATATATATATATTAATATAATATAGATGTTGCAACCATGAATTGATATGATCATGTAAAATGGTGTTTCATTATTCAGGTATTCAATAAATTATGTATTTCTGATTTGAAAAAAAAAATTGTCTGCGGTTATCTATTTTAGGACTGCCAATGGCGGAATGCTTCAGCTTCTGCCTTAACACCATACTCAGTGATGTTGCTTTTAGAGATGAAGAGTCAAGGGAGAAGGTACTGTCAGAGACATAGCCAGATGATTTTTTTAAGTTCAAAGATTTGAAATACTTGATTGCTCTCTATTTAATGTTGAACATCAGGATGTAGATATGAACAGGCTGTTCATCTTATTACTTAAAAGTGTTTCTGAATTATGGGCATGTTGGTGAGAAAAAGAGAGATTGAATGTATTTGTCTGTGTGTGCGCATGCATTCTCATACTTGCAGATATTGATCTCTGTTTCAGTTTTTGATCATAGGTTGTAGGTACAAAAACGGTAAAGTTTATTTTTTGAACATTACCTACTTTGATCCCTTCATTTGTTTTATCTTTCTGCTTTCATAGATCATCTCAGCCCAGATGGATGTTATGGAGGTTTTGACAAAGCTTTTAGAAGGGACATATGACATTCCTGAAGGTTAGTGCACATGGAAAATATCATTTTAGATTGCTTTAACAAACTGTCCTGATTTGTTAAAATAATCAAGTGTGAGTGTGTGTGGGTAGTGGGATGGCTTATAAAAATTATAAAGATATGCTTTTTTGAAATGCTATAAAACCAGTGAAGTAGATTTTTAAAATTGGATAATGTTCAGTTTACAATTATTTTGTATGCAACTTTCATATCTTCATTGATTATACACATTTTACATCTGTTTTGTTTTATATGAATTGTTGTTTACATTGACCATGTTGCTGAAATTGTTTTAAGTATATTAATTTGTTTTGCCAGGAACAATATGCTCTTCCATTGTTCCTGTCCTTATTGGAATGGTCCGTGCAATTGGTCGATCCAGTGATGATGAGATGCCACTTATATCATATCTCCTCTCAGTACATCTAGATCTTCGTAAAGAAGTTGCTGAACAGCCTCAAGACCAGGCTGCAAAGCAGCGTCGCTCCTTCAACACATTTCGTCCAATTTTACCTCGTACTATGTCTTCCCTAGTTCTTAGTTCTGATCTACCAAGCCCCACTAGTCCACAACCCACCCGCCTTGATGCTCCAGAATTACCATCTCGGGAACGATCCCCATCTCCTTTAGATGTTGGACCAGGGAGGGATAATGGTGTCACTGGGGATAGCGATCCTGTGGAAGTGTACTTCAACAAAGTGAGTGCATGGTCTGCCATTTAGTATTTCATGAAAATAGTCTTTCAGAATTTAATGTTAGTTTTAAAGTATAGTGCTAGAAACATTAAAAAAATGAGAAAGTGCATGTTGAAATACAAGCACGTACATTATACACTTTGAATGTGACAGTAAAGGATGATGTGAACCATAAAGAGAGAGGTTGTACTACTTACCTTTTTTTCTCTTTTATGGATAAACTGAGTTGTTGAATATGTGAAACATTTCTTGTCAAAGGTTGGATCAAGTTTCACAAGAACAAAACCATGGGGCTTTGAAATCATTCCAGAGCAAGACCACCTTAAGTTTTCCAGCAGTCATCTTCAGACACTTGTTGCTGTTGTGAGTCTTGTATTCTACTTGCTCCAAAGCTTTCGCTTATTATTTCATATGTTTGGCTGAAGTTTATCATTTTGTTCTTTGTTCCTTGTTCTTATCTAATGTTTGAGGACATCATTCTGTTTAATCTTAATTGCTTTTATTCTTGTCTTTTTTTGTAGACTTACAGGTTTTTAACCATGGGAAAAGGTGACATTATGAAATATGCAACAGTGCAGTATCTTTTACAAAAAATATTGATGATATTATCTGCTTTGTACTTTTAAAATTCTGTTGCAGGCTAAGAGGCTTTTGAATAAGGACATGTTGAAAAACCTGGATGCCATGGTTGTAGAATATATCCATAAAAGTGTAAGGCTTGCAGGTTCACATTTTTTGGTGTGATTTGGAGATATTTAATGAGGTACAAGTGTGAACATTCTGTTACAGAAAGGTCCTCGTAATATTGTTTCTGATTATACATATTTAAATAAATTGGAACTTTAAAATTTAGTATTAAATGATTAAAACTGTGTTGTATTTTTTTAGCTTTTTATTTTCGTCCTTTAAAAATATTATTTACTTTATTCCATTACACATGCAGGTTAAAAAAATTATATAAATATAGCTATATTTCAGCAGTTTCCCTTTCTCTTTGCTGGAAGACGAGTTATCTGACTTTTACCCTTTCTAACACTAAACCTAGAAGCTTCTAGGGAAAGAAAATGTAAAGTGTTTGTTTGAAGAAATGCTATATTTGCACACATTTTTGGAGTATATTGTTTTTTGGTTGCAGAATGGAAACTTGGTACGTTTCCCTTACAAGTCATACAGCGAAACCATCACTGTCGTTGTGGTCACCTTGCTGAGAGATGTGCTTGAGCAGGAAAAAGGTATGTAATAACTAGCATATGATCAACAGAAATACAAATATGCTAAGTGTGGTCTCTTATATATGATAAGTAGAAATAAAAAACAAACACAATGTTCTTCAAATATGTTGTGTGTGATATCTTGCATGTGATAAAGAGGAGCCCAAAGAACAAAGGTAATTGTCTATAAAGTTGTCTCTTGCATATAAGCTAAACACAAACAGTTGTAACAATCTTAAAAAATACATTTTTCAAAAGTAAATATAGTTTTTATGAACTGCACTCAAAATGTCTTAATTATAAACACAATAACTTTTCTGTTTGTGTCAACCACTTTTTATTTGTGGTTTATTTGCATGAAAAAATATTTGCTTGTTATGAATGTTGGTGTTGGCCCTGATAAGTGAGTTTTTGTATGCATTTTTTTTTATCAGCTTAAAAAGATTTCCATCCCTTTATGGAATGAAAGACAGATCTATGAGAGCAAACAAATTTTCCTTTCAGATCTGCCAGCATTGTTTATGCGTGAAGTGTTTGAGTTTGTGACGGAACTGTACCGTGCTGGCCAAGCTGAACTAGATAAACGACATCACAGTTACCTTGATCAACTCCTTGAATTCAATCCATATTCTCTAAATGTGCACAGTGTTGCAGCATGTGTTGATCTTCTTTTTTGGGCTATTCGAGATGAAGCAGGTTTGATTTACTTTGAGGCGTTTCTTTCTCTTTTCTTGTCATTTTACATGTTTGTCTGAATATCTGACTGGTTATTTTGACTGCAAATGTGAATGGATTATATAAACCAGATGATGTGAACTGAATTGTTTACATAAACCAGGAGGTGAGACCTAATTTGTTTATTTAAACCAGATGCTGAGAACTTGTGTCTGAAGCTGTCAGAGAAGATCAGCATGAACACAGAGAAGAGACTACTTCTAAGGCATGCCCCGCTCACACTTGTTGCCCTGGAGGTAATGTGATGATTGTGTTTCCTGTCTGGTGCATCTTAAAGTCCTTAAAGTAGAAGGTTTGAGCTTCATCTTCAGCAGATGTAATTTTTCTCTGGATAGGGAATCTGGTTTGCTGGTCTGGTGCAGGTTATATGGTAAATATAACCTAAGTCGGTGTCAAGGAACAAGCACCCACTTGCATTGCTACTGCGTATATCAGGTTATACAAGCCTATTGCCATTTAAATTTGTTGTGACGTATGATACATGTAATTTCTGTTGCAATACTGCATGTGTACATCTGCTAAATGGTGGCCTAATTAGAGATATGATGGAATGTTTTTTTAAATTCCAGGCAATAGGGAAGCTGGCGGTTAAGTTTCCCCACCTAGCTTCAACCATGGTGGCTTCTTTGAGAGACTTTCTTGTCACCCCATCACCAATCTTGAGCAAACTGAACAAGTACTCACTCTCCACGAACTCAGCAAGTCCAACCAACATACGCATCACTGTCACCGATGAAGATAAACAGGGATCAAAGCGAGCCAGAAAGCCCAAAGACAAACTGCTGACTACACTGGAAAATCTTCGTGATAATGCCATTCACAACATATGCAGGTGTGTTTGGTTGATCATGTGTATATGTCTCTGTGTGTGTGTGTGTGCATGCATGTGCATGTGCATTTGATTCTGTATGTATAATATTAAAAATACATCGCAGTATGTTAGTGATAAAATGTGCATATTTTGATGAAAGCAGTAAGATTTTATTTCTGTTTCTTTTAGAAGAGGTTTATGGATGTATAAGGGAGTAAATAGACAGTGACTTGTTGTTTATAGATACATATTTTAGAAGATTCCAGATTGTGTGATGGCTGTTATCTTTTTTCAGAGCATTGAAAGCAGGCTTGAACGTGGATGCAGACTGTGTTCAAGCTTTTCTTGCATCAATCTCCAATCGCTTGTATCGTGCAGAAATGAGTGATCGGTATGTGAAAGTATGTGTGAAAAATCAGACCCGATCTTCTTTGTCTCTTTTATTTCTTTTTACTTCTTTACTTTACGTAAAAGACATCCTTCTTCTCTTCATTTTCATCCTCAGTTTGGTAGACTATGTAGCAAATTTTCTGTTCAGTAGGTAAAGCGCATTTGTTGTAAATGTTTTCTAGGTCGTTGAGGAGTGAAGTGTTGGAGACCTCACTTTTCTCTAGGGTAGCTTTATGTGAGGGCAGCGCTCATCTCCTCTCCCTTGCTGCCTTACTTCCCCCCAAACTGCTTTAGAGTCAGGTACCCATTCCTGATGACTGAGTCAAATGGGAAAAGTTTGCTGTACTATACCAGTATTGAACCGGTAGGCATCTTGGTTCAAGTGCCAGTCCTTTAAGCAGTTGGCTGTTCACTGTTCTGCTCGTTAGACAGCTGGTCAGGTATTTTCTCATAAAAGTTTTAGGTCCAATGATGGAAAGCTGTAGCAGAACATTTTCCTGCTGAAAAGGCTTTCAACATTCCTCTGTTTCTCTATCACAAATTATGTTTTGTTTGCCTGATTTTAGGACATTTAGGAGAACAGAACAGAGCTTCAGTTTGGCCGCATAGCTATGATTTGTTTCATCAACGTATTGACGATAAATCTTTCTGTCTTTGGCTGAATTTCATTGACTGGCAGTATATGGAAATATTTATCAAAACTCACCAATGTTTCTACACTTCTGAATAACAGCTTAAGCTCTGATTTTTTAAAACTTTTTTTAGTATTTTCTTCTTGGACTTTAAGGCAACAGCTTCAAGATTTAGTTGGCCAGTAGCTGTCCAACATGCTATGGTGCATGGATTGTTTTGCTTTAACTGCTATCCATCATATCTGTATTTACAGCACTGGTTGTTGTCTGAATATGAATGTACAGAGAAGGCACCCATTGTGTAATAATGTTTGTAACTGATTGTGTATTTAATAGTTTGCATGATTTTCTTTTGTTATGGAAGACTGCTTATGTCCATGTGTACTTCTCTGTTGTCTTATTCTTCCTTACTGCATGACCAGGGGCTTGTCACCAATAAGAATGTCATTGTTGTGAGCTCCCTTTCTTGTTTCAGACACCCACCACCCACCTTGTCTTCATTACAAATATTCTTCCAAATGTATGATGTATGCCATAATGCACTGCAAACTAATTGGATTTACAAGTTTCGTTTTATGTTCAGAGTTGATTGCAAGTTATGTTTTATTATGCTGCTTGTCACTAAGATGGTACAAGTACATATGTACAATATGTACAAGTTAGTTTACTGTACTTAGACTGCATTTTATCTCCAAATGGGGTTAATAAGAAATTTCTTCCTAAATGCAGCTATCTTACAGCAAATCTTCATCAAATACAATTGTTTAAAAGCAAATTTGTTAAAACGCGGTCCTTTTCAGAACAGTATAGAAAGGAAACACTTTTTATTACAGGTAACTTCAGAAAACTCTTGTAGGATCTTTTAAAGGGCTATAGTGGTGTGCATAAGGCCAGATGCTATTGCAAGATTCTTAAATAAGTCTACAGTAATTACCATGCAGACAGAGATTGATGTCGCATTTGTGTACAGATACACCAAATTAACATTATGGTCCCACATGTCTCATTGGCTGAGGCTTTCACAATGTAGACACATAAAATATGCAATATGTATATTATGCATGGTTTTGTGGTGTTAAACTGTATCCTGATTGGGGAGAGCATGGGATACAAGCTAAAGGGAACTTTTGTGACTGTATGCATGTTCATTATGAGTTATTCATGACAATCTGCAAGGGCAGTTTGTGTAGCCTTAAGAAAAGGATGAGGTGCAGTTTTCATTAAAAAGTCTTTGTTGCTTATTTAAGTAGATGTATTATCCTTGTTTCAGATTATAATAGTTCTTTTCTTCATTTTCTGTGTTGAGAAACACAGACTATTAGAAAGGACAGTTTATTAATAGGTGAACAAATCACATGAGAACATGTAATCCAGGTAAACACAAACTACAGGTGCCCAGTGTATTCAGTGTGAGTCCATTTTGTCATATGATGCTGATAGCTTAAGTCATCCCAGTCCAAGCTGATGATAGAAATGTCTACAACTTGTGCCAAAATGTCTAAAAATAATTGAAGGGTAACTTCAGGGCTTAACTTTTTTTTTTTGTAGTATTGGTGTCACAGTGAAATATAAATATTCATGATGAAGGGGGCAGTTCTTTATAGATTATTTGTTAAACTTTATTGCTGTTAGATCAAGCCAAGGGTAACTGAGGATGCTGTTTTTCAATTTCCTAAAGGTTAGAGCTATAGCCACTGCACTGATATAAGTACCATATATAACAGACAGCAAGATAATCTGCTTTTTCATTCTGCCTTGTATTCTTTTTTTTACATTTGTTATGCTCATAAGCACCGAAACCTTTTTCTTGCTGATACAGCTTTTCAGTTTTTTAATGTATAAAGACTATCAAAGTTGTTCATTTGGTGTTAGATCACTTTTTTTTTTTTTTAATAAACCCCTATTCCCCACACTAATTCTTTTGATGACATGATACAAAAGGGAACTTTGCTGGCATGTCTTTTATTTACTGCATGAGAAGCAGCTTCTTGCCTGTACTTGTGTTAATTTTGTACCCACTTGATTTTCATTGTCATTTTCTCTTTGTTATGTGCATTGCTTTCTTTTTTTTTTTTTCCTGCATCAGAGCAAAGCAAACAAAATCTGCAGATGTGAGATGGAAGCAGCTAAGAAATATTATGAAATTTCTGCAGCCCAACAGCACCAATTTTGAGCCTGCAGATGTTGAAAGGCAAAGCTGCCCAACCTTTCATTATCTCAGCTACATGTCTTAACAAGATTTTTTTATTTCTCTTCTATGCTTAACATTACAGTAGCTACTGCTTTGTGGTTTTGAGGGAAGCAGTGCTTTGGCTTGTATTTGCTGTGGTGTGAGGGTGTTCAACTATGAAGACATGCTTTTCTGTGGAGGGTTATCTTGGGGTAGTCTTTCATGGGAATGAGATTGTGCTTATATATCTATCCAAGACAGAAATTGAACATCTTATTCAACGGTGTTACAACTAGTCAGTCTCCTGTGTTGATAGAATTATACATGAGCATAAAAGTGGAGACAGGTTTAGGTTGATTTAGCTTGTTGCCATCACAAATAAGATTGAGTGCTGAGAAGCAGATCACTACTAAGCTTATAGAATTTATTAACATTTAACAAATATTTGGCTATTGCTAACACACTTATGACTATAATAAAAGTGTGACTATCATTGACAAGTACATGATTGCATTAAAAGTGCATGACAATCCTCAGCAAGTATTTGACTGTCATCAACAACTTTATGACTGTTAACAAATGAGTGAATTTGTTGACAAGTATGATTGTCTTTAAAAATGCATGAATTCTGAACAAGTATTTGACAGTCATTAAGAAATATGTCACGATCATTTGTTTTTCTCTTTTGTGCTTTAGGGTCTTTTCTTCTTGCTTCTTTTCTTAGCTTCTTCCACTGTTTTTTCTGCATCTCTTGTTTGGTCTGGAAGTAAGCAAGTGACACATGCAGACAGAAACAGATATGCAACAAACATATGTATACACATGTGCATACATGCCTGGGTATATGTGTGTGTAAAAGTGTGTGCATACCTGTGTATACATATATACCCATATTTGCACATTCCTCACACTATCAGGATTCAACTGCTCTATCCCCTGCGTTCCATTATTTTATACATGTCATGTTAAATTTGATTGCACATCTGAAACATAGCATGTTTCCCCTCCCCGTATTTAAGATTATCCTGTCTGTCATACACGAAGAATCATGTCAGCTTTTGCTTTCCCCCACCTGCCCTAACACATCCAGGTGAAGTTAATAAACTGATTATAATTATATCCAGATATAGGTATGCCTGTCTTTGTTTTTTTTTCATTATTGCTAGTTTACTAGTGGCATACTATTTTCTTGCTCAAGTCGGATATTAACCATAGTACAGTACTTTAAATTTCTCTTTGTTGACACTTAAATTTTTTTGGAAAGTTTTTGGCTAAAGTCATTTAGTACAATTTTTGCTGGCATTTGATTTTCTTAATAAGATCTTCTCCAGTTACTTTTACCTGCTGTTAAATAATTTCTTATTTTGACTAAGTGTGACATGACATAATATAAACTTATGATAGTTAAGTTGTTTTAATTGTTGTCCTTTTAATCATTAACTTTTTTCCAGTGCTGATTTTTCTTATTGATTCCTATTTAGTTTGGTAGTTGAATGTGTTTTTAGTTAATAGTAGTCCTGATTTGTTTTTAGCATGTTTCAAGAAAGTATGATGACAGAGTAATAGGTGTTCTTTTTATGATTTGCTATTTTTATCTAAATTTTGGAGATGGTTATAGATAGCTTACAAGTTGGAAACTGTCATCTTGTAAACAGAAGTAGAAGCATAAGGTTTTTTGTCTTCTGTTATTAAGCAGCTTCACTTTACTGCTGTCATGTTTTAGGAAGGCAGGATTTACAGCAGCCATGCTGTTGTGTATGACATATTCACAGCTGTCATGTGTGAATTCAGTTAAAAGGGTATGTGTGTCTTTTAAAGCTTTATCTTAAGATTATACTTGAATCTTAGTAAGTTAAATTTTGATTGCTAGGGAATCGAATCTGATCTCAACAAACACCATTCTGACACTGAGCCACCTGGCAGTTTCCCTGAAGGACACGCCAAAGACAGTGGAGTCCATTTTGCAGATATTTCAGCAGCGCTTCTGTTCGCCACCTTCCCCACTTGATGTGCTCATCGTGGACCAGCTAGGTTGCATGGTCATGGCTGGATGTGTGAGTAGAGGGTTTTGAGTTTTGCTTAGCAAGAAGTGGAAAGAATTGCTGACATTATTTTTACATATATATATAATATAATTATTCGTGAAAATAAGTCAGTTATAGGAAAAAAACTTATATGTTGATTTATAGAAGTAAAAAGTAGAGGTTCTGGCTAGGATAGTGACAGTGAGGTAGTCAGATATTTTGATGACAGCACTAGCAGATGGATATTTTCATTGATGTACAAAATGACTAGTGAAGTAATTCTTTGCCATTGCAGTCTGGCATCTATCAGGAAGTGATGGCTATGTTTGCTCAGATCAGTGTTGAGAGTTGTGCACCTTATAAGCCTACGGAAGCAGATGAAAAAATTCGTGGTTACAGGTAATTGGTTTTTTTAGGCCGTGAGCTGCACACACCCCAGGTACATTTTTGAGGGTGTGAAACAGACCCTTTACTCGTTTACTGCATTGTTATGTTTTGTTATGTTAAGAGACGCTAACCACAAATAAACAGAGATCACACTGAGTTATTTCTTAAACTTCTCTTAAGTAAGTTTTCAAAGCTTAGACCAGTGGTTCTTAACCGGGGTTTGATCGAACCCTAGGAGTTCGGTGAGTCTGTCTCAGGGGTTCGGTGGAGCCTCCGCCACTGAGGTAATGACACACCCGCAATTCGTGATGACACATAAGAAGGGTTCGGTGAATGTGCATATTGAAACTTGTGGGTTCGGTACCTCAAACAAGGTTAAGAACCACTGGCTTAGACAGAGTCAGGCACCCATTTCTGACAGCTGAGTTGACTGGAAGAAGTTTACTGAGCCACAAGGGTATTTAACTGGCATGTGTTTTGGTTTGGATACCAGTGCTCTAACCACTCAGCTATACACTTTGCTGTAGTTGAATAATGGTAATGGTAATGTTATTTATTATTTATCAAAAATCTGTGATTATTATTTTTTCTCAGGGTGTCATTTGTACAGACTGTTGGTGCCATTTGCAAATATCTTTACTAATGCAAAAGTATAGCAGAGATTAATTTTTTAACCAACAGACAAGTGTCACAGGCTGTGATTAATGCCCTTGCCAACATTGCTGCCAACATTTCTGGAGAAACAGAACAGCTTGACCTTCTATGCCGGCTGCTAGAGCTGTTTGTGCAGATGGGGTTAGAGGCCAAACGAGTCAGTGAAAAAGTTTCAGGTCTCATGAAGGTTAGTAATTAATAACATTGCTGTAATTACAATTGTTTTCATTAGAAAAAAATTGTAAAAGTTTTACCAAGGCAAATGTAAGACATTTTTCGAAAGAAACACAACAATCCAAAGAAGATTCCATTGTGCTTTAAAGTATTTTGTGACTTTGATTCATTTCTCCATGGGAGCCAGGATAAGTAGCCAACTTCTGTTTGCTCAGCTTTATCATTTTGAGTTGTTTATTATTTACTCACCGTAATTGTCCTTTTATAATTGTTTATTTTTTGTTTTAAAGCTAAACTATGTGGATGCCAGGTATAGGCGCTGCCTTATAGGCCTAACTCAGTGAAGGAGTTTTTTTTTTTATGAAAACGTTTATGTGAGTAAAAGCTTTCTCTAGATAAAAAGCTATTTTCAGATTGTATTTTTGCACACAGTTCTGAAGGTTTATGACTCATAAGATAAGCCTTTCAAAGCCTTTATCTTATTTAAACATGGTAATTATTTCAGGCATCCAGCACTGCAGGTAACCTTGGAGTGTTGATTCCTGTGATAGCTGTGTTGATGAGGCGGTTGCCAGTCATCAAAGATCCGAAATCGCCGTTTACACAAACTTTTCAGAGACTTTTGGCAGTATTCTGTTGTTATGGGGTTCACAGATGAGGACTCAAGTATGATATTACTTTAATTCTACTGATTTTTTTGTTCTCATTTATTGGCATCATCATTTTTATTGCTATCAATTAGACATTGCTATCACATCTGTTTATTTTTCATTTTGTCATTGTTGTTACAACACAAGTTATCATTTCAGCTTATTTGAGTTTGTGTAGTTCAGCTTGTCTGACCTGTTTTTATTTTATTTCCTGAAACTACAATGTAGGGTGAGCTCTCACACAGCTTGGAATTACACTATATATATGCTAAGGGTTTCAGACTGTTGAACCTTAGATTTTCTGCCTAGATCCCCTCACACAGGTACATGGAGGGGGAAAAAAAGGGAAAAAATGTCCATGTAATAAGACCAAAAATATTCTTGCTTTCAGTCTTTATTTTAGCATGCCTAATGCTCTTGTAGCCTTCTATGCAATAGGTTATGTTAGATTTAATTTGCTTGCTAGAAGTCAGCTTTACAAAGTTCCTGCTACTGAGCACGAAAATAGAGCACAAACAACATCAAGCTTGAAAGTATGTAACAATTTTAACTAATTTTAACTTGGCAAGTAGCTAATAACAGGTTTTCTTCGTTATCATATTTCTTTTTTATCTGCATTCTATAACCTTATGGGCACTGTAAGTTCCATAACCTTATGGGTACTGTAGCAGACAAATGCAGACAAATGTGTGAGGGTTGCTTAGAGCAATAACTAGAACATCCAGCAGTGAATGGGGATCTGATCTTTCAGAGAAAGTTAACAGCAGGGAAAGAGAATGTTGGGGCCCACTTTACCCAGTATACAAAAAAGTCATTAACACTGCCCATCCCATGTAGCTACTAGTGCATCTCTTTGAATTGGTTACATAAATGTAAAGAGTGTTGTAGCCTTTATCACGGAGTTAGACCTTCACATTATTCTGCCTTTTACATTTCCTGACAAATCAGGATGGACAGGGTAGTTTTCCAGTCATGTTTCTGGGTTGTCCTTTCAACAGGCAACCTGAGGTAGAGATCACTAACTACTAGGATAGACAAATGCCCTTGTTGTGTTTATTAAAAATGTGTGTTGCTTTACAGGTCTCTGGCCACATGAGTGGTATAGTGGTGTGTGTGTCATTGCCACAAAATCTCCTCCCTTGCTGTCTAAGGAAGCCATCCGCAAGGAACTATTATACAATGCTGCATTGAGGAATGACTCAGTTGCTCCGGTATACACCTCCCTTGTCTTTCTGGCACTTTAAATAAAATCAAGCTTCATGTCTTGGTCACCTAAATGATTTAGGCTGTTTTAACCAAAATAGTATTAAACTAGATAACAGGTACTTTTCATAGGTCAGTGAATTCTAGTAACAGAATGCCTTTGTGTTGTAAGCAGGCGAAAAGACAAATTGCTGACATTTCCTTCTGTACCAAATTTTTGCCCCCAAATCAACATGTCTGTGATAACATTTTTGTGGGGTAGGTGTGTAGTTCAATAATATAAATTGTTCATTAGATTTTTGTGCTCTTAACATTTTTTTCAGTTCTGCTATGTACATAATGCCATTTTTTCATATATTGCTTCCAAGCAATCAAGGGCATTTTTTCTATCTAAAATAGCCTGGTTATGGCCCTTTCAAGAGATGCTTAAATGCACTTGTTACACAAAGGCAGTCTCAGCGTAAATCTGTGCTGGAGTGTATCGTGGGAGTTTCTCCAAAAGTGTTATTTTCTCTGAAGAATATCTCATGTAATGGCTTTAGTTAGATCAGTACGTTCATGTACTAACTGCTGATCATCTTACTGTTGGGTCCTAGGGGGAGCTAAGTGAGCTTCGCTCCAATATCATCGCCTTACTGGACAACAACCCAGATGCATCTGCGCTTATCTATCGTTTCACCTTTGCACAGTGCACATACATTCTGTCTGTGTTTCGTCTTGAGACGCTGAGGTAAATAGGTTGCGAACAGATTGTTTGTTTGTTTTTTCATAGGCTGTAAATACATCAACTTTTTAAAAGTCTGTTACTGATGTTTGCAGAAGAAGAGAGGACCATGATGATTATGAATAATGAAAAAAGCACTTGCTTAGTACATTTTCCTGCTTGGCACTTAGCTCAATTCTCATCAGGATAGCACAGGTTGCAAACGATAAAAGGGAAAGAAGTGGGAAAACAATAATTGTGAGGAATTGAAAGTCATAACACATCCATGGCAATAAAAAGAATATGAAGCAGCTGTCACTAGCATAGATTTACTGCTGGTGCATTGTGGTGCTTTCCTTGGTGTGTACCAATGGTGATGACAAAGTCTTATATTAAGCACACACATGAAAATATGTATGTAAATCTGGGTGAGAGTGTGTATACGTGCATCCTTGAGAGCATATTTTTGTAGGATACAGTATTCCTCGGATCCACAAGCATTCCACGGGCTTTTCAAATATCTCAAGAATGACGTCCTGATCAAAGACAAAGATGGTGAGTTTTTCATTTTACATTTTCCCAGTACTGTTTCTATTCAACAATGAGTATTAATATTGATTATATTTATTGCATGAACAAATAATCTGACGATGAAAGTTTTAAAGTAATGAGGACTATCTTTTCTGGCTTCCCAACTTTTGTTTGCAAAATTCTAATAAAGAAAATCATGGGCCTCTGGTAGTTTAGCTTCATATATATTTTTTGTATAGGAATGTGGACATGCGTGCAAGCAGTGGCTGAAAAGGCTTTCGGCAACTTTCTGGACCTAACTGCCAGCAAAGTAAGCATCAGGCTTCATTGAGGCTTGAAATTTTGCAGTAGGTTTTAAAACATTCATATTTAGATCATTACTTGCTGCTAATCTACTTCGTCACATTTAGATCAATTGTGCTGTCTTCAACTAGTTGTTTAGGAGCATAGATTAAGTAATGCCTTTAAAATTTATTTGCCAACACTGACAGTTTTTTAAATAGCATTTGCAAATTGGTTGCATTGTATAATTCCTTTAATATTTTTCTCTTCAACTAATAGAGTGATAGTTTGTGAATATTTTTGTTACTGTGGAGAGTGGAAAGAGTTCCTAGTGAAATGTTTTCCAGCTCTTTATATTTTTCATACAGCCTCGAACAGAAGAAAGAGAGAAGGAGATAGACAGTCATGCTCAGTACCTACTGATTCAGTTCAATCACGCTAATAAACGCATTCGCCGTGTGGCAGATAATTTTCTATCAAGACTGGTGGAAAGGTGTGTGCTATTAGCTGTGCATGTTCTCAATGTGCAATTATTTGAGTGAAAAGCTTATTTAGAATGTGTGCTTAAGAAGACTTACAAACTTAGGGAAACATTGAAATTGGTTATCTGATAGTAGAGTTTAGGCTCTTTATCTTGTTAGGCTGCAGGAAGACTGTCAGAATATGAAATGTAGTGGATCATTTATCATCATTTCAGACTGATCCATATTCAGGATGGGCTCTTGTCCATGATTTATATACTTTATTGAACTGTTAAACTAAAGGATTTTTGCACCTGACTTCTTATATTCAATGGGCAGGAATATGAAACTTTGGATTTTGCATAAGCTTTGTATGAATAGTGATACGTGTTATGCATGAACTAGTAAATGAGATTTTATTGTTCATTTCTGAAAGTAAATCTTAGCACTTTACATCTGTGGACATCGTGCTTTATGTTAGAAATTTTAAATGCATTTTAAATGCAGGCTACTTCTTTCTTCTGCTTATGAAAGAAGCCTGACAGTAAAATTGATTGCATTAACATTTATCTTCAAATGGATACATGAGTTTTTAAGCTTTCATTTGCACAACATTAGCACTTGACCATTGATATGTAGCTTTAAGCGGTAAACTGATACCATTCCACATGAAAAAAATGGCAGTAATTTTTAAAGGAAATCATCCTCTTTCTGATGCTTAGAGAATTTTTTTTGGCTTACAGGTTTCCACATTTGCTTTGGAGCGGTACAGTGTTGAGAACCATGCTGGATATTTTACAGGTTTTATCCAGGGCTCTGGAAATGGTAAGGTTTCATTAACAATAAATTCCTTTATGTAGTTGTTTTTGTGAATCACTTTATGTCAATTAACATTTTTTCATGTTCTGTTTAGGTTAGAAAATAGATAAGCACAAATTTCATAGGACCTGACCTCCTTTCTAGTAAACTTGCACTTTAACATCAGGGTAGTCACTTTGATTATGTACTCTACATACCAGGATCCTCATGAGGATGCTCCCAAGCTGCCTGTGTCTGGTACCCCATACTGTCTGCGTATTATGGACACTATGCTGGAGAGAGAGGTCTGTAAAGCTTCTTTTATTACTTTGTCGAGATTTCAGATGTATGCACAGTTTTTTTGATTTCTTAGTTTATTTTCTACAGTTTTTCTGCAGCTTTTAAAATACAGTTCTTATGGTACATTAAATTTTTTATTTTTTGGTTGTTTTTTTTTCCCTCAGAATACAGTGAAAGATTTTGCTGAGTTCAGTAAGAAATTCTACAAGAATCAATGAAGTGGGCTCCCAATGCTGTACGCTCTCATCTTATCCACTATGTGCTAAACATGGAAAATGCCTCAGCTGGCATCCACCAACATTCTGGTCTGGCCTTGGCCACAGAGAGTGTCCTTAACTATGCTGGCTACAACAAAAATTCTGCACCACTGGGCGTGAGTCTGTCACGTTTTCTCCTGATTTTAGTGTTTGGGTTCCAGTCACTAGAAAGAAGGAAGATTCTAGTTGTTCAGATGAGCTTGGTTCTGTGTGTTGTGGGTTGGGTTGTGAGTGGAGTGGGTTACATTTGTATTCTCCTGCTTTTTCGACATAAAGTTCTCATAAAATCCACTGAATGAGTAGTCAGAGCTCTGCTATGTCTGGTGAACAGAGCCAAATAATGTTCAAGCCATGTAACCTATTGCAGCAAGTTGAACACTGCATGATGGAGATGAAAATAGAAAGAATACTTTAGCTTCTCTACTTAGGTACACTGGACTTTGACAGAGGTGAAAAAATGTACACCATGGAATAGAATTTAGCAAACAAAACAGGAGAATAGATATTTAGGCATAGTAGTTTTTTTTCTGACAGGAACTATTTTAAAAATATAAATTTGGGTTTATCCAGGATATCATCTCATTGTATGTACTTGGTGTTACAATATGTACATAAATACTGGTTCTTGTGATCATGCAGATTTGTGTCTTAAATAGTCTTGCTGGTTCTTGTGATCATGCAGGTTTATGTGAATAAATAGTCTTAATGGTTCTTGTGAACATGCAGATTTATGTGCTTAAAGGGGCAAGTAAATAGCTGAGTAAAGAATGTCTGTTGATGAAGGACATTTACTTTGGCTTGCAGCCAGCCACTCTAGATAGAAGACCAACATGCGTTAACACTGACAGCTCCAACTTCATGGCCCACCTAAGTCTTCGTAGCCGCTTTATGGGAGAGGTAATGTACTTTTCTGCCCATTTTAAAGTTTGTTTGAGCTTGACATTAAGATTTCCACTGCAGTCTATTTTATGTCTTAAAAAAAAAATTTCAAATAAATGAGTTTGCTTCATTACAAGATATTAATTTGCAAAATCTGAATGTCTCTGTTACATTTGTAAAATACATGCCTGTGAAAAAAGGAAATCTTTCTGTTTTAGAAAGATATCTCATTTCTTGCAATGTAACGCAAGTAGGCATGCTGTCATAAAAGCATTTCATTAATATGCTGAAAGCTCTTTCGATGACATCATAAGTTAAAACATTCTTCCTCCCCCCAAAAAAAAGTTTTATAAATCACAAGGCATTTTTGTGAGAAACTTTGGTACTACATTCTGGAAACGTCAGTAGCTTTGTCCTTTATTTCATGATTGTCATTGGTTTGTCTATATTAGGTCCAAGAAAAGCCACTCGGTCTTCTTTTGTTTTTATGACTAATGAGATCTCTACATTTTGTTGATGATATTTAAAGTCTTAGATAATATTGACATTTTATTGCTATATATTTATAAACCCAATTTTATTACTATTTATTGTTACCATGGTATCATACATTATTAGGTAGCTTTCTTTTGCAAAAATTTGATCATTTACAGGTGTGTGGTATGCAAGATATGTGTGACAGCATTGATGGATTGGAATTCAAACTTTGCAGAGACCTTGAGAAGGCACTGACCACAAAAGGTTGCTACTACTGTCTTTTCCACTATTATCTTCAAAGATTAAGCACATGAAAGAAATTTAATGACATTGCTTGTACAGAATGCTTTGTACATTTGTCTTGGATCATAGCATTTATTAATTAAAAGACCCAGAAAAAGCAAAGAAAACAGAAAATACAAAAAGCCCCGTCCCCCGACCACACACACAAACCATTATGAAATGAGAAATGTCAGCTTTATTCATCTGTAGAAACTAGTATAAAATTTGTTTTTTCATCAGACGATGTCATGTGTCAGAAAGCACTATTTCGTATCTGCGCCTTGCAGATTAAAATTGAAGGTAAGCTTTTGACTTTCACCTACAAACATTTTTGCCTTAATATTTCAGATTTATGCCTTTGTAAGTGTCTGTAACTTGAATTTTGTCACTTTTAGCAATGTAATGAAAAATGTACCTTATCATGGATGGTATGGACAGGAAGAGAGTGATCAGGTTGAGTAGGTTTAAAGTATGAATACTTATAATTATTGCTGAACAGTAATTGGATTTGTTCTTAGTAAGTTGCAAATTTTGGTAATGACTAATCATTTAGATATGTTCATTGTATATATTTCTGGTATAAGTCACAGTTAAATGTTTTTGTTTATTCTTATTTATTGATTAGAGATAAGCCGGAAACTTCTGCATGCAATATGCTGGGCACCTGTACAGTATTTTTCAAAGACTATCATGGAACTATCAGTTGCCTGCTGGGATTGGATCCTGGCTGCTCGCTCTGATATTAGCATGGAGGTAATAATATGGTTTGATTGTAAACCTTTTTGTTGTTTTCAAGAAAAGACCAGATGATGGGAACATTTTTGATGGATAACATTCTAGCCTTGTTTTATTTTTATTAACCTTTCCCTGAACTTCAATAATGATAGAGTTTGTTTACGTAGTCTGTCAATAATATTCCTGTGATTTTCAATCAGTCGGGACAAACATTAGCCCCAGGTAGCTGGGCACATGGGGAACAGTTATAATGCAGCTCTTGTCGCCCATGTTAACATTATCCTGACTTTCTCACAAATCTTTTCTTTCCTGGCTCAAGTCTTGATGTGGAAGAAAAGCCACTTGGTATTTGTGTTGACTGTTGACTAAGTGCTCTGTTCATACTGAAATCATGCTGAGAAGTGTCTTGCGAAGTTCTTGCTTCCTTACTTTAACTTCATACATTCAAATCCCACAAATACAATCAGGGATGCCACTAGACAAATATGCAACAGGCATTCATTGACCAATCGACAAGTAGTCAGTGCACACAAGAGCACACTTCTCCTGACTAACACTAGTCATGCCTCACAGGTGATAGGGGAGGGAGATAGACTAATAAAACCCATGTCATGCTGGTAAGCCTTGCTGGTAAGGTGACAAACCCTTAAATGTTTTCTCTCTATCAGACATAACTGTCAAGGCGGTCCATCAATCACAAATCCAATCCACACCTCTGCTAGGCAGCTGTTCACTCCTGTCTCACTCTGTCTACCCTGCATAATGCTTTCTAAAATAATAATAATAATGTGAACTTATAGTGTGCAGCATCACAACCAAGTTAGCTTGCACTCTCCTGAATACAAAGCCCTTTTGATTATTTAAGTGGTCTCTGGCTGGTGTACTTAAGAAAATGTTAAGGAGTCTTTTATGTTGTGTAGCCTAATGTGATCACATTACATGCTTTTATGTTGATCGGTCTCCAGTTTTTATGTGAAATGACAGCAGCTTGGCAGATGTGCATTGATCTTCGGCTGGGTATGTTTGCTGAAGATGCACCTCGTCCTGATCCGCTAGCCAAACATGAAAATGAAGACCTCACCCCCAAGCCTCCATATGTGGCCCCCCACCAAATCTGGACCAAGGTCAGCCATTTTTATCCCCTTTTCTATTTTAAACTTAGAACAAGGAATATTCCAGTTGCATGTTTGAATTCTTCTAAACTGTAATTTTAAAAATGACTAGTTTGTAAGAATTCAGACATTATATAACTGAAACATTCCTTATAGATGCATTGACTGAAAGAAGTCCATTTTTTTTATTCTACTAACCCTTTGTCTGTCTATCTGTTTGTCCAGCCATCCACCCATTGATCCTGCATTAGGAAAATCTGTTAAGAGTGAAAGAAATAAATCACCAGAGCTTAGAATATAAATGTATGAAATGAAATATATATATATTTATTTTGTTAAAGCAGTGTTATTAGCATACATATGTTTCTGGTGTAAAAAATTGCTACCTCAAATGTAACAAATAATAGATCTCTACATGTTGAAATCAGTGGCGTAGATTAAGATGGTCCATCTCTCCCAGACTCAGTTTTATATGCAGTGAAATTCACAGCCCCAGGGTATGTACATGTAATATTGCATTTTTGGAATGGTTGTGGTTGTACCTTTTTGCCATGATACTTTCACAATTTTACTGTTCATGTGATAATGACATCAAGGTTTGCAAACTGTAGGCAAGTTAAATGCTCACAAAACACAGTTCATTTGATATTTACTTTTGCCAAGCAAAGCTCCCTAAAATAGTTAATTGTTGCAGTTTCATAGCCTATGCAGAAATATCTGTTACAGTTTCTGCTAGAACGTGTGGAAATTGCAAAGTACAGCAGTGAGTCCCAAGTAGCGGTGCTGCTGTGTCTCCTTAACAAGTCCTTGTCCATTGGTGTGGGCAAAACCCCATCCCTCATCTCTCGTCACCCGGCGGCACAGGGAGCTCGCTTCAGGTACTCATGCTTATACCACACTACTCATTACTATGGTATCATGCTTGCACAGTTTTTGTGTCTTTTGTTCTTCATACCATTTACCCAGTAAGTACAAACATAGACTTTCACACCAAGTACTTGCTATGCAACACCGGGAGACAGATAAGAGAGTGCAGAACAAGGCTGGTTTTTGATGCAACTTTATATCTGAGACGTATTTTCTCTGTTTTCCTTTTATGATTCTGTACTCATCGTCTGATTCTTGGATCTTCAACATTTCTTGTACAAAAAAGAAAACTCGGGCACGTTTTTAATTGTATTCACATTGAATGAAGAAAAGGTGGTATAAAAGTGTGGTATAGACCTAAAATTACAAATCCTAAGGTTTTGAAATATTGTTCTGCTCTTCTGCTCCCTAAAAAACAAAAAAATGTAACGTGTGCCTGATGACTTTTTGAAGAGGGTGCATCTTATTATTGTTACACGTACATGCACATTTAATGTATGATTTGCTGATGTCATGGGAAAATGGGCAAGTGCTTATTAGCTTGTGATAATTCATTTGCCTAATCCAAAGAAAAATCATGGTGTTCAGTTGCTGTAATCAAAATAGATTCTTCATGCTTCATAAAAGCTGCAAAGATATGGAAATTTTGCTTAAAGTCTGGGGACAAAGACCACAGTAAGATAACATTTGAAGTCAAATGGGAAAAGGAAACATGGGCTGCTTTAAAATCAGCTGGTTGCTAAAATGTCAAAACTTACTTTTCCCCAAAATTTGTAATCATTTTTTCTAGAAAATTGTGATTTGAAAATGTCCCCAGGTTGCTGACCATGGGACTGTCCCTTCTGCAGGGGGACGTTCTGCCCAACACAGCTGCAAAGAGTGTGCTTCGAGAGCGTGTGTACGCTGCAACACTTGATTACTTCTGGTGAGAAATCATCAGTATTGAGTCATTTACCAGTAGATGAGTAGTTGATATTTACAGTTAGATGATCAGTTATTTACAGATAGATGACTAGTTATCATTTACAGTAGACGACCAGTTGTCATTTTACACATTTACAGGCAGATGACTAGTTGTCATTTACAAAGTTACAGGTAGATGGATAGTTTTCCATTGATGACTGATTGTCACATAGCCAGAAATTCATCTATCAGTAGATTAGTGTAAAAGGTGTAAAGCATCCCATAGCAGTGAAAAGTCATTGGAAGTCAGACCTCAGGGTTCTTCTTCTGTCTTGTATCTTTCCTGGTAAATCAAGTGCCTTCCCATATGCATCATGGGCAGAGAGTGATAAGAAGTTCATGGGTCACAGGTCCCAGCAAATTTGAACTGGCAATCTGCTGCTCAGCAGTCAAATAAATTACAGCCACTTCTGTCAGGGAGCTTGGTATATCCAACAGAATTAAAGCTGACCATGCACTTTACATACTAATAAATAATCATATCTCTGGGTGGTATGCTGCAATTGTCTCAGTTATTTTACCTGCCACAGTGGGCCAGTCATCTACCCTACTCAGCAGGGATCTGAGCTTCGAGAGGACATAATTATCCTGGTGAAGTTTTGGCAGATGATGCATGCTGACAAAAAATACCTCACTACAAATGTTATTCAGTTCTCAGGTATGTAAAAGTTTGTGTTTATTGTTATCTTTCTGACAGCAAAGTGTCAATATAGTGAAATGCTTGTCATTTTTATCAGCTTTATTGTTTTGCTATTATCTAATTAAAATATTTTTAAAGATGTAATAACATTTTAAAAACAAACTGATAAAGAGAAAGGAATAACCTAGGTGCAAGACACATTTTAGAATAGAAGTTGTGGCCTACATCTAGAAAGCTAAAAATGCAGAGAAGCCATTGCATAAACACAGATCTCATTTTGGCAGCTAGGCCATCTGCCTTATCCTGTCATCTTCACCTAGGAAATTGAAGAATCATAGTCACCATTATTAGTGCCTTCTATCGCAGACACTATGGGCCATGGCAGCAACACACTGACCATCTCTAATGTTCATGCTGATGTACGGGGTCAAACAGCTGGCTGGATGAATACAATGAACAGTTCAATGTCAACCTATTCTCGGCGATCTGCAAGTAGGTGTATTTAATGGAGCTGTTAGATGCTTTCTGTCCCCCCCCACATTTCCTTAGCTGTTACCCTTTTTATCAGGTTGGGCCAGGCCTTTATTAACTCTTCCCTTACAGTTTGCACCCACTAATGCAAATGTCTTCATATCTCTATAGCTCAATACCATCGATACATCCATACAGAATGAATTAACATGATTGGTCTTGGTTCATGACTTTATCAGTTATGTCACCTTTTTTGACATTATTAATTATTACTACGTGATTGGAAGTCGTTTTCTACAGTGTGATTGGGACCAATATTGAGGCTTGCCCAATGTGACCTGACTCAGTGTGTGATTTGGTGGTAAAGTTACTGTGCCTAAGGTGTGACTGTGCAGGACTTGTCTGTAGAATGTGTGACATTTTCTGTTGTGTGACCTGGCCTGGCTATAATGCCAATTACTTTCATATGCCACTAGCGTGAAAGTGAAAGCAGATAAGCACAGGGTAGACTGCGTATTCTCAAGTCACAGAGACTGAGGGATTTTACCCTGGTACACAAGGTACCATCTGATATTAAGGTTTTGAAGACACTTCACAGCCCTAAGAGTAGTGGAGTAGAACTAATCAATGAATGTTGTGCGAGTTTAATCTATCAGAATTTGCTTATAGCAGCTTTGCTATGTTTAGAAAAATTTTTTGCGCTCATTATGACATAAGTGGCACAGCCATTTGTGCTTGTATAATATTTGCTACAAAAAGAAATGTTTGAGGCCTGGTATAAACATGCTGTTACCCTTTTTATCATGGTTACACTTTTGATACCATTATTTTTTTTATTACGGTTGTGGCCTTGTTTTCATGCCTTTCTTGTGCTTCAACATTTATGTAGACATATCTTTTTCTAATAAAATGTATCTGCTTACAAGTAAGGTAAGTGAGTCACTGTTAAGGGAATTTTTTTTACTTTGTAACAAATTAATTAAATGCCAGTTTGTTTTCATTAAATCCTCATTTGAAAATAAAGTTAAATGCAAACTTGTTAAATGTCCAAGAAAATCAGAAAAAATTTTTTCTGATGTATGTAGATCAGTTTGTATCATTATGCTGTTTTAACATTTAATTATTGCTTTCCGTTTTTCTAATTCAAATTTTCTTCTGTGTCTAAACTCAAGATTTGGATGAGTTTCTAAGTCCACCTGGTGAGGCCTAGTGCTATGTTGGCATTTTTCAGTAACAGCAGGATTACTGGTCATAAAACCATAGAGGGATACACTGCTATTAAACATCGAATTCCAAAGCCTTTCTTGTTGTCCTTATATGTTTTCTGTTGTTGGTAGGAAACAAAATGGAGTAAGTAGAAATACTTCATACATCTCATCATACCAAAAAGCAGTAATGAAAAATGTTGTCCACCCATTGTTTTACAGTTGATGCCAAAATTATCCTTTTCCATCAAATCTTACTTTAGGAATAAGTTATTTTTTTGTAAACAGAGAGACTTTCATTCGCTCTATGGAAGTATAATTTTTTTCTGTGACTTGTACTTTGAAGCAGCATAATATCCCTCTTAGGTTTGTCTATGACCAGATTACTGACAAGGTTTGCTTGGGGTTAATAGAGGAATAAATCTTAATGTAAGAAGATATAGTACTAGCTCCAGCAGATTTTCCCCTTTTCCTAATTTTGTTTCCCTGGCTCGTTGTAATCCATGCACTTGCATCATGTGCATCTCCAGATCTCCAAACTCTTAAAATGTGTAACCACATTCTGTTTCAGTTACGCTTTCCACGATGTTTGGTTCTGTACTAACTAATTTAGCAGTAACTTCTTTCGCCTGCTTTTATATATATATAAAAATTAGCTTATGAGTTTACCAAAGGTAGCTGGGTTTCTTCATTATATTTTCCCCCTTGCCTACAGTAAAAGGTTTGTTTCTCTCTGTATTTTCTTGTAACTGATACCTCTGTCCCCTTAACATCCCATATTACTCTTTAACCAACAGCTGGCCTTCTTTGTTGAGCCCATGTGAGGCAGTTTGGTCTTCAACACTTTTTTTTCTATGTCTACATTATTAGTTTTAGCTGGACAAAGGCACTCAATAGTGTACGGCCTTCATGGACACTTAGAGCCCAGTTCTTCAGCTGAATCTTACATAGATTTTGCCACCTTCATAGGCAAGTATAGGCCACTTCTCCAAAAAATGCACAGATCACAGCAAAGAGGAGAGAAAGATGGCCAGTCATTTATTTTTAGCATGCTCTTGTAGTTTGTGAGCCATTGTTGTGGCCTTGACATACTGACCTCTTATGATGTCCTACTTTTGTATCCAGTCTGGATCTTGACTGTTCTTTTCTGACATTTGTGTGTAATGGCATTGCAAAAGTTTTTACTAACAACTTAATATTTTGCTGCCATTGTTGCTGGAATAACGACAACACTAAGTGATAGCAAATCTATCTCCAAAACATTTTGCTGCAGTCTTGTGAAGTTTTTAGATGGTACCCTGGGTTTTCTTGCTTCTCAAAAAAATTCTTTCATATTCTTAGAAGGAAACAAACTCCAAACCCAAACTTATATAAAAAGGAAGCTAACAAAGAATATGCAGATGACAACAAAAGTGATATTTAAAACCTTGGTATAACAACAAACTACCTTTGCATATTGTTCATTGACACTATTATTATAGATTATTAAGCTGATTAATTTCTATTATAAAGTAATTATTTAGTTGGAAATGATAAGAAGAACTCTCATTTTATTTCTCCCCTGTGTTTTGTTGGTTTGTGAACTGTCAATTTTTATAAAAGTTTTGGCAGTTGTCTTTCTTGATCAAAGGTAATTTTCTTATCAAGCTGGTACATTCTATGTGTTAATAGGGTTGAATATTGTGACCTGTTTTTGGTATTTATATAAATCAAGATTACGGTCCTCAAAAGGAATACTTAATGAGTCTGCAGTGTACTGGACTCATGCCCAAACATTTTGCAGGAGATAGCCATAGTACAAAGTCATATTTGATGCATACAAAAATACTCCATGTAAATGCCTGATAAATACTTGTGATACATTTCATCATAGGTTATCCTTCAGTTGCTTGAAACCTTTTTCATCAAGCCTTTAAGATTTTCAGATGGCAGTCAGTGCACTGTTATGGGCATTCCAATTTAATGCACCTTATATAAGTTTTCTGAAACACAAGGGCTGTTTCAGAATGCAAGTGGAAACGCATTGGCATATCTGCATAATGTCAGTGAATGGAAAAACGGAAGTCTATAAAATAACTTTATAACAAGGATAACAGTATATGTGATAGATAAATTGGCTATCAACCTCAAAATGTGATGCACAGGCTCATCAATAAAATCTAGCACCTTTCAAATGTCAAGCCAGCTTTATTACTGTTATTTGAAGTCTTATTTATCAGTATTTTCAAGTTCTGACTCTGTTGTGTGAAGGTACATTAAATATATATATCCCCACAAATCTCTTCCATCAGAGACAAGGACTGGAAATTTAGACCAACCTGTTGAACAAACTTCAAAGTCTAGATGCTTTGAGGCAATCTTAGAACAAAGAACTTCATTTGGTGAAAACTGTAGCAAAATGAAGAGTCAATCACTAGTGACAACAGAAGAATTAGAGAGTGCTGCCGTCTTGAGTAGAGGAGGGAGTTAACAATCATGATCACACCTGTGCAGATTCTTCAGTCCCTACTCTATCATGGAGTGGGTTTTTCTCGCAGTTCATAGGAACAGAGTTTCCAGGTCTACTAATTTTGTTGAATCTGTTTAAAAATCGTTTTCAGTGCATGATTTAAATGTTAGCTGATTCTGACTTTGCATGGGTGGTGTTGTGTCATGAGCATGAGGATTTTTGTTCAGGTTTGACTGTATGAACTCTCTATACAGGTGTGATACTTATCTCTACTTAACATTTCACTAAGGTGGAGAGAGAAAAACTATATGCTGAAAAAGATGAATGAGTGAAAAGTAATGTGATATGATGATGAAATTGCAAATTGGCCGTTAACATAATTTGAATGATGCTGAATTTGTAAATTTTCTATTTTACAGGTATAAGTCAATAAATTCTAATTCTAACTCTAACTTCATCCTTCCTTCTGCATAAAATTTTGTTAATTAAATTTTTTTAGATAATTTTGGAGCTGTACCCTACAAAGATGGAATAATATCAGAAAAAAGTGGCTTCTTATAGATATAAATGTATGTTCATTTTATATATATATATTGTTCTAGATGAATTTTGAATATATGTATGCGTGTGTGCACGTGCACACAATCCACCACTGAAAAAAGTTGGTTGTTTTTCACAAAATTTATTATTCAAACTCACAGCTATAATCTGGTAGCAGTAACAATCTTCAATTTTTAGTGGTGTGTAGCTGCATCTTAAAACACAGCAACATATCAGCATTATCAACTGCAGTATAACTTAATGGCTGTAGTGACATGTTTGGCTTAATGAATTGACACTAATCTGACCTTATCCAGAAATCAAAAGTACTAAAGCTGTTACTACACTGCTACAACTAAACTGAATATGAGTTGATGTTTAGCAGCACATAACTGAATAACAACGTGTAAGTGACCTAGGAAGTGATTGTCAAAGAATTTATGTAGAGTATGCTAGGCTTTTATGTTTTGGAGTACGCTAGGATTCCACAAGAACTAACATATATCGCTCAAGTAGGATATGATTGTGTTAATACCTTGGCATTGTAAGCTATGCTGATGTACAGGTTTTGTGTTCCCTCCATTTTCTAAGTGTCATTTGCACATCTGACAGCTTTGTCTTGCAGGAACATGTCTTGATTCTTGCAAGAACATGTCATGATTCTTGACATGTCTTTGTGACCAGATGGTTTGAAATGAGAAGTGCAGCTGTGTCTTTTTTCAGTGGTCTTTTGTCATTAAGTCTCTATGACACATCATTTAAACATGACTTTAAGCTTCCTTTCCTAAGCAACTGGTGTGTTATATTCCCTCCATATTTTCAACCCTGTTGACTTTTGTTTTCAATATTATTAATTTCTGTCATATTATATAAAATAAAATTATTTCCAAAGACTATTTCCTCCATGCCATAATCCTTCTATTTTGTTTTTGGAAATTATTCCTGTTTGTTGTAACACAACAGTGGGGAGGGGGCCGCTAAAGGAGTTTATTATTTTGGTAGAAAAAAGTATTGATTTGCATTCTGACCTTTTCATGGCATGCATATGCGATCATTTCATTCTTTCATGCTGTTCTCATTATTGATTTGTATTTAATCTGCTTGTGGCCTGCATGTGGGGTCTTTCCATTCTTTGACTGACTTTTGCATTTTTTTTTCATAGAACAGGTTGTCATAGAGTGGAGTTGAGAGGATGCAGTGTCTGTGTGCACGCACAAGGTGCTTGTGCTCATGTGTTTGTCTGTGGTATTATAGTAAATCTGTGAGAGAAGGTAGGGTATACAGAAGGGGAGGGAATTAGAATGTATGCATGATGAGTATGTGTATGCATGGTGTGTATGTGCACAAATGTGGGGGGGATGTATATGCATATGCATTGTTCAGATGGTTTAAGGGAAGGAGATTTAAAAGATTGATAATGTACACAAAAAAATCAATACATAATTACAGTTAATTCTGTCACAGATTAGTCATTGGTTATTAAAATCTACTCCTTTTTTAGCATAAAAAGAATCATATTTCACCTGGTTTATTACATGTGTGGTCATGGGCAAACCGCACTTCCTCACACACACAAATGTGAACATGTGTGTAAACAGGTACATGCCTAAATTAATTACCACTGTGCATACGTTGTTACGTACTTGTTTACTACAGACATGCATGCACATATACACTGCTCAACAGTAACCATTATGAATGCAGTGACTTCTCCCTAAACTAAGGTTTGATTCTGACTAGTTGCAGGTTGTTTTACTTTGTAATTGCTGTTTCATTAAGAATGAGATTCTGTTGTTTCATTTGGTGTCTTCCTCCACCCTCCCTTACACAGTAAGATGGCTCTTTTGTTGTGGAAAGAGACCGTTAACTATGATTCTCATGTGGCAGGCACCTCAAGGAAGGCTCAAGGGACAGCTAGTGGACTAGTCAAAGACTACATTCGCAAGCGTAACCTAATTCTGTCTCTACTGGTAAGAGAAAAATTGCAAGAATGTTATAAATTTCCTTCAGTTATTTTGTCCATTTTTTCTCTCTCTCTGTTTATTCCTCCCTTCTCCTCCCTCTCTCTTTTTGTCAATCAGTCTCACATGTTAACTCTATCTCACACACAAACATTTACACGTGAACTCATCAGCATTATTTAATAATTATATTAAAAGGTGTTTTACCCACAGTGAATTGGAGAGATCCTTTATAAGAATCCTTAGTTGTGAAATATGCATAATCAAGATTATTGTTCCATCCACTTCTCAATTCTTCATCCATGTACTTTCTTTTTTTTTTCATGGTCTCATCTGTTTGTTGATGCTTATTTTCTTCTAAGGTTGACTGATGGTTGGTTTGTAGTCTTTTGTGTGCAGTGCACAAGGGGCATCCAAAAAGGGAAATGTATTTTACAAATTCAATAATAATAATATTTTTATTATGAGAGTGAGAAGATAATGAGCGAGAAGTGGAGAGATAACATTATGTACACGCCACATTTCCTTAATACCTGCATTGTGTCAGAGATGGCGGTGCTGAAGACTCTATCTTGTTGGTTCTCAGGCTAACTGTGTAGACAGTTTGATCACCTGGCACAATCCTTTGGAGTTCTCAGAATACAGGGTGCCTGACGAGGACAAGATTGCTGCCTGGCGTGCCACACCCATATCAGAAAAACAGTGGCGAGAGAATGCAGTCTTTGCATGGGATATTGCGCCTGCTCTAGCTGTCTTCTTGCCATCCAGGTAAAACAGAGACCTTTTCATAATTCTTATCCTTGCTCTTGTGTCTAGCCATAGAAAAGAAATGATGGTTGTGATTAGACATCAGTTTCTTAGTAGCATTTGGATGGGTTCCTCTTTCAAGTTCAAACTGAGAAATGCTTTTACTGCAACACATGTTTAGGTAGAGGGTAGAATGCTTCCTTTAAAGCATAGAAGACTGAATTTGGTGTTCACTAAAAATTATTCAAAGAATTGAACATATAACTATAGAAATTGAGTTGCAATGGAACTGAATATACCATCCCATTAAAAAAAATTGTTCCTGAAACAGATTTCGAGCATCAGATGCTCTGAAAAGAGAAGTGACAAGGTTAGTACGGCTGGATCCAGGAGCAGTGTGTCACATTCCAGAAGCCATCAGCTTTCTGGTTACAGCACACATTGTGGAAGCTGATGCTCCAGAGGTTGTATATATGCATCGATCATTTATTTATCAGTCCCTCTTTATTTTTATGAAACTTTCTTTATTACGATTTCTGTTGTATTTCTGCTTTATCTCTTGGTCTGTTAAACATCAGTATTTAGATGTTTATCATACTTTGTTGTGCTTGCTTATATCTAGTCTACATTTACTGTCATTCGGCTTTCTGGGGGAAAGGGAGCTGTTAGTAATGTATTTATCAACTTTCTTCATCAGCTGACTCACATGATGACATGGACAACAATCTCACCAGTCTTGGCTTTATCCTACTTCTCAAGACAATACCCACCCCATCCATTGACGCAGCAGTTTGCCGTCAGGGTCCTGAGATCCTATTCCTCAGTGAGCACTTGAAATGATTGTATAAAAATGTTACCAGGATGATAGGCTGTAATTAAGGCTTTTCTTCTCTGTGTGTTAATCAAAGGAGCCATGCTATTTTTTTAGAAGAATAATTGATTTGCACAGTGCTGCATGTGTGTATGCCAGGTCATCTGTTACCCTCAGACTTAAAAAAATCACTATATATTTGAAATGTCAGTTGTTTTAATATCTTGCATTTATTTTTCAAAGGATGTGCTGATTTTCTACATTCCACAAATTGTTCAAGCCCTTCGGTATGATCCTGTGAGTGCATAAAACTTAATTGAATATGCTCATTTATACTCCTGGCCAAGATCATGGCTGCATATTATAATTCGATATTGCAGTTGTTTTGGTCAAATGGTTTAGCATTTAAACACCAGTTGTAGTTGGATATATTAGAAATCTATTTCATATGTTTTATATATTGTGCTTGAATCGCCATTCTATATAGTTGTCTTTATTTTTTTAAAGGTAAAACATTTGAATCAAAAATGTAAATTTAAAAAACCAACCCTGTGAAACCTCGGACTGTAATGAGTTCATGCAGTAGGGAGAAATTTCAAATATGGATTTTGAAGGCTTACTAGTAAATTTGACCAATATGTGTGTTCTGTTTTATTTGACTTCTGATTATCAGATTTCATCTTTTCTGGTGTAGATGGGCTACATTGCAGAATTCATTTTGTGGGCGGCGCAGAAATCCCAGCTGTTGGCTCATCAGCTGCTGTGGAATATGAACACCAACATGTACCAGGACGAAGAGGAACAGTGAAAGATGGTAAGCATGGATACAATCTCTTGCAAGTTGTTTGTGGTACAGTCCTGAACAATGCAGCTGGGGTACATCAAATCATACATGCCAGCTTGCAAATGAGTAAATGATTAACATGTCTCTTTCCAAGAAATTATAAATATGCAGGCATACAGCTTTTGTGCATCCACATGCAAGGTTTTAGAATATATGATTTGTAGTCTAGAAAGTGTATTATCAAAAGTTGAACAACATACAGGCTGCATACATATATATGCACAGCCTACAGTTGCTGTGATGGCAGTTGGTAATGACATTAGATATATTTGTCTGTCAACAGAGGAGATTGGTGACAAGATGGGAGAAATGATTACCAAAATAAAAAAGTCACTGTCTGGTTATGCCTTAAAATTCTATGAAAAAGAGTTTGCCTTCTTTGAGGAGATCACTGGGATTTCTGGCAAAATCAGGTGAGCACTGGAAAGTATTATCCATTTATTTTGAAGCCTAACATACAGAAAGTTCTGAGGTGCAGATAAAGAAAAGGTGTAACTTCTCATTTGGAACATAGGAGCTTTTTCTTTTTGCTAGTGGAGGATATAACGATACTAATGTCATTCTGTTTAGACCCTATCCTAAAGGCCCTGAAAGAAAGAAGGCTTGCCTTGAAGCACTCAGTAAAGTTAAGCTACAACAAGGTGAGTACAATATAAAAGCTTATGAGACACCTTCAGAGGTATGCTGCTTGACCTAGATAAATGCACCTAGAATATTGTCTAGAAAAATGCACAATAGCTTTGGTACAGGAAATGATGGATATCTGCATGGCAGTGCAATGCTTAGATAAGTCCTTGGTATTGCTCAGAAGCATATGAACATTATATTTGTTCTGATCAAAAAGGAAAGGGAAGAATGAAAGCAATAAAAGCTGTGAGACTAATTAGTTACATTTACAGACGTTGAGCTGCATAATAATATTATGTTAATGACCACTTTTTTATTTTCCCAACTTTGTGCATGTTGATCTTCACTAATTGTTGAAGTTAATCAAAGAGATTTTTCTCCTCTAGGCTGCTACCTGCCCTCTAATCCTGAGGCCATTGTGACTGAAATTGATTACAAATCGGGTACACCCATGCAGAGGTAATGAGATATGAGGAGATATAACAGAATTATATCATGTTTGTTTTACTTGTGCTGATAAATGTAACTTCAGACTATAGACTCACCACAAAAGAGGGATGAGCAGACCTGTTCTTTCAGTCATTGCATTACCGTTGACAGGAGATTCTAAAATCATATTAATAGTTCTAAATATTGAATGGATCATTTCCTACAAAGTGTTTTCCAATTATTGTCAATGCTGCTAAACTGTGCTGTAGCTTATATGTCTTACAAGTATGCTAACTGTTGACAGTGCTGCCAAGGCTCCATTCCTTGCACGATTTCGTGTCCAGCGCTATGGCATCCATGAGCTGGAGCGCCTGGCAGAGGGAGAGAATGTTGAAAAGCATGAAATGAGTTCACAGTATTGGCAAGCCTGCATCTTCAAAGTGGGCGATGATGTCCGACAGGTGTGTGAGAGTGTGTGTTTGTGTGCGTGTTAGAGTGTGTGTGTGAGAGAGAGTGTGTGTATGAGAGTGTGTGTATGCATGTGCATGGCTACTTGCATGTTTGGGTGGGTATGTTGTAGATAACAGCTGAAAGGTATTGATGAAGGAGTCATCTGATGTGTTTCTTAAAATTTCTGAAGTGTACTTGTTTGATTTGTGAACATCTGAAAATGAGACATTGATTGGACGAATTCATTTTGATATTCATTCCTTTGACCTTTAAGTTAGTAAAGTTACACATTCATGAAATAATTCTATGAGTTTGCTAATTAATTAATTTGTTTGTTCATTCATTGAATGTTAGTTGTTTCTGTGGGTTTTCTCAGGACATGCTAGCACTGCAAGTGATTGAACTCTTCAAAAACATCTTTGAACAGACAAGCCTTCGTCTCTATCTTGCCCCATACCGTGTTGTTGCAACTGCTCCTGGGGTGAGGATATTTGTACTTATCCTAAAAATGTCCATTCATTCTTGCTTACTAGCAGCAGTGACATTGATAAACCTAAAATCATGCCATCTTATAATAGTGAAAATTTAAGATAATTTGTTTTGTCAGTCCTGTTTTATTTAATATCTATAGTATTACAAGATGCATTGATTGCTTTAGAGCCTTTATTCTCAATGTTTCTATATACCTTCAGTGTGGTGTAATAGAATGCGTGCCAGACAGCAAGTCACGTGACCAGATTGGTCGCCAGACTGACATCACCATGTATGACTATTTCATCACCTCAGTATGGTGATGAGAGCACCCAAGCTTTCCAAGAGGTGAAGAGAGTATCTCTGTTATTAATTAAGCTATATCTATGTGTATTAAGCATAAGCCATGATATAACCTTCGTTGCTGGCACAGCATTAAACACAACCAACCAACCAACCAAGCTGCATAAACTGAAATCTGGTGGTGGCAGAAGTTCTTGAATTTCTTGTATTCTTTGTAAATGTGTAAGATTTAACAGCAAATCTGATTGTGAATAAATTGTTTATGATGAGAATATCTGCATGAAACAATTGCTTATCATTAATTGGTGACAATGTAAAAAGAAACAAAGTCATTGAAATGAAATGGACAATTTACAAAAATATTGAAGTAACAATCTTTCCTTATTTCCAGGCCAGGAACAATTTTGTTGTGTCCATGGCAGCATACAGTATTGTCAGCTTTTTGTTACAAATTAAGGACAGACACAACGGCAACATTATGCTGAACAAAACTGGACACATCATTCACATTGGTCAGTTTGCAGATGTTGCCATGTTAATAGTCATTTTTTGCACATATGTTTGCGGGTTCCATTTTGAAAAAGTGCTTGCAAATTATTTAATTATTAAAGGAGTTTTGGAAATGTTGTAATGGAAATGGAGATAAAAACCATAATGCAACCCAGCTTTCCAGCAATTGCCTTTGCTAGAAAATACCTCTTATGCTCTGCATATTAATGGAGAGTGAGAACAGCACTAACATGACTTCACTGTTTAAGAAAAGAAATAAGACGCTTGTTGAAAACGGTCAGGATGTATTTTGTATGTTTTGAAAATGCTTTTGTTTTTGATGCCTTCATGATGTGCATTGCCAAAAAAAAAGGTGTGCATGAAAGATAGTTGAAATGAATTACTGTATAAAGAGAAGGAGCTTGTGTTGGCCATCAATACATGGAAATTATGTTTGTTCCAGATTTTGGCTTTATGTTTGAGAGCTCACCTGGTGGTAACCTTGGCTGGGAGCCAGACATAAAGTTAACAGAGGAGATGTTCAAAGTGATGGGAGGAACCATGGATGCCCCTCCATTTCAATGGTTCATGGAACTCTGTGTGCAGGGATACCTTGCAGTCAGGTAAGCAGCTACAGTAACAGTGCTTTACCAAACAGAAAGCTGTGCTAATAGTACTGCTAGTTGTTCTGTGTTTCGCCATTACAAGTCTTCCAGAGAAGTAAATGAGGTATGGATATATGTATATATACACCTGTAAGCTATATGAACGGACTTCCCTCTGCTTTCTGTTCTGTTCGTAGTAGCATCATAGGTATTCCAATTGATACTAATGCACTCCCATAATTTTATGTAAGATTTCCATTAAGTTTGAAAATCACTCTGAGTATTGCTATTTTTTTGTTGCTACAGGCCTTACCAAGATGCCATCATTTCCCTGGTGTCTTTGATGCTGGACACACGACTTCCCTGCTTCCGTGGACAGACTATAAAACTGTTGCGTGCTCGTTTTGCACCTAATGCCTCTGATCGAGAAGCAGCCAATTACATGCTTAAAGTCATACAGGGCTCCTGTCTCAACTGGCGAGGAAAGACATATGACATTCTGCAGTACTACCAGAACCAGATCCCATACTAGTCCCAGGACAAAGACTGCACTCATCCTCTCACAATAACCTTGCTCGTTGACTCAGTGGGACAGTGTGATAATTGTACAGTCATCCTTCTTCTGCTTGTGCCCCTAACAATTCTACATGAGAATGGATCTTTTATAGCCACATTGGGGAACTAAAATGTTCTGCCATATAAAAAAACTTAATGTCTGTTTTATTCTTCTTTAGTATTTATGTAGGGAGATGTAATAAATGTGAATGATTGAAGTATGCATGGATAGGAAGAGAAGCAAGTGTGCATATGTCTAAGATAAAAGATAACAACCTTCTGCAGAGACCAGCTTTAACCTTATTTTTACATTTCTTGCAGCAATATTTTACCATTTGATATATGTCACTATTGCCATACATACACGGGTTCATTCGTTCGTGCTTGCCAACATTATTACAGCTTGGAGATGGAACAACCGACTACCATCCTTGTTTCCTGTTTTAATAAATTTTTGGATGTTGACCATGAACGGACTTTTAGAATTTAAAATGTAATTTGTTCTTGAATATATATCATATGTTTTAATAAGCATTCTTATTGATGGTGTAAATACTTCACAGGATGCAGATTTTAAAGCTACATTCTAAATAGATCACATCTTGAGAATTATTCTACACACGTGAGAAGTTAAAGCATGAAAATCATTTCATTTTATGATGAATTTTACATTGGCAAGACTGTTGAAGCTTTATGACTTGATAAAGTCTTTATAAGATAAGATAAAATAACTTATGACTTGATTGGAAAATTATTCAGTGGTCTATAAAATATTTTAATATTCTAATAGCTTTGTACTTTGATTTCTTCACCATTTTCAGCTGATACAAACTATTAAAAGGGGATGCAGAATGCTTATGTCTGTTTCCTGTAGTCATGCCCAAAGGTATCTAGTCTGTCAGAGACAGTGCTTGCCCCACTAATCCCTTTGTGCCCGACTAATCACGGACGTGTATAGGGATGCATATTCATGGACTAATCCAAATGTACTCTTCACCTCATTAGTGGTTATCCATACGTGAATTTTTTTATTTCTTTTATACTGTGGCGCCTTTCGCTGTTTTATTTGTGCAACAGTTTTACTTTTTTGTAAGTTATTGTGCTCCATTCACAGATATTATTACTACTTATGTACCATGTATATTCTGTTTGCTGGTGAACTGAACTTGTGCTGTGATAAATTGTGTCACTGTAAATAAATTGCTATATATCTGAGTGTTTTGTGTTACACGTTTGTACATCTGTGTTGCCTAGTGCTTGTTTTCAGATTTTACAGAAGAGACTATTATAAGGTCTAAAACGGTAGACTTGTGACAGACATACAGAAGTGGTCAGGCATTTTCAGCAAGGTTTTAGCCCTTTCATATCCTTGTCATGGCTGACCAGAAAGGGAAAATTGCATGCAAACATTTATATCTGGATGAAAATTTCTGCAAAATATGTGTACTTTAAGTGAGTTGGCAATAACACTGTGCTCATGAAATGTGGTATGCATGGTGTGCTGCTGAGTCCATTGAGATTTGTGGTGCAAAAACTTGTACTGCAACGTCAAAGGTGCCCCTCTTGGTTTACCCGTTGTGAGAAAGAGATTAAGATTTAAGCGACAGGAATGTAACATGATTCAGGACTAATGTCTTCAAAAACAAACTTGTTCTTGTTTTTCTTTAAGTCTCAATCGCTTTCTCACAACGTGTAACCCTAGAGGGGCACCTTCGCTGTTGCAGTACAAGTTTTCCTTATGCGTTGCTAATCTCAATTATTGTGATCACAAGTTCAAAAATGTTTTATCTGCTTTATGAATGCCACTGTGTGATTGCTCTTAATCATCTATGCTCATATTCAGACTAGTGTTCATTTCTGAAGCTGGAATGCCATAAGTGCTTTACTCAGAAACTGGTTCTCAGATTAGGTGGAAACATTCACTCTGCATAAAATTTGTTTGCTGTCGCTTCTTTTAAGAGACCATGTATTAGGTAAATGCATACAAATGGCATGACATAGTGACCTCTCGTACTTGTAGCAGCACATTGCCCTTTCATACTCCACCAGAGTCCTTATCAAGCTACACTCATTCCGTCCCACAAGATGCTTTCATATTCTACTTGACTCTGAAGCCAGTTGTTGCCCTTAGATGAACTTTCAACGCTTCCCATCAGAACAGTCTTTTTGTCACATATCTATATATTTTTTCCCTCTGTACATAGAAAACTGCTTTTTCTTGTAAACACTGGGATTTGTGTATATCAAATCATGACTTAGCAATGTCATCTGCTCAACACCTCTTTGATTTTTGTGAATTTATTTTTCAGCACTGTTTGCACTCCCATTTTTGTCTGTACTGAAAAGTTTTTCTACTAGTGATTTCAGTAAAACTTAACCTTGAAGAACAACAAAAGCAGGTTGTTTTCTAAAATCACTGTTCATCATTAAGATGAACTTTATTGTCTTATTACAGCCATTTGAAGAACTTGGTACTAATGTACACACACATTTCCTCAACCCCCCACCCCCCACACGTACATACACATTCATCGCTCACCATGCACTTTAAATGCAATCAACTATAAATATCTTTCCAGCTGAATGTTTAAAAAATAAGCATATTTTCTTCTTGTATGTTTCCAAAATACAGAAGACCACATACAGCAATATACTTTTAAAACCTTTGACTTGCCCAAAGTGTGCCAAGTCCTGGGCAAATGGCAGGGACAGTCAACAGAAACACAAGAAATGCCAGCAGGTAACCACTGCCACTGCAACCCAAAACTGTAACATAACTTGCAGTTTTGCTCTTTCTTTCCTTCACATCAACTTGCAGCACTAATTGGTCTTTTTCATGCAGCCAAATTAAATGATGCATAGATGCAGCTGTACACAATCATAAACACATATATTGCATGAATGTTCTCACTCCAATATCTTTCTCTGTCAAAATCAATATTAAGAAAATGTAATATTTTAATTCCAGACCAAACTTATCAAACCCCAGCAAGTGAGTCAATATTGTGCAGTTCAATAGGGTCAGTATAGTAAGAAGAAAATTACTGTCGTACATTCAACAGCGGGAAAAGACTTTTAAGTGCAACGTAATAGCTGTCGAGAGATTTCACGAAGTATTTCGCAGGCAGAGAATAGAGTATTCAGCCAGCAGAATCAGTAGTGAGACCTTTCAGTTTTGGGGTTCTTCTCTTCCCAGCTGTTGACCCTGACCCCAAGCAAAGCCTCCAGGCCGATCTTCTGGTAGTGGATTGTAATCTGGATCTCCATGACTATCAAATAAGTACTTCCTGCAGTAAAACAAAAGGTACAACAGGATTAGCATTTGTATTCAATAATACAGTTTTCTTCAAACAGAACATGCTGACAGTATTTTGTGCAGGAAATTTTTTGCACTCTACAAACTTCTAGGTTTTCTACTAAAGATAAAGGCAGTCCTGATGTCTAAAGATGAAGGTAGTCCCATTTGGAAGTAAACATAAAGGTAGTTGTGCTGGGGAGTAAAGATAGGGGTAGTCCCAATGAGGCGTAAGGAGTAAGAGACTGCACTTATCTTGGGGTTAGCTTTTTTTTTTTTAAAAATAAGGGTGGTACCAATTTCCTCCCTTCTGCTACCTACTTTATCTTCCACAACCTTCTATGGACTCAAATATTCAACCTACAGTGAGGTCAAATGGAGGTAAGTATACTGCGTCATATTAGCATCAAACTGGGGACTGTGTGCTTCCGAGTTAAGAAGCTGCTGCTCTAACAACTAGGCTAGCCGCTTCATGGCAACTTCAGGTAAAACTATCTGCTGTCTTAATTTTAAAGGGGAAAAACTGTACAATAATGATCCTCCTTCCTCAGTCATGAAAGAGATTCCATCTGTCCTAAACATAGATTCTTCATGAAAGCGAACACAGAAAGTACATTGTCTTGGACTACATTATTACACAAGTAACACCAGTAAATGTGACTTACAAAAATGCTGGTGTTTTTAGAACTCTAAAGCCTCCTGGCTGCTGTGGAAACACATCCTCAAAGAAGTAGTATATGTGCCCAATAGCAATACCTGTTGAAAGAAAGGGATGAATGTCTTCTACCACGGAAGGATTTATGTACAAAGTCTGCCACCAAAGTTGTTAAGTGGATTCAGCATCAAATCATCTTACTATTCTCCAGATAATTTAAATTTAATCCAAACCACTATAAAAAAAAGAAAAGAAAAGAAATAAAATGATCTGACATGCATCCTTCAGTGCTATCTTTGCATAAAGAAACTACAAGTATAAATAATTGTAAAATATCCTTGCAATACTAGGGAATATGTGATCCCCCACATAATAATGAACAGATTTTTCCATATGGCCTTTGCTGCTGAAATGGTGTTAAACAACCACCAAACATGCAAAGCTAAAAATACAGAAGAAAGATAGTTCAACCAAACGATAACTATTAATCAGTCAAATACAAGCAAAATTACTCATTCACAAGGCTAAGATCAATCACTGAAATTATTTTCAGGAAATTGTCCATATGATCAAATTATTGAACGGAGGATACTACTCACCCATAAGGTCTACAATGATGGAATTACCCAACAGAAGAGAAAATCCTAACAAAACCCACGGTAGGTAAGGTGCCTGGAAAGTCATGAGTCCAAAGAAATTCATCCGCACATATGGATTTCGTCGACTCCAAATGTAGACTAGCATGATTGTAAATGCACTGCCTAGGAACACCAAGTTCACAAACAGAGCCAGCAGCTATATTCGTGGTTAAGGTGTTCAAGCATAATCCATAAAACTTATCTTTTCTTGTCTACATGCTAAGATCAAGTAGGGTGCAAAGTATTCTTTTAATAACTGATTAAAGTTGAGTGCAAGACACTAACCCCTGAAATTTGTTTAGAATATTAGTATATGTCAAAACATAACTCCACAGAAACTACTGAATGCATACATCATTCAAACTTCAATGATTCTATTTTAAGGCTCCTTGAACACAATGAATACCACTGTGACAGCAAGCGGCAGCATAAACGGGTTTGTGCATGACATTAAGGTTATCTCATCCTCTCAAATAACAACCAAAGCACAGACATATCTTTTCTCTCTCATGCAAGAATTACCATAGTATCTTATTTTTGCTGCTAAGTATAAAATTAATCTAAGATAACACCAAGGATACGATCATTAAACATCCACCAAAGACAAACATAAAAAAGAAATCTGCTGTCCGACCACGAAAAGAGCCTTCCTCTAGCATTCGGCAGTATCTGTAGGCAAAGATCATGTTGAACAGAAAGTTGAAACCTATGGGCCCAAAATACAGGAAGTTGGTTACCAATCGCCATACCTGCAAAAAGCATGTTCATGCATAAACATACTTTCACTAATGCATATTATTATGAATGCATTTAAACATAATCCTCCCACCCCTCATATACATACATGCTCATAATCATGTGTACATTATGCATGTAAATAGCTATAATAATAGTAGCTGCTTTTGTACTAAGCAGAGTGTGGAGAGGAGTGAGTGAGTGTGTATTTCTATATAAAACATATGCCAATGTGCAAGTTCATAGCTAACTGGCTGTCTGGAGACTGGGTACCCCATATACTGGCTTTTATTTCAAATTTTATTTAAAAAATGCTGAACACACTTAAATACTTCTTTCAAACGATTCATATAACATTTACTTTCTTAAGGTTGTTTTTTTTTTTCTTACCTTTGTAAAAACATACCAGCATATGGTCAGAGTGAGTAAAGGCTACTTGTCATATTTTTACTCGGGAGAGAGAGACACATATTACTCAACATCTCTGTATTCACAGCCACAGTACAACCGAATTTGTGGTTTCTTTTCAACACAAGTTGTTCTCTTCCATTTAAAATAATATTACTTTATGACAATATTATGTTACACCATGATAAAGTTAAGGGGATCTCATAAAATATGACAATTAAAATTAAAGTATCTATTCATTTGGCACTTTTAAAAAAATGGTCTCTGCAACTCAAAAAAGGTTTGAGAATCATGAAAGCTGGTAAGAGTTGGTGGTAATATTATTGTAAGATGTTCATATGACTAATTGAACAATCAGGACTAAAATTAAGGGACTGATGATGATAATTATGATACAAAACTCACCTGGTAATGACGAAATATAAGTTCTGGATTAAAGTAAATTTGAAATGGTGTGATGATGTCAAGTTGCTGAAATAAAAACAAACAAAACAAAAATATATCTAAAATCAGACAATTAGACTTTAATACTCAGGTAATTATTTTTGTTCATTTTTTTAAAAGATAACTGCCTGGCAAAGGGAATCTGATGAAATTAATATACATAATTAGTAACTGAATTTAGAAAGCACAATTATCTGCACAGAGGCGAGCTCAATTAAGCTGATATCTTATATGATTTCCAACACACAGCTGTGTCTCATAATTATATATCCTTATGGCCACAGGGCCAGTAACTTTTTCACCCTGTCTAGGGCATGGCATATGATAATTCTCTGAGCATAATCCTGCCACTTTTACTTTCCCTGATACGTCAAATACTCAACAGCTGCTGCCTGAACAGGAGGTTGTACTAATACCAGGAAAGTTGTATAGCTCACTAATTCCGTAAAACAGTTCAAGGCGCTGTTTAAATTCATATACAAATTATTTATAATGATGTATATAGCTTCTCATCCATTTCATTAAGCTAAGATTTTTGATGATTTGATTTGTCCAAGACTCTTAATAATTCACTAATCTATGCTCATGATGCCACGCTCGTTATACTTCGCATTTTGACTTCCAGAACTAATTGTTTCTTTGTGAAAAGTTTTTTTCCCGATCGACTCGATCACTATTACACAGTAGGGCTATAATACAAAAGGGATAATAATCATACCGATTAAATCCGTAAATAGTATAAACTCTCCATCTTTCAGTGTACCAATAAACAATGAATGAATGGTAAGCCATTCTTGATTCACGATAAGTGAAAACAAAATACATGTAATACTAAACGCAATACTCGATGCCATTTTCATCGTCTGCTACAGCATGCATCATGGCCACAAACATCCAGATCATGGAGTATGCCTAATCAGACATGAAATAGTCAGCGTTGGTTAATACTTACTACGGCTAGGGTCGTTAACACACAAGCTGTTGTGTATGCCCGAGTAACTGGGGGCATTTGCATGTACTCCTGTTGAAACGTCTGCGCTGCCATGTCGACTGATGCTCACTATACGCATGCGTACACGTCAGCGCTCCACTTCCCTTTTTCCGTCTGCGCGCGCATGCGTTGTTACCGGAAGTTGATTCCTGCGGGAAGTTTACATTCATCGGGATACAAGCAAACGAAATTAGATTCGGCACGCAGTCCGGCGAAACTAAGTCCGGTTAGGTCTATATAGAATGTCGAGTTACACATCATCACCAAAACATTTCAATGATTACGATTTTGATAATGACGAATTTGATTATAATAGTGCTTCTGATTTTGACGATGACCGGGACTTAGATGGAAATGTGTCTGACGAAGGTAGGTTTTCACTTAAAACTTAATTATGTTACTGGATCTATGAGTCTTGTCAGCTCACTTATCGTGCTAATCAATATAAGCAATGACTGGAAACTGTTCACCATGCACTCACAAGTTTACACGTGTGAACAATAACTCACATACACGCTCACATCCATGTGAAAAAGGAATAGCGACATCCTAAGGTTACTATTTTCACATTTGAGACTGTCATGTGTACATGCCTGAATTTTTCATTTCAGACACAGAAGATGCAAGTGAGACAGAGGAGAAAACCCAGACTGGCAATCGCACAGAAATAAAAGAGCAGTAAGGGGCATTTTGTGACCCTTATAGCTATATGGTTTTGATTTTTTTTTAATGGAAAAAATAATGTTTAATAATTGATGCATTCATAAAGTTTGATCTTTTGTAAACTTGTCATTTCTTTAAAAAATTTCAGTTTGCATATAATTATGAGTTCTATGATAAGTGTTTAAAATTTTAAAGATCCCATTTTCAAACTCTGGCCACACAACATATTATCTTATTACCGCTATCTTACTATCCATATCTAATGTAAGTGACCATAACTGTCAAATTATTATTTCATTTATTTTAGAGTATTGCCATATTTTGCTTTTCCTGTGTGAGTCAGCTTGTGCATGAGATAAATCATAATTATCATGAGGTGAAGGTTTCTTAGATTGGAAGTGTTCAAAAAAGTATCCTAAGCAATGTTCCTTCATTAATAACATGAAGAGTTCAAATGAGGTCAACATTAATGACATCTGAACACAAATTTTTCTCACCATTTTGTGGTTGTTTATAGGAGTGCATGGAGTCTTTCTGATCATAATTGTTTTAGAATTTTTTTGTAAAGTAACAATAGGCATATGTTATATCAAGATCACCTATCAATCAAAACCGTTTTTGTCTTCCTGTCAGCCATTGTGATTTTATTTGTTAGTTGAAACTGCATCTGTTGCTTTGCACAATTAAGGATGTACCAGGACAAGTTGGCACAGCTCAAAAAACAGTTGCAAGCATTACAAGAGGGCACATTGCCAGAATACATCAAGCGGCTTAAAAAAATTGATCAACAATACAAAGAGCGACTTCGACTGAATGAGTTGTGGCGAGACATTGAGGTACTATACTATGAGTAATGCCATATAGTTGAATAAAGTAGAGTCTGTTCCCATAGATGGTGTAAACTGCTTTGCGTGACAATGCTTGCTTATAAAGATGAATCTAATGCTATGGGCAGATTTAAAAATATTTTTATGCTATATGAGTAGTTATCCTGCTTAAATATTTCTTTATACTTTAATTCAAATTAAATTTCTTCCTTTTAAGCTAGAGGTGGTGGAGAGAGACTATCACAAGGAAAAGAAAGAGTCTGTAAAAGAATTTGAGGTACACCTTTTTCTAAATTGTTACTTTTGGTTTCCTCGACTGAAAAATAGATAAGTGAGAGAAAATATGGCTTGACCATAAATCCATAAATCTGACAGCTTATGAAGCATTAGCAACATGCTTATGGAGAATATATTAAGAAAGTTTCATTTTCTTATTTTAATTTATGACTTTACAACTGTCTGAAATACAAATAAAAGTTTTGCATATCTGGTTATCCTGTTCTATCATAGCTGTTTGTTTGTTCTTGTTATTTGGCTCCTCTTTGTATTTTCTGTATTTGATTTTATTCTTCGTTTAGTATGGTTGTTAATTCTTTTATATCATATGTTATTTATTTTCCTGTCCCTCATATGCTGTCTGTTTCGTTCTTGTACTTAAGCGTTAAGAGTATACTTCTTTGGAGTGTGAGTATGCGCTTTACAAATTTTGCATTTATTATTATCATTATTATTATTATTACCCTCCATTTAGGCCTAATGCTTTATGGGTTTTGTAGCATACTTAAATGATTGGAAAGAAAAAAGGTCATGTATTTCATGCCTCATTAACCCACATTGTCATTTATGCATTGACACTTGTTTGTCATTTCCAGTTTATATATTTTATGATTGTTATAATTTGGCAGGAGAAAAAAGTTGAGCTGAAGGAAACCTTGGTCATGGAGCTGAAGGAGAAGAAGGGGAACATTGAGACAGAACGTCAGACAATGGATCTCAACAATGGAGGTATGAAAATGTTGTGTCTTTTCATATTTCCCTTTATTTTCTTTCTCTTTATGGTTCAACAGGTTTTCTCAATTGTCTGCAATATTACTGTTTTGTTTTGTGTTTACTCCATCCTGAACTCACCTGTTCATTAAAGAAATTTTTTTTTCTTTATTCTATGCATAAAAATATTCAAGTGCATGTGAAGAAAATGCAATTTTTTCCTCTCTTGATATATGACAATTTGCAGAGATAAGCATTTTAAAAAGCAGATTTATTCTTATTGTGTAAATTATAAAATATGTTTTTGTAATAGCAAGCAAATGTTATATATTTATATGAGTGCTGCATTGATGAACCACAATAATGCTGTTTTTTTTATGGTCCTTTTGACAGGTATTTTTTCTCGTGCAGATTTTATGGAGATGAAACCAATAATGACCAGAAAACTTAGACGACGACCAAATGATCCTATGCCGATGCCAGAGAAACGCAGAAAGCCATCACCTGATATCCTTGCATATTACAGCTATTCATCGTGTTCTCTCTGTGTGTGGATGTGTGTACATTTAATCTATAAATCTTTTGAAAATATATCTACATTTGTTGTTTTCGAGATTGTAGCTCATATGTAAACAGTTTAACAGCTCTTTTGCCATGTAAGTAAAGGATGTACATATAGCCCAGAGGCTACAGATTTAACATCAGGGGCTTACTGTGCCTGAGGCATGATATATAGAAGCCAGAGGCCAAGTCTTGTTTCACTGTCATTTACCTTCTCACAAGCATAACCAATTGCTGGGTGGATAAAGGAGATTTTGCAATTACTGTCCCAAGTGGACTAAGTTTATCACTCTCTGCCCTGAAGTTTCATGTACGGATTAAGCAGTTTCTATGGAATCATTTTGCCAGATCCTTCTTTTTCTTCTCAGACCCCACAATTTGAATTCTCTGCACCTCCTTTTTTTTATCCAACTGTGTCTACAATTGAAGCTTTCAAATCCAGCATCAGAACCAATCACTTAAAAAAATATTTTGCATATTCAAATGTTTTAGGCTTACTCCTCAGTTCTTCATCTTCATCCATGCACTTAGTTCATACTTGCCGTGGTGTTATCTGTTTAGCTGGCAATGGGTGACTACTGGTTCATTTGTAGTCTTTCATGTGCATCACATTGAGATCACATCCGCATTGGGAAATGCACTTCATAAATTCAATTACTGTTATATATGCTTTGTATTTGAGTCAATAAATGATTAAACACTGTAGGAAAGTAGTTAAATTCACAAATATAAACATTATCCAAAATTTATGACCTTGACTCCATTTTACCAACTTTGAACTTCGCTCTAGACGAAGCTGAGATTGCTGAAGATATGCGCATCCTAAACAAAGTCAGTGGAAAGCCTTTAGCCAAAAAGCTCCCTCCTGTGCCTACTCCTGTTGTTGATATGAACTTAGATGTGAAGATTGAGGATGGAAAACTCTACTATGATAAGCGATGGTAAGTACAAATGGCAACAGTAGTATAATGTAAAAAAAACTTATAAGTCATGCAATTAAACACAGAAATCCATGACCGCCAAGTTTTTAAATAGCTTCTTTACTGAAATGTGCAAGCCATTTGAAAATTTTGCCCTAAGCCCATTTTTTACAGCTATTGTCTATAGTTAATTGCATGATTGGGCTAAATTGTTCCTTGTGAAACTAACATTGTGTTCTGGTATTATATCCAATTTTATGTATAGTCACAGCACTGTTTCCACTGTAATTTTAAAATTGTTTCAGGTTTACCAGGAACCAGCCTATTATGCTTGAGTCTAAAGAAGGTGGCAAAGTGATGGGTTCGATTATTAACATTAGTGCACAAGAAGTAAGCTGACAGTTTGTTCTAATATTTCATTGTCTCTAACCAGTTGTGTTTTTATATTTACACAGAGCACATTTTCCCGTCATTTAACTTTAATGTTTGCATGTTCATTAAGAAATCTTGAAAATAAAATGGCAGTTGTATTTGTATTGCTGCAAAAACACATTAAGTCTTAAATTTCATAAATCTTTAATGTAAATTTAATAAGGTTGATGCATTATTACAAGGTCTAGGCTTTCTTTCAAGTCTACCATTTTTGACATTTATTTTTCACCATTTACAGATACTGGTTCGTAGAGCCACAGATAATGGTAAAATCAGAATCTACATATCACAGCTGCAAAAAGGACGATACATATTGCACCACCGTTCTTCATGATGATGTGTATTGATGTGGATTTGAGAATGTGTGCTGGGGTGAATGTTGCTTCTGGGTATGTGTGTGAATGTGGCTGTGCAAACATGTGTAGAAATCAGACATTTTGGTTCTGGCTGAGCAGAGAGAAATGAAGAAAAAGAAGTGGGTGGGCAGTTGGGGTGGGGGAAAAACGGACTTGTGTGAAATTGCAACAGAATACTTGTGGTACATGTGCCAGTAGAATTATTTTTGTGCGTGGTGGACGTTTTGGAGTACAGGGCTTAAGTAACCTTACGCTAAGAAGGCACTGGCATTAATGTAAATATGTGTACATACACATGTTCATTTGAAAATGTAATTATTTCAAGGGCATAAATTTGTAAAATGCATGTTAGTGGTAGAAGATCATTCATGCAAAACGAAGTTGAAAGAGAAAAGACATGAATTAAAATGCTTTTCCTGAGATCAGTTTTGTTGTTTATAAGATAAAATGAATGCAAAATCTTGTACTCGGCTGCATATAGAATGAAACATAAAAATACAAATACTGCTAATTCATTATTCACAATTGTTAATTTATTCTTTATTATATCCATATGCCTTTAATGAGCCTTTTAATGGGAGTGCTGAAAGTTAATGCCTTGAAACAGATGGTGCTCAAGTTGCTGCTGTTTAATCTTTACTGCTTTTTCTAAAAGAAAAAATATCATTTTACAAGTCTTCAGTTGATATCTATTAATTGCCATAGATTGCAGATGTTAATATTATTTGTGCAGTGGGGGTAGAGTCTAATTACAAACTAGATCTAGAACCTGGTGCAGTATAAGAATTAAGTAGTAGTAGTAGTTCATGTATTATTAACTGAAGTCTTTTTTAGTTTAGAAGCTAGCTAATGTATAGTCTGAGACTTTTGTTTTTTAAAAAAATGTACATGTTGTGGAGGTTGTGTGGCAATTCTTAAAACACTAGAATCACATTGCAACCTTTAAAAATTTGTGCCAAGCTAGCAGAAGAACTTTAGAACTGCCTCATTTATATTTAGGGTTTTTAAGACATTAGGAGCCATCAGAGAAATTGCATAAAAGACCTGCTGCTGTCAAGCAAGTCTAGCAACAATGTGTGTGCATTCTGGTTAATGGATGCTCACATAGAGTTAAGTAAACAGCTCAGATTTTTGTATGGAACTGATTCTAGAGTGATCTGAATAAGTAATTTGAGATTGTTTTTATTTCCTGGCCATTTCCATAACCTAGTCAGAGTGATCCTAGCAGAATACAGTAGAAAGGTATTTTGGTGTTATTTCTGAAGAACATTTTGTGGGTTGGATTGAACTCCCTTGCATTCAGTACCATTTTCAGACTGAATTTAATCAGCTTCTTTAGGGGTGATGTCCGCTTTAGTTTTCCGTAAGAGAAATATTAACAAATTTGTTCTTTTAATTGGAAAATAAAAATGAAACTGAGTATTGCATCTAAATTTATATTTAATCTATATTATTTATAAAGAAACAATACTTAGTACTATGAAAGCTGTTTCCAAGGTGCTGTCTTTATATAAGTTGTCTAAGGCTTAATCATGCTTTGGTACTCTGCATAAGGAGAGAACAAATCTTCAGCAACTAAATATCAACCATAATACCGAATTAGTCTAGGAGATTGGTAGATCATTAATTTAAAAAACATGAAATTTGAGGAAGTGTAATATTTGTATATGTTTATAAATGACCTGAAAATCTAGGTCTGTTACTTTCTTTTTTTTTTTTTGATATGTTGAACCAATTTTTGGAAAGTATTAAAGGGAAGTAATGCATTGCTCTACAAGTCAGACGCATTTACTTCCCTTTACATTTTTAAGGTCAAGTGACGTCAGAAAGGAGACAAAGATGGTGCTCGCCAGCTGAAAGTCATGCGGTTGTGCTCTCTGTGAGGCAGAGGTTTGTTTTCGATCAGAGATGGAAATGTGAGGGAAAAAAGATTAAATCGTTTGTGACATTGTCATGCAATCAGTCGCTTTGTATGGGAGGCTTGTAGCCCGTGCCATCGTCGCCGGAATACACAATGAATTTCAGCTTAGACCAGGAGCACGCGACAAACAACCCTTGCATTTAGTAACTGGCTCCTATGGGTTTTCCAAGTCCGTTGCCAAGAACTCAGTGCTGAAAAAGTGGACGTTTGGTGACGATGCGTACTTTATCGCCAGAAACAAAGTTGCTGATGTGATAGGTAAATATTCAGGCTCTTATTTATATATATGCCAGTTATCTGTCGGGTACGAGTGATACAGTGGCAGCTCTCTTTATTTTTGTCACACGTGATCGAAAAAAAAAAAGGTTTTACTGTCTGTGGTCTACTTCATCATACATTTGGATTTCTGCATTATTGCTTTTAAGATTCGTTCATCGAATGATGAAATGACGGTTATAATGTTTATGTTACCAACTGTCAAAAATGAGGGTGTGAACTGTGTGATGCTGTAGGGTCTGTATCAGTGTGTGGGTTGGGAAAACCCATCGAAATTTTTGATTCGTGCTTTTTCGCTTTTTGTGAAAACAAGTCTTTTTATAGCGGGGAAGGGGGGATTGACGAAATTAAGGTGTAGTTTGAAGACAATATTACCAGAAAAGTCCGATACGGTAAACATTTGTCAGTGTTCAGTTGTACCCACAAATCAGCGTTACAGTGTTAGATCGTGTTTGCTCTTAGATCTCTAACTCTAACAATAATTGTTATCATTTATAAACCATGATAACCAGCCTAAGGAGTTGACTTAAATCAAACACTTAATGTATTAAACCGCATCCAGCTTCACATAAAATAATAAAACAGCAAAGTGTCAAGGATTCGGTGAGTTTTTGTGATGTATTATCACAGTTACACCATTGTATTGTTAAAGTTAAAAAAAAAAACAACGCTTGACTTACTCTAATGCAGTGATATTTAGTTCACTCATTTCTAATCAGGCACATATGAAAATGGAGGGGAGGGGACCCAATAAACAACATAGATATTCAGTTCAGCTATATTGAGTCAATTGAATGCAGAATGTACATGCACTCACCATAAAATGAATATTTGAAGAATTATATCTTGAATCCTATCAGCATGTGCATGTAAATAATAGTAATAAATAAAGCACTTGTTAAGCATAACATATCAAAATAAACTGACTTCCTTCTCTCTATGTGTATGTATGTGTGAGAAATGTTAACAACTTATTAGTTTCTATGGAATAAATAAGCCCCTTGAAATTTTAGCCTTTTTAAGTTATACCACTGTCCATCTTTTTGCAAATGTCCTGAAATGTGACCAAATAAGAATAAATATGTGATGTCGTTAGTAAAAGCAATTGAAAAGATCACACATTGCTTTAATTTTGCACTACTTGCTAACATTGTTCTTTGACCTGTGGCTATGCAGGTGTGGCAGATGGTGTGGGAGGATGGCGTAATTATGGCATTGATCCTTCTGCATTTCCACGACAACTGATGGCCACATGTCAGCGTCTTGTGGAGGAGGGGCACTTCAGGCCACAAGCCCCTGCCTCAATCATCGCAGCCAGCTATGAAGAACTTCAGCAACATAAGGACCCTTTGCTAGGTCAGTTAAAACATGCTTTCACTTTGAGCTTTGCCCTCATAAACTTGAAAGGTTGCAGCATGCCATTAGTATTCTTTATCAGACGAAAGGTAGACATCAGTTATTTCACCTTCTGATATCAGCACTGATTGCGATAGTTTATAAATATATATTTATATAATATTAGGAACACATTAATTACCATGTAAAGTGTTTAGAAGATATGTTTACACCACATGTGTAAGTGTCTTAGAAAGAAGGAACAGAAGAAGTAGAAAACATACTCTTTTTTCTGTAATTAATCAGGAAAGCAACAGTGATGACCTTTATATGACATGACATCTTTGTATGTGCTGATGTGTATATGTCTTTGTGCCTGCACCAAGTTTAGCCCACAAGATCCTGTTACACATGCACATAACACACAGAAATAAATATCTTTTTTTCCTGCTAGGAAGCAGCACAGCATGTATAGTCTCTTTACACCGAGAAGAGCGCACTATCTACACAGCCAATCTAGGGGACAGTGGGTTTCTAATTATTAGAGATGGAGAAGTAGTCCATCGCTCCCTGGAGCAGCAGCATTACTTCAACACTCCTTTCCAGCTGGCTGTTGCCCCTCCCAGTCAGCAAGGTCTTGTGCTTAGTGACAGGTTAGTGTTAACTCTTTACTCTACGCATGTTTGGATTGTTTACTAAAAAACAAGGAGCTACATGAGGGTAGTATAGAGGTGGGATTGCATTAGGGCAGGGGAGGGGGGATGGTTAGGAGGTTGAGATGATGGTAGCATAGTAGTCGGATTGGGTAAGGGTGGAAGAGGTGAGGGTTAGGAACTGGGAGGAGGAGGGGGTATTAACCATTACCATCTGGGAAGTCAAAAAATATTTTGTTGGTGAGCTGAAAAATTGATTCATTGTGGTAGTCTCCATTAGTGGTCACATTTTGGCTATTTGTAAAAAAAAAATTATACAAAAATAACCATGTCTCAAAACTATCATTTTGAATTAGTTTTAAGTATCACATTTAGCAGAAATCAGCTGTTTTACCTATAGGAAGTGGTGTGTTTTGTTTTGTTTTTTTTAGAAAATTGACTTTAAATAATCACTAGGTAAAGATTTGGAGCATGCTTCGACACATCAACACAAGAAACATTTCTCATGCGTTCTACATTTTCTAGCAACTGAATCACAATTCATAATATTGAAAATCACTCACCCAGAACCTGGGTGTGTTCTGTGGCTTTTAAACAGTTTGTTGACTAGAGCATTCATAAAGTGGCATTCATGCAGAATGCTGTTCCTTTATGTGGTATTGCCTACCCAACCATCCCTGATGAGTTGATTTGTCACTCCTAGTTTAGTAGTTTAGTTTAGTCCTTGTTACTCCTCGAGGAGCATAGGGCCGCAATAATTTGTCACTCCTTGTTTCCATGACCTGATGCTGGAAAGATGTTTGTACAGTTCAACATGTAAAGGACAGCTGTATCCATAAACTAGTTGCTGCGAACTCAAATCTAATGATATTTTCCAGCCATATCAGGAATATGATTTGGTAAACTGGTTGGTGCCAGGAATTATAACCAATCTGCATCAGTAGATAAGGTAGACCAAGCTCCTTATAAAATGCAACAAGATGGTGTTGCTTATGTGTTCACCTTTTTCCTTGGCTAGGTTAACTGCTTAAGATAGAACAGGGGTCTAGTGATAAAGAGCACATTGCTGGTGAGAAAAATCCACATACAGGTTCAAGTTATTACAAAATTTTGTTGCTTGGTGTTATTGGATTAGTAGAGTTTTTTGCTGTATCTCCATGAGTGTGTGTGGGTGACTATAGTTTAGGCTTGAGGTTATGCCTGGGTTAAGAGAAAACAACATCACATCTGATAAATCAAATAGAATTTTTATTTTCAAAGTAGATAACTTTTTTAAATTTAGATTTGTTGGCCTGAATATATAAAAACTCAAGAATAATATCTGATGAATGCATATTAATGGTTGTATTAACCCACTTGGGAATTAGGAGCAACAGGTCATGCACTATTATTTATATTTATTTTGTGCAATAATTGTTCAGTTTTCTGATGTGTTTATTAAAAAAAGAATGTAGGTCAAGAAATATGAAAGGTGTATTTTTTTACTTCCTAGCTTTGTTTTCTGAAATTTTAATAAAGAAATGCAGGTGTAAAATGCTTATGTAAAATCCAATTTTCTGTTTTGATTACTTCTGCTGTTTATTTCCAGTCCTGAGGTTGCTGAAAGCTCATCATTTGAAGTTGAAGATGGTGATGTGATTATCCTTGGAACAGATGGTCTTTTTGACAATCTCAGTGAGGATATGATTCTCGGCTATGTTTCTGCACAGCTGAAGGTAATACTGGGTCTTAACTCTTTGACTTTCTTTATATCCTCCTTAAATGTTTGCCTCTCAAGTTAGTGTGAAAATGATGATGTAATATACAGGTTTACAGGCAGGAAAGCCCTTACAGGCAGGAAAGCCCTTACAAATCCATTTTTAATGTTTTGTATTATGAAAGAGTATGTATGTCAGGTCACGTGGTTGTGATTCAGGTGCAGAATTTCATGGGAGAAGGAATAAAATGCTGTCCTCAGAGCTGTTTAAAAAAATTAGAAAATTTCCTAATAGGTTGTTAATTTTGGTTGTAAGTTTTTACTTTCAGCAATGTTATATATAACTTTAAATAAATTATTTTGGCATAAATTTGGGTCAGACTACATACCTAAATGTTTGATTTGTTGCCTTATGTTTAGTGTAAGCATGCAATGTTTGTGCTGATCCTTAAACTTTGTTTGCAAACTTGTTTCTAAAAACAAATCTTTTTCAAGACCAACCTCTTTCATTAAACATGTCAAGAAATGTGAAAGAGGGCAGTGCACTGGCACAAATGATATTCACATGATAAAGCTGACACTCTTTTGTTGCTAGGACAATCGGGAAGAAAGTGTGCAGAAGACTGCCTTAACCATAGCAGAGAAGGCGTACCAGCTGTCCTTTGATCCTGACTACATGTCTCCTTTTGCCCTTTCTGCTGTAGATGTTGGCATTCAGCTGTCAGGTCTGTTCTGTTTCAGTTTTGGTCATGGTGTCTTGGGAATTGTGTGTGCATGTGCTGTTTTTTCATATGACTGCAAGTACTTGGACCTTTTTCTAATGCTGCACGCTTACTACATTATCGCTTTAGATGCTTGAACTGCATTTTAACAGATCATCACTTATTATAAAGAGCTTTTCCATTTTGCTATTTTAGCTATTTTAATTGATTGATCTACCTTTCCTGTTTATATTTACATCGCATTTATGTCACTTTCCTGTTTGTATTTTTAAGCTCTTGTTTGTGTACAAAAATTTCACCTCATAGTTTTGTGTAAGTGTAACTTTCATCTCTCTGAATATCATGGGTTTCTTGCGCATGTTTGAGAGGATAAAGAGTGGAAAAATATGACTCATCTATCCATTTGATGAGGCATTTATTCAGAGCAGAGTACTTCTTTCTTCTTGGGGAGGGATGGCTGTAGTGCATAGAGGGCAGAAATACTTTGCAGGAGGCTGTGTGCCTTTGACATTTTTTTTGTGAGCATTGCTTAATGCATTTTGGCAAGGATCAGTGGCTGAGGTGCCAAAACTTGTTCCCTGTGGTTGAGCAACAGGGGAGATGCTTGTTCCTAAATGCATGCTCTCACCTCAGTTTGTTTTATCACACCTCATCCAGCCCCTTCTGAACTGCAAGATTAACATTCGGCTCTTCTGACATTTTTTCCCCCATCCGCCCACAGATTTCCACTCTCTGCAGTCCCTGCTTTATTTATTGTAGTTTCTATTTTTTTTCCCCATGGGAAGCCTAGATTGTTGCTATGGGTTAGAAAAGGGGATTAGTTGGTGGTTGGGGGCATTAATGTTAATACAAGTGTCATTCTCATTTGACCAGAGCATTAATCATTTGGCAGGTTTCCTCACATTCTGCCATTAAAGCTAGAGTGGTGGCCATCCACAGGAAAACCTGATATGAAATTAGGGTTGCTAGGTGTAAAACAGAATGCTGTTAAAAGTGATGGACCCTTTGTAAACTGCAGCTTCTTAATGTCCTACTGCAGCTCTGCAGGAGAATGAGTAACAAAGTATCCAAACTTACTCTAATTATAGCACAGATAATATTACATTTGATATATTTAAAAAAAATCTTTTTTTTTAAAAATTTCTATTTTCTTATTTTTCTTGCTTTAGTGACTTTCTAAGAGCTTTCTTGCATTAAAGTATTGTTTTCCTGGTGCAGGTGGAAAACCTGATGACATCACATGTGTAATGGCCCGAGTGACCAACCAATCAGACATCTATATATGAAGACGAAACTGTTATAGTTATCATTGTTTGTTATTACACTGATGTTTCATGCTGATAAAAAAACATTTCATGCCCCAGCAGATATTCCGATTCTGCTCTCTTCCTGTGTGTGTGTGTGTGTGCTGTCATATGTGAAGTATGAACAGGTGTGTCTTTTCATATCGATGCATGAGTGAATATTTGAGATATATCTACTTTGGGGAGTGCATGACATTATTTCTGTGATGTTTAGTTTCAATGAATATAAAAATGATGTGCAATTTGAGGATGAAAAAACTGTTTTTCTTAGAAACTTAAATTAAGATATAGGGTACAGATGTCTTCAAGAAACAAATTTTCATGTTTAAATAATTCCAAAACAGCAGCTTAACAAATTCAGATGAGTAATCTTCAAGCCTCTGTGATCTTTTGTTCTTTGTTACAATATTGTATGATGCTACAATATTAGCAGTTTCTGAAAATGTCAACAGCAAACATCACAGTGTTGTGATGGTGTGAGTACATGTGCAAATGTGCATATATTTTCATTGATACAATTTAAGGTGCACACTTGAATCAGAAATTATTTGCCAGCATTTGTCATTTGTGGGGCAAGTAAAGCATATTTCCCATCAGCAGAACTACCTGTGATCTTTTCAATGGAAAAATTTGCAGGAGGTAAAGAACAGTTAGTGGTTTTTCTTTGTTTTGGATATATCCACTGTCTCACTCAAACTGGAAAAAATAGATCAAGTTTTTTAAAATCTTTGGAAAAAAAAATAGTGCCAAGCTTTCATTTTTGATTGCATTATTTATTCTAATGAATGCAGTAGTTGGCATAATGAGATTTGTGCGCAGGCATAACTACAGCTTGTACTACTTGACCTGATAATTGTATGCATCTGGAGCTTTTATATTCTAAAATAATGTCTTGCAGCGACAGCTGTAACTGCCATCAAATGAAGGTTGCCAGGCTTGTGAGAGTCAGCACAAGTTGATAAATGTTAAGTAGCAAAGGCAAGTGCCATTAAATGAATATTTTTGTATTGCTGACACACTTGTGCAAAGTCATTTAGTGACATTTGATGTACATAGTTTACATTGTAATGTTAAACTTGAGGTCATGTGAAGATTATTGGAAAGTGAGTGATGAGGAAGGTGAGAGAAAGTGAAAGAAAAACCTTGTACACCAAATTAAGGCTGTTCTTGAAAGCTGTGTGGCTGATCACAATGTCTGCTAGAGAATGAGATTTCTGTGTCATTTGCCAAGTTCATTCTAATGCAAGTTTTCCAAGGAACGGAAGAGACTGAAGAAAGTGTTGCTGTGTTATTATTTAGAAGTGTTGTTTATGAAGATGGAAGATGTATGTTCTTGAATGGTCTAGAGTGCTTGTATTGGCTTCCCTTATTGTTTTGTTTAATACAGAGTTTTATTTTGGATATTTCGTTGTTAGACCAATTAATAGTTTCAGAAGTATAACTGGAATATTTTACTTACATAGTGTCCCTAATATTTATAAGTTGAGAGTTTTGCAATGACTTGGAACCTTCACCAGTCTTTTTTCTTCTTTTGTTTTTTGTAGCTTTCAGAACTTTGCATACTTTCTTGCATTAAGACAACAAAGCGACAAGGTGTCTACTGCTTATTAGGTGACGGTTGCTTCTGTGTATAAAGTGAAAACAGAATTATGCAGAAGACGCAGTTTTTAATGGGCATGCATAAGGTTAATAGAAAAAGAAAGGCTGGCATGTGGTTGCTCACATTCTCACAGGCAGTAATGTGCTACATTTATTCACAGCACATTGTCTTGTTCTGGCCCATCACAAGGGCTGCATTTTAAAATCCTCTGAAGTTTTTGGTTCTAAGCCAACTAAATTTCATTAGTATGGATAGCTGCAGACTGTACACGTTTGAGCATGCGACAGAATGAACTGTCTTAAAACTAGAACATGTTTACATATCTCCTGATGTGATCAACTCCTCCTTTGCAATTATGTTGTGCTTGCAAATATGAGCAACAGATAGGCTTCAATGTTTAAAGTAATTAAAACTAATTACAACTGTCAAGGTGACTTGTACCTCTTTCTCTGCTCTGCTGTCCGAATGCATGTATCTATTTATTAGAGTCATGCAGAAGAATTAAACATTCCAATTGAGATAATTTTCTCTCTCCAGATTATAGACAGCATCACAAAATTGTTATCTTGCTTCTTAACAAAGCTAAATATTGTCTAAATTGTAATCTTGAAGCAGCATGTTTTAGATGTGCTTGGAAAATTTGTAAGCTACAGAAACATGTGAGACAATTCCATTTGTTCATGAATCATTGTGTATGTCTTGTTTTGCAGTGATGGGAAAATACCTTTTATTTATGACCTTGTCAGTTGGGTTTGGGTTTTCCTCTGTTGTTTTCTTACAGACCTTCAATTTTGTCCACATCTGTTTGGTGCTTGTCTGTTTACAGAAATAGACACCACCTTTTTCAGACATTATTTTTAAAAATTAATAATTACTAGTCATAACCTAGATACCTTGATTTCTTCTAAACATTGCATCTACAGCCATCACTATATTCATCACCAATCCTATTTCGTCTTTCTAAAGCATCGGCTGGCTTTTCCCTGTTTTTTTTTTTTACTCGTCATATCATGTAAACAACATGTAAAATAATCAATTTGTTATTGCTGTCTCCAGTGCTTATTACATAATGCTCATTATAAGCTTGTTTGGATATGTATAATCAAGTCGCTGATGTGGTAGAGGTTTGAGATATCCAGTGAGATGGCTTGAATTTGTCCTTTCACTTGTCAGGTACCATGAAATACTGTGAAAAAGCACAAAAGTATACAAAGCATAATATGTTGTAGTATCGTAAAATGTCACTGACACAAAAATGAACTCTGATGAAGCCAGACACTCATAGTAGGTGCCCCCCGAGTTGCTGTAAATGAGTGTCTGTCTACCTAAGGAGGCACTCACGAGTATAGATCACTGAACATTATCAGGAAGACAAAAAGATGCCAGTGATTGATTTGTATGATACAAATGAAAACTTTTTTTTTTCTTATAATGACACTGATGAAAAAAAGAAAGTTTTGGTTAGATCTTGATGTAAAATTGGGATTGAGCTAAAATTTTTTTTTTTTTGCGAAACCAAATAGTTGTTGGGTATAGTTGAAATTTCTCACCTTGAAATAATTTTTGGTGAAAAGTAGCGAAAGGAAAGTGTAGAACTATCACCAGATTCCATGGTAATGGTACCGGCAACACCAGTAAGGACCAGATGTATTTGATGATGCTACTGGCAACATAGGTAAGAATCTAATCAGAAAGTTGCAGCCATTCCATAATGTTGAAACTTTAAATATTAAAAAAATATTAATCACAGCTTTGTGCAGAGTTTTCTTTAATATTAAAAACATAGAGCTTTGCTAAGTTGAATTTTCTAGTGGCTTTTTTAAAAATGAGATGAGGACTTGAACACATATTTTTTTTTTTTCTCACAAGGTGTCAGTGCGAGGTTATTTAGGCGCTGAAGAAATCATACAGCAGGCCTTTGTTTTAAATTCTATGCTTTAAGAAGTTTTTAAATTTTTCATTCCCGTTTCTTATTTGTCCATACTTATTTTTGTACCCTTTATAAGCAGAAATCCGAGCTTTGTCAGGGACACGCTGTGATGAATTAGCATAGATATTGCGGACTGTTTTACCTTTGAGAATTGCTCATTGTCTGGAAGCTCATTGTGAGGGGAGTGATATCTTTCATTCCCGTTTCTTTGCTGCCAGTTTCATACCTTAAGCCCCACAATCTAGAAACACTCCTTGCCTTTTAACAGCTGCACTTGTCCTTTGCCTTTGTTTGTGGCTGTTCTCATTTTACATATCTGTAGTTTAGTGTGAAGATGATTTGTGGAGCCATGGCCATGTCAGAGATGAAGAGGTCATCGAAAAAAAGAGCTGCTTGTAGAAGCAGTTGAATCATTTTTAAATTTTTGTTGACTCTGAACAGTTGTAAATTTGATGTTTTTATTCTCTTTTTCAAAACTTAGAACACTCTGTAAGCATGATATTATTTAATGTATTTCAGTGGGTAGAAGCAATAGAGTAGAAAGTGGTTGGTTTGACGCTGTAACAGTAGTGCTTGTATTTGTATTTTTAAAGAAAGCTAGATACTGGATGGAATTTATCTCAACCGTCCTGTTGTCTTCATTTTTCAGTTTTTGCTAGGTAGGACAAGCAAATAAAACTGTACAGTAGTTTTGGAAGGTGACCGAGAACTTGCCAGTTGTATTAGGCTTTTGGACACTTTTATATCATTAATAGACTAGATTTTTATTATATAGAAATATATATATAACAATTTGAGTTCTCCTTTTGTTCTGTAATAGCAGAAGGTTCCACTGAAGGTAAAAATGCCACACGTAGTAAGAAGATGCAGTTAATAAAAGCGAAATACTTCATGGTTATTCTTGCCAGTTTGCCAGCCTGCCCTCATGTAATTTTGAATGGAGGGCTACCATGTTTGTCAAATTTCAGTGGATACCTGGCCTTTTCTGATTTGCAGTGAATCTTGTCTGCAATGATAGTTGTATTAGTAGCAGCGCGGACTTGTGTCACTTCTGTGATGTACGTCCGTGGTAGCAGCGTTTTGACACTTGTGGCATGCATCCTAGAAGATGTAGTGGTGTGGTACGTTAATAGGGCGGTTAATCGGTGATTTCACAGTGTTGTCAAGTGTGTATGTACGTATGTGGGAGTGTTTAATGATCACCAAAGAAGAGTAAACAATTTTATGCAACTAACATGGTCCTCATTTCTTTCTGTCATGATGTAGGTGTTTGATACGCCACAAGATGTTCCACTCACTTGCAGGTTTGGTGCGAAATTCCTGGGGTTTAGGGAGGCTATTAAAGATCCCTCTTTTATTATCTGGACATTCATTTAAAACTCATGTGAATTAAACTTTTACAAGGGTGTTGGGACGAAACTGTTTTTTCTAGAGAGCGTTGGCACCAACACAGTCTGCTTGCACTGCTTTGTTCAGGAGTATTCACTGAGGTCTGTAAAAGGAATTAATCATGGCATCCTACCTCTAAAACACACAGTTTGGAACTTGTACGCGTCGATCAAAACGGCCAGGAAGTCTTTGGTGCTCGCATTTGGCGAGAAGAACCTGACACGCAGTTCTAGCGAAAATAATACCCCCGTCACAAGAAATAATACCCACCCGCTATTAAACAAAACATTGCAGCATCGGTGCCTTCCCGTCTCGTCCTCGACTCTTACGAGATCGTGGATCACAGTCAAGGTCCTACTACTTGTCGATGTCTGGGGTGAACAGCGAATCCGAAGTACCCGAGAGGTAGCGCGTTTTGCATGAAGGTCCTCATCTTTCCGACAAAGTGTAAGTGGACATTGCACGGGGTGCGACCCGTACTCGTGCATCACGTGCAGTGGGGTTTCCTGAATCGTCTGTTGACTGGGTCACGGATTCAAATGACCCTTAGGGATCCACCCTTGACTGAGCTCGTGTTTCTTGCGCTGCTGGTGGCATCCACTTTGTTGCATTCTGCTTGAAAAAGTTTCGCAGATGGCTGAAACTTGTTAGAGATATAATCGGAGAAAAGTGCTGATTACGGAAGAACAGGAATCTTTTGGTGGTTTGGAGAACTTTTTGCCGGACGGAGGCAGGCTTCTCCAGAAAAGAGCAGTTTTCCTTGATGCCCGTGGTGTGGTGGAAAGTTCGAGCTAGTAACGAACCGTTCCGTAGGCTACTGACGAGAATTTTAACGACCTCGAACCAAAAGCTGAAAGCAATTTTCTGCACGGAGCAGAATACGAGCTGATCACGAGGAATGAAGAAGCAGCGAGAGACAACTCCTACACGCATCCTTTTCATGCGCTTTAAGTGCAGTCGCCTCCCTTGGGAATTCGTTTCAATTGGCCGTGGCCTCTGTTGAAAGCGAGCAAAGATAATAGGAATGAGTCGATTGAGCACCATTTAGTCGACAAAGATCTGAAATCAGTGCTCGCATCTTGGGGCGCCAGGTAGCAGAAGTTAAAAACACTCGCTTGTCAACATTATAGTGGACAGGTCTCGTAGATCTCGTCTGGGAACACTACCTGTATGTCACACCGTTTAGCAGGGATGACTGTCGAGGATGTTTTCAAAATACTCCGGTTTCTCTTCCTTTTTACCCCCATATTGCGAAATCGCTAAATCTGGAAACACTTTCCTACACAATCCAGCTAAGTGCTTGCACCAAGTTGCCGCATCGTCACGTGGTATTACCCCCTACCCCTTCCACCGCTGTCTTCACAGAGCCTGACTTGCCATAAATTGACAGGTCCTGCTTGGCAGAACGGTAACCTTTACCAAGGGTCAGATCTAACCACATCGTACGTGGGAAGTGTTTGGTACCACTGGAAGACGACTCGCGTTACTCAAACCCCTCTACGTGTAGGAGGTTGTTATTAAATTACTACAGGTTGTCTCGGTGCTGTGAAGTGCTTGGCGCCGGCAATCAAGCCCATACGGGTGTCGTGCTGCAAAGTGATGGATACTTTAAGTTTATGGGGAGGATTAGGCATTAGGCATGAGCAGGATAGAGTAGAATTGATATTAATGTGTAAAACATGTAAATGAACTCGATCATTCTTTAAATGTGCATACCTGTGTGAGTGTGTCAGTCTGCACGAATGTATACGTGTTGAACGTTCTTATTTGTCGCGTGAACGAAATTAACTTTTATCCCTTAAGTAAATGAGACTTGTGTCGTCCCATGAATTTTAAGACATGGTGAGACAGAAGCCATCCGATCCGGAAATGAACGATCGACATATCGTAGGGAACACAGTTTTAGAAAAGCAGGGTCTTTTGTGGATTCCAAGGTGACACCCTAAAAGTAAGAACCAGAATTTTATTTGAAATTTCTCCTTGGTAGCTTCCATCCTTTTCCACGGAACAACAAAAAGGAAAGAATTGCGCTAGAGCTGATGGTCCACTCATAGTGTTTGGTGAGTCATTAAAACGGATCAGTCCAGTTTACAGAATGTTAGAATTCAAATATTTAGCACCAAATTGTCCTTTTTGATACTTGTAGAGCAAAATCTATTTCAAACTGAGCAACCGGTAACATGGCTCTATTTGGATCAGCTGAATCATGCCTGCTTTCAACATAGCCATATAGCGCGTTGATTAAAGGGAAGGAATTCACAGTAAAAAGAATCCTTGAAGGAGCCAAGAGTTTCTTCCCTTATTTTTTGTACAAGTTCGAAGAACGAAAATAAAATTTGTACCATAAAAAAATAATGCCGACTGCATGAAAAGTGGGTGTGTAATGTTTTCTATCTGGTGTGTGCATGGCATCTGTATAAGATAAAGAAAAATAAGGCTAAAGTATTTCGACTTTATTGTAGTGTTGTTATTGTATTCCTTTCAGACAGACTAGTCGCATCACCGACTTTGTCAGCCCACCTAGCTCACCTTTTCACGTATAATGTAGTTTCGTTCAAAGACATTATGAGGGATGTGACCAGGCCAACACCTGATGCGAACCCAGCGCCTGATAGTCGGCTATCTGAATGGTGATGTCTGATGAGCACTAACACCTATTGAAAACTATTCTGCACTTATGTCCAATGTATCATTCCGCAGAGCCACTATAAATCACGACTAACATGATAGACAGACGAAACGCTAAAGATTATAATTATATCTACATGCGCTCTTTCTTTTAGCTAAACAGAGATCTCCCGGTGGCCTTCCCTCTTTTTATGCTTAGCCAAAAATTTCTTAGATACGTTTCTTTTCCTTTCTTAAAAAAAAACAACTGTTTTCAAACCAATATCGGAAATAAAATGTATTCATACATAGATACATAGACTGCAGTATTTAGAACAGGTATTGAGAAAATACAAAACACCGTTTCCTCCCCTAAACTAAAAACTACAGTATTACACACAATACTGACTTAGGGGCAAACGTGAACTCCCATCCCCTGTCAGGCTCCGAACATAGGATTATTCTCCAAAGGGATGCTTAAAAGATTATTGCAATAAATAATCAACAAATTCACCCAAACAAATGTCTTTCGACCCTCCAATTAGTTCATAGTCTAACGTCTCCACTTTTACCAAACTACTGAAGAAAAGTGTTTTCGGATGAAAAAAACCGTGAAACTCAGAAGTCAATTTCTGTCTTAATTCTGTAGTAGACGAACTTACTTTTAATAGGATGTTTCTGGTGACGAGATGGCGAGACAGTTAAAAACCGGAATGAATCCACACAAATTTCTATCCACTTAGAATGACGAGTTATCTCCCTCACACACCACCACTGTTCTCTCCCCTGTATACTGCGACTGCGTGCAACTCACGCTCAAGATCCGCTCAGGTGCGCAGTGAACTTTGTTAGCTTTTTGTTTCCTCGCACGGATCGCACACCTTACAGACCGACTGTCGTGTCCTTTGTCTTCATTTACTTGAATTAAATTTATTAATTTACTTGAATTAAAATGTAAAAAAAAAAACTTGTTTGATTCTAGTCAACAGTAGATTTTCCGAAGCAGGGTGTAACGACTTCCCGTGTTGTGTTTTTCTAAGATTATTTAAGATAATTTGTCAACATCAGGTAATACCAGTGGCAGTTTCACGTATCTATCGATGCTATATATCAACACTAAGGGACAGCTAACCGTCGACAGAAGAAAGTGAATACATTCCTACACTTTCAGTAACTTGGGTTTGGAATCATTACTGAGGTCGATGACATTGTATCTCGCAGGATACAGACACAGGTTCTGTGAGATGATTGTCGTCTAACGTAACTGTTTTCAGTTTTGTACCTTGACCTTTACTTGTCGTCCGGAGGGGTGAGGTTAGAGGGCGAGGGGGACTAGAGGCATGCATCGGTTGATAAGCCTGTCGACGAGTGAACAGGGTGGCATGGTCTGTTCAGTGTTCACTGTAGTCATATTTCCTGCTTCTCTTCCCTTGAAGCCGTCATTCGTCATAAAAGCAGCCTGTCAATTAATATCTAATCACAGCAGCCGTGCAACTGTCGCTTGTAACGTCAGTCACGTGACAATGACACGTCAGCAGATGTTGACACCTACAGTTGTGTCACGTGGCGACGGCGTGTGTGCGTGCATTTCATGGATATCGCTTTTTTCCCACTGTTCGGTTGGCAGTATCTCATCTCACTTCTTTCCCAAGTCCTTTTCAATCAATCAATCAATCAATTAATCAATCAATAAATCAATCAATCAATCAATCAAAACAATTTAAATTGACATTTATCTGGTTGTACAGTGATGTCGCATAAAAAACAACAAACAAAAAACACATAACAAAGGTAAGAAAAAAGTAGAAGTAAACGACAGATGTGTGCTTGGAGCACGGAAGGGGGGAGTATTCATGAAATGGAGGGATCTGCTTTTTAGACATTCTGAACACCTGGCTGAGAGACCTGCTCAACCTGTTCCCTACAGGACCTAGTGACACTCTCTTCCAATGGAAATACAACAAAACAGCCTGATTCACTATTCACAAACTTGCAAATGCCATATTTCCATGTCATCTAAATATATATATAAAGGTGATATAGAAATCCCATTCCCTAAGGAGCAATAACCGTAAGTGGCTCGCCGTGACTAGGATACGGCATGTGAAACACAGACAGACCAGCTCTTACCGCTGTCTGTACATCCCCCCATACATTAGCTCCCCCACCTCCCCAAGAGCAGCTGCTGGGTGAGCAGGGAGAGGAATCCACTTCAGTCCCCAGTCTCTAAGCAGCATCCTTCTTCTCGACAGTTGGAGGGACCAGTCCACTAGTCAGTCACTAGCCACCACTGCCCTACCATCACAAGCGATGAAACCAAAGTACATCGCCGCTGTCTTTATAAATGCTCGTGCCCCTGCTGTCCATTACAAAGCACAAAGCTCGTTGTTGCTATGTTTTGACTTATCACAAAGGGTCAGAGGTCGATGTTTTCTCTCTTGCATGAAGACAGTCTACACACATCTTCAGCCTTAAACTATACACACCCGTTCACCGGTAACAACCGACTTTTTTTTTTATCTAGTCCTTGTATATACAGTGGAAAATATGTTTAATAATTCATGAAGTAATATGATAATAAGGTATGACATTAAAAGAGTGAACTGGCAATGTGTGTTTGTGTGTGTGTGAGAGAGAGAAGGAAGGAGTGTTTTTGTATGAAGCCCCTTATCCCACCAACAAAGAAGGACTCAAGGGCCTTGAATACCTGAAGTCGCTCGAGCATAATCGGTGTCCTACAAATTCACTCGCCATCATTCAAATCGTAATTTCTCATTCAGTCTCTCTCACACACTGGGAACAGAATCGAGCGCAAGACTTTTTGAATAACGAAATGCTAATGGAGGTAAACATTTCAAAGGCCTAGCACTTCTAAACTTACAAATGTTTAATTTATTTCGACCTGTATTCTTATTCAATATGCAAACACACACACTCACTCTCCCTCTCACACACACACACACACATACACACACTTTCTCACACACAAACATTGACACACACTCTCTCTCTCTCACACACACACACCACTAGTGCACTTAGCGCCATAGGAAAAAAATTCTAAACATACAGCACAGTGTAGGAGTGTGAAAGAAGTCCTTGTCTACACCTGAGAAGTTCAATACACTTCATGCACTACATGGCTCCCCCGCTCTCTTCGCCCTTCTGATGCCATGACACCCTGGTCGATGTGAACACCACTCCCAGGTTTGTTTTTTTTTGTTTTTGTTTTTCTTTGTCGTCGTTGTTATCGCATAAAATCATCTCCTCCACCAGTTGTCACCTCCACCAAGCATCTCTCTCCGGGTCAAGCAGCGGAAAGGACGAGCGTGGAGTTGCTGACGAATATAGAAGGAACTTCGTGGAAGTTAAAGAGGGCGTTGCCCCAGGTGTTGACAGCCAGGGTCAAGGTCAGCACGGCGGCGATGTTCATGAAGATGCCGGCAGTGAACTGCAACATCGACACAAGCGATGAGGCTGATATCGTGAAACGACAGGCATGGAGGCAAGTTAACATAGAAAACAGTGTGAGAGATGTTTGAAAGGAAGAGCCTCACCATGTCGAAGACTCGCAGACGTCCATAGGAGAAGACGATGGCGTTGGGTGGCGTTGCCACGGGCAACATGAAGGCGAAGGAGGTGGCTATGGCGGAGGATGCCATCAGATAGAGAGGGTTAACATTGACCTTCAAGGCCTGCAAGGACCGAGCGGAACACGAGAATTAGAGTTGTACCTACGTGTGTGGAATGCTTTCTCTCTTAACTTCTCCTCCCAACCCCACTCCCAACACATACACCACACACACAGATTATACACACACACACACACACAGATTATACATACACAGATCACACACACAGATTATACACACACACATCACACACACACAGATTATACACACACACACACACACACACACACACACACACAGATTATACATACACAGATCACACACACAGATTATACACACACACATCACACACACACAGATTATACATGATGATGATGATGTAGTTTTATAGCGCGCCAGTATCCGCATCACAAAGATGCGCTCAATGCGCAGTGATCCCAGCAGCCACCAAACTGCAGGTCAAATGAAAACTTCAAAAAAGTTTAAACAAGTGAGTCTTCTTTTCTGAAAGATCCAATACTATCAGCTCCTTGTCGAGAGGGGAAGCGAGTTCACACCAAAGCGGGGCTACATTGGAGAAGGATCTGAAACCCGCAGTCTTCTTATTAGCATTCCTGACTGAACACTCGGTCGTTCAAGTCTGAAGTGTGCTGCTGAACGAAGGTTCCGCTGGGGTTGGTAACAGCGAATGAGTTCTTGCAGATAGGCAGGCGCAAGGTCGTGAAGACAGCCATAGGTTAAGGTTAACAATTTATGCTCAATTCGCTTCTCCACAGGAAGCCAGTGTAGGTCGCGTAGTACAGGAGTAATATGGTCAGATGTTTTCTTTCCTGCAACTATCCTCGCAGCCGTATTCTGCACTCGCTGTAGCCTCGACAACTCGCTCTTTGAAATCCCCCAGAGGCAGCTGTTGGCATAGTCTAATGTAGAACCGATGAGGGACACAGCAACTGCATTTGCAGTCTTCTTATTAAGACTGGGTCGGAGTCGTCCAAGATGCGGATATGGAAATAACATGCCTTGACTACAGAACTGACATGATCAGACATAGTTAGAAGATTGTCAACATAGAGTCCAAGGTTCCGTACGGAGCTGGAGAGAGGAATTCTAGCTTGACCCACTTGGATGGAGTCTAGAGAGACTTTACTAAGGCTAAGCTTGGAACCACATAGCATCGCCTCTGTCTTCTCATCATTAAGCTTGAGTTTATTCCTCAGCATCCATGACTTGACCTCTAAGCAACAATCTTCTACAGCACAAACTGCCTCACGCACCGACTCACTGTCAGTACTAAATGAAAAATAGAGTTCAGTGTCATCTGCAAACATCTTACGGTCACATTATGCTTCTCAATGAGAGACCAAGCTGAGATGTGTAAATAGAAAATAGAACCGGGCCCAAAACAGAGCCCTGCGGGACACCGCACAGCAGTGGAACTGTCACTGAAGAAGCTTGATTGACCATCACCCTTTGTGTGCGATCACTGAGGTAGGAATGGAACCACTGCAAGGCGGAACCACCAATGCCCACCTCCATTTGGAGACGAGTCAGTAGAGTGGAGTGATCAATGACATCGAAGGCCGCACTCAGATCAAGGAGGACCACAAGAGTCACTTTCCCTGCATCCGCACTGCACAGAAGATCGTTCATAGACAGAAGGGCTGTCTCACAGCTGTGCTTGGGTCTGTACGCCGACTGGAATTTATCCATAAGCTGTAGCGGTCCAGGTGGAATGTCAACTGCTGAGCAACGACACGCTCCACAAGTTTCGAAACAAAAGGCAAATTCGAAACAGGTCTATAGTTTTTACACAAGCTAGGGTCCACGTTGTGCTTCTTTAAGATAGGCTTGATCACAGCTGTTTTAAATTGTCTGGGTACAGAGGCAGAGAAAAGGCTAGCATTGACTATGCGAACTAGTACAGGAAGTAGAATGTCAAGGTGCTGGAGAAGAACACTAGTGGGGATAGGATCCTCCACAGACGTGGTTGGGCGACAACGCCGAACTAATTTCAATAGTTCATCCTCTGTCACTGATTGAAAGTTAGAGAGGGGCATGCCACAAAACAAGTCACTGGTTTGCTCCACAGTAGCAACCGAGTCACTGAAGCTGTCCATGATGGTCCTTATTTTGTCTTCAAAGTAAGCACTTAGTGTACTGGCAGCGATCTGATCATCCATCTCTGGAAGAACAGGCTGAGTCACATCTTTACCCAGGAGACCATTCACAACTGTGAACATCTTGCGAGAATCAGAAACTGCAGAGCTTAGAATATTCATAACATACCGCGACCTAGCTTTGACAATGATGCTGAACACTGCTCCTTGTATGGCGATAATCTGACGATCCACCTCCAGTCTACTCTTGCGCCATTTGCTCTCCGCCTGACGCCTGACCTTCTTGGCTCGGCGTACCTTCTGGAGTAAACCACGCGTATCAGGACGCCTCAGTAATGCACATTTTTCACAGGCGCAAACTTGTCAAGAAGAGCAGTCCAGGGTGCTGTTGTACAGAGCCACAAGCTCATCCACATTGTCAGGAGGGGAGACCAGGAGAGCAGAACGCTGAAGTTCAGTACGAAAAGAATCAGAATCCATGCCCCGCACATTTCTAGTGTACACAGTCTTTCTCGGTAAGCCAGGCCTTGACATGCTGGTAGTAAACAACACAAGAAAATGATCGAAAGTTGCAAGTCTTCACAACAATAGACCTAACAGTGTGATGGCCGGGTCTCGCAATAACCCAGTCCAAGGTGTGACCCTTACAGTGGGTGGGAGTTGACATGTTGAACAAGATCAAGGGAATCAAACAGCTGACAAAGTCTCTTCGTATCAGGGTCAGATGGCACATCAAAATGAAGATTCACATCTCCAAGAATTAACAAGTATTTGTTGGCAGCAGCTAGGTTGGAGACCAGGGGAATAAACTCTTCACAGAACGCTGAATTAGTCACTTTGTTATTTCTAGAGTAAGGAGGGCGATATAGAAGCAAGACATGAAACGTCAGTGAACACGAGTGAGGGCAAAAACTGAGTGACTCAAAAGTCTTGAACGTTTCTGACACCAACGGCCTCAGAAGCACGGATTTCTTGTATACAGCAGCAATCCCACCACCACATCTATCTCCAGACCTGGGATTGTGAATGAACGAATATCCCACGGGAGTGATTTGCATAATAACAAGTTCATCTCCAGCCTCCCTAAGCCACGTCTCAGTGAGCAACAGCAAATCCAGTGACTTGTCAATAATCATATCGTGAATGTCCACAGCCTTCCTGACGACCGACTGGGCGTTGAGAAGGCCACATAACAATTGAGTCTGAACTATCTGACTCTCAGACGAACTTGTAATATCGAGCGTTCTGATGTAAGGGGGGTCAACACTAAACCATCTTCATTCACAATAGACGTACAGTGAGGGGACAGGTCTGTAAACTGGAAAGGGAATGCCGGAGTAGGGGAGGAGGCGGAGGAACAGCAGGAACACTGGTGTCACAAGAAATTAATGAGATGTCAATAGGCACAGGATGGAACAGGGGAGCAGTTTACTGACATCACAGCGGTTTGAAGTCACCGAGCAAAAACACAGGCTGATCAACTGATCTTGTTGTCGCTCGATTATAGGTGTCTGCAATGTGCTCAGCTGCAAGGTTGAAGTCTGGGCCGGGCACATAGACGAGACCACAGTGATTTGGCCCGAATTCACGAGGTAAATAATGCGGCCTGAAGGACACTGTCAGTATCTCATAATGGGGGGTACTAGTCTGTTCTCGTACTGTGTAGTTCGTGGCCCATTTCTCATTTGCAAGCATACACAAGCCTCCCCCTACATGCTTGTTTGTCGCTTGTGCATTCCTGTCAAATCGAATCGTTGTGTATCCTTCAAGTCCGAATGTCTCCTCCTCTGTTAGCCAGTTTCAGTGAAACAGAAGAGATCACAACGTCGGTAGTCTCCATCGAATTTAATGAGCGCCAGAGAGCTCATCCTGTTTGTTGTGGAGAGAGCGCACATTCGACAGGGTGATGGCTGGCAGTGGATGTCGGCACCTCTCCTCTTCAGTCTGTGTCTGACTCCTCCTCTAGATCCTCTCAGTTTCTTTTTTCTTTGCCCGCCCTTTGTCGGAATGTCACTGAAATTCACATCAGGGGCCTGTGTGGCCTTCTGCCGCAGCGATAGCAGAAAGTCCCGACTGTAGATCAGCATGACTACATGACTACATGACTACAGCGCTACTCTAACACATCGAAGTGTGAAAGTCTGCCGTACAGGCACACACGCACAGAGTACACTGCTCATAGCACGATCATGGCAGATCTATCGCCGATTCAACTAGGAATTGGGATTATAATAGATCTACTTCGTAGGGACGATACTCAGTCACTGAAGGGAGTGTTGTCAGCCAGATAGTCCCGATTGGCCGCATATGTAGTCCGTTTCAGTCCGTTTCTGACTATCTATAGATCTAACCAACGGTCACAAAATGGACGCGCTGTTTGGTAAAAGAAATTTCTCCCGTACAGGGACACTCACACGCAGCAATACGGTGCTCCTCACAGTCAGACGTATTGAAGTAACACTTATAACCATTCGTGCACAAGCTGGAGGAAGAGAAATTCCCGTAGAATTCAAACACGTCAAAAAACGTAGAGAATGATTGTGAGCCGGGGTCAAGCCACAGAGTAGCGCCCCCTTCCCCTATACACACACACACACACAGATTATACATACACAGATCACACACACAGATTATACACACACACATCACACACACACAGATTATACATACACAGATCACACACACACACAGTTGCCCCTTTCATTGTACCAGCTCTGCCATGATGGGCATGAGGAGTGTCGAGGTGGCCGTGTTGCTGGTGACCTCCGTTGCCACGGCGACGATGAGGCAAAGACATAAGTTCAAGACCCAGGGATCCATGAAGCCCAGGTACTGCAGCTTCCCTCCCAGCCAGTCCGAGAGGCCGGACACCTGCACACGTCATCAATCAGGTCGTTTGTGTGGGGGTCAGAGTACAAAACAAACTCCAATCCGGGTGGCTTTCTACAACGAAGCAAAGTGGACAGCATGGTGACACAGCAACAGCACCCGACCAGAAGGCGCTCAAATGTCCCCCAGTAGGTCAGGTGCTACGGTCAGGTCTGTTACTGCTGAGAACGTGAGCAGTCACGAAACCGCCTGATAAATATATACAAACACTTTTAATTTAATACTTATTATGTTTTCAAAAGAACTTAAATGGAAATAATTTAAGTGCGCATTTACAGCTACATTAAAAATGATTCTTACTCTGCAGGCCTCGGCCAAGGCAAAGCCTCCTCCCAGTAAGATGATGACCCCCCAGGGCAACTTTTTGTGGACCATGTCCCACGTCAGCAGCGGCTTGTAGTACTCCGAGTGTTCGTGTTCTGCCACAAGGGGCAACGAGAATAAAGTGACTCCACCCACCGGGGTATGAATAAAGAACTCAGAGAAAAAGTGTAAATGTATCTAATGTAACGCCCAATATACAAATCTGGATAGTATCGAAGATAATGTAGTATCGTAATCTGGGTGATAGAGTATATAAGTAACAGAATATATGTTACAGTGTGCATATACAAGTTTAAAAATAGTCTAACACTCGTGATGGTGAGTATTTATGGAGTCGCACGTGCGTTTTGTCATCTAAAATATTGTATCAGTTCCATCCTTGGCTAGAAGTCTCCTGCTCACTGATCTCAGATATCCCAGAGAAATATTAATTTAGAATATTCTCGGTCGTTTACTCCAAAACCTTGGACACATTCACCTGTGCAGGTGTTGTGTCGACTTACCTGAGGTTCGCAGGCAGAACACGCGCGGAATCTGTGAAGGTAAAATGAAGAGAAGTCCGGCGACCAGCATGGCGGCCGAGGCATCAGATATGTACCTGCGAGCAGCCAGCTTATAAACAATTGTTACTTTTTTGTAAACAAAAGTGTTTCAGAAAGATAAAGTGAAGTAAAAGCGAGTTTGAACTTTGTCATCACATGAGGTGTTGGGTGGGTGACCTTCAGCTCACGCTTGCAGTAGCCTCCCCCATGTTCTGAAGCTGAGGGACACCCCTGTTTTTTTTTTTTAAAAAACTCTTCTCAAGTCAAAAGTTTCTATATTCTTCAATAGTAAATTCAAAACTGCTTTAAAGAATATAAAAAGTAAGCGCATGTGAATATAAATGCCTAATTGTCACATCCTTCCCAAAAAGTCACACTCACCCTTTCATGAACCACTCAGTCCACCCGGGAGATTCTCTGGGGTCTCGGCTGATCCACATGACGGCGAGGAAAACAAAGAGGACCAGCACCTGACCCTCCGCCATCCTGCACGTGCATTGGTACATGTGAGTTCACCTGAGTGCACTTATGTTGTAGACAATACATGTTACCACACTCTCTCCTTACTTGTGATGTTTCTTGTAGATGTAGGGAGGCAACACCTCACTAACATTGAAAATCCAGCTGTCCCTCTCTTTCTCTCACTTTCATTTCTAACAATATTCATCCATCGCCTTTTGACTTCACGCTCGTGATTCAGAAAGTGAGAGAAGGAGGGAGAGCTGGATTTTCACAGAAAACCACAACTACATCACTGTCGTTCACGCGAAAACAACATCGATAATGGGGCTTTACTTGTCGTCTGTCGATGACCAAGAGAAGGGAGAGAACTCACGTCATCCGGCCCATGGACTTCCACTCCTCCATGATGACCTTCTTCACCGCCTTCGTCTGCTCCGGAGGTATTCGCCGGCAGACACTGGTGGCAGAGAGAAAGAGAGATGTTACAGCAACACCAGAATGAACAGTAGTGAACACACTCAACTGGCAGACTAACCGACACGTCATCAAACCTCTTACACAGACCGAGACACGTCATCAAACCTCGTGCTTGGACTAGATGCTCGTCATGGAGTCTTGTGCCATGATGATGATGATGAAGATTAATAATCTATGGATGATGATGGTGATGACGACGACAACGACGACGATATAGTAGTCCAAGAAAAACAAAGAGAAGTATCCCCCCCTCATCACGAGGACCGCGGCCCCAACGCTCGCTACCACCACCAGCACTGACTTGAGTCGCAGGAAGAGCAGCATGAGGACCACCCAGCCCAGCACCAGGGTGATGGCGGACATGGGCAGCGCGAAGGCCATCCAGTTGGCGAAGGTGATTCCAGAGCCGTCCTCGCGCAGCCCCAACTGCTTGTAGCGGGCGTTGAAAAAACTGAAACACGTGAGGGAATTCAAAACCTACTTCATCAAGCATTTACTTACTGGAACATTCACAGAACCTCACCCTACTTTATTTTTGCTGTAAATTTTGAATTTTTACTCTTTTCAGATCAACACATAAATATTAAACTTGAACAAGAACCTGTATCTACGGTGAAACTCTGAACAACAGTCTTTGGATGATGTCGCCGAGCGTTTCCCACGAAAAATCAAATAAAATAGAAAAAAACACACAGCAGGCGTTTCGTGCTTAGCAGTTCTTCATTATCAAGGGTCAAAGGTTAAAAAAACTGAACTTATTATGTAGATGAAGGAAGTAGTTATGTAGGTGAAGGAACTCACTCGTCAGCTTGACCTTTCAGAACAAGGTTAGGGGGCGTTCCGGTCAAGGTTGCGATGCCGCCGACGTTGCAGGCGTAGGCGATGCTGAGACTCATGCCCTTGCACAGTAGGTTGTCGCTGGACTTCTCAGGCGATGATGGCTTGTCTTCTGCATCTCCTGCTGAGGGAATGTCACCATCAGACCTGCAGACAGATGAGGGGTTAGAGGAGTTCATCACCAGAACCGCTCAGTGTTCACAGTGGTGTTCACACTCAGTGTTCACACAGCAGACATGCGCAATAAAGTCCTCCACTGCAAGCGAGACACTCCAACCATTCTGTTCACATTCAAATCTTTGAAAAAAAAGTGATATGTGGGTGAACTCTTGCGAAGGAAAGCTATCTAAGCTATTTTCTCGTCTCTGTCAGTCTGACCCCAGAGGTCAGTTGCCTCCTGAGGTCACGTGATGGGGGAAGAGGGTTGGAGGGGGTTGTACACTGACCTTGCCTCCAGTTCCAGGTCCTGTGGCGGAGGTACAACACAACTGTCACCTGTTCGTGGTGTGGGCAGCGAATCGATGTCGACTTGGTCCGTGTCAAGCTGGATCTGAATGTCGGTTTGACTTGTCTCCCCTTTGTAGGTGTACTTCTGTGGAGAGCCGTTCATGACTTGTCCTTCCTTTGTTTGGCTGGTGGAGGAGGTCTGGACAGCCAGGTCGGGTTCTGTGCGACAAATATGGCGATCACATCAACGTTTAACAGCAACAGCTTCAGTCAACGTCCTTGATTCCGGACCTTGTGGCCCGGATGTCACTACTGTCATGTGGTAGCTGTTGGACAGACTAGTCACACAACATTGTCTGGACTGGGACAGAGCTCGGTGTCCGTGTCTCCGAGGGGAGTGATTGGGACCAACACAGTGTATCGTCACATTGGCGGGAGTATTCCAGACAAAACTTATTGGTTTCACTAAAATCAGTTACAACCTCACAATAAATCCAGTCTCGCACATTACCGAGGAGATGGACGTGCAGTTCAGTCTGACACAAGAGAAAACCACAATGATAAACTGGATTGTTCTAGAAAAAAGTGGAGCTCGGCCAGAAAGATTATAACTGAAAACCTTAGCAACACCAACTGTTGCAGGGACAAACATTTTAGTTTCAAACTTTCAGCTCGAGCCTTTAGATTGAACTTTAACCTTGTAACTCTAGCTTTTAACAGAGTTTAATGAAGTTTTCCAATAATAGCTTTAAGTTCAAAGTTCACGCTCTACCTTTGTTGAATTATCCACCAAAGCGTTTGACTACAAGAAGTATATTTTTGTTTACCAGGTTTAACCGTTGCATGCACAAGCAGGTGCAAGAGTCCAGGCAGGCAGCTGCACTAGACATGAAGATAAACTAAAATAAAAAATGACAAAATTATCTGCCGAGAGAACTTTGTCAATCGTGCAACATGAGCTTGAGAGGCAGCTCGCACCCACATGACTATACCCGCTGGAGACGTGTGTGTCCGGGTCCGGGTAAGTGAGGGTCTGTAGAGTGTAATCCACCCGGCAGGTGTTGAACAATGACCAGGACACCTTTATCTTCTTCTGCTTTGTTGTGGTCTTACAAACTGGGAGGGGAGACGGTTGGCCTGGGAAGGTGAGTTGCTCAATTGCCATTAAAAGTTTACCCGGGCTTAAAGGGTTTTTCTTCTGACTTTTTTCACATGACTGCAAAGAACCCGGACTGTTGAGGAAGTCTTCAGGGGTTCAAACCTGTTTTATGTTCGAGTTCTGGTGTTCGTCTTGGGCTGTCACAGGTCGAGAGATGTTGTTGACCACAAACTTCTGGACCACCGACCTGCTGACTCCAGTCACCTGATCTTTTGCATTGCACAAAGTTTGCTGGAATAATGGATTCAAACAAGGACTTGTAGCTCTTCATGGATTTCTTTTTGAGAAAAACATGTATTTGTGTCTCCAGCTGGATGCACATTAAGAAGATTAGTTACTGGTCATCCGTACATCAAGTGTCTCTGGTCTTATACCAAGTGTCTCATCTTCATTACACTTCTTAGAGCCATTATTTTTTAGGGGGTACACACATGAGCATATGTCTTCTTGACCTTTCATGACACTGGATGGAGAAGTTGAAGAAAAATTAAAATTGCAAAATCTTTGACCGAGTGTAGGTGCTTGTGAGAAGGTAACTGCGGCTTGTGAACCTGAGACCGGGTAAGTAAAGTAAAGTTAGAGAATAAGAAGTGAATGATGTGTGTGAGAGAGAGGGAGAGGTGGAGGGAATGCAAGAAAGCAAACAGAAAAATCCGGGTGGAAGCACAAACACTAACCCGACTCCTTGCTGCCGTTGCCCATCTGGTTCATGACAGCGTTGGCGATGGGCAGCATCATGGAGGCCGTCGCTGTGTTGGAAATCCACATCGACAAAAACCACGTCGGGATCATCAAGCCCAGCATTACTCTGAGAAGGGAAATAATAAAAATAATCATCAATCATCATCATCATCATCAATCAATCATCATCACCATCACCACCACCACAACCCACACAACATGCGCCACCAGAAGAACCCCCAGCAGTGACAACATGCACGCTTCTACATTCAGCGTCGTGTCAGTCGACGACGCACTGTACCACCACGGCCTGCCACCACCACCACAACAGCAGCAGCAACTATTACCGACTACAAACACTTCACTTACACAATCTACAAGCCGATCATCACAGTCAAAGGTCAAGGTAAAGCGAGTTCAGTGATTCTATGCCATGAGTGGCTATACAGGCTTGCAAAGTAAGTGGTTCATCTTGTCTAGAGCTCGGCATGTGGCCACCGCCATCGCAAACATATATATATATCGAAATATATACAAAAAATATCGTTGACGTTGTCGATATTGTCACGTATGTCATCGTGGATGTTGTCATTGATTTCTTCGTCGATGCTGTCATCTACGTCAGCTCACAATTTAGGATCTGCTCCCACAATCCTTAGCACGCCCACTGCGATCCTCTTGTGCAGCTTCCACTCCTCCACCGCCACCGCGAGGATGAGACCTCCCAGGAAGAGCATGCTGGTGTCCTGTCCACACACACAAATATAAATACACACAAACATAAATATACAGACACACAAACACACAAACATCAAGTCGCCTGTCTATTCCCCTCACACAATGTCGGTGCTCAGTTGATAAATTCAATTTTTCTATTTGTTTCTCCTCATTTTTTGCTTTGTGTTGCTGTAACTTTTCAATTATTTTCTTGTGTTGTTTGTTTGTTGTTGTTTTTTTTTATTGAACTACTTGTTATCAGCCACTGTCTGACTGGCGAAGAAATCTCATGCATCTTGTTCCTCAAACTAATATCAGCGTTCGCCACAGTCACAACGTGCACCCTGATGACGTCACAACACCCACACGCTGTCACCAACATGCAAGCTGGTGACGTCACCAACCGCACAATAACAACGCATTGATGACGTCACAACAAGGACTAACGACTCACGTTGATGTAGTTTTTCCCAACTTCCGAGGCCTTCTGCACCCCGCAGGCCGGGAACATGAAGATGGGAAACAAAGCTGTGGCCGAGATGGGAATCGACTCCGTCAGCCACAGGCTCGCCATGACGAGGATGACGTAGGCGCAGCGGAACTCCTGAAAGTGGAGAACGATTGATGGCAGATGTAGTGGAGTCTCAAGAAACTAAAAGTGTTGTGGACATGAAGACGACAGGGGAATGTTAGTGAAGCAGGACGAGATGTCGGAGAGGAACGAGAGACCGGTCCAAGGATGAAAAAAACACCTTGACCCTTTGATGATGTCACTGAGGTGCATGATGACGAGGATGTAAACACTCACCCGTTGCTCGGAGAGAGCGAAGGGCAGGAAGACGAGGATGGCGACAGCGCTGATGATTGGCCCCCGCAGGGACCAGGCCTGGGAGAGGTACCCCATCACCACCCGGTGTTTACGGCGAGCGCTGCACACAAAACATTGCTCGTCAGACATCTTAATTCAATTAATTAGAGAACATACGTGTTCCAGTTGATGAACATTGATGTATACAGATATATATATATATGTGTTTGTGTGCAGAGTGGCATTGTGTGGACCGTTGTTAGGAGCAACACTCAAGGAAAGTTCTATTGCAAGTACTGGACCACATCCATTGACCACACACTCCAGGACCTGCTGACAGGACCCTCCGACTTCCGGCAAGAAGATCAAGTATATCACGACACATGCCATGACACAACAAAACAAACTTACACTCAAAGCAAAAACAATTCTTGCCACAAAGAATAATATTGAAAGTACAAATAATATTAAGAGGTTCTAGGAATACTCGTCCAGCCAATAAATGAAGGCGTTGTCAACATCTGAATAATTTTCCTGGATTCTGTTGTTTTTTTTTCCAGTTTGCTTTCTCTGAAAACTTTAGTTTAATGGAGGCCGCGACTCATTAAAGAGCGATTGTACTCATTTGCTTGATAATGGAAGGTGAGTAGACGTGATGTCACTTAGTATGCAGGTGTGTGACATCTTGACAATGGTAACACAAGGTGGTTGGAGGTTCATGGTGTGTTTGTGTTGGCGGGAAGGAAGGAACGTGAGGTCGCATAAACTGTCCGAAGTAAAGTAGAAAATTTTATTCTACAGCCGCACGGGAGACCTTCATCAGACTACAAACAGCTCACTGAGGACAACTGTGACGTCACTTTGTAGCCTGTTTGGATGTTAAACGACAAAAAACTGTTTGTATACGTGTTCATGCTAGTGTGGGCGCAAGTGTGTGCGTGGGTGCGCGTGTATGTGTGTATACATCACAGATCGCATATTCAAACAACTCAGGTCTCGACCTCCATCTCATAGCTCCAAAGCCCTGAGTGATTTGACCCCTGACCTCATTCAACCCCTGAGTGCAGAGGTTCGTCATCACCATAACGACACATTCGCTGCTCGTTGTTTGTAAACAAAACAAATCAACATTATATACGAAGGTTAACCGCCATTGCTTTCAAATACAAAATGGAGGCTGTTACAAGAAATGTGGAGCAGGCTGACCTATTTATGAGCAAGAAAATAATTAACTTAATTAATTTGTCTAATTAATGCAGCAGCAGAGCCGTCTGCTGGACAGAGTTCATGGCCGCCAAGTGTCGAAAGGTTTGTCAGACAATTTTCCACAACATCAACAACTGTAGTGGAGGTCGTAGTAGCCGTGTGTAGACTTTGTCGAGACTTGTTGAGCAGAAGATATTTCACTGGAGGTCAGGAGACAGTCGGTGACTCCATTGTTTGCAGCTGCAACTGTAATGAGGGCCCGGGGAAGGAAGGATGGGCGTAGTAGATAAGAAAAGAACAAATCGTCTGCTGAAAGAGAAGGAGACACCGGGTTCTGTCAAATAACAGCATCGCAATGTCGTCTGCCTCGGTTGTGTGTGTGTTCTTTGTGGAATTTATGTTTTATTTGTTCCAGAACAGTCAGTGTGACTGTCAGTCTGCACCTGTCAGTTTATCAAGTAGACTGGTGTTGCGCAAGGGGACGGAGTACAAACTGGATGAGGGTCACGAAAAAAGCGGGCGACAAGCTCCGACACCATCCAGGTGTGACTAATTGCACACAGGTGATATACTTTCAACACTTGGCGAGTTAAATTTAAACCAGGGTGGCAGAGTGATACTCAGGCACACCACCCGGGGTGGGAGCAAGTGACAGACATCACTACCTCCAGCTTGAAGTCAGGCTGAAGTTACTCAACATCAGGGTTGTGACAATTATTAATTAATCTTACCGGAGGGTAGTGGTCAACCCCTGCACTATAGCAGCTTCACTCGACTACATTCTGATAAAAGGTCACACTAAAAGTCCATCTACGCATGCGTGCGAAGGGAGAACAGAGTAGTGGACACTAGCGCATGAACACAAAATCAGCAACTTTCACAACCATTTCAGCAGACTTGTGTTTCAGCCAAAAAGTAATGAAAACCCAGATACTCAGAAGACCCCAAGTCCTGCGACCATGTGTCACATCCAGAGTGTCCCGAGACGAGATCCGAACCCAGGACCTCTGAGTGCAATGGTGTGTTTAACCATCACACTACCGTCGGCTCTAGTGTTGCTCCATTTATTTCTTGTGACCACTTAATACAATGTTTGCCTTTCGCCAAGTGGCGGTGGTTGACAGAACATTGCGAACACGAAAGTGGAGGTATGATGAAGAGCTCCTTACACAAGAAATGATCACGAGGCTGTTTATGGCATCGACAAACAGGACTTGCAGAAGTCAAGTTTTACGACATTAGTACACAAGTCTTTGATGTAGCCACAAAAAAGAATTTAAAACACATCGTATAGAACCCTTAAACAGTTACAGTTGCAGAAAGTTTGGATTCACTTGGCAACATTTTCCCGAGGTTTAGCGAGAACACATCTTGGGGGACAGGAGTAGACAACATTGGAGCATTTCCTGTTTTGTCAAACTAAGGTTGTGAGAAAACTCAACCAAGCTGTGATTTCTTTAAAATGTCCTTTGTTAAAATTTGTTTCTGACCATCTAGGTCTGTTTGTCCCTGTCTGCCCTGGCAACGCTGGCAACAATGGAAGGTCCTGCTTGACAATAAATTCTATTCGCTACAAACCATCAAACCCAGACAAGGACATCGAAAGAAGTGAAGAAATAAATGACAAGACACAAATAAAAAATCTCCTCATTTGAAGAAAAAAAGTCGCTCACCTATGAGAGACCTGAAATATATTCTATAAAAATTACATACCATGTAAGCAGCCAATCAAAATGAGTTTCGCGGCTCTCGGTGGAAGCTCAAGTCTCACCTGACGCAGGTGTCGCTGGCGACGAGCAGAACTGTGACAAGATGAGAGAACAACAGGTATTTATTGGAGGAAGCTCGTGACAGGCGGCGCTTTCCGGTTCAAGGGTAGACGATCCATAAAGCTCGCCGACCGCTTGCTGCTGACGTCACGCGTTTTCACGTTGCAGGTACGTGACGTAACCCGGGTGAGTTCCCTTGTACGTCACGGCCTAATTTTGCATTAATATTCTTGATACGGAGGGAGATGTCAGTGTGTCGCGTGGCTGTTACAAATGGAGATTTCACAGGGACAGAGGGCGCTAATGATGCACGCCGCCATTAAGCTGTGAAACACTAACGGATCCGGTGAAATTTGCAAACTGACCTGTTGGACAAAGGATTGTGAAGCAAAAAGAAAGAAATGTGGGATGGGATGTGGAGATGGGGCTGACGAACAACTGGGAAATATTCACAGGGACATTAGGATGTCCGAGAGTGACTGAGTGAGCTAACTTCGAAAAACGGACAAAAAAAGTGTAAAATGTGTTTGTTTACGTTTCGTTCTCAGTTTACCGGATCTAAGACCACAAAGTGTAAGCCCTGACCTCCTGACCTCTCACTATTGTCTTTCTCAAAGGATTGTTGTTCCAGTTATGGCTTTCGGCTAAGCAAGTGAAGGAGATGGACACAGCTTTGAACAAAAGATGGAAACACAAACATGTGTGGTATTGAACTCCTGACCCTGTAACGACCACAAATCACGGGTCACGTGTATATGTTCTGTCACAACCACCCTAACTGCTCCCGTCCGACGAATGTGAATCCTGGTCACACCGCCCTTCCCACGGCTCTAACCATCCCTTCTCACCACTGAAGGTCCCGATCGAGCCCAGCAGTCATCACTGATGAAGTCTTTACTTCCTTCTCCGTTGCCGCCATCTTGTGCGACTTCCTGCGCGAATGATTTGTCACGTGGTTGATCACGTGCCCGTGTTGTTGCACATTTTTTCAAGCCTGAGCCCGTGAACACCACGTGACGGACCGTTAGCTCCAAGATCGAAAGATCTCGGAAGTAGGTCTCTGATCACGTGACCTACAAAACCTCTGTGACGTCAGCGTTGGTCTTCATGCAGGAAGCGGACAGACACAGCGGCTGACAAGACTCGCCTCGTCTGTTCTGAGTAATGGGGATCGAAGCCCGCTGTGACCAGTCCGCTCTGTTGGAGAAGAGAGTCCACGAGGAGTGTTGTGTGTCAGTGACCTCACCTGACGAGAATTACCCCCACATCAGAGGAAACCCGAGTTTGTGACAAAGATTTGCTGGCTTTCCCTGCGGCCATCACGATGGTTCACTGTAATACTCAGAGGAAAACAATGATTTAAAAAAGAATATTTGTTTAAGATGTTAAAGATGGGACATACGATAGAAAAAGGCAACGACAGCGGTGACAGGTGAGTTGTTGTAGTGAAATCACAGAAAATTCCTGTACAGACCAACAACATTTTAGAGAACAGAAACAAGTTGTGTTAAAGGGTGAAAATGTCACAGCGGCTGTAAGTTATGTGTGAGAGAAAGAACTCATCCGGTTACATCAACATGTTTTCTCGCTTCTTCTGTCTTCACAAAAAGTCAGTCGAGGCTGAACTTGTTGTCATCCTTGTGTTAGAGGAAAGGTCGTGTACGTGGTGAGCAGGTGTTTATAGGGCTACAGCCACCGGGTTCCAACCTCCCTACCCACCTCCCACCATCCACAGGTACCGTGTTTCGCCCTCACACCAGCTTTACCTTTGAAAGTAGTGCGCAATTCCTACGAGGAGGAAAGAATCCCATGTAGCCAACGTACCGAGTAGTATTTTGAGTTGTCTTCTCCTGAGCCTGACCACGTGCTGGTCACAACCAAGTCCACAGAGACTGAGGTCGCCATTCGCTGACTTATTTCTGTGGAGATGTGACACGAAATCGCAGAACAGATCACGAGGAAGGAGGAGTTCACTGGGTACATTGGTTCCTTCATCGCCCTCCTCCATCCCCTGTTGAGAATGTCCAGCAGGTGTCGCCACTTCCTGGCAAATCAGCCGACATTGTGTCTGTGTGTGTCTGTGTGTTTGTCTGTGTGTGAGGGTGGAGGGTGGTAAGGTCACGTTGACACGAGGGAGGGAAGACAGAAGGTCTGAGGTCAGGGTTGTTGACTAGTCCTGTAGACAACATTAAAACCTACCTGAACAAGGATGTCTCAAGGACTCTTCACAGAGGCGAAATAAGTGATAGTAAACCAGGTGCAGGACAAAAAAAACCATCTTTACAAGTGTGTGAGTGTGTGAGAGAGACTGTGTTTGTGTGTGTGTGAGTGTGTGAGTTCGCGTGTGTGCACTTGAAAAAAGAGAGAAACATCAATAATTTATTTGTTTAAAGTCAATTTTGTTTGTAAATATCCGCGTGTCTTCTGTAAGAAACTGCTTCCACTCAACAGTTCCTCCTGCCTTAACTTATTGTTTGATGAGCTCCAAGGTGTGACTTTATAACGGTTCCGAGTGTCAAGTACCAGTCGAGCTCTAGACTCTACAGGCTCCTGCAGGCGAGGGTGGAACCAACGGACCACAAACATATTGTATAGACATGTGTATAGACTATGTTTATAGACATGAGTTGTTGACATTACAGACTCATGGTTGTCTATGGTTACAGACAGTTACAGCTGTGTCAGCAGCTACCTCATCGTTGTGTTGTTCAGTGTGTCCATATATATATATAGTACCTCACTGTCCACTGTGTTGTCTGATGTTCACTCTTTATTACTGAACAGAGCAGCGAGTGTGAACGCTCTTAGTCGTGATGCTGCGCGTTACATATACACAAATTATTGTTGTCTCTCTGTGTGTGATGGAGGACTATGGTAACAACAATCTACACCTGATTACAAACATCACAGTGACAAACATCACAATAACTAGCGTGTCGTATGGACCAACACGAGTCACGTGACTGGAACATGCAGACAGGTCCTGAGCAACGATAAAAGAAAAAAACCATGATTATGGAATGTAGCAGCTCACTGAAATCTTAATTCGTCCACACGTTCTCTGATCCCAGACAGCAATATATAACAGGGAGTTAGAACAAATAAAAACCTGGTCTGTAAAAAAAATAAAAGAAGAACAAAAGAAGTCAACAGAAAAAATAATTAAGAAAATGAATGGCAGTGACCTTGTTTCTGACATAATGAAAGTATCGGGTGGAGGTATCAGCATGCATCAGATGACGCAGACGACAGCCACAACCGACTGTTTACTCAGTCTACAGACCCAGTTAGATAACCTCCCGCACGTGACCCAGTAATACGAGAGGTCACTTCATTATCGCGGTCACACTCACACCTGACTGACGCCAGCCACCCCGACAGCCACAAAACCAATTAAGTCGGCTTACAGGTGTTTATTAACAGACGTTGTTGTAGGATTTAGTTCCCTCCAGTCTCTGGCGACAAACAAATATTCGCACTTTGCCGAGGGCGAGACGACTGAAGACTGGAAGCTGTGAAGATTTTGTTGCTATGTTGCTATTCATGTCCAGACTGTAACCTCCCTGTAAAACCTCAACATCAGCAGGTGAGAGGTCAACAGCCAACCGTCTATGGTCTGCTTCTTTCTCACTTTGTGTACATTTTGTGTACATCATATCATCGTCTGTATATTGTACCAGTTTCTGGATATTACCTCAGCTTCTGTTTATTTTCGTAATTTCTGAAAATATCGTGGTTTCCTTTACAGTAATGTTGATTTCTACAGATAATAACACGATTTCTGTATATTTCGTCTATTTCTGTACATTTTTTTCTATATTGTTACCTTTTTTAAAAAATATTTAATTTTTAATATATAGTGCATCAGTTTATTATATTTCATTCCTTTCTTTGTAATTTGAAGACTTCTCTATATTATCTCAAGTTCTGTCTACATTATTAGTTTCTATATATAAATAGTCGTTTTCAGGAGCCAGGGACACAGGATGATGAGGGCTAAATCTTCCTGCTATAGAGCTAACTGGAAGCTAGCTGGCTGACGGCTAAGTGTTAGCATTGACGTACACTTAGCCGCGAGGTCAGGAGCTGACAGCTAGCAACATGATCAGAGGTCATGGTCAATAAATACAAATAAAATTTGGGTTTATTGTGTGGCATGGTTATTCTCACATCTCCACACATAGCTGCATGTTACATAAAGAGACTAGAGCTTACTTTGTGGGTTACTTTATTTACAAACTCCTCATCGTATAATATGACGAGGGCCTTTAGGGACTACACCGGACAGCAGACATCTTGGAACATTTGTCAGGATCTTTCTCAGTCGCCTTGATCCGTCTTCTCACTTACATTTTCATGACCCTAGCTGCTGATAGTTTGTTGCCAGAAGCCCACCTGAACAATTGTCATTTAAAATGCAGGAGACGTTGATTATGTTCAGGTCCGTTAAAGCAAGAGCAGCAACTCCTCAGGTCATGTCGGACGTTTTGCTCAGGAAGGGACATGATGAACTAGAAACTGGAAATAAACCCTCCCATGGCTATAAAGTTACTGAGCTGTGTCGACAATCAACAGGATTTGCACCTGCACTACGTGTTTGCTGTCTTGTCGCATAATGTCGCAGTTGCAGGTATTTGTTGTGGGTTCAAGTAAGGTGACCAGACGTTTCGGGGCGAAAGCGGGACACGTGCCGATGATGGTGTCGTCACCGTCAAAGAACGCCGAAAAAAGTGATTTTTAAAGACAACTGGGACATTTGATGGACTTGCAGAAAGCCAGAAAGCGGGACATTGGGCGTCCAGCCCGATGAGCAGGCGGGTCACGAGGTCAAAAGCGGGACGTCTGGTCACCTTAGGGTTCAACGACCTTTTATTGGCTGTCTTCTGTACTGAGCAGCACAGGACCAAACAGCATCGTCATCCAATCCACGCTTACTGCTCACCCACACAACAAATTCACTAAAAAACAAACAAACAAACAAACAAACAAACAAACAAACAAATTTGAAGGAATTGCTGACTTTTGGTACAAACACGATTAATAAAAATGTAAAAATATGAATGTGGTCTGTCTACTGTGTTGAACAGTGTATATTAAGTATCGGTATACGATAAGTTGAAACTTCGAGTCATAAATATATCATTGTTCGTGGGAGAAGAAATATAAAACAAATAACTTTAAAGGTATGAGAGTCCAGCAACAGCCCTGGATGGCTTCCTATGTGAGGAACTGTCTGACATTGCAGTGTCTAACTGTAACAAATGTCACACTAACGACTGTCCACATTGCAATGGCTGTTACAGGGCAGTTTTCAGTTCAAGTTTTGTTGATTTCTAACTCTAATGTGCAAACATTAGAAACAGATTTCTTTCCAATTTCTGTTCACAACTCCAGGTCTTCAGTGATTCCAAACGAGTCATAATGATAACCGAGGTATTCGTGAAATAATTTTCTGCCTGGGAGGAGCTTGCTCGCAGTCAGTCGTTTGAATAATGACTGATAATGTAGGACTGCAAGGATGGGTGGTTTTATTTAGTGTAGATGGATAGTTTATGTAGATTATGGAAGGTCTCCTTTTCTATTTTTCAACGGGTTTGGCTTTCTCCGCACCACAGGACGCCGACCGTCAGATGGTGGGTCACGTGACAGACGACTGCCGGATGTGTCACTGCTTGCACAGCCTGGGGTCTGCACCCTGCACCCGCCATCTGACTTCCCACCCATCAACTGCACCGACTACAGTCACTACACCATGGCCCCTGACAGAGAGCATCAACAGAGACTACAGCGGAGGAAGACAGGAGAGAAGAAGCGAGGATCTAGAGGACGGGTAGGGAACAGGGTGGGAAGAAGAAGTTGTTGAGTACCTTTATCAACGACCGCTCCACTGATAACAACAACATCACAACACTCGCTGCAGCAGTCTACTTTGTGTGACAGAGACCGGGGTAAACAATAACAAAACAAACATCCCCCTCGAGGGGTTCATGACAATTAGACACGGCAGGGACGGCGAGAAGACGGAAAGAATGAAGGTGGAGGGCTTTGTGTGTCTGTAGCAACTGGGTCACGAGTTGGTAATGAGGTCATGTCATGTCATATAAAATAACAACACTGAGCTGTCAGTAACTTTAACGGGCTCGATACACGTGTCACACCTGAAATCTGGACACAAGGGTAAAAACATTATTCTAACTCCCACTGCGAGACATGCACTGGAGGTAGTAGACATGCACACTGAAGACTTCTCCTTCCTTTCCTTCCTTCCTTCTCGCCGATTGACCTTTGCCTTCGTTTTGTCGAACTCGATATGAGCGGATCACACAGGTTGTTATTCAGTCCCCACTTGATACTGTTTGCGACAACAAGTCAGTTCTTGTCACAAGCGAGAATCTGCAGGTGGCAGTGACACCTAGCGGGGGACGAAGAAAGGAGAGAGGCTACCCCGGGTGCAGCTAGCTAGAACAGTACACATCACACAGTTTCAGTATCTTTGTTCAGTTGACTTTCGCTGCTTTACTGTCAGCAGGTGTATGTGAACCAGGGGAGGAGAAGTCTGTTTACCTGAGTGTGACCTTTAGCCTCTGTTGGTGGAGTGCCATGTGCTTGAGTTCAGTCTCAGACCACCAACTTGTATTACTGGACTGCTGGCAGAGGAGTTTTTCCAGTTAACTACTAAAACGAGGCAGGCTTGTACAAAGCTTCCGGTTTTGTCACATTCATTGTTCAGGCTCGCCGATACTAACAGCGGAGAACGTCACAAGAGACTAAGCGTTGGTCTCGGCAGACAGACAGCAGTCCACCTACACATCTGTGCTAAGACTGAAGTTCCTCGACACTTTGCTCAACAAAGGACCTGACTGGCTCAGACTGTCTGTGGTGTCGTCTGCAATGTCGGGCTTTTTTTTTTTTTTTTTGGAGAGTTAACCGTTAAAATAAAAAAGCTCGAGAAACAAGCTGTACAGAGATACAGTGGTTACTAAGACTTTTGCGTTCTAGCAGAAAACATTTGAGAACCTATTATTTCGGAGAGAAAAAGAGAGTAACAGCCCACAAGCTGTGACGTAACAGACGACTGAAGCTTGCAAACAAACAAACCAACAAACAAGACGGTTACCGAGTAGCTTGACATACTCACCGTTGGCTGGTGGTTGTGAGAGAGCGCGAGCACCTCACCATGATGGCTTCACGAGGTGATGCAAGTGGTTTGAAGTTCACTGCGGCTTTCGTAGTAAGCAGAGCTATTTTGATTTTTTTTTTTAAACAAACAAACGAACAGAACTGGAGTGGTTGAAGAGTCGACCCTTTATTGAGACACCGTTGACAGCGACTGTGGTGTGGCCGCGGGGTTCGTGTCGTTTGTTTGGATTCGGGGAGCGGGGGGGACGACTCCTCCCAGCAGATTGACACAAAGCCACCGAACCGTGTCGATCGTCGGCAATAAATTTCGTAGGTGACATTTTCTGTTTTGAAGTTTTGTTGTTACACTAAGAGAGAGAGAGAGGGATTGTGGGAGGAGCAAAAAACAAAGAAAGCGTACCAATAGACAGAAAGGGATAAAAAAAAAACAAAACAACAACAACAACGAGAAATCCTGTTTGAAATATTGGACATACGGGGATATTCATAGCACACCACACTTGTTTATTGGGAGGCAGAGACTGTCGCCCTTCACTGTAGGAAGGCATGAGAAGTTGAAGAAAGCATGCATGAGTGAGCGAAAGGTTGTAGTTGGGGGGGAACTGAGTTTGATGATTTCCGCGCCCGTCGACAAAGAAGAGAGACGATGAAGCAAATTTCTGTGTGAAAGAGAGCAGGGAATCGGAATAATTCCTTGCCTGGTGTGAAAATTTAATATTTGGTTTGAAGTCAGGATAATGGAAAGAGTTATTACTTTTTTTTTTGTAACAGTGGTAGTTAAATTTCAATATGAATAATCATAGCCAAGTAAGTATTTCAGGAATTACCCTCGGAAGAAAGGACGACTTGAAGTGTATCGTCGTCAGCCAGGTGTGTCCGCCTAGTTAGCACCTACTGGTCGGGGGTCTGCAAGTGTATCATCGTCAGTCGGGTGTGTCCGCCTAGTCGACACTCAGTACGGACTCGGTATCGTCGTCAGTCTGGCAGGTTGGCCTCGTCAACCTCAGCGGCCCCCAGGGTAGAGTTTGTCATGGGAGATTATTCAAGGAAGTGTATGTGTGTGTTTAAGAGTGAACGTTCCTGGACTTCTGAATTTTGGGATGGAGTGTGTTGTCTGTGAGTTGTGTGTATTCCCCAGCAAAGCATGATGGTATGTATTTGGTGCCAGACATGCAGCACTGTTGTCTGTTTCCCTTTTGTCAATGAACTTGAGCTCGATGTGATGAAGAAGGAAAGACACGATGCCACATTTTCAACAGACACTACAGTTATGTTTGGTCTGTATACACAACAACCTCCACAGTGCAGCCTCGACTCAATGTTTTAATGTAAATTTAGATAAATAATAGTGTTTGAGATGGATGCATGGTGAAGTGAGTTTACCTACTGTGGATGAGTTTAAATACTCGGTGTCTTTTCGCACCACTGAACTTAGGTTTGTGACGGCACATCACAAGTAAAAGACTAAATAAAAGCTTCATTATCCATAATGCAAATGATACCCCGTCTAATAATTACTGTTTTCTTCAAAATAATTAATGCCCAGCTACAGCCAACTGTCCAGTTCGGATCAGAAACCCGGGAAAGCTGCGAGCTGTGAAATATTAACCTTTCTACAGAAATTTCTTGCTGTTGATTTTCGCACACCACATAATCCTGTACATAAAACAGTTCAACAGACATCCCCTCTCACGATAAATTCAACTGTCAACTGTACACACCACTGGATGAGGGTGTTGCAAGACGGATAACCAAAGCTGGCCCCCAAAAAATCTCTAAAGGTCAAAGTTAACTGGGTCACACACTGATGATTTTTGTAGCTTTTCAATCTTTTAGTATTTTATGGGTTATTATGCTGGCAGCCTTCTGACTACGATAACTTGAACACATTTATTTATTGCCCACAATGTAATTTATCCAACAACAAACACGCTTTGCAGGAAGAGACCAACACAAAGGTCAACGACCCTTAGAGAAACCCTTCGCTGTGACGTCACTGGAGTACAAGTGTCACTGTGGCGACCCACTCCTGTCTTTCTGGATGAGGTTCGTTGCATGACAGTGATCGATGCCAGCCATTTTGCATTGAAACTTTTCGTCAAACTGCTCGGTCTTCCTGTCACCACATCACAAAACAAGCATCGGCGACACAGGAAGACCAGCGAGATATATATATGTCTATACCTATATATCTACAGGCAACACTGGTGTGATGGATGTGCCTGACACAAGAGAATGACTCAAACATGTCATAAAGCGAACTTTTACAGCCGATGGTCATAAAATCCTTTTTTAAAACTTGTAAGAATGTGAGAGCAACAAAGATGCAGGATCTGACAGAAATAACATCCTACTCATAAAACGGAATGATTATTTTGTTATTGTTTTTAATTTATTTTCGAAGCTCGCCTACTTGACCTTTTGACTTGATTTTTTTTTCATTGTTGAGGCTGTGTTTAGAAGGAACATATAGAAGATTTGCACTTGGGGAGGGGGGAGTGGAGGAACATGAAGTGGAGGATGGAAAGGACGAGGAGAGGAAGAGGTTAGAGAGGTGTGGGAGGGGGTAGCTGCTTGTGTTGCTGGTAACTAACTAATGTTGATGTCAGCATACACAGATGTCCATGTATCTTTTCTATTTAATTGAACACTTACATCGCACAATGGTCTTTGAGGAACTTGGTAGACAACCCTTAGACATAATTGTTAAATATCAATGTTGCGTATTCGATATATTTGTCAAATAAGACAAGTTTGCTAATGCATCTATATTTTCAAGCATTGCCTGTTGGTTTCGGTTTCAGTTACATAACTTCTGATATCATTGCTGTTAAACACATTTTAATTTAGGAATAGTGTGAGTTCGGATCCATCATGGAAATCTTCAGCTCAATTTAAATTGCTACATTTGTGATTTCTGAAATAACAAGGTTTTAGACATGAAGTATGTCAGGTTGGAGTAAATTTGAAAGTTTAGACATGACAGTTATATACAGTCCTTTGCCAAACTTTTCATCCATGTGTATCCACTTCAGACTGCTCTTAGTCACGTATATAATATATTGTTAATGTCAAAACATAGAGAGCTCTGCATATTGTCACCAGGCTACAAAAGCAGGAAATAAATATATTCAAAAGAAAACAAATATAATATATCGAGGAATACCTATCAGGTTAAAAAGCTCTGCTTGAACCTGTTGACAGGCCATGAATATTTTCCTTTCCTTTCCTCGGGAGTGGGAGCTGGGGCTTGTGTTAACGAGGGACGACAGTTCGAACCCTGTTCTCGTCAGGGGAGATAAATATTTTTCTTTGCACACATTTGCTTCAGGCTGCGGTTTTCTCCCTTGTCTGTCTCATAATCCGTTGTCGATAGTGTTTACACGACCTCTTAGCAAAACCACTTATAAAACTAATGAATATTTCTACATATTGAAACGTCTCTGTAATGACTAAATAACTAAATATCGAAACTAAAAACCTACAAATACTAGATTTAAAAAAATAGCGAACACATGGTATCCCATCTCCCCACGTGACCTCCATAGTCAGCATTTGCAAGACCTTAGACCTGCTGTCTTCTTTGATAAAGGTCTCTCACTCACTCACACATTCGTCATCATCAGGTTACTCTGGGAATATATCGACCATCACAAGATCGGGTGCTTCACACTTTACAGCTTTGACAACTGGAAGCTGGCGAGGTAGTGTCAGGTCTGGTGTAGGTGGGGCGAGGTTGGAAAGCTTCACATATATTTAGCAGTCTCAGTTTTTGAATTGCAGACGATGCTTAGGAAAATATGAGACATGACCGCAGGAATGTCTAAAACATCAGTTAGCTTCAGTGTGGAAGACGTCCAGACAACGTTAGTTCTTCAGTTGGTAAATGGTGTTTGAAAAAAAAAATCCGTTGAAGATACGGACAGTACACGTTACTTCAGTTAACCTTTATTGCAAGTGTAGATAAAACAAGCAGAGTAAACAATATTTACATCAAGTTAGAAGCACATCATCATCAAAACAGATGAGGTAGATGCTTGTAGCAATGCCATCAGGGACGCAGTTTGCCATGATTTGCAAGAGAATGTATAAAAGTATGATACCATCTTCTTTCTTTTCCTCGGTTTTAAAGTTTACCTCGTCTAGGTTGGAGCGATTTATTTCGTTGTCTGATTTCAAAAATACCGTTAATGTGTCACCTCTCCGCTCCTCGCCACACCTGACAGTTACATCAGGCAGAGATCTTCATGGTCGCCAGCGTGAAGTGGTCCAGTCCCAAACTCATGAACGCCTCCCTCCTGCTTTGTGGGCGACCCGGCCTTTATATATCTCGACACACAGAGGATGCTTTGGGCATACAGTGAGTGTGGAGTCAGTCCCTCCCGTCTGCACGCTGCCCTCGCCGCTGCAAGTGCTCCTCGAGTTCCTGTCCTCCAGTAAAGCGACTCCTTCCCATTGCAATCCTATCAAGAGTTGTATTCAGATGTTTGGTGGTCATGGCCCCGAGGCGGTACAGCTTCAAAAGGATGGCCACGTCATTATTCCAGCGAAACGTCGCCACTGGAGAAAGGTTAAAGGGCGGATTCAGACACGAGGGGCAGCTCCACATCTCAGCAGAACGTCCACGAGCTTTTCACGGGCCGCCCTGTCTTCGGGCCACGAGGCTAAGGTCAGCGGCGTATTGCCCCTGTTGTCCTCCACCAGGACGTTGGCCCCGCACGTGACCAGCTGCTCAATGAAGGCATAGTACCCGGACTCGCAGGCAGCATGCAGCGGGCTTTTCCCCATCCAATCTCTTGCGTCCACATTCACCGAAGGTTGCTGCAGCAGGAGGGACACGCAGCTTTTAAAGCCGTTGTCATGATTCAGTGTGTTAAAGCAGCGGATGCGAAGGGATGGCGGCGTGTCTAACTGCAAATTAAAGAGGATGTGAAGAGCCGTTCTACCCAGCTCGTGACAACGTTCAGTCACCCTGCCGTTGACGTCAGCACCCAACTAAGGAGGACCTTCATAGCTTTCTGGTCACATTTCTTGACTGCGGTATGAAGAGGCAGGTAGCCTGACCGTCGGGTACGTCCAACAGCAGTCTGTGTTGACTTTCCGAGAGGATTTCAGACAGGTCAACGCTGCGTTTAACTGCCAGGTGCAAAGCAGTCCCTGGCTGTTGATCTCCCCGTCATACCGAGCTCCGTACGAGGGAAGCAGGAGATGCTGTAGGAGGTGATCGCCCAACGCAAGCCGACCCCGCAGAAACACTCTCTCCTGCTGTCGACTGTGGCTGCCTCCAGGTTGAGGTCGGCTCCGGACTTCACCAACATGTTTGCAATGGTGGCGGCACGGCGCGTGGCCCTGACGAGGGCAACGTGTAAAGGAGTCAAGGCGAAGTGTCGGTTGTGCAACGTGGTGAACTGCCCGGCATTGACCTCAGAGCCCTCATCCAGCAACAGCTCCACGACCTGCGGGTCATCGCTCACAGCCGCGAGGTGCAGGGCCGTGAGTCCATCTTTGTTACTGGCCGTCACTAACTTCTTGCGGTCTTCTTCGTCCTGACACATCAACAAAAGGAGGGCAACCATGGTCCTGGCAGAGCCCGAGGCAGCGGCCAGTATGAGGGTGGTGTTGTCTCGGCTGTCCCTGGCGTGAATGTCAGCTGACTCCTTCTCCAACATCATTGTGGCCAGGTCCTTCTGGCCAAAGAGACAGGCCAGGTGTATCGGGTAGCAGGTGTAAGGCTCTGTGCAGCACCAAGGGATGTGAGTCACCTGGGCCACTAACGACGAGGGTATCTTATCCAGCTGAACGGGTATCTGGGAGTGTGGATCGAGGGTTTCTAGGAAAGACCAGTCTGAAAACAAACGGCAGTGAAAGAGTCGTGCTATTCGCATCATACAGCATAATATATAGTCCACAGTAACTAATGTGTTTAAAGCTACGAATACATGTAGCCTAACTAAACACTACATCTAACCTACCGAGAAAAAAGCCGGAAACAGAAGACTCGTCAAAAAGGATTCTTCAAAAACCACAAGACATAATAACCTCGACCAACATTAAACATAAAAAATACATAACAAATCAAACCCTACAAAAGAAAAAAAAAAACACAAACAAACAAAAAAACTTAACAAAACAGCCATACCAAAAACTTGAAACACAAACCTGTCACAAAACTGCCAAAGCAAAACAAAACAACCACCAACAAGAATATTTTGCTGTGACTTACTGTGACATGATATTAGTCACGTGTGCAGCAGATGTGATGTTGATATTTCTGCAATTCATTAACCATTCACTTTTTCAAATTTTAAAGAAATGAAGTTAAAAACCAAGTAACAGCCAATACATACCGTTGTAAAAGCGGTACAACATGGCGGCTGCTACTCTCGGGGTTGACAGCACAACGTGGAACTGCCCGGATCTGAAACAAACATCAGAATAAAAGCAAAATGTTTTTGTCCTACATGCGCAGAAAAACGCGCCAAGGACCCCGCGCGAGAGAAAGGCAAAAAAGGTGAAGAAGAGGGGAGACAAGTCAAAGGGATGTCCGGTCCCGAAGAGAAGAGACCTGTGAAGGTCCTCCGAGCAACTGACGCGCGACGACAGCGCCGAGGGTCAGGGTTCTTGGGCTCGGATAGGGTTACACAATGGCCGCGTGAACTGTCCCTTGATCCTCCTCAACCGCGCGCACACACCCACCGACAGACCTGCACAGGACGGGAAGCGCAACATGGACTACAACACCATCGCCGACACGCGACATTATATTATTTCTTCTTTTTATGCCACCTCCACCTTTAGTGAGACCACACATAACTGACGGTTGACCAGTGTGCTGCAAAATGCGATTTCAAATATTCATGTCAGAGGGAGGACCTCCATCACACGGACACACTCTCTGTTGCTAAATGAGCTTTTCTCTCTTTGCACAATCCACAAAGTTGAAGAGGTCTGTGCTCGCACGTGCCTCCACCTGTCAGCTAACACCTCACTTAAAGTTAGTGACGGGGCTATTCGTGTGAGAGGGAGGACCTGCTCTGCAAAAATAGACAAAACGATTTGTTGTCACAGTTGTCATGAGGATCCTAATATTGAAAAGCAGTTAGCTATAAATACATTTCTACCTTGAAATTACTTGAAATTACTTGCCCTTGTTCTAGACCTTTCTCTTGACTGTTCTTCCTTTCCTCTGTAGCGACTGTCCCACGTGGGCCTTCTGTACAGAAAAGTCTAGTTGACTGTTGCGACCAATCCGCAACGCGGCAAAGCGCGGTTTGACCCTTGAACCTAAACTGTCACGTGACTTATGTTTGCTGATTGGTTGGTTTGTTCAGTAGTGCTGCCACCTTACGGCGATTACTCAATATGTGGGAGATTACTCAATATGAAGAGCGAGGAGGACCTGCCCTGAAGGCCTGTGAGGCGCTAAGAATGGTCTGTGGAAGTTGACCACCTCACAGGTAAAAAACAATATCAAGTAGTGGGATTGGTGGTAACACGCGTATTGGCGCAAAACACAGCCAAGATTTAAATATGAAACAGGTACCGTCTGCATTAAAACCAAAATCCTGCACCTGTCATACTTTCCTTTCTGTTCCCAAAGTCGCCAGGCTGTCTACAGGACATAAGTCATTGAGTCAAAGGTCGCACCTGCCAAAAGTAACTTACTGGCGTGTAAGGGTGGAAAGAAATGAGGTGGGTGAGGAGAATGCTATCTTCTGGGTATATCTCGCAATTTCTCTTCCACTGACTTTCTTTTCCATCTTTTATTAGGTCACAAGTTAAAGGTCATGCTTCAGTGTAGTCACAGCTTCGCGTCAGAGTTGCAGGTGACTAAAGCAGGACAGGTAAACATCTCTTTGAAGAACGTGGAAGACCTTTATCACCAGCCCTGATTATAGGACACAACAGACTTCTGTCTCTAGTTTTAACTGTTGATTTGCCTGTGTCCATAGCGACAGTTAGAGTCTGAGAAAGCTGGACATGACAATGCCCTGCATGACCTGATGACACTGTTTGTCTCTCACCGTGTGTTGTGTAGTTCTCAATGAATGGGATTATTTTCTCGTTATTATGTAGTAACCTTACAAGGACTGCGAAAGTGCCGACACTTAGGGTTTATACCTGTGGGTCGTGGACAAGCGACGGACCGATTACGCAATGAAAGGGAGCGCTGGTGCCAGGTCAGAGGTCATGTGGAGCAGACAGCCAGCCAAGCGCGACCAAGCGTGTCAACAGCAGGGAGGAGAGTTACATCGAATAATTCTCTCATACCTATCAGTAGGACACGAGGGAGAGATTAGTCGCCTGTCCACGGGTGGCCGGTCGCTGATATTTTGTGTAAAGGTCAAAGGTCTCAGTGAAGGAAAAAAAAAAGTTGGGAAGCGTGACGTCAGCGCTCAGCAAGCCTCGGTTTCAAACTTTGCCAGGTGTGAGACTTGTTCTGGCGCTGAGTTCAAAACTATAAAGGGATGCATAAAGTTAAGAGTGACAGAAGCAAGATAAAGGCCGCCAAAGGCTTGTCACATGTGGACAGTGAACGGTGGTTGGTTAAACACAATTTCTGGTCATGTATACAAACAATGTAAAAACTCGAGATCGTATGGCGGTGCCGCACATTACTACACATGACACAGACGGTAGGAGCAGCTCGTGGTGTATGTAACCGAGTGATGAGGGTGTGGTGTGTCAGCAAACTGTTTCCCACACACTCAGACCGATGCCAGAAATAGTCAGCGACTGGTTTCTAATGAACGGGTGTGAACAACGGCCACCCTGCATCCTGTCACAGCGAGTTCGTCGTCAGAGATGGTTAAACCCCAAGAATGTCTTTTCTCAACTTCGTATCCGCAGTACGTCTGTCCTTTTCTGTCTGTCCAGCTGGTTGATTTAGTAGATAAGTGCTTCTACCCTGAGATGATTTCACAGTACAGGGGGGGGGGGGAAGAAGGGGAGAGCAAGCCTCAGTACCCAGAGACAACCACCGTCGCCCAGCCCTACGGACAGGTGTCACAAGCGAGTGCTTTAACCACTACACTAGAGTACAGAGTGTATAGAGTGTACTACAGTGTGTATACAGAGGTTTATTTACCATCCGACAGTCAACAGTCTGGAGAGCTGTGTTGTTTCCTACAGTCTGTTGTCATATCGGGGAACAAACAAGGGCAAGAGCTCGGAGTTCGAGGTTTAGTGCCGTGTGACGAGGACACCACGTGTCGCCCTGTGAATGACGTCAGCAGACATAACAAACTGTGGTGCGTGCTGTAGGTCAGTAAGTGTGTGTCGACAGCTCGACAAACAGTGAGTTTCCTTTATAAGCATTATATATTGTGTATCATTGTAAAAAAATGTGTTCAAATATGTGCGTGCGTGTGTGTATTCGAGTGTTAGTGTGTGTGCGTGTGTGTGCTGTGGTGATTATACTAATTATTTAGTAATGAGCTAACCATTTATATCACGTGGGCGACCAAAGAGAGATGACACGTGCAGACAGGTACAGTCTACCCTCTTTTCTTAATATCTTCTGAAGAGAGATCTGTGTGTGTGTGTGTGCGTGTGCGAGAGTGAATGCATGTTTGTGCATTTTTTTCTTGTTATATATTTGTTTATTAAGTAAAAACAAAGATATTCAAAATATTTACAGATATTGACAATGAAAGTATTCAAAAATAGTTTGTTTGACAACATCAAACGGACGAAAATGTCGCCGCAGGTCTCTGTTCCTTTTCCTTTGGGTCTGGTTTCTCGACGGGGGATGGAGGGGCGCGTTGTTTCCTTTCGAGGTGCGTGGAGTGCATGGGGTGCGAAGGGGATTTTCTGGCCCTGTTGCCGCTGTAGTTCACATGAGGTTACCCCCAAACTCGTGGTAGTGTCCTCTGGCAAGGTGTGTGTCTTTCCTCGGTCTGAGGCTCATCCTGGAGGTGAAGACTTCTGCTGTCTGATGATGCTACAATGTCTGTAGAGGTGTGGCTTGTTTCTCAGTGTCCATCTTGCCTGCTTGTGTTCTGTGAAGACGACGGTTGATAGGGTGGATGGGAGGGTGTGGAAGTCTAGTGTGGGGGTTGTGTTTGCCAGCTTGTTCGTCAGTGTGGACAGTTGCTTGCGTGTTCGTTGTGTGTGTGTGTGTGTGGAGTGGAGGAGGATGTGCTCTGTTGTCTTCGTTTTGGCAGAAAGCAAACATCTTGTGATCAGTTGTGTTTCTGAGGTGAAGGGTGTAAACCACTGGGAGCACGTGGTGTGCTGTGTTGAAGGAGAGTCAAGGGTGCTTGAGTCCACGTCTTTGCCATTGAGTTGTTTGAAGGTGTGTGCGAAGTTTATTTGTGGCAAGGTCCGGAGTCCTCTTGGGGGATTCATGCCTTTGGTTACAAGTGCTTGATATAGGGCCTTTGCTTTTGTGTCTGAGTTCAGGATGAACTTGGGGTCTGGAAAAATTATTTTTGTCAGGAGTCGATGCCATATGTCGTCCTGTGAGACCTCACCGAAAGGCACACCGAAAATTGTTAGTTTGTCTCTCCATGTAATGTCTAGGGCTAGTCTCTGTCCCTCCTCCATTTCCCTACGAGCATGCCTTGGTTTTTGTCAGGTTTAGCTTGGCGCCGGAGCTATTCAAATTTTCAACATTCGATTTTAGTGTACCTTTGTATCAAAGGTCGCGGGGTTCTTTAATCAAATTAGACCTTCTTCTCTCTCCTAGATAATGACACTGGCTATTTTTAGATCATCTACTCTCACGCAGTGAAATGAAATGTGAAAGTGAAGCAGCGACTAACTACAGCAATGACCGACTGTGAATATCCAGTCACAAACAAATCACACTATTTAAAAGACGAAACAATGTTTTTTTGCTCATCTAGTGATGTTCTAAACTCAAGAACAAATTTTCACAGTTTGTTTGACAGGAAGAGAATTGTCACAAGACTACGAGACAGTCCCAGCAGCTCGCCCAGGCTGGAATACACAGAACTTGGTTCGAGAACCACAGACACCCTTGCCAGACGATCTACATTTTACTATAATACTTAATATACTGCATCTTAATAAATTTTGTGTATTCACTTTTACAACCAGCAGAATCCGGTTTTTATAAATACAATAATTAATTCTTTATTTGGAAACATTGCGTTTCTTAAACATAAAATTTATTTCGACAATTACAAAGAAAAGAGTCTATTTAATGTTATAAAAAAAGTAGTGTCAAGTCTCTATGGTGTGGATGAGAGAAGAGTGGAGATATAGTGATATTTTTAGTGTGGGATGTGTTTGTGCATGCTCAGTACATATTTAATCTCGTCTGCCTAAAAAAATTAGTTTCCTTTTTCCAGATAAACAGTAAACATGCCTGTTTACCTCGAGGTGAGAGACAAGCTCGGCATTGACATGAGGTTTGAAAATGGAGGCGACATTTGGTTTCCTCCCTTCCCTATGATCAAAGATTACCGGCAACACATCAAAGACCTGCGTAACCTGGAACTCCGTTACGATGACAAACGATGTCAGTGTGGAGGGTTTTCCCAAGACAGGTAGGTGTCGCCTTCTCCTGTCTTCACCACAGATTAATCTTTGAACGAACAGAAGAAAGATTTTACTCAAAGCCGGCAGTCTACTAACATTTCACTGAACTCGACAGACCACGTACTTCGAGAGAGACTAAGAAAGCCAGAAGTTAGGGCGAAACTCGAGTGAGTGCAAAGTTCGTGAACTCCAGTGACGTCACACTTTATCACCTTCCTGTTTGCGTCTCGCAGGATCTCACTGGCACCAAGAGATCCTGCACAGGCTACTGGCCGGATCGCCGGAGTTTGTCCGTAAATCAGAGGCTAAAGAGTTCCTGGACTTTTCTCCGAAGGACGAGTTACTGCCCCCTGACCATCCCCGTGTACTTTTCACTCATGTCCGGTAAGTAAGAAATAATTAAAATTTAAAGTAATTTTTAAAGTGTTTTTAGTAATTTTTTCTTAAAGCGATGTAAGCTGCTTGGTTTGGTTGAAGGACCCCTTGGGGCAGATACAGAAGTTGGACAGGTTCCTGGGTCTCAACAGGGGCAGAGAACTGTGTGAGCGCATCGCGGAAGCTTGCAAGTTCTCTAACATGAAGGCGGTCAAAGAAGCGCATATGCCGAGTGAGATGAAAAGAAAAATATGGAAGGAAAACGCACCAGGCTTCTACAGGAAAGGTGCTTAGTGATAATGAGCCAAGGATGTTTGTGTTTTAAATTAACACTAGACTCGAGATCCACACATTTCTACCTTTGTAGAGGGTACAGGTGTCCATTAGGGATTTGTGGATTTTCTATTGCCTATAGAATTTAAGAAAATAAATTTTGTTTTAAACTAAAGAATATTTTAAGTTATAAAGAAATTTATAGTGAAAATTTTAGCGACACTGTCAGTAATCACATAATCATGTGACAGAGTTATCCGTTCAGTAGTTCATTAGAAATGTAGGAAAATGTTATCCGAAACTTATAGATATACAATACACAGTTATTCCAGACTTGTATCAATAGCCCAGCCTTACAAGGCGCACGGAGCTATTCCAGACTGCTACAGACAGATGTGAGGGAAGTAGAGGAAGGATAAGAGTTAAGGGGATTAACACAAAAAGAAAAAAATCCAATTAATTTGTTTTTCGTTCTAGGTGATTTCAGAGACTGGAAGAACTGGTTCATTGTTGGGGATGGCACACAAGTCACCAGACTGCGTCCCACACGTGTCCTTTCTTACAACGGATGACAAAGACCAGTAGGTGGGCTTACAATTCTCTCTTAGTCGGGAGTTTGTGTTGATTGTAGGCGAGAGCAGTAAAGTCCACCAAACTCAAATCAAGACATGTAAATGACTATAGACCATAAATAACACATCGTTGTCATAAACGACTCTCGACCTTCCCGTAATCCAATCTCTATAAACAAAAGTTACTTCAGTAGTTCAATATATACACGTCCGTGGTATGATAGCATGGGGCTGTTACAAACTAAATCCTGCAGGCCAACAGTCTTTCTTATTATAGTGTTAATTCTTTGCGGTGAAAAGGCCTGCTTACCTGCATAAAGAGTAAAATATGGCTGACTTAGTTTCATTTACTCTTCTGCGCCTATGCTCCGTAATGTCTGTTAATCGGTCTGATAGTCCTTCTCCAAGTTGGTTAGAGCTAGTGAAACACGTGGAAAACTTTATCGGGAATGAGGATGCCGCAAACTGAAAGTAAAATTTGCTGAGAATGGTTTATCGTATTCGTAGCTCTGTTCTAAATCGATCAACTGAGCAGATTGTGTATGTTCCACGTGTCTCATTAACAACTCCACAATTGATTGTAATAGCTTTGTCAAAGGTGCGTAACTCCTGCTGAGTGGTGGATGGTCGGTGACTAGAGTTACCTCCCGTACACTAATGCGCGAAAGTTGCTTCCGTTGATTTACCTGTTGTGTCAATGACACGAAGTTGGTAGGTAAGCTTGATTAATTAGGATCTGTAGTCGGGTGTATGTGTTTTGACTATTCTAAACAGCAGTGCAGTGTATAAAATGGTACAATAATGAGTTAGTGGACATTACAGTAGTCATATGGAGTACGACGATTCCATGGAGCTCATTATGATTAATCGCTAATAACATTTCCTGCAGACTAGTGTCAGTAAGCGTGGGTGACACCAATTGCGTTTGTTTTTAAAGAAACAGACCTTTTCCTGGCGACTCTGACCTTTATCTAATAGGCAGATCTCTTCCATAAGGCGTGAGCAAGAGAGAACAGCGAGCGGTAGAAGTGCAGTATTTTAGTTGTGACTGATCAATACAGGTCTGGTGACACTTGCTGACCCGTGTTGATTCATTGCTGTGCTGCCACGTGCGTTCTTACAAACATAAATCGTTAAATATTTTTTATTTATTGTCATTATTATTTTTATGGATCTTGATGTTAAAAAAATTCATATCTATAGTATACACACACACTTAATTATAGGGTTAATTTGTTTTTTATGATGATAGTGAAATATTTTTGTAATTCGTTGGTTTTTTATCTTTAATTCATAATTATGTACTTCTACTCCTCTACATCCTTCACCGACAGTATAAGTATGGTGAAAGGGAGGGCTGGTAGGTAAATGTATTTGTACTACTATGTGCCATGGAAATCTGTTGTTCCAAACTGTATATCATCTCTTGAACTGCTCTTTAAAATCAGTTTAACTATTTTGTGTATTATGTTTGCAGAGCTATATGTCAAAAATAATTGACCTGTTTTATTGTTTTCTTTAGGGATAGATGGCTGTGTATGTATGTGCATATGCGATAGGATAGGCCTGATTATTCTTTCTTTTGTTTTCTCTCTCCCATCATTAGGTCATATTTCGAGTGCAGTTTCATTAGGCCAATAAACTTGTTCTTATTCTTAATCTTTGACTAAAATAACATAAAAATAATGGACAGATTTTTCCATTCTTACTTGTAGGGATCCTACCTACTTGACAGGATGGATGCATTTTCAGGAACCCCTGAATATCGCTCCACCTCCAAGCAGCCACTGAAGGAAACTCTTTTACTGGCTGTAACCTTCTTCTTCATCTTCACTCCATTCCAAGCCCTTCAGAATCTGCAAAGCAGTCTCAACCAACATGAAAGTCTGGGAATCTTGTCACTGGCCTGTGTGTATGGCGCCTCATTTCTTATCAGTTTTGTGACACCAGCCATCATGTACAATGCTGGAATCAAGCCATGCATGGTAGCATCTTGGATTGGCCACACTCTGTATGTCATGTGCAATTTTTATCCAGCATGGATGACTTTGGTTCCTGGTTCCATTGTTGTGGGGCTAATTACATCCCCAATGTGGGGCTCCTTGGAGACTTATCTCTCGACGTTAGCATGTGTAGATGTGGAGCTTCATGAGAAACAGAAGAAAAAAGGCATGAACACTTTGCATGCAGCCTTCAGCCGCATAAATGGCATCTTTCATTCCATTTTTGTTGGCAGCCAGGTTGCAGGAAATCTGATTTCCTCAGCTGTTCTTTTCTTCTCCACACACAAGCCAATAGCAGCAAAGGATGATGGAGTCATCTGTGGGTCTGGCTACTGTCCAAGCGCAGGTGAGGGGCATCGCATTCCACGACCAGAACCACACATCATTTATGTTCTCCTTGGTGTGTTCCTGGTGTGTGATGTGATAGGATTGACTGTTGGGATTCTGGGAATACCTAGACTACATCAACCACAATACACAGGACGTGAGGTGTGCAGAAAGCTAAAGTCATACTGGCATGGATTCACCCAGCCTAAATTGCTGCTTCTTGTTCCTCTGTTTGCTGCCCACGGCTACATCTTTACCCTGCACATTGGAATGTTCACAGAGGTGAGGGGAGTAAAATAACAGATTCTTGATTTATTATAAAATTTAGGTTTGCTCAGTCTTAATATCAGTGAAGACCAGTTCTAAATAATGTCAAATGTACTATGTGCTCTGTACAATTTTTAATGAAAAATACATTTTAGAATTTGCATTTGAATTTAAGTGAAGATAAGTTTTTTCCTTTGCGCTTAACAAGATGGTGTTTACCTCTTTTACCATTTCACATAATTCTTTTAATGCATAATTAACAGGCTTTTATCAGCTGCACACTGGGTCTTCACATGGTTGGCTATGTCATGGCCGTGTGGGGTCTGACAACAATGTTGTCGTCAGTGTTGCTGGGGTTTGCAGCACGCTACACTGGAAGACCACTGCTGTGTACGTTTGCTGCAGTGGTGGACATGACCATAATGCTTACCCTGTTGTTATGGAAACCTCATGGGAGTCGTCTTCCTGCCTTCTTCGCTCTTGCAGCACTAATGGGGCTTGTGGATGGTGTGTGGATGGTTCAGATGAATGGTAAGATGATTCAGCTAGAGTTACATCCCTTCTTATCTCTAATGACATGTATAATTTCAGCAGTCCCTCTATGATGTTTCTATCGGTCAACCTTGCTTCTTTTTTAAGTAAGCAATATTCTCTCTGTGTTCTTTCTGGTATTACTCTGTCCACTACTCTTCTGTCTGTTCTTTTTCTTCCTTGGCTAGAGAGGACGTGTGACTGCATTTAAACACTCAGCAGTAAATGGTGGAAGTGATGCTAGTTTGACTGGGAGAGGGTTGGACAAAGTTTGTGTTTAGGTATTCAGTGTTACTGTTAGTCTTGCTGGTGTGGGGTTGCTGTGGCGCTAGTGGTCATACAGTGGTAAATAACAGATGGCAAGTCATAAAGTGTAAACATAATTTGCAGAATTCTTTTTGTTCTTGTTGATGAGTGTTTACAGTGTTAGCTGACTAGATAAAATGCAGAAGAGTGTGTGATTAGAATTATCTCATCGTGAGTTCCAAACATTCCAGTGTTCATAGCAGTGAGCGCAGGCTAGTGCAATGGGTTAAGATTCTGCAAGACAGTCACTTACATTTCTAGTGCTACAGAGTAAGAACTGTTGCAAAACTGCAAAATTCTTGATAGAATCCGTTTCGTTGTTGGGACAATTTTGTTGCCTCACTTTGTCACACAAATTATAAAGGAAACTTGTTAGAGACCAATAACTGCCTGTAAATATTCTAGAGGACAGACTTGGTTTGCAAGGATCTCTGTGTGAAAAAAACCCTGGCATTTTCAGTCCTTATCCATGCTTAAAGGTCTCGTGATCTGTAGTTTTTGCTTGAATGAATAAGTAAGAAGTATGCACAGACATCAAGCTTGTATATGGATGTTATCCCTGTTACTACCAGTGGGATTATAGGTTAATTAGGTGTTTGTGTGGACAAGCATAACATCAACAGCATGGCCCATTTCTGTGCAAAGTAATGTTTGTATTCTTATATCTCAAGAACAGGCAGGAAGTTTCCACCCAGATTTTTGGAAATAGTAATTTTTGCTGATAAGCCTTTAAAACAAAAAACAAAAAATATTGGGCCTCGCTTTCAGGATTTACAATCTCTCTCTTTATCTTTTTTTTTTTTTCAAGCCATCACTCTGACTGTTATATTCTGTTGTGTTCTTACATAAATTATAAAAAATAGGATGTGCATGTCAATAAGTGAAGAAGTTATTAGTGTTTCACACCTATTTACCTATTTTTCAGCCATGATAGCAGTCATGTTTCCAGCCATAGTGGATTCTGTCTTCCCAGCCAAATCAACATGGCACAGCCTGACAGTGGCAGCCTCCTTTGTCGTCTCCAAGTTCGTGTGCCCAGGAACTCGCATCGTTATAGGCATGGGCATTCTGGGAACTGGCTATCTAAGTTACCTGGCTGCAGAAATTATACATCGCCGAAGTTTAAGGATGTTTCGTCGAGAAGACCATGAATATGCTCTGTTGAATATTACAGAAGACATGGAGCTGTCAAGCAAAGAACAAGAGAACAGGGGTCCTGATATGGAGGGGGCAGAACAAGAAGAGACAGAGTTCAATACCGACAGTTTAACTGAAAGGGTTCTGTTTAAAACAACCACGTAAAGCACCTTGTATGTTTTAATAAGGGTATTATCCATGACATTTATGATAAAGAAGTATAGATATTTAAATGCACCAATTTCAGAGAGGAAAAGCTAATCTTTTTTCACATTTCTTCCATATCTGGATGTCAACATTCCAATGTTGTGACTTTTACCGAGGGTTTTGTGTATGTGATTGTTGTAAAGAAGCTTGTGTGTGATTAAGCGGTTGTTAAATTGTATACGGTGTTTGTTATTTTAAAAGATTTCATTATTCTATATCTATATTCTTTACCTTCAATTTAAATCCTGTGAACAAATAAATTTCTGAGGAACATTATACAGTGGAACCTCGGTTAACGAACTTAATCCGTTCTGGAAAGCTGTTCGTTATCCGAAATGTTCGTTATCCGAAACAATTTTTTCCATAAGAAATAAAGGAAATAGATTTAATTGGTTCCCAGCCCCTGTTGACTTGCTAATATTTGAAAGTTACAGGCTATAAAGGTATTTGTTTTAATGAGAACAGTTATAATGCAATATAAATGGAGTTAAATAAACATAAAAACATTAACGAAAGCATTTAAACATCAGGAAACTTTCCGTTTTGACGGCGTTGTTGGAAGCAGGTGTGGGGAGGAAGGAGTGGAATTACTGCTTTGATTCCCCCTCCATGAGCACACGTGACATTGTAAAATCGGGGTGACTTCCCTTTTCTGTAGCTTTGAGGTTAAAGGAAAAAAACTTGTCCAGTGTCTGTTGCTTCTGCCTTTTTTGTAAAACACTTCGGTAATACGACATCACAGATCCGACAGACGCATGCCACCTTCATACTTTGAAATCATTTCCTTTTTCAATTCATTTGTTGGCCTCTTCCTTGTCATTACCTCACTACTATTAATTGCTCTTAAACTTCTTTGGAGCCATGATTGAGGATTGTCTTATTAAAATCAAGCACAAAAATCACTAAATAAGAAGAATGCGCATAGATAAGGAACGACCGATGGTAACTGTGTCTCGAGCGCGAATGATGACATGCTGGTCGGTCACGTGTGGTTCACGTGGCTGTTCGTTATCCGAAATTTTGTTCGCTATCCGAGACAAATTTTTAACGAAATTTTTGTTCGTTAACCGAAATATTCGTTATCCGAGGCGTTCGCTAACCGAGGTTCCACTGTAATTTGATTCTTTTCATTAAATGAGCTTTTAGAAGTTAGTGTTGTAGCAGTCTTTGTAACAAAATCATAAATTGATTTTTGCCTAAGATGAAGTTATAAACAACTTGAAATCGATTAACAGTTAAGGATAAAGACCTTAGGAATTATCTCCGTGTCAGAAACTGATGTCTACAAATCTGACAGCAAGTGAGGTCAGTAAAACTGCCAGCCTAATCCCCACAGCTTTACAGGGAAAGCACGTGAGGTGGCAAAATGATGTGAGATAAACCCTGACTCGGTCTGGCTGTCTCTACATCGATTACTGGAATATTAAGGTGTCAACAGGTTGGTTTGTCTGGCTGTCTCTACATCGACTACTGGAAAATGTATTTAAGGTGTAAACTTCGTAGTGCAGAAAAGAAACAGTTCAATCGTTGAGGTGAGAAAAACTAGCTGCAATCATGTTTATAGGTCCGAACAAGTTTGTGATAAAACTAAAATAAGGGAATGTTTGTACTCATTAAGCAGTCAAACAAACAAGTTTGTAATAAAACGAAAATAAAGGAATGTTTGTACACATTAAGCAGTCAAACAACAAACAAAACTGACGGTTGAAGATTGCCAGGTAGGATAATTGCATGGAGGCTGCATTGTGATGAAAGTGGAGAATAGGATTAGGACCGCCCGTTAGTTCACCTGCACAATAAGCTGAATCTTAACAGAGAAAATAATAGGAAATTGCCCGGGACTCTCACAGAGAACAAGCTCATACCTGTCGGAGTGTCAGCTCACGTTCACAGGTGTTTGACAAAGACAAGAAGAAAGATAACGAGGGTGTGTTATTATCATTTTTATTAATAAAAGGTCGCGAGCCGATCATCTGCACAAAGAATAACTGTTCCAGAACAATCGGTGTGAGACTGAAGGCATGATGCACACGTGACCTGCAGCTGGTTGCGACGACGACGACCATCAACATCGAGTCACATCACGTGACGTAGTGTTTGCGTTTGATTTACTCGACAACAACCTGCACTAACACCCACCTCCTACATAATTTAAACAAAAATTCTGTTGGACAGAACACGGTTCCTCTAGTCTAGGTAGTTAACACCTTCCAGCAGCTCACAATACCAGCCGCTGGTTAACCCTTTCTTTGCAGCTCCGGGCTGGGTCACGTGACCAGTCTGCAGTGTAACAACACAATACCTTCTCATAATAACGGTTACATAATTGTGTCATAACTGCTAAATGTTCGTTTCACATAATAACTTACATAATTATTTACATAATAATGATAACATTTTATTTACTTAACATACAAAATTAATGCACTTATAATTGCTACAGAATCCATGTACATAAAACTGCACGTATGTCTATGTAGGTAGTATTTGTCACCAACTGACTGTACTTAACAAGTGTTGAAGAATGTATGTGCACAAGAGAAACTTTTTTAGTATCAACGTACATGGTAATAAATCAGTATTACAGAGTACACATGACTGTAACTGCTACACATACACAAACATGGCGACTGTTACACACGTCACTTCCTGTCGGCGCCCCACCCAGCCCTACTCTCACCTCGCGAAATAAATGCGTTTGAGGTCAACCGTTACCAGAATGTCAGAAGAATCCCTCAATTATCACAGACATCTCCACTGTTATCTTTCTGTTTTAAACGCTCGGCTGCAGCAACTACACGACAAAGAAACACTCGGCAAAGTGACGTCAGGGTATTGACTGGTCCACCCGACCAAACAATGGGGTGGAAGGGCGGAAATTGTGCGGGTTGAGCGACAGCAAGTTCTGCAACACACTGGGCTTTACCTTAATCAGCTAACCTGCTACCTGGTGGCAAGTACTTGCAGGTGTCGGGAGGAGATCACACCGACTGCCAGGCTCCTGTTCACTGACGGTTAGACCCTGGACGACATCCTGTCTGATGACCTGCGGAGCATCTGATGACTGATGACACCGAACCTTCGCCCCCGCAATCCGAAATCAAGCCCGCCACCGCATCCCCCAACCCCAGGAAGTTCTTCCCAGAAGGTCGAAATGAGAAAACCTGATTAAGATCCGTGCGACTATGTACATCTGAGTGGATGTAGATTACATAAACATGGTGTAAACTGTTTACAATGTAGATACACGCTACTTTTAAACTATATTAAAACCTTTGTTAATTTTTTCAATACTCGCTGAGTCGGAAGAGTGATGATTTAGTTGATGAATGAAGGTGGTTAAGAAGATAGATACGTGTTTTGTGTAGTTCCCTCCCTTCCCCCCAACACACTCACACACACTCACACACACACACACACTCTCTCTCTCGCTCACACACACTCTCTCTCTCACACACGCGACGAAGATTGAAGGATTCAATCAACGGTGATGAAACGCGAAGAAAAAAGGAAGAATTTATTTTGAATATCACGAACGACCATTAAAATGACACAATTGCTGGGCGCGAATAACTCGAGTGCAAAAATCATTGCCTCATTGATTGACCGAGTGGCTCATACCTTGTGGCTGGTCCTGTCAATACCAGACCGGCCTCCTACCCCTCTACCTACCCACCCACCCATCCAACCACCCACCAACCCACCCATCCACCCACCCATCCACCCACCCACCCATTGCCACCAGCCCGTTTCTTGCAAGGCTCCCTTACTACCTCCCCTCCATCTCTCCCTCCCTCTCCCCCCCCCCTCCTTGTCCGTATTCACAAGCGTTGGCCGCAGTGAGTGCGTGCAAGCGCCAACATGGAAATATTCTAGGAACCCCGGTGCCTTACAATGCTCCCTCATGCGTCAAGCCACGGGGGATCTCGTTAAAGCTCGCGGAGAGAAAGCCAACGGGTAGAACACCCCAAGTCGCCTTCTGGCAGCGAGCGTTGGTCTTTGGCGAGAGGAAGACGAGGGTCAAGATGGGCGGCTACAGCCCAAGACTTGTTTACCTGCTCGGTTGATGTTGATGTTGATGTTGACTCCACCAGTTGTGTGTGTTGTCTAACGACGCGTGACCAACAAATCTGATTACGTCAGCAATGAGTCTCGTGACCGGAAATGGTGCAGCACGTAGGTATAGCGACAAACTCCACCGGTGAACCACTCTGCTCTATTCAATCCGTTAAAATGCTTTGAGTGCACATAATAGTGTACAACAGGATTTAGTTATTCAGGGGAGAAAACTATTTCGAGGAATGAGAAGAAAAGTATTTTGACTTCTTGGGGAGGGCAGGGGAGGACAACCAGTAGGAGGCATTATTGTGTAATCATGAGTGTGTTTGTATGTTTCTGCTTATAAACATTCTCACAGACCACATTTCAAGTTGTCTGGCCAGTCAACAGGAATAAATGCATTAACGACCATGAAATACGACTTGGCTGTTGACAGGATTTTTTGTTACATTTCTTTTTTAATTCAAGACCCTGAGACTGACTGACAGATTTTTTGGGGATGGAAAGACTAAATGAAGATAATAAAATACTAACCAAACACTCCTGTCAGGCACAAAAGCTCTGTTGACACTAATAGTGTATGGCAGAGTCGCCGATACAGGTGAAATAGGGCAAAGGTCATCCTAAGTGGTGAAGACCGTGTCAGGTTGATAAGCCCACAGACATCTGACAGTCATTACCATCAGCAAACTCCGTACATTCGCCATCGCCATCAGCACACAACAGGGAGTAGGACAGTTGTGGTCAGTCCCAGCAAACATTGTAATCTAACGAATGTGTTGAATATGTTATGGAAGGTGTGTCGTGTCCATGGCAACGATCCTGAGGTTTGATGATTGTGCTCCAAGCTTGCGACTGACGAAACCTCAATTAGGAGTGAAACCGGAAACTGAGTAGGTCTGTCTGTAGTCTTTTGAAGAACGAGTGAACCTTTGACTATTTCACGCTGACCTTACGAACCCTGGGTTCATTGTCACCACAGTTGACATTTTCGTCGAGAGCTGACAGGTTTGTGATCTCGTCCCGCGTGCTTCGTGAACTCACGAGAGTTCGTCTAACACGAGCATCTGTGCAGTTTGTTCGACAGTCTGTAACCCCGCGGGTATTGACAGAAGGTTTACAGATAAAAGTACCCGACTTTAAACGGTTATCAATGGTGGAATAATTCTCAAGACTTGATGATAAAAATTAATACTTGCATGAAGTGGAACTGACAATGATGACGGTAGGAAGAGATCACCAAGTGAAAGTCCGAGAGTAGCAGCAACACGAGTGTTCAAACTGTAACGAACTCAGTAATCTCATGTCAGTGCCGACAATGTTTGGAAAATCTCGTTCAAGTGGAAAAACAAACTTTAGCAGAAGTGTCCAGAACAATTTCTTTGGCATCCCAAATGAAAGTGTTCCAAGCTGGAACCATTTGCAAATTCATTGTGTCTCTAACTCATGTTCATCTGTTCATGTTCATATTTATGTTCGTCCACGTGCTTTACTTACACGTACAGAGCTCGGTTCAAAAGAAGTAAGAAACATCTCCCAAGATGACCCCAGAGAAGTCTTGTCGAGCGACTCCATACTTGTTTTCAGGTCCTTAGACACCATCAGACCCCGTTTTCATTGGTGAAGCCGATGGCTCGTGCGAAGGAGGCGAAGATCTGGCGACACTCGGACTGAATGAGCTCGAAGCACATGGCCAGCAGCGCCAGGCCGAAGAGCAGGTACAGGGTGCACGACACCCGCTTGGCCTGGTTGTCCCACGAGTCGGTGTCGTAGCCCGGCACGATGTCGCCGAAGCCGATGGTGGAAAGCGTGACGAAGCAGAAGTAGGAGCTGTCGAAGTAGCTCCAGCTGTCCTCCCACAGAGTGAAGAGCATGGCGCCCAGGAAGATGTAGACAGCCGCGATGACTAGACACACCGTGATGGGCACACGCACGATCTCTGGAGGGTTGGCCGCCTGACCGGGTTTTTTCAACATGGCGTCCTGGTACTTGGGGAGGAAGCTAAGTTCAGGATCGAGGCTGCCGGGATAGCCGAGAACCCTGCTGGACATCGGGAATTCTGTGCCGGGCAGGAGGTGCAGGGTCGAGGGCTTGCCGGTCTGGTCATACCCCGCAATGGAAAGTTCTGCGTAGCCCTTCCTGATTTCGGCCGGGGTCATTGACCGGTCCAGCTCCTCCGAACTCACGTGACCGACAGGACGAGGGCTTTGCTCGTTGCGGTCGCCAGCGACTGTCCCGCTAACCGACAGCCTGGTCAAGTGCTCCTGGTCGTGCTTTTGTTCCAGAAGATGAGACTCGTCACAGACTGTCGGAAACCCTTCTACACCAGGTTTAGAGCTGGGGCAGGCGTCCACTCCTTGGCCGTCTCCATGGCAACAGCCATTGACCTTGCCCCTGGACCCGTTCAAGAGGCCGTCGAAAGAGCGCCTCTCTGCGGCGACCACGAAAGGGAGTCTGGAGTTGTGCTGCATGGCAGCCCGTTGCCTGGCAGCCAGGTACATGGAGCGGCGTCGAATACGCGTCCGACAGGGGGCGCACGTGATCTGCTTCCACATGAGCCGGAAGCAGTGCGCCATGAAGCTGCCGATGTTGGACAGGCACTGCAGTGTCATGGGAATGCCGACGAGGGCGTACAGCATCGTCACCATTCGTCCCCACATCGTCTTCGGCGTCAGGTGACCGTAGCCTGCCACAGAGACGACAACTACATCAACACCTCCAGCAACACATCGACTGCAATAATTCTGTAATATCAGACTATATCTGTACAATGACAGTACAGCCTGGACCGGCTCATTGACCAGATCGTAGTCGGTACCGACAGAATGTAACCCACGTGACTTATTTACATGTTTACTTACTTTAGTTTCCGCTTCATGACATGTGTGAGAGAAGAAAGAGAGTGAAAGAAAAGTTAATATTTCTCGTCCATCCTTATTTTTCAACTTGCGTTGGACAGTGATGACGGTGCAGTGTACGGCACGTGCTGACCTATGGTGGTGATGACAGTAACGGAGTAGAGGAGGGAGCCGGCGTAGGTCCACTGCAGGTTGGTCTCGTTGACCTCGTCGCTGCCGTCCCAGCCCTTGTCCTTCACGGCCTCGTAGATGTCGCGCTGGAACTCGCGCAGCACAGCGCTGCACTCGTTCATCCACTTCTTGGGAAACAGGATGTTGAGCGACTCAGTCATGTTCCACAGCCGCTGCAACATGGCCACCATCACGAGACCATTTCGATGACATTATAACAATAAAGTGCTGGGCACCCGATATGTATCCCAAAACAAAAACAAACATATAACGGAAATAAAAATGACAGATTTATTTAACAAAAAGAAAAAATAAATAAAAACAAAATAATAAGTCACCCTAGAACCTAACTGCGACGATTGTTACTTCCCTTTTAATGTTACCACGTGACAATTTTCTCATCAATCATCATCATCCCCACCACCACCACATGTTTAAATGCAAAGCTAGACATCCGGATGTATTGTACCCAGCACTACCTGAACATGGCGCTCGCGGATACCCGTAATGGCGACTCGTTCTTGTTTCTCGTTGGTCGCCTCTAGGAGTTGGAAGATGAAGCCGCCAATGATGGAGTAGCTGATGACGAGGCAGGTGAGGCCGACGTGTGAGATCATGAAGACGAGGAACTTCTTGCCCGCCCTCGTCAGGTTTTTCTTCACCGCCTGCTGTCTCTCCGGGGTCCAGGCCAGGCGGCCGAACCTTCTGGAAGCGCTCCTCGCTCGACTCGCTGGATCCTCAGACATTCTCGCGCTCTTCTTGGATGTCTTCGGCTTCTTCTTGGATGAAGGTTTCTGATCACATGACTTGGCATGGCTGAGTTTCGTCGACTCGGTCTCAGCTTTGGTGTCGCCAGAGTCTTTGTAGTCGTCAGCCTCGTCCTCGGCGTCAGCGTGGGCATCGATGACTTCCGGTTCTATGATGACTTCTATCTCTGTGGCCTCCTCCTTCGGAGCAGTGTCGGAGGCGTTCAGTCTCTCGGTGGGCGAGTCCGTGTCATCCATGGTCTGTGATTCCACCCAGAGCAGCCTTACATGTCACGTGTCCTCGCGGGGTGCGTTACATAATCACGAGCTGAAACAAAGACGTGGAGAGGTTCGTAAAGTGTGTGAACCAGACTTACAAAATATACAAAGTAGCGTGAAAACAAATGAAGAGAATCACACACACACACACACACGCAAACCATGTTTACAGATTGCGGTCGATGAAGAATCAAGTGTTGATGTGAAGCGAGAGATCGAGAGAAATCGATGTATAAATCTTGAGGATTGTCGCCGGCCAGATTCTTGCTTCGTTTCCGGCCGCCCTGCAGGAATTTTGTGAAACGAGAACATTGGAGAAGCCGACAACTGCGATGGCCGAGCTGCTGACCACCAAGTGTTTGTGTGACGCAAGTGTTGCCAGCTAAGCCATCGGGGACCACCATCGTTCAGTGTTCACTTTCAGCCACAAGGCCGTTAAGTGCTTCTGGTGACGTAATCACTGACACCAGAATCATGGCGGACATCACACAATCACATTTTCACACACACATCATCACTTTATCACATTTACTCAACAGTCCACCTCTCGTCCGGAGCTGACGGGTGCCACACCGAGACCCGAACCAGGGCTCTGCCACTTCTCAACATAAAGGCAACAATTGTGGGAGAGTAATGATAGATAATTACAATTGAGGATGATGGAATGCGCCATCCAAAGTATTGGCATTAGTCGAGTGTCATTATCTTCGTCCGTTTGGCAGGAAAATTGGTTTTGAAAGAGCTCAATAATAATAATAATAATAATAATAATAAATAATAATAATAATAATAATAATAATAATAATAATAATAATACAATAACAACAGTTTCATCCTACTTTGTGCATTTCGTTGCCGTCCATTTGTTTCAAGATAAAGCAGGCTCACATTACATCCACCCAGAATGATACCCTGTGTTAAAAGTCATTTTTATTACATAATCTATAGATAATGACACTCTGCACCGAGGCTCATTCTGCGAGTGCCACGGCCACGTTCATTACGAAAGATTATTATTTGTTTGAAGGAGGCAAACATTTCAGCCTCGCAATTCTCCAATTCATTCAAATTATACTCGTTGTCATAGTTGTCATTGCCTCAGTATCCGGAGTTTGAAGATCTCACAATGGCTGCTACTTTTAATCAGATTACACATTTACACACGTGTTTTAAGGAACTATTCACAGTTGTATATTTTAATATGTCATTAACTGTGAAATTAATTTTATAATTGAGCCATCAACGCCTCAGCACTGCATCCGTCGCCCTCGTCATAAAGCTGTCAGCTCCTGCCACGTGACATTAGTTTTATTCTTTTTGATTTTGTTTTCTTACTGTGTGTCTGTGTGTTTGTTTCCTCTGCTGAATGATTTACTCCGTAATTTTTTTCACATTTTGAGGTAAAATAAAATATATAAATATGACATTATTTTCCTTAATGAGATTTGAGAACGACATCGACCCTGAGGGGCAGGGTTGGTGGGAGCAGGTGGACAATTATTATTATTATTATTATTATTATTATTATTATTATTATTATTATTCCTTCATATGTAACCAAATAGAGGGTTAGGGACTCGGTTTGCCTGACCTTAACCTCTATGACGATGATCAGGAGGAGGATGAAAAGGACGACAAACACCACGTGGAGATGAATGTCAAGGGGCGATAAGCAAATGTCTAGGATATCAACACATGAAAGGACTGACAGCTTCTAGAATCCACTCAGAGATGATGGTGGAGTGCAAACAGTTTCCGGTTCTACACCAGGCGTGACGTCAGAGAAATTCAATTATTCCAGTGGTAATGAGCTCTTGTGCTGATGGGAAAGGGAGATAATCTCCAAGGTAATGAAAAGGCATGAGCAGTGCTGTTACACTAACCGATCATTTGTCAGAGCGGGCAAAGGGCGACAATTTTCATAGGTGGCGCGAGCTCCTGGAGAAGGCAAGAAGAGATAACATTCAGGACACCCGCCGTGTGCAAAGCTGTTTGTTGTTGTAGTCGTGCTGTATGACAACTGTATAAACTCCTGAGCTAATGAGGCGTCCATGCTGGTGTTGTGTCCCTTGCTGACGTCATGCTCCACTGAGGCTGGTGTTGTGGTTGTCGTAGTTACAAACACCACAATGAACACAAACTTCACCATGTACACAGTCCCCACCATGTACAGAGAGAGGTGAGAGGTCAGGATTGTACATAGACGGCCATCTTCCCCTAAAACACTTGTTTACCAATTTTGTTTTGTCTCTCCGACACTGCGAGTTTCGAACTCAAAGCAAGGTCCACACCTAGAGACTAAGCTACAGTCCAGGACAATGGCGGCGAAGGTGGCAGGCTGCTCGATACATCACCTGCAGGTATTGTGTCCCCCTCATAAAATCTACATCAGCGTGTTTACCTGCACTCGAGAGATGTTTACACCCACTATGTGCACTGTAGACCTAACTGCCACTTTCTACGGCGACTGAGTGATTCCTGATAATTCCACAGCAGACAGGGGAAGACAATTCCACCGGCATCAACACACCAAGGGCGTTCTCTTCAAGAAGTTGTCTGCCCTTGCTGGAGAAGTGAAACTGTTCGGACAATGAGTTGGCAAACAGCTTTTCACAAAGAATATTCTTTTTTTTCATACTCTCATTTTTTCGTTCTGTCCACTTTATTTGCACTTGCCCAGTCGCTTGCGCCGCCAGTAAAAATTGTCCTTCTATTCATCTCAACCCACACACAGCTGACACAGCCATTCCCTGCCTTTGCCACTAGAAATTATCTCCCTTGGCAATCACCCAAAGAGCTGAATAGTTTCCCCTTATTATTTCTTTTGTCCACTTGGTGGTCAGAAACCTCGCGTTCTAGTTCGTAAATTATTTCTCACCTTCACAGTGTCTGCACATCTGTTGTAGCGACAGCCGGCCACACACAATGCGCCATGATAGTAAATATTGTCTACTCGGAGCACATGATCTACATGGTATAAGATAGACTATAATAAGCATACTATTTTATGTTATACAATGCAAGTAATACACAAGAAAGAATGCATGAAAGAAAAGAAGGGACGAAAGAACTAATGAATGAATAAATAAAAAGAGCGCACACAAATTTTATATTTTAATGCCATCTTAAATTTCGTTTTTTTTTTTTAGTTTGTGTGCTATTTTAAAATTTCCTTACTAAGTTTATAGTTTTTACAGCGTTCTTCGCAAACTTTGACACATCTCGAATATTGTTTGCTTGTTCTTTGTGATAATAGTTGCTAAAGATCTGAACAGCCCAGTGCCATGGACTGACGGCCACCACAGGGACTCAGGACAAGGGACACAACTGTAACTTAACCTACCCCTCATTAAATGCAGGAGAGTAACACACTTGTTAATGCTAGTTGTGAGACTGTGAAATTATAATTATTATCTCTTATATTTGCTTTCTAAGTGCTCATGTCTGTGAACATTTGTTGACCTTTTTAGTTGGACAAATAATCGGATATCGGCGCGATGCTAGAGAGTTCGTCACTAGGGATTTGTCTCCCTTTCCCATCATCAGAAGCCTGCTTCAGGACCACAGCGATCATCGTCAAAGGCCGTTAACCAGGCAAAATGTCAGTCAACTCAGCAAACTGCCTCAAATTCTCGTTATGTTGACATGTCCTTGTGATTTCTTGTCACACAAGTCTGGACTTCAATCAGCACGATGATGAAAATTATTCCACACACTCTCTCTCTCTCTCGCTTCAGCCGTGGTTTCTGTGACCTTTGCACTCAACTTTTTCAAACTTGTCCGAGCGTTGAATGACATTTTAAGACGAGGTGTGAGGTCGACTAGAAATATCCACACAAGACTTGTCGGTCTGGTTGTCAGTAGAACTAGAAAATCTCACAAAACGTGTAATCTCTATAGCTTGAGACTGAGGGCTTGAAATACATATCACGTGGTTCTGATGGTTAATAGATGGCCAGTAGAGCTACCTTTACAGCAGGTGTCCAACAAAACTAAAAATATTTAAAACGAGCCAGTGGTCCTGATACAGATGACTGATGGTACTTTACCCACCCGTGTACACCCAGTGATACCCACACCAACACCTGTGCCACAGACGAGGCAGACGACAGACGACCAGACTGACCGACAGACGCTTGTAGTCCTCACTGCACGTGACTGGTAGAACATCGGGTACATGATTAATGTCATCGATTTTCACCTTGCCGTGAACCTCTAACAGTTTCCTGTTGCCGTTCTCTACCCGGGTGTTTCAACCCGAGGGTGGGTGGCTCCCCCTCCCTGTCCCACTGCAATCTTGGCGAGGTCTTTGATGTTATTCACAGCCGCTAGAAAAGCTGCTTCGCCGAAATATGGTTGGTATCTCGGGTATTGAGGACGTCAGTCTTTCTGCTTGTTTGTTTGTTTGTTTTTTCTTTTTGTTTTTGTTTTGTTTTCTTTTTGTCGATAAAATGAATTTGTTGTGACTGCGTGTAATTAAGAGACTTCAAAAAGCAAGCCTCAATACATTCAAAAGTGATATAAAAAAACAGCTTCTGACACAGGGTCCGGCATCATAATTTTCTTTTCTGCATGATACAAGCATATCGTGATATTAGAGCGATATAAACATCGTTAGCAAGCAAAGCACAGCAGACTACCCGAGTGAACACGGATTCTGAGCAATGAACAGCTCACCTGTTGTCATGGCAATGTAGTGACCAGTGTTTACTACCAACGGCTGATTCCTCTTTGCATGTTTGTCAGCGATTACATGCTAGTTTTACTTTACTTCTAGATGGCAATTGTTCTTAAAACTTCTTTATTTCACTTCATCGGTCACCAGCATCTCGCTCCTCTATTCATCAGTTACACTCCGCGGCAACTCGAGGGTCAAGGGTCAACCACACGTCAAAGGCGTTCCGTTGCTGGTGTCAAGGTAAAGGTCAAACAGGGAGGTACATGATGCACGAGTCTTACACGCGCTTGAAGATGTGATCTTTCTTTCCATTACTGTACATGCATTCGTTTCTTCTCTTGACCCGCTACACACCTGATGTTGTGGACAACATCAGAGGACGACAACCACCCGCTGCTTGGTCTTGTGTCACTAACCGCCTGATGTTAATGTTTGGATGAGCGATAACTAGTTTTGAAGCATTCCACGATGACGAGACATTTTTAACTTGATAAACAAAATATCAGGTCATAAGTAAATGTAAGAAGAAGTAAATAAACCCTCAGCCTGTATAACTGTCAAATTTAAAATAAACTGGAACTTACAAGGTGAAGCACCTGTAGCCTCTATGTTCCAACTGTCCTCAGTCGCTACAAAGCCGCGGACACAACTCTAGTGGCGAGCAGACGACTGTGGAGGCGACTGCAACAAGTACAGCGACGACGTGTGCACATGGCGGCGGACGGTGCAGGGAGGAGGATGGCAGTTAGCAGCGCGCGCTCTCCTCCCTCCTTTATGTGGCGTGTCGGTGACGTTCTTGGTGCTCGTGCCAGTGACGTGCGCGGCTGATCATATCTCATCTATAATGTAGAGATCACGGCATCTCATCACACAATCCTCTCTTCTCTCGTCATCTCCGCCCTCTGTAGTTGCCTGTGTTTTTATGTTGTTGACGTCGTTGTTACGCTTCGTCCATTTTCTTTTATTGCCTCCTGCTTTCGGTTAGTCCCCTCTTCAGAGCTCGGACAGAGCGGTGTTTGTGCAGAGTGCGTGTAAATAGACTGCGCGTCAGGGGGAGAGCACGACAGTTGATTATTAAAGACCTGTTTATTCAATATGTACTGTCACATTCAGCAACATTGTCTACAGGACGACCAGTCTAGCCTTTCACCTTTGTAAGCCAGTTCTGTCTCACCCTCCAGGGTGTCGTAAGGACAGTCTTCGGCAGGGTGTCCTACCGGGTCACGTGACCAAAGAAGACGCTTGACTGTTGAAAGTAGAGGTTTCTGGTTTCCAACTAGTGTGGCCATCTTGTTTCGTGCAAATGTGTTGGTTGTATGTCCTCATACAGAGAACAAACCTTTGACATGACGACTGTATAGAACTGTCCTCAAAATGGTCTGACGTGTAACGGCCATATAAAAACCTCGCCAGAAACGGTCTAACCTTCGTCTACATTTGTCCGGTTATCTTGTCGAGTATTATTTTGGTAACGGAGGAGCCGTTGTGAAACCGAACAGAGAGTTAGTTTATTTTTTGTTTTCTGGGGTTCTTTGTTGTTGTTGTTGTTGTTGTTGTTTGTTGTTGTTGTTGTTGTTGTTGTTGTTTTTTGTAAGTATAGACAATTGAAGGACGAATGAAAAAAAAAGAATGACCATATAGACAAAGAAACGAGGAGACAACTGACAACATTTGCCTTTACCCCCTTTCAATCACACAAATGGTTACTATGACAATGCTGTTCGTTAGACAAAGTTCTACAACAGTTCTACAGATGTTACTGCCAAGAGAAACTGCAGGAAACCTGATTGTTATCAGTCGCCATCACACCCACACTTCGCATCCTTTTCCTCAGCAGCTGACCCCCATCAGACCCCATCAGACCCCGTCCCCTCCACACCACATCCCTTATTCCAAACACAGTTCGTTTAGGCAGCCATGAGTGACTGTTGGGATCCCTCACTTCGCCACTCACTCACTCCTCCTCCCGTGCAAATGTCCTGTCACGTGTCAAACATGGAATAATGTGTGGAGATGCTCACACCAATCACATCGCCGACGAGAGCATCATGGGAGCTGCTGACACCTTGGCTTGTTTATGCACGTGTTACAGATATTATCACTCGTGCTTTCCATAACCATCTCTCTGAAGGGATGAATAAATGTCTGTTTATCGTGGTATTGCGCTGTACTGAGCAGTATTGTATTTGGAGTTTTGTTTTTCGCTGTTTGTGTGCTAAACATTTCAGTCGCTCATCAGTTCGCAGGATAACAGGCTGAGAAGGATAGAAGATAGGAGAAATAAAATAATATATTTGCGGTAATTCGTATGATGACTGGGAATTTACGACATTCATCATTTGTGGTAGTTGTCTGCATACCCAACTCGTAACCCGGATCATCACTGGTCACCCTCGGCCAGGCCATCAGCCTTGCAGATCTTTGAATATGGGGATACTGTAGCTGTCATGAGAGTTTTGTTGTTGTTGCTGCTGTTGATGATGTTGATGGTGGTGGTGGTGGTGGTGGTGGTGGAAGTGGTGGTGGTGGTGGTGGTGGTGGTGGTGTGGTGGTGGTGGTGGTGGTGGTGGAAGTGGCGGTGGTGGTGATGATGATGATGGAGCAAGTATTTGGCGAGGGCTTCAAGAGGAGATCAGAGAAAAGAAGAGAAAAGAAGTATGGAGTTGTGTGGGTGGAGGGGAAGATGATCTATCAGATGAAATGGCCGCCAGAGCGTCCATGCAGTAAAGTGGTGAGTGTGAGTTAATAAAGAGTTAATTCCGAGTTAATACACAGTTAATACCGAGCGTTTCCCCGAGCACTGCCATCAGACAGGGGGAGACTATGTTTACGGGGATAACCACGGCGGTCACGAACCGCAGTCACGAGAAGCTGGATGGTCCGAGGGACGAGCGATAGGATCGTTGGCGGCGACTGAGGTGGTCCAGCCACACAGACTCTGATACTGATGAAGAACTACGCCGGTGATTGCCAGACAAATCACAGAGCATCTACGCCACTGAGAGAGAAAGAAAGAGATGAATAAAATGAGGAGGGAGACAAAAATAGAAGAGAGGGGAAAATATTCATGATTCATGTTAACTGCTCCTTTGCCAGTGACAATAAACGATATTCGTCGCCTGTGATGACACTGAATGTAGCTTGGGAGTCTCGCACACAAACATTACACAATGCATTACAACTGTGTTACAGTCAGAGTTGGTGAGTGGAGGTGTCTGACGATGTTGCTGACGATGACATTTGGTCACAGGAGTGGATGACAAACGTGTGTAACAAGCCAAACAATAGCAGAAACAACATTCTGTACACACGCACACGTACACACACACACGCACACACACACACACGCCAGAGGTGGGATCCCTAGCAGACACCTGGTAGAAAGTTACTAAAGGTCGGAATGACTTCACCATGGAGGAAGGCCGCTGTCCCCTGTGGGACATTAGCATTATTCATGAACAGCAGGACATGGGGACTGACAGTCTGTACTGGCCTGTGGTACTGTTACTGTGTCATCTGTGTCACGTGCTGTGCTGTCACACTGTGTCATCTATATCCTGTGTGGTACTGTTACTGTGTCACGTGTTGTACTGTCACTGTGTCATCTATGTCATGTGTGGTACTGTTACTGTGTCACGTGTTGTAATGTTACATTTCTACATTTCTAGAAATAATATTTGGTGCTGATGTAACCTGTATTTGATTTTTTGTTCTCTTGTTGTCAGTCAGACAGAGGTTTAACAATTCACACGTTGAAAGGTTTCCTGTGGATGTTGTGAATGTCACGCGGTCTGATAGTGTGGACAGAATGTCATCCATTGACATCGGGAAGCGGGCAGACGGTGTGTTTTCAAATGTGAATGGACATTAGACAGAAATCCCGTATTCCGCGTGTTCATCATGTTTACACTAACTTACTTTTAGCTCACCGACATTTGCAAGGACAAGGGAGATAACAAGGCTGCCATCATCGACTGAGGACCAGAGGGTCAGTCATCAAAACGAAAGAACAGCAATCTACGATGACCTGTAGTTATCCTCGCCAAGAGGTTAGCACAAATCAGCAATTCTCAAGTTAGCATTCCTCTTGAGTTGTCTGCCTTTGGTCGGCGTGTCTGTGTAATTATCTAACTTGAATGTCCACTTTCCTCCGTCCAGCTACAAAAGCTTTCACTTGGCGCCAGCAATGGCGTCCAGCAGGTAACTGTTGGAGATTCTCTGTCAATAGTCCATCAAACCCCAATCAACATTGTCGGTTAAGTGCCGTCAGAATTACTCGTCGATCGCTGGGTGGCTTTTGGTGGAGTTGTAAGTACCCGAGTCCTGCACCAGATGATGGTGGCCAACGCCATTGAGCTGCAGGTCCCTGGGTGTGTGGACTGACAGCAGCAATCTCCAGACCCTGACAGACATCTCGAGCTTCCCTCGATGTCCTATGAGACTCAGCATACCTGGGATGGTAAGAACCGTAGGTTGGAATGTATTGTGCATTGAGCTTCAGCTGGACTTCATGTGGACACAATGCACACTTCCATACAAAGACAGGCACATGCATCCATCCACACACACACTGACAAACACACACACAAACACACAAACACACAAACACACAGCCTAGCTGACAGTTTTTGTATCTTGAAGACAAAGAATTTACCGGTGTAAAATTTCCCCAGGACTGTCGTAGACATCGTCTAGCAGAGAACGACCTTTGGCCTCTGACCCATGCCCGTCATCAAAGCATAATGACCCCTCATCCCAAACGCACCTCGACCTATCAGCACTCAGCGGAAGCCCCCGCAAGGTTCACCTCTCATGTGACGTGTCCCAATGAGGAAGTGACATCACAGGGGCAGCGAGGGCGTCCCTGCGAGACCCGGAACAAAACGTCAGGCCCGGCAGAAGGGCAGAGCCGCGCGCCACCATGATGGAGGATTACATCCGGGACACGGGCCGGGCAGACCCTGTAAGGGCTCCATCCCACGACATTGTTATTCATAAACAGGCGTTTGCGTCCGGTGCAGATCAAAAGGAATCCATTAATGAAGAAGCGATGATACGACCCGAGTCACGAGGGCAATAACTGCCAGCAACATGGCGGCGAGCTTTATGTGCCTCCCTAGGCGGCGCTGTGCACGAGGAAGGACGAACCACTCGTTGAAATACCCGGATGAGGCTTTCTCCCGGGGATCTCTGAATCGAATTTTTTTCTTACCGCTCTTATTAATTATTTTGTTGACATTTTACAAAGATGATGGGTTATTCCAGGTTTTGTTTGAAATGTTTTTATACGAAGACTTATTTCGACTGTAGAGAAGTTTGAATGTAGAAATCTGTCGAGCGCACAGAACGCTGGGAAGTGTTTGTCTTTTGAAGGACGTGGGTCTGAGTATGCCGCTTGAAACCTGGCGGAGGGGCAAGGGGAGAGCATTCAAAACATCTGTTTGCTGTGTCTGAAAAACTGGCGATGACACCTCTAACCGTGTTTGCTCTCTATTGCTTGACTGCTTTCATCTCCTCTGACATCCAAGAAGCCGACGGTCTCTCAGGAACAGAGCAGAAGACAAGAAAACTGATGAATCAGAAAACAGGAAGACGAGTGGTTCATCTGAGGAAGCAGCAGAGCGGCCTCATCATCAAGCAGACCATCATGGACAACCTTCGAGTTTTGGGCGCAGGTCCACTGGCGAGTCTGACGACATTGGCGATGAAGATGAAAGCGATTTGGTCAAAGATGGTCACCGGAAGTGACACAGGATCAAGTAACAGTTGGTCTCATTAGGATTCAGTCCACAGTATGTCGATAGATATAATGTGAACGAGACTGATATGAAGCTGATAAAATGTTCAAGAGACCAAATCATACTGGTGCACAAACATTTTGTCGCCTACATATAAATAAGAACAAATAAACAAAAATGATTAAATTTACATATAAATAGACTTTCAGGTTACTTTGCATGTAAACATTGCTGCTTTCGATACGTTTTGGTGTGAAGCAGCATGGTGCACAAAGTGCTGGCGGTCATCGCACACAATGTGCTGATAAGACCACCCGACAGATGATCGTGAGAACCGCTGTCTCCACTTTCAGCAGCTGCTGAGGTTGTTGCTAGGATACCCGAAAGGTTACTTTACTGAGGTGAGAACGTAACTACAACCAGCAAATATTTAGTCTTGTGACACAGTCACGTGACACGGCATAACAACTACGCTGAACAAACACTTAGTCACGTGACACTGCATAACACTCGGCGACAGGTCTCCTGAGTAGAAGTAGGGCTGCTGACCCTTCAGAATTGTGGGACTTCACTGATGATGATGATGATGATGATGATGATGATGATGATGATGATGATGATGAGGAGGAGGAGGAGGAGGAGGAGGAGTTCCCCAAAGCGTATATAAAGTGCATATTTCGAGAGCGGGAAGAAGTATTTACTTCGCTTTAATATAACCCTTACCGAGTAATTAAAAATAGTGTGCCCTACTAACCCTTTAACCTCTTGTTTTTGTCTCGTACATCCCTTTAAACATTTCCAAATATTTCCCTGAGCAAAGCCTAAAATATCTCTCAAATCCTCCCGGAGGTCAGAGGGTCACAGTGTGCAAACAGAAGCCTCGCACTGACTGATGTTGGTCAACATGTCTTCGCCTTGACTGAAGTCTGTCATCACTGACCTGCAAAAGATGGCCGTGGATGAGACTTACAGAGGGCGGGGATGTCTCAGCCGGCTCATGAGCCACTTCATTGATATTTCATTAGTTGTGGACTCGGTGACGACGGCAGGTCCTCGGTGACCACCGCGTTTAGCATACAGAGAGTGTGACAAGTGGTCACCATGGGTGTACGGACGCGCGCACATACACATAAACACACTAGCATAAGCACACGCGCGCGCACATACACATAAACGCATATACACACACTTACACACGTATGCATATGGACACATGCACAATCAAGCAGGCGAACACAAAGAATACATGATACAATATTCAGGATGTTTAGAACTCGTGCAATCTGACAAACGCTCAGTACTCACTGACAGACACACCTTCCTCTTCTGTCTTTTTCTGATGTTTGAATTTTCAGATAACTGCATGTGATTATTCTCTCAACATTTCTCTGTGTGAGTATACCCGGGTCTGTATTACAGTTGCTTGTCTCGGTTCTCGCTAGACCTGCCCACCTCACCCTGACACCTACCCACCCCACCCTAACACCTACCCGTTTCCGGGGACGGTAAACGCTCGAATGCACTCAATTTTGCTCTTTTGCAATTTCTGCGGGAAAATATTTGATTGAAAGCCACCACATCATATCCGAGAGGGTTTCATGCATTTTATCCAGTTTTTCTGTCTTCCTGGTGGCGGCGGCGGTAATCTGGAGGCAATCCCAGCGAGGGCGCCACCGCCGCTGGACAAAGGCTGACATTCAGCCGCACGCCAAACCCGCAAAGGTCAAATCCCGCTTGAGAACTGCGACTGTTCCCTCCATTTCTCTCAAAACTGTTTATTCTCTATCTGTTTCATTGTTGTGTTCTAGTATATAATATCGTTTATTGCATTTCTCGCCAGTTCCAGCCTGCTACTGATATTCAGGAACTTTCTCACATTCTGGAAAGAATAACTGAATTTGCTGGCTTAGTTAAGTTAATGTGTATTGACCGTGCATTATTTTGTTGAATAGCTTATCGTAGTTCTGTAAGTGTTGAGTGTAAAGGTGTAAACAACTTTCCCTCCAGTGAAAGCTGTGACCAAAGTAAGTCTTTAGTCTCTCAACACAGTTGTCCCGCGACTTACTGAGCGAGTATCAACTAAGTGTAAACATTTATTTCATTGGTTTGTTTTTTTTTGGGGGGGTTTGTTGTTTTGTTTGTTTGTTTGTTTGTTTGTTGTTGTTGTTGTTTTTTTTATTTTTTTATTTATTTTTTTTTTTGCTATCGTGCCGTTTGTATATTGTGATCAACTTCTTCCTTGAACGCAATCAAACTCTTCATTAAACAGAAGACTTCACAATGAAAGTGTACAGCCCCAGACCACACGTCCTCACAGGACCATCCACTGCTCCTCCCGGCTACACTCGCCCCCCATCTTCCCACCAACTGCCGTGAATTTCATAGTCGTCTCTGAGATAAATATCAGGATAGAAAAAGGTCTTTCCCATCAAGCCTGCTATTACAGCTTCCGGTGCGACAGCTGACCTTCCGGATAATTAGACGACATTTGAGTAGGTCAGTCAGTCGGGGTCAATGAAGTGCTCTTCTTCGTGTAAAACGAGAAAGACGGCAGTACAACGGATACGTCAGCGACAGACGGATATATCCAATACTGCCAGAAACCGACATGAGACCTACATACACATGATACTGCCAGAAGAGGCACACTACTATCAGGGACTATCTATAACATGTGTGCATGCCTGACATGCTTGTGGCAGGTGACTTGTAGAGACAATTCATGTTTTTTGCCTCAAGTCCCGTTCTTCACGAAGAAAATCCTTCATTTCGACATTTCCTTTTGCTATGTTCCTGAGAGACCGTCGACAGTGTATTTGAGACTGATGCACTGCAGTTGCTGTGTGTGTCGCCAAAGCACTCAGACAAATAAAATCAACTGTTGTCACCAATCAAAAATTTATAATCTTTCCTTTTACACTAAAATTTAAAAAAAGCTTGACTAGATTATCAATCGGGAAACTAGGCGATGTAGAAATAAAACAACAAGTGTTTGAAATGATATTTGCCTTAATTAGAATAAGTTAGAGAGTTCATTGTTTACTGACTCTAGAAACATTAATAAACTCATCGTATCTAGGAAAATGTGAAGCTTATCCTCTTCTTCCTGCAACGCAAATGTAATCCATCCAGAGTAGGTCTTCTTTCTATTGACAACCCGCGCCACGTGTGTTTGTCATTTGATTACAAAGTGTAGCAATGGCAGCCACCTACCTGTTGATGCCTGGGAATCTTGTTTACCTGTTGTCCTTCCTGCAGAGGAAAGGCGAAAGACAGTGTCAGATTACCAGGCTAAACACTTGCTTATGATGAGACCTGACTGTTGGCAGCGGGTACTTCAAGGGTCCAGGATCTGTCCTCCACAACAAATTGCACTTTGACCTCCACGTCACATCATGGAGTCGAAACTTCGGGATACAAGTAGTGTGGGGCCTTGGGTGGCTTTGCTCCCTCTCTCCCACAAGGTCTTTAGCTAGTATTTAGCACTTCTGTACACAATCTACCTCACAGGCAACAATCTCCATGAGTGTTTGGAAAGTGTGAGTACTTGGAAAGTTTATACTTTGTAGATAAGTCTACTCTACTACACAGCTTGAATGTGGTCCAGATAGCCCTCCAGTGTAAGACACGGTCTTCTATTTCTTTACAGTCTTCTGTGTTGCAGTCAGGCCAGGGAGCTGCTCCAACCAGTCGATTTCTGTCGACACATCGGCCACCCGATAGCTGCACCCGCAGTGGACATGGACGCCGTTGCTTCTCTGTCGTTGTTGCACCCGGCGGGGAGCACGGACCATAAACTGCCCAGCGAGGCGAGACGTGCAGGCTTCACACCTCGTTGTCATGGTTGTCACACAGAAACACAATCGCCAAGCCACACACCAGAAATCGGACTCCAAAGGTGTCCAGACGATAGTCATGGGCGTTAAAGTCAGGTGGACATCGTTAGGGACACGACTACATTGTGGACGCCGCCAACGCTCCACAGGACAACTGCCGTCTGTGACATTTGAGTCTTGTCACAGCTAATTGTTTGGTTGACACTTAATGAAGTCAGCGAGAGAGAGAGAACGGTTAGGATGAACTGAGTTCACACAAAACTTGAATTTAACAGTTCTGTGTGTGGATGGCTCCTGGCCTGTAGCAAGTACAGAAATGGTTTCACATAAAACCTGACAATAAATGTTGATGGCTTGAAAGACATAACAATAAAAACAGCCAGGCAGTAACACCTTGTCTTTGTAACACCTGTATTGATCCTCAAACCCCAAGGTGCGTGTCTGCAATGGCGACAAACGTAAACAGATAAACAGACTGTGTACAGAGCTTTATGTGAGTGTTGGTGTGGTAAAGACACAAACAACAAGGGACTGGCAGTCAGGACAAGAGAGTAAACATCAGGCTACTGTGATAACCAAACTGGGAATCCAGCATACACAATGACAACAATCAAGTGGCAATCAACAATACCATGGCGAACAATAATCATGAAAACAACAGGGTAACCAGAAAGAAAGTAAGAAGAAAATGTAAAGTATGCACACAGAAGATGGCAGTCTTCAATGTTCAGTACCAAGAGGTGGTAATCAAGAAATCACTGAAGTGGGGAGAAAACAAGAATAAACAAAGGTTACTAAACAATAAATCTGTGTTTGGCGGTGAGGTTACCGACTGGAATGATGTGAGGCGACTTGAGGACATGGCTTTATGTCTCCGTCTCCTACTTTCCAGCTTTCAGCAGATCAATATGGCTCCTGGTGTTAACATGGAAAAGTAATTTGTCCTTTCAATCGGACTAGTGGCTAATTGTGTACTCGAAGAAAAGGACTGTACTTCTGAATGAGTGGATAATCTATCCTATATACAGGATTTCCATATCAATCTGATCAGAGAGAGGAAAAGTTTCATGAGAATCTGGGAAACACTTCTCAGTAGACATTTATTTTTATTTCAAGAACAGAAACGTTTTGGTCCTAAACATTATTGTAGCATCGTGAATGAAACATTTTTGTTGGAAAGATATAATTAAGTATATAGTTTGAAGAAGGAATATATACATTAATTTTATTTTTAATAAAAGGATGGAAAGTGTCCACATTCTGAGTGCAAACCAGAATGTAAATGTTTTATTAATTGTGGAAAACCAAGATATGAGTTCATCGTAAATTCATCAAAATCATAGTGTTGCTCCATCACAACAAGTGTAAATAGTGGGAAAGAAGTGATGTGGAAGACCTGAACCCTCAACCGACGGATATCACAACTAAAGTACCGGGTACTACACCCAGAATACACCCAGTGAGTTGTGGGTGTCTCTGGGTGACTATCACTCACTCCACCACCCACTGTTAGCTCCAGGTGTCTAAACATCTTCAACTGACAAATACACATCCACCTTACAAGACTCAGACATTTCTTACACCACCGAGGGCGCACATCCACAGTGTGGCGACAATCGAAGTCATCTGGAGTTGGACTAATTAAAGGGAACCTACAAGTACCCCGGGGGACCATAAAATCCACGAGTTTGCACGGAAAGGTTTGGGTGTGAAGACATGGAATGGCAGACAAAATAAGAAGCAGCGGCGGAGAACATCGGGGCAAACATGGACGACACATTCCCAGAGTGACTCTGGGGGATACAATACCAAACTTTGCCATTAGCTCGCGGCTTTGATCAACTATACACTTTTAAACTCACTTTAGGACTCGTCAGATAATCTTACCCATTACCCAACATTTGTTTGCATGTGCATGGCAAGTGCTTCATTTCTACCCCGGGGCCGCCGGGCAAACTGCACGTGACACATGCAAAGACTGGCAGAGCACGTGACTGGCGAGATGCTTCAGCCATTTGGTGGGACAGATGATACAACATTGATGACCCTCGCAAGTCCTGAAACTAGTTATTTAATTTATGAGTGACCTCCCTGCCAGCGTTGTCAGGTGGCGCTACCCTGTCTAGCCTGCGATACCCAGAGGTGGCGCCCACACTGTAGGCGGGTGATTTATTCTTCCCCCTCGCACCAGAAACAAGGAATAATAAAAGCAATAATCAAATATTAATTTTGCATGTCCTAATTTTTCTGATTTTGGAAACAATAAACAGAGTGGTGGGAGGGGGAGTGTCACCTACATGAATAATAGCATTCAATGAGTGGATGTGATGTCTGATGTTCCTCTCTAGCGACACGTACACTCCACAACATCGAAGTGCTGGCACGAGGACGGGATGGGGGATGCTGAAGAAGAGGGGGAGGGGAGAGAAAGAGGTTTTGAAGCCAAGCCAGCGATTAAGGATCTATTGATAATAATTATTATAATAACAATAATTTGTATAAAGCTCCTTTACAGCCACTAAAGTTTGACTCAAAGCGCTTAATATTTATATATGAATATAGACGAAGGCATCAAAGTCTGTAAAGAAATGTGTGTCGGATCCGAGATCCGAACCCACGAATCCAATTCTTACCGTCCTGGTGATATCGCGTTTAATCCACTGCGCCGCCGAAACTTTTTTACTTCACAGGCACGCTTCATGGAGACATTTTCTTTGTCACAATACTTTTTTTTATTGTGTGGCCAGCATTTTTGTTGTGCCAGCAAATCTTGTGAGATTACTGATATGAAACTAATGGATAGGAGAAAAATATGCTTGCTTGCTTCATTCCCTACCCTTCCCCCGCCGCCACAAACAAACTGTCGGTCCCCTAAATAGGAAGAGCACATAAATCAAGGGAGCTAATCCTAGCGAGACATAAGGACGAGAGAAAGTAGAGTTGTCTTTCTTTGAATGCCCTACGCATCCTCCATCCACAGTCATCGACACTCAGCATCTTCAGCCTGCTTTCCTGTGCACAGTACACAGTTACTAGGTAACCGCCAGAACTTCTGTGATCGTTATGTACACATCCGTTCCTCCATCCAGCATTTGTGTCCAGGGGTCAGAGGTCAGCACAGGGACCTCCCATGACTGCAACCTGAGCTTGCTCACGGACGCTCTGCTAAGATTTTGGTCTTTTATTTTTCTCACAGCCTCCATACCGTGCTGCTTACATCTTTTATTCCTAAGAAGCCATCAGAAAGTAATAAAAACTCAACAGTGCTCCCCACAATGACCCAGTCTCCCCCATTCATTCTCTCTTTGTCAGGAGCGTTGTATCCTAGTGAACAATAAATCCTCTCTTGCTGGCATTAATAGTAATATTATTAAAGCAAGATTTGTGTAGCGCATGCTCACACTCGTAAAGAAAGCTCGTAACCCGAACAAGACATGGACAACATAGCAGAAACAGAAGAAAAAAAAAGTATGAAGGAGGGAATGATAAACAAGAATGCGATGAATTAATATGAACAAATATTGAAGCGGTGCCGCTGTGGGACACCAGTTCACAAGTTTCTGGTTTCAACGGCATCCCTTTGGATTGTCATTAAAAGTTTGGGTTTTTTTTTTTTTTGTTATATAAAAGCAAGGCAGGCAGGGCAGACCAGCAAGATCTCGAGTAGCCAAAAAAAGAAAAAAAAAAAAAAGAAACACGATCACACCTCACGGCTCAGTAAATATTCCGGATGCATGTGGCCCGTGATGGAAGGCAAATAGCTGGCACTGCAAAAAGCAGGTGATAGATAAATTCTGGGAGCGTATCACTCCGGAACACTTCAAAAATCATTTTCTCTTTCATCCACCATCCTTCCTCCTCCCACCATTTCTCTTCCCTCCATCACATTCTCGCCACCACTCCAAGTCAGCGCCACCTTCAAGTGTCTCGGTTTGTCCCTGATGCCTATCTCTGCCGCTTTGCCAGCGGGGCAATCAGTCGGGTGCAAACACATCCTTTGTTTCCTAAATCACCTGTTCGCCAACGGAAGTCAGGCGCGAGCGAAAAAGAAGCTAAAAAAACCCTCCGACGGGGGTTGCAGGTGACTCACTTTGATCACCGCCGCTCATCGAAGGGCAGTAGGCAGGTTGAACCACTCGTGTCGGCAGGTGGCGCGCTGCATGACGGACCACAATGGCGGCTGCTGCTGGCGGCTGGCGGGCCGAGGCCGGGTGCATGGCGCACAACTTAAGATGCCAGACAGGAAACGAGCTGTGGTAATTAGTGCTTTGCTTGGTTTTGTCTGCTGCGCCTGTTGCTGATGGTGGTTGTGGTTTACAGCAAGCGCTTCCAGATGTCGTTGTTGCTAACTCGGTGCACACCCATCATCCTCACCACTCGGGTGTTTCGCTTTGAGAGAACGTGTCGGCGGGTGAAGAGGAGGAGTTCGGGTGGCCAGAATTCTAATCTCTCCCAAGAGCCGTGTTCGCGAGAAGACTTCAACCGAATTCGTTTTTGTGGTGTGGCAAGTTGTTGTTGTTGTTGGCAACGGAATAAGAGTAAGGTCGTTAGACAGGAGACCTTGATACTTATGTTGAAAAGCATCAGCTGCAGAGGACAAGGTGTAATCTTCATCTAACAACATCAGTCAATGTCTTCAACAACATCAGGGTACATCAGGTCATATAAACTGACGAAGTTATGGAGTTCATGTTATCTGATGAAATCCTGATAGACACATCGACTGATGAACTCAGAGACAAGGACTGACGACACCCACTGACTTATTTGTGAGATGGACAGAAGGGATTCATTTCGGTCTATGATCGCAATGTCAGAGGCACTGGTGAAGTATGGGTGATGGTGAACTGTTTCACATCGCTGCCTGCTGAAGTGATCATCAACTGTTCCCGACCGGCGATTGGAAGATTTGATCATCAAAGAGAAGCTTGGAGGAGTGGCATGAATGAGCTTTAACGAGAGGCGGACTTTGTGGGAGGGACACCCAAGTCACTCTGATAAGCAGAAGCTTGGGACGTGGAGTCTGGGGGGAAAGACGGTGGGGTGGGGAAAGATCCTACATTCAGTAATAAACGACTTGATGTTCACAACTTTGAGAATCAAACCGATCAAACCCTCTACAACCATCCTATCCACAGACGATGTGTCAGATCACTACTAGCAGACCTGCCCCCACCTCCCACACGCCCCCCGAACCCTCCAGCACCACGTGTCGACTTCCAGCTCAGTACCCGCTTCCTGTCGGGTGCGACTTGCCAAAGCAGCAACAAGGGGCAGTTCCATGCTCGGGTACCTGTGATACCCACAGTCTGCCTTATCTACGAGAGGCGGGGCTCACCTGGCCTACCATGACTTGCTGACATTTCTACCTGCGCGCCGCCTGGCGGAGGTGCCAGCCAATTACCGTGCGACCGGCTGCCTTCCCTTCAGCTGCACAGCGGGCGGACCGATGGCGGGACGCTAGTTCACCTCACGTAGTCTCACTCACACAGGTACACAGATGTGCACCCGGGGTATCTGGCACCTTCATTAGCTATTAGCTGTTCACGCAAAAACGGACAAAGGCGACTGAACCTGTGTTGGTGTGTTTACACTTACAGGTGTGTTTACACTTACAGGTGTGTTTACACTTACAGGTGTGTTTACACTCACAGGTGTGTTTACACTCACAGGTGTAATTTGTATGATTTTAAATAGTTCAATACTTGTGATTGTGAGATTTATCTGGGTAGGGAAAAGGTAGATTATGTCGATCATTTTATCGCAGAAGATTTAAAATGTATTTTCTTTTGATGGATTTGTAAAGAATGTGAAGAAATAGTCGAGTGCAGGTGAAGCTACATCAGTAACCTGACAACAACAGCAGGTAGACAACAGCTGACAACAACAGATTAGTTTACAGACTTGATTGAGAGACGAGGGCGTTAGAAAATGTCTCCTGTCACTCAACAGCATTTTGTGTGTGTGTGTGTGTGTGCCTGTGTGTGTGTGTGTGTGTAAATATTTGTCAGACTGTGGAATCACTTGAGTGTTTTTGACTTTGAAGTTGTGGTGCACGTGGTTCATAAAGTCGGCAGCAGCAGGGCGCCATTGCAGACTCGTTACACCGACCTGGCAGCTGTGACGACCGTGGAAAATCTCTCAGCTGGCATCACGGCATCCTTGATATTTGTGTGCTAAACTAATTTTGTTAGTCCTTCCTTTTATTTTTTGTTTTATTTTGCTTTACTTGAGTTTGTTTTTGTTTTGTTGGATTTTTGTTTTGGTTCATTAATTTTGTTGGGTTTTTTTTTGTAGTTTTTATTTTGTTGTTTTGATTACTTTGTTTTTAACTTTGCTTTAATGTTTTGGAGGTTGCTTTGTTTTTATTTTGTTGTGTTTTGTTTTTACATCATTGGTTTTTGTAGGATTTGTTTGTTTGGTTTATTTTTTGGTAATTATTTTTTCATGTCGCACAAGGACACGTGTGAAGGAATCTTTCCACCCTCGCCCACTGCACACATCAACAGTCACTCATCATCTACTCAGCCACGTGCTCAGTGACAATAAATAAATAAATAAACACCCTAGTAGTCGAATTGTATATTGTTCCAGCAGTCACATTCAGTACAAGACAAACGACAGGTGTCGCACGACGCGCGGAGGGTTCGTTGAGGTTCTCGTTACAACACACGCACAACAGGTAAACCGCTGATGACGTCAGCTGTCGTTGATAACAACGTCGTCCGTGATGAGTCTTTGTCAACATCAACATCAACATAATCCTCTACTGGTGGGGTGGGGACAGCATTTTGTAAGGTGAACCACGTGTCACACAGTCCACGCGCATACAGTGATGGTGATGACTACTCACGCCTCCACACAGGATCGCACTGACTCATGATATGTTCTCCTGTCCTGTCGACAGGATCTTAGTTAATTAATTAGCTTCTGGTAAAGATTCCAATCATTCATTCTTTCCCTTTCTCTCACTCTCCTGTTTCAAATGTCATCGTAGAAAACACAACCTTAAACTAATTGCACTTTGCATTGCTGTCGCTTAATGTAAATTATTATTATTTATAATTACTGTTTGTACAGTTGAGAGTCTCTACTATAAATAGTAATTACTGGGTGATTAGTCGCTCCTAACTGTAATCACAAAACTCACATTGCGAATAAATAGAGCATTTAACATATGACATCACATGTTAATGGGGTATACAGCAATGGAGGATAACCGCGCTTACAGGTACATACGGGTGTGTCCACAAAATGTCGTGCACGCGCGCACACACACTCACTCACTCACTCACTCACTCACTCACTCACTCACTCACTCACTCACTCACTCACTCACTCACTCACTCACTCACTCACTCACTCACTCACTCACTCACGTCACTTTCGAGAAGGACCACGGGAAGCTAGACAATACCCGAAATGAGACTATGTACCCATGGTTATGTCTAGGGACAGACGGGGTGGTTTTGTACCTCGGACTCCAGTCCCGGGTACAGACTGTCTGACGCGTGTGTATGAGGCGATGACTGTTGGTCGAGAGTGTGTAAATAACGGAGGCGACAGCTCGGCAGATGGCAGATGTTGTGAGACAGTCACAGACATTATCTATCTAAGCCAGAAATGGCGATAAGTAACACAAATATCATTTATTCCCTCTCTTCCTTCCTTTATCATCGAATTCTTGTTTGGACTGTCATCGAGGGTTTGTGACTTTCAGTTGACTTGTCATCGTGTCTGCCAGTCAGTGGGGGTCGCTATTTCGTTTGAATCTCCAATTGTGTTGTCAACATCGATGCAGACATAAACAATGGATGAAGTGAACATGTCCACGTGTCCACGTGATGTAGAGCTGCTGACGACAACGAAAGACGGATGGAGAGATGGCAAGGGTGGATGGGGAAGAGGGACGACTATCGGAGGACCCTGGGTGTCACATGTCACATCCTGGGTGAGCAAATGAATAAACATGCCTGATGTCTGATGTCAACAGGTATTGTTGATTGTTGACAGGTGTTTGCTTCTAACAGACGGCTGCGGAGATGCGTGTGGAGTTCATGTGCTGACGTCATGGGACTTGCAAGTTCTGCTTCATTTATTTCCATAGCAACTGTTGTTGTTGTTGTTGTTGTTGTTGTTGTTGTTGTTGTTGTTCTTACACGAGTACAGAGTATACTCGTGGTTGTGTGTCAACAGTTCTTTGTCAGTGTGGATGGTCCACTGACTACAACCTTTTTCTTCCATTATATTTTGTTTGAATCAACCTCTAGCATCACTGAACTTGTGTTTCCATGGCAACCACACGCGCTTTCTTCCCTTTCTCCCTCCACCTATTTTCCCCACTGAATATCCATGTATCAAGAAATAAGTCAATTATTCAGGAAAGTTCCTTCATGCCGTTGAAGTCTCTGATAAATCAGTTATCGTTCAGTTCTGAGATTCCATTGCCGGAAACTTGAAAGTACAACGGAGAGCGAGCCGCCATCTTGCTGTGTTGATGTCGGAAGTACAAAGACAGAGATTCCCTCTGTAGACATTTGAAAACAAACATTCTCCTCACTTCGCTCGGGTGGAGGAAGGAAATGGTTTCGTGAGATAACAAGTTTCTCGCAGCTCGAGGTTGGGAAGCAAGGCAAGCTGGGAATGTCTGGCTTTGTCCTGTTTTGATGTGTTTATCATCAACAACTGCAAGCTTTCGCCAGACTTCCAAACAGCTCCCGCAGCACGCACCACGTGACTGCACTCGGAGACGAGAAATTCTGTCAGAAATCTTGTCTAATTAATTTGTTTGTACATCCTCGGCGCTCGCGCTGTTTCGTTCACTCCTTCATTAGAGGAATGTGGGAATAATTGTAACCAAGGTGACGGTGGGGCAGCCATGCGCAGGGAGGAGCGGAAGTTGCTGTGGCATCACTTTGTGATTGGCTGGTGTGACCGGATGTGGTGTGAGGAATGTGATCTGTCTGGAGGAGAAAGCCAATGATGTGACAATGAGGCAAAGGGTTAAAGGTTAAAGAATGTGACAAGTGGGACGCCTGAAACTTTTGATAAAGAGGCGACTACACTTGACCGACAAACGCCGGCTATCTTTACCCTCATCTCCACCATCTTGCTGTATGTGTGTGCGGGCGAACTTTGTTTTGTTTGTTTGAGTGCTACATACTTTTGGAGAATCTGGCAGTTGGTGTTACACAAGGAGCCAGTAACCAAGGTGAAATCACGTAAACACGGACTTGTAAATATATGTAACATGCAGAGAAAATAAGAGTGTGCCCAAGGCGAGATCTGAACCCAGGACAACTACTCCTCTCTGTACTGGTAACAGGCTCGTTGAGCGGCGATAAGGAGAGAGTGGAAGCCATGTTATAGAAGTGAACATGAGATTAAAGCTCTCATTGCAATGTCCATGGTTGTCAGTATTTCTGTATGACGACTGTGACGGGTAACGGTCGTTCACAACTCTGTCCCTAAGAGTTGTTGATGTCTGTGTTGATGTCTGTGTACAATTTGCTTGGATAGCAACGGAAACTACAGACGGAGGACTGGGGAACTGATGTCTCATGGAGGATGACAGATGGCCTCGCTTTGATGTCTTACTGAACACGTGCTTGCTGTTACTAATGAGTATTACTCAGAGAGCGGGCTGAAAGAAATCATGTGTGAACTTTGATATATGCTAAGTAAAATGTAGACAGTAGGCCGTGAGTGAAGTACCTGTATGATACCCTAAATGCAGAAATGGGCTTTGACAGAAGTACAAATCAAAATAAAATAATACATGCGGACAAAATGCACAAGAATTCAAAGCATAAATAACATTGAAGACGACGGGAAGAAGACAATGGCGATGTCCACATGTCACTCGGTTCATTTCACAAACACCAGTGTGATCTGTGAAATGTTTACAGTTTTGTTACAATTGTTCTGTATTTGTTTTCTTCCTCTAAGTCTAAACTGACCCCACAATAATGTTTCTTTTTTTTCATTTTGTCTCAGAGCTTCTCCACGGTTCCATGCAGCGCGTGTCCAGCTGAAGGTCTCAGTGGCTGTCAGACATAACATCATCACGTGACTTCTCCAACATTTCCGTTGTAGAAAGTTTTTCCAACTGTGTATGTTCTTCGTCTTATTGTGGGACATTTGTTAAACTCGGGCGCTCGTGGAGACTAGCAACAAAACAAAGATGCTTCTATACTTGAGCTCTTCGCCTGACAGGTAGACAAGTACACATACACACAAGTACAAGTGTTGACGACTTTGTTTACATCATTACCGACTGGGTGACCTGCTTATAATCTTCAACAGACAAGATAATTATAAATGTAATGATATCTTCTGCTCAAGAAAAGGAGGGTTTGAAATCTTTCAGTGACTACCCAGGTGAACACGTGGTCAAACAAACAGTTGGCAGCTAACAGAGCAAGGTTGTCATCGAGACAAACACAACAAGCAGTCACGTGACACGTCATGTGACACGGAAACACTTAAAGTAGTTTAACTGATTGGCGCTAGCTGACCTCGGGTCATCTTGAAAACGATCATCATTCATTTTAAGCTGTAATTAAGCTCCCTTATTTATTTAGAAACAGGTAAATAAAAGAAGAAAACAAAACATCCTCACTGCGTAAAGAAACAAAAGACTGATTGCGACTGTCATGTCCTCCGCCGATTGCAGGTAAATCAGTTTATCACCGTAGTTGTTGTCGAGTTGATGAGTTACTGTTAGCTCACTGTCATCTACTGATAAACAGTCAGTGTACCTTCTGTTGACATCCACGTAACAGTCATTTCACTCCAGTTTCAGTGCCTCGGAGACACCAGTCGTCATCTCCCTCTGTGGTGTCTGCTCGTGCACCAATGGTAGTCCACCCTCTGGCACTAGCAGGCTATTGTGTGTCACCTCTGGCACTAGTAGGCTATGCTGTGTCACCTCTGGCACTAGTAGGCTATGCTGTGTCACCTCTGTCACTAGTAGGCTATTCTGTCACCTCTGGCACTAGTAGGCTATGCTGTGTCACCTCTGGCACTAGTAGGCTATGCTGTGTCACCTCTGTCACTAGTAGGCTATGCTGTGTCACCTCTGGTACTAGTAGGCTATTCTGTGTCACCTCTGGCACTAGTAGGCTATGCTGTGTCACCTCAGGCACTAGCAGGCTAGTCTGTGTCACCTCTGTCACTAGTGGATTCTATGTTGTCGGGTTGTTTTGTCGCCATTTTTTTCCCGACTTCTCCTCTCCACGTTCCCGGATGGTACACGCTGCTCCACCTCGGGAACCCGTTTCCTTTCCTTCTTCTCTCTGTCATTAATCCTAAATTTCTTCTCGTGTCCTGTACTGTATAAACATGTTTGTGGCTACAAGCAATAGTCGGTGTGAAATCGTCAAGGCAGCGTTTTCTGCACTTTGACCTCTCACACGGTCATCACATTCCAGAATTTTTGTTTTTCTCGGAATGCCCTTGACCTCCGTCGGCTTACTTCAAGGTTGGCTAGCTTAAGTGACCTTGGCCCGAAGAGAGGGCAGGTCAAGGGTTATTTAACGTCAGGTAAAAGGCGGCAGGGGAGGGAAGTCTGGGCAGTCTGGAGCCCTCTGGGGTTTGCATCCTTCACTCAGGTTGCGTCACCTGTCACTGTGAGACAAGCACCTGCAGAGTCCTCCTGTAGCCCCGCCCACCACGGACAGCCTATCAGCGGCGGAGCTTTGGACTCGTCCTTGACCTACGTAAAGTGACCTCTTTGTGTCACCCACCTGTCCTGGGTGACTTGCCCAAACTACTTCTTCCATGTTTACTGGCAAAATTACCTTTCCTTAGTGGATATTGGGACATGAAGTGACGTCCCCTGCTGCCCGGATGCAGGTCGTGGCTCAGCTTCTCACAATGTTGCTGAGTCGACAGATTTGACCGAATGGCACCAACAGGTAAAAGCTCGGGTGTCGCTATACGGGTGGCTCGGGTTTGTCGATGATGCCGATCTTCATCCCCAGCCAGCGACACTTGGCCTTCACGTCCTCCTGCACGAGGTTGAAGCACATGGCGATGAGAGACAGGCCGAAGATGAGATAGAGGGCGCTCAGGACCAGCTTCTCCTCCTTGGACCAGGCGTTGATGTCCATCCCGGGTACAATGTCCCCGAAACCGATGGTGGAGAGGGTGATGAAGCAGAAATAAGAGCCAGTCAAGTAGTCCCACTGCTCCCACAGCGAAAAGAGCAAAGCGCCGGCGAAGATGTATCCGGCGATGAGCAGCAAACACAGCGACGTCGGCACCTGGATCACTTCCTTCGGCTTGTCCACTTCCGGTTCCTCTGACGTCATCACTTGTCGCGCCATTCCTTTCTCGGCGTCGGGAACGCGGCGGCGCCGGCGGCTGGGCTTGAAGAGCTTGCAGCACAGACCGCAGCAGACTTTGCCGTACAGCAGCCGGAAGCCGGTGGCCATGACGTCACCGATGTTGGTCAGGCACAGCAGGGTCAAGGGTATCCCCAGCACGGCGTACCCGATGGTCACTATCCGCCCCGAGGACGTCTTGGGAGCCACGTGACCGTAGCCTGCAGAAAGAAAGAAAGGGAAAGCATTCAGTGAACGAAGACATTCGATGTTTCTTGTCATTTTGCGTGCGTGAGTGCGTGTGTGTGTGTGCGTGTGTGAGAGCAAGACAGAGGTAACTATTTGCTGGCATCACTAACATGCTCTACAATCATGAAAATGTCAGTTTGGGGAATGAGGAGGATGTCATCGTGTATGAATTCCGTCACCAGGTAAGAACAGCGTCGTGTCTCACCTGTAACCTCGCTAAGCCGTGAATGCGCATGCACACCAACTTGAGAATTACTGAGACATGAACAGATGAATACACATTGTCCGTGCAAAGCCTACAAAGTCTACATCGAACAGAGAATGAACCACAAAGAATTTGCTTCAAAACTTTCAATTATAGAGCATTGTCAATAAAACTTACTGAGGTAAGTGGCGTTCATAATATATATACTCTTACACCTCTGAAAAGACCTGCGCCAGTAAAGGAAGGTTCATTATGGAACAGAGCATCACTTAAGTGCCAGCCACAGGAAGATACATCATCCACAGCCAAGTCATGTTGTCATGACCACAACGGCCAATGTCTCGCAGTCCTAACGTGCCTCCCCGCTAAGATATTATTAGTTCACCAATGGAGATTTCCACGATAAGATGGAAGCTGGAATCCAGAGAATTTTCCAGTGCCCGTTGCGGAAACAAAAAGTGTAAAGACTCTCAGCGGGGGAGACAACTTGTCATGCCACTTCCCGACATGCCGCAGTTGACGGCGCGGTACAACGCCTACGTCACGCCTAACGTGCGTCAGACAAATGAGACTCGCGACTGTTATTGACGGGGGATGCAACGGTGCCAGTCAGCAACAACCAAGCTGGCATCGTGCCTGTGATTACTGCCCTTGTCGTGAATCTTGTTCTCTACATATCTCGGCCACGAGTGGTTTGTACACGTTAAACAGATCGGGAGGAGTCGTCACAAATTTAAAGGAAAGTTCAAGTCGGAGTTCAAACAGGCTTAAAGGAGAGACTCTGATGTCTGAATCATGTCTGATACAAGTTTCTAGTTGCAAAACTCTCATCTCTCTCGTTTACTCGCATCTAAACCACAGTTCGAGTAGTCCGCCATGTTGTGTGGTCAGGTGACATCACTAAACCTTCCTCGCGAGCAGTGATTACAGGGGGCGATGCTGTAAAGTCCAACGAACTGGAAACAAGAGATAAAATTACGAAGGATAGCCCAGAGTTTCAATGAAGCTGTTAATGCTTCTATCTAGCAAACTTTGTAAATTAATTTTAAAAGTTATTGACTACAACTGAGGTAAACAGATGACTCACAAGCCAGATTACACAATCACTTGTTCCTCAAAGCGGAACTGTCTTCAACAAGACACCACAGCATCCTCATCAAACTATTTTTTAACCAGACACATGCTTCAGCAGGAAACGAATCCATCAGTGTGCAAACCTAGACAAGCTGACGAAAGTCATCCAAACATTTACAAATGATGAAAGTCCACCGATGACATCATCCATGAACTGTCCCGGTACAAGAATGCTGTGTACAGTTCTCACTCGATGTACGAGTGTAGCAGCTCTGGCTTAACACCAACAAAAACTGACAATATAGGTCAGAGGTCATAGCATTTAACGATATAAATTAGTTTATTTTCTACTTTGTGTCTAACCAACAAAAGCCTGTCATCATGATAACCTTCATGTCTGAGGATGAATCGTTAACTGGTAAGTCATTCAACTTGTTTGTGTCTGACACTCAGAGATAACTTTACACTTAGTTCAACCATTTCCTATTTGTGTGGTCTTGGGACAGACTGTTAGACTTTCATTTAAAAACGTTGGGGAAGTGTAGTCATGCGCGCTCAAACAGTAGAAAGCACGCGCACAAAGGTTCGCAAAGTGAAGAACAAATTAATTTCCAGGGAAAAGCCACAAGCGCTATCAAAGAAAATGTCAGAAGGGAAAAATAAATGGAGACGAATACATCAAAGCGGAAAAAAGAAAAGGAGCAGGAAGGTATAACTACCACCTTAAAAACTATTCCACCCTAAAATTTCAATCTCATATACGGGTAGCTCAAAGCGGGGTTGTACCGCGAACGACGGTTGTACAGTTGGACGTACAGTAGGAGTGTAGGACGTAGATATCCCGTCACCCGCCCTCGTGAATCCCCCGCTTGGTTATGGAGGTTTACACACACAATCACGTCAGATTACGTCAGCTCCCACATGTAAATCCTCCACTTCGCCCAGAAGGTTTACACAGACGACTACGTCAGATCCCACATGTAAATCACCTACATTGTCTTCAGGGTTTACGCAGACAATTACGTCAGATTACGTCAGATCCCACAGTAAATCACCCACGTGGTCCAGACGGTTTACACAGAAGGAGCAGACCCCTAGCAGGGAGCTGAGCGGCCCCGACTGTCGGAGTGTGACTGCACTGAATGCTCATCTGTGGCCCCCCTTCCCTCCAACCGTCGGAGGGTTCGAGGAACAAACAACGTCCAGACAGACAACACTATAATCTCTCCCGCGCAGGATGTGCATGAAAGGGGAGGTAAGCGCGCGCCTGGCAGGTACACGTAAATATTGCGAGAGAAGTGGCCTCCCCCTGCTCCACAAGCCAGTAAACACTTGCGCAGGGCGGGTGTGGGGGGAGCTCGTGTCGCTGCAGCGCCACGTTGGGGGGAATGTTGTCTCGTGACCCACCTTACACACAACCCCGCCCTGTGTCGACCCCTGACCTCTCGCTCCTCCTCTGCTTTTCGTTGTTTGTCGCCGCCTCAGCCTCGCTGTCAGTGTCAGTGGTGATGCTGCTGTCAGGGCTGATCATGTTTGTTGAGGTCTGGTCATCTGCAATCTCAAAGGTCGCTGACCTCTCGAATTGTCTTCTCCATCTCTGGCTCGTCATACGTGTGATTGATTGATTGATTGAATGATTGATTGGTTGGAATAATTATGCTTTGTCAATATTTTTTCATTATTGCAATATTTAGATGTAAACGCACACAAAAAAAATGTCGAGAAACCTGTCTGGTGCCCTCGCCTATTATTCATCTCCAAAACCATTTCAGCGCTCTTTCTTACCTGAGATTACCTGGCTACAGCTTGATACAGGGACTGAGTGATAGAACTTGGCAACTGAACACTGTGCGTGTGTGTGTGTCTGTGTGTGTGTGTCTGTGTGTGTGTGTCTGTGTGTGTGAACGAGACTGAGAGTGTGTCTGAGCTGGACAAACTATAAACTGTATCTGTAGGTGTGTTGTGTAGATATTTGTTTGCGCGCGCAGGAGAAAGAGAGAGCGGAAGGAGATATGCAAGAGAGAGAGGGTGTGTACTACAGTTACCATGACAACGCACAACGAGGAAAGAAAACCAAGTCTGATGAAGCGAGAGCGGGAAAAACTTGACAGACAGGAGTCTGAGACCTTTGATGCTCGGAGGGAGAAGCAAGAGAGACGGAGGCCTTGTGGTGGTTTAACGGCCAGGTGGAAAATTCTTGTCATCTCATTTCTTGATTGGTTTTTCAAAACATCAAAGTTGCTCCTTTTCCGGAAATTTATCCAGTTAATTCCCAGTTAATACCTGCAGGTACTGGACATAGATGTTCAGATGTCACACAAATTTTAAACAGCTAGAGAGCTGTCGGGACAAAAACTCATCAGACTTGGAAATGGCGACAGGTGGAAACCAGCAGGTAACCTCTGAGTTCTTCTCTGAAATGTCTGTTGACGAAGTGTTGTTGATGTTCCTGTCGAGTTCCCTCTAAATGTCGGCTGTACACTCACAAAACGAGGACTTGTGACTCAGAATACAAGAAGCTTAGACACGGAGCACGAGGTTTGAACTCCCAGTAGGACTTCACATTAAAAACACAGAACTGTACACGAGAAAAGTCAGATGACTGGCAACATAGTCGACTGTAGCCTGAACTGCATGAATTTTTAAAAATTTTGCCCCAAATCCTTACCCAACCAGTTTTTGTGCTACTTGCCAGTCCATCCACCCTGCTTGGGTTTAGAACCACAGTTACAGAAAGGTGAAAACGAGGAGAGCCTTGCTCTGCTCCCTGTGGAGGCTAATTAAACCCCCAATTAGTCGCACACTCGCCAGTTAACTGATTGACAGAACACTACTCAGTGAATTGGTGACCGCAGGTGTGAATGAAGCAAAATGAAGAACAAACACCCGTAAAGCAGTGCCGACAATTAGCGAGGACCGAGTTGCTGGACATGGCCACCCTAGGAACTGCCTGTGGACAACGTTTGTGATGAACGTTCACCGGAAGTGGAACTGTGCACGTGCCGCCACTTGTGTCGGAGAGCTTCGCCTCTTGACAGTCTGATGAGCTTCTTCCCAGCATCCTTTGCTGCCAGCCTCCTGGCTCCACGCACGGGGTCGTTACACCCGGTAACCGCCTTCACGCAAGCAACTCTTTCTGTGTTTCTATCCACAGAGAGAGAGAAAGAAAAAACTGTTGAGGTGAGTACAGCTCAGCAGTTTAAGTGTACAGTTGAGACTGGAGTCTGCCCCTAGCACCTGTATGCTCCCCTACATCTACCTCCAGGGTAGCGACTGCTGAATCACTCACCCATCAACTCAATGGTGGGTAGATAGTCTCGTCACATCCTTTCCTTTCTTCTTTTTTTTTTCATCTTCATCGATGGAGTGAATTTGATTTCTGAGCTGCAACACTTCCTCGGGTGTGTCTGTGTACACGATGAATTGATTGGTAAGTCGGGTACATGGGTGAGCTTTGTATCGCCAGCTTGTGGGTATTCTGGATACTCTACCCTCACAAGACCAACACACCTGACGAGCCAGCGAGCCCGGAGTGAAAGACAAAAATGTTTTTGAAGTCTGTGGCCCGCACACCAACCGCCCTGCGGGGCGTGAAAGCAATTCACTGCCTGAGACAAGGGTACGTCTGTGCTTTCCTTGCTCTTCTCTTAGAAGATATCATCACTGACGACCCCACTTTCTCTCCCCACCCTCTCTCTCCCTCCCTCTCTCTCTCACCTGCTATCATGACTCACTCGCCAAAATAAAAACGAACTCCGAGCTGACATTAAGAAAAACATCGATGTGCTCTTCCGGGTCAACAAGACAATACGGGGTGGCATGGAAAAGGCGCAGGGGAGGTAGGGGTAGGGGGAGAGGGAGGAAGGGATATACTCCACCCGAAATGGTGCAGGTTGGGTAAGGTCGTGCGCGAGGCACAGAGACCTACAGACGCTGCTGATGCGGGGAAACGTGGGCAACGGGCTGTGTGAGCACTGACGTCATCACCTCACCAGGGCGGCATCAGCACGCGCACAGCGTGTGACGTCTAGCAGGCCGTCACGTGCTCGTCACGCGTTCGTCACCTATGTATCGCAGTCTACTAACGAACCGCCAGGTAGCGCCATCTCACAGGTGTAAATACCCGGGGTGTGCTGTGTACTGTAGGTGCGCAGGCTACTCGGGTACATGACATGTGTTACTCGGGTACACTAGACACGTGTTACCTGGCCGCTGTACGCCACGTGACGTCCTCCCTTATCACTAACGCATGCGCGTCGACTGCATAGCATCTGAGCATGCGCAGAGCACGCGCTGCCTCGCTGCCGCTAATTTACATCTGAGGTCAATTACTGTTTGCAGCTACAAAGGAAATGCACGTTTCTCATCACGCATGCGCGTACGGACCCGCTCCAAGCTGTCCGTCTCAAGAGCAGCGGAAAACCGTTAAATGTTAGCAGCGGGGTGGGTTTTTTGGGGGGTGTATTTTTTCTTAGAACACCGTCTTACAATTTTTACTCTCATTAACTTTTTTTGTTTCTTTTTTTTTCTCTCTCTCTCCTCGAGGATGCAGTTGGCGTAGCACACCTGTATATCTATACCTGGACACAGAATGTTCCTAGCGCGTATTCCAGAACTTTCAATTTAACCGTCGACCGACCCGGTGTTAACAAAGTGGGAAAACTGACAAAAATATTTGTCCCTCTGTAAAACTCATTTCTTTATGTTTATTCTTCCACACCGTCTTCAAAGGATGCGCTGTGTGCTGTCAGACTTCAATCTGTTCATCGATGCTGTGAGAAATACGATGATAAGGCTGCTAGACAGACTAGAAGCATATTAACAAGAAGACAGGTGTGTAGGTGGAGGAACAAGACAATAATTTACACAGGGACGACTTGCTTTTCCTCCTCGGTGGTCGGCATTTTCCCTCCTGTCTGCTGCTCGCCTCCGTTGTTAGTCTGATTGTACCCGACATGGTGTCCACCTACAGCAAGTGTGAGCTCCATCAACTCACACAAAAATAATATTCATGTCCAAGTTGTATTGTGTCTGACAGTTTCCTCCCGAAATAAAACAGTTTCGTCTCGAAATAAAAATAAAATATATATAGTTTGTACTCATAATAACTCAGAACCACGGTAGAACAAGAGAAGGAAAAAGTACGGAATAAATGAATAATTTGTCTTTGATATTTGTTTTAACTTCAGGACAGTTTACAGCTAACGATCTTTTTTGTCTCTCATCTGAGATTGTGTAAGTTTCTCTCTACATATATATATATTGAGATAAATCACCAGTGATGTTACCTGTGGTCGCCATCATGTTTCCTAGACATTGACTAGACGTATACTAGATATACCAAAATGTTATTCATAGCAGCAAATATTTGGCCGCCATGTCACCAAACATCACAAGAAACATCCAGTAAGCAAACCAGTAGACAGAGGTGAGGGGCAGGCATTACTCACGTGACAGCGCCACCTACAGTAAGTTATCTCCCCCTCGGTGTTTATTCTCACAAAAGCTTTTCATTCACGATCAAGTGAGACTGTGTTCAGTTCTGTGTTGTAGCCGTTCACACTGCTACTCTCTTCTCGTGAATGGAGAGAGGGAGAGAAGCTGCCGGTTGGTCGAGGTCAGAGGGCAGCTTCCGGTAGCATCAGGTGTGAGTTTGTGCCCAACGGTAACGCTGACGTCACCAGAGCCAGAACAGCCGAGGGTCAGGGAAGACAGACAGACCAACCTCTTGTTCGGGAAGAATATCTGATGACTGATTCTTGGTGATTCACCTGCAACTTCCTGCAGACACAGGTTTGGGGCTTTTGCCGACAGGTAGACGTGGGCGGGTCAAAGGGCACGCTGTGTCTTGGAAAGCAATAAAGGGAAATCTGAGACTCCATCGTGCGCGCCGCCCATTCATGGCAAAACCATTGTTTCCAGTGAAAATCCTTTGTTTGTGTTTGGAGATCAGCGAGCAGCTCGAGAGTCCGGAAACACTCATCACAACAAAGTAAGTGCTTTGCTGTGAAAGTGGGTTTGACTGCCTCCTCACGCGCCACAGTTCGAGTTGGGGGGGTTGGAGGGCGGCTTGAACTCGGAGGGCTCAGAGGGATTTCCTATTCTTCCTTCTCCTCTTCCTTTTTACTTAGGCTTTTTTTTTTTTTTTAATTCTCATCTCTCTGGAATACTTTTGTAGAAGACCTGGATGTGAAGCGAAACCCGCGCCGGATATACGTCATCCACGGCCCATAGAGGTTAAAAATAGGCAGAGGTCGTCACGTGACCTGCCGGTCGTAGGTAAGTGGGGTGTTCGAGCCCTCGGTTATCTCAAAGCCAGCTTTTTCTGTGAGATGACTGCCCGTCCTTGTTACCTGTTCTTCCATCCTTCTGGGGAAAGTGGGCGAGCGGTCAACAGCCAGCACCACGCGAGTCATCAGATGAATAGTGAAATAAACATAAATATATTGATCATTAATGATCACATAAATAATTATACAAATATCAATAATGCTGTTGTGCACATCTCTAGCCTTAGACGACTGTACTCTGTGTGTTTCTTGACATGGAGCGTGGACGTGTGTAGGTGGACTGCTGTCTGTCTGCCGAGACCAACGCTTAGCCTCTTGCCGCTGTTAGTCTCGGCGAGCCTCAACAAAGACCGTGACTAAACCGGAAACTTTGAAGTAGCATGAGCTTTGTAGTCTCCTGCCTCGTTTTGAATATTGTATGATAGTGAACATGCTTAGTCTGGTGTGACGATCATTTCATTGACGAAAGCTTCGAAGGAGATTATATTTGACTTGAGGATGAACACGTTGATGTCGTCACCGCGCTATTTATGGCGAGTCCATCAAACTAGTCAACTCACAAATATCTAGACATCATCTTCAACAACCAGCTAACATGGGACATCAACACCGACATGATGTCAGAGCCAACAACCTGTGTATCTCCGACAGAAACTCAGATTTTGTCAGTCAGCTGTCATCCTCACTGGTTCTGTCATCCTTCATTTAAATCTCTTCATGTTTTATTTCAGGTTTCACAACCTCTCCCTGGCAACAAGAACAGGCTTGTCTCCCTTGTTAACATCTGTTCCAAGATCACCAGACCCCAGCAAAGGACTGAGCTGTCTTAGCAATCAGTAAATCATTTGGGAGAAGTCCAGCAAATCATTCAGAAGGCATCCAGTGTCTTCGCTGTCTGATCATGTCTTGCCACGTGAGCTTTCACTATGTCAGTCTACAGAGTCAAAGGTCACCACAACGTTCCTCCACTTGATGCCATTGGCCATTGGACACCTACAACTCTTACCTGTAACTGCCCTCAGGGATTAATAAGTTGTTTTGTATTTAAAATAACGGCAGATGAACGACAAGTGTTTGGAGGATGAGAACTGAAATAATCAGCTGGGAGGAGAGGGTCTGGTGAGTAAAGACGACTGTGAACATCATCCACAGACTCAAACACGATGCTAGCGATAAGCCAGCGCTGCAAGCAACTGTGACAGACAGATAATCCTGTCTGACGATAAGACAAAGCAGCTCAGAGAACTGGTGAGAGATGAATGTAAACACGGTCAGACCACACCTCCACCATCCCTCCATCTTCTCTCTACTTTAACGGCGCACTGTCTGCTTTGAGGGCAGCAGTTCATTTCTGCTGATTCGACACTTTTCTTTCATAACCATTGCAGTCAGAACTCTGTTTTTTAATAATAATAATAATAATAATAATAATAATAATAATAATAATAATCCTATTTACTGTGTAAAAACGATGGTTTATGTTTATCTATGTATGTGTGAAGGTGAAGGTATAGTGGCTCCATCTTGTCCGCTGGAATTTAATTGGCAGAGAAGTTAATTTTAGATATATGAAAAATATATATAGATTATATCAAATTCATTAAAAACCTTATCTGACAATTAAACCAGTGCTAATTCACTCAGGTCTGTTTGAATATTTAACTTTGTTGTTATTTGCGAATAAATTTGACCCTTGATGCACTTTTCTCTCTATCCCTGTAGGTTCTCAACACCGACATGGCGGACATTTATTTTATTTTAACTCGCGCAAGGAGGTCTTTGTACCTGAACCAGCCTCCTTAATAATAAAAAACTGCAGAATGAACAGCATTGACTGCACACAGCTGATGCACACAGGTAGCTGTTCTTTCACAAACTGGGTTCAAGTATATTTTAATGTTAAATAAGAGTTTGTGTGGGAAAAAGCCTGCGAGTGAATGACTGTAAGGCAAACAAAGAAGAATGGAGGTAACGAGGTGAACCCTGGGAACCGAGGAGAACTTGTGGAAGGAGCTTGTGAGTTTATTCCCAAAGCCTTTGGCAGGTAAGTACAAGTTCACTGTGGTCGTAATTATCCGAAATAATTAGTTTATGGCGAAGCTGCGAGCCTGCGTTTGCTCAGGCAGAGAATAGTTAACAACTTCCATCCTCTCACAGGTTTGACACTGATCATGGAGAAATAGCTGCTGATGGCGAGGCAGGCCTTTCCCTCCTACTCGCCCTCCTACGCTCGTTAAAGTAGGTTAAAGTGTGGGAGGGGGCGGGACATGAGGGTGGAAATAAGGTGTAGGTAGCATTGCGCATGCGCGCAGACCCAGCTACCGGAAGTGCTGTCAAATTCCGCTCTGCTGACGCGCTCTCAGACAGAGAGGGACATAAACATCCTCTACATTAACGACGAGATCTTCGCCACAATCATCGTTTTGTTCTTTACAATGTCGGTGTTGAGGCTGGTGGACGCCATCTTGACCTGCACCTGATGTTGGACTCAATCCGACAGGTGCGTGCACAGGTGCTACGGGTGCAGGGTAGGGGACTGCCACTGAGTGGCTACAGGCCGTGGAGATGAAAGAATTGAAAATGGTCTCACTCTCTGTCTCACACACACTACAGAGATAGTACAATGATACCCAAGGTATTGCAGTCAGTTTGCACACCTGTCCGGTCAGGTGTAAATACTTCATTCTCAATGTTTCACCTTTATTCTCCACAGCTAATAACCACTCTTAACACAATGACTACTTTAATATTTGCACACACTACTTTATTCTCCATGTTTTACTCATCTTCCTCTTTGTTATCAGCAACAGGAAGGACAGGAAGCCGGGTGGTGTGTATCGGGTGTGTATGGTGCTTCCGTCGAAGATGGCAGAAAATAATGAAGTTTTGCCGTCAATAGCTTCTCGTCTTTCTCCCATTTGTCATTTAATCATTGCGATTTCTAGAGAAGACATTTCTGGTTAATTGAATCCGGTGCTGCTATACTTTAAATCCCCCAAAAAAAATATCTGCTACAAAGATTTTAAATGCAAGTCGAGTGCTTGAGCTCTGGCGAGTGAGATAAATGTCAGACCGCATCCTGACGACGAGTACAGGTTATTTTGTTATCTGCTTCTCGTTAGCATTTCTTTCTCTCAAGTGGAGACATCTGAGTGTGGGTGTGCGGGTCTTCCGATCGTCTGCTGAAAGACGGAGGAGAGTAAGTGACGCTTGTGGTCAGAAGGAAGTTTACAAATAACAGTCTTAGTCACAGGTCATAAGGCAATGCCATTAGTTTGCATTTTAAATACGTCACGTGTGCAAAGAAAGGTCGCACGTGCAGTGTCAGCGGCTTCTCCTGAACAAGTGGCTGGAGTCCCGGCGATGACAGAACGAAAAGCATCATCCGATACAAATAATTCAGTTCTAAAAGGAAATGTCCACCCAGCCATACTCTCTTTGAGTCTCCTTACTTTTGTTTACAAATATTTAGTACAAATCTGGTGCAAAAGGTCTGTAAAAACATCCACCGACATTTTCATTCCATTCCACACACTAATGGACAGCATCCGAAGCTGTGGATGCGACTTCCCGATGGCGAGATTTCGACAGGACCGCCTCGGCTTCCTCTGGATGCTGGCGTCTTCTCCTCCATCACGATAATCTGAGTTCTTTTATAGCCACTCCAAACTGGTTTACAAAGCCGAATACAAGAGACTATATTTCGTACGATTCTGTTTTAATCGGTGAAGCGGTGCTCACCCTCTGCAGGACCCCACCTGAAATATGTGTTTATAAACATGCCATCTTGGTTCAAACGAAAACCCAGAAGTGGCTCGGACTTGTCTCACTTTTGTTGCTTGTTTATCTCCAAATACTTTTATTTAGAATATACCTCAGGTTTTTGAAATCTCATCGCTGTAGGTGCAATCTGTCCTACTTTTCTCACCTGTAGTGCAGGTGTACCTGTGGAAGAGGAAGTCGTTTCCCCACACCCGAGGTTATTATCTCTCAAGCCGACTTTGAAATGAGAATTCTCTCAACGAATTGGAAATAAACAAATGTTTCCTGCTGTTTGTCAGCGTTTTGATGTCTCACTCAATTTTCTTTTCTTTCTATACTTCCATTTTTGCCTGGCGAGAAGTGTGTACATTGTGGAGGGTGAGGACGTGGGTGTTGCTTCGAGTTTTCTAATTTTGTTGTTTGCCTTTTGGGGGATTTCATGACTTCTCCTCGTCCCCCCATAAACAACATATTTTTATGGCACACTGATTGCGAGGAACGATAAACTTGTGTTTAGAGATCAGAGACTTGTTGCACAACAGACTTAAAACTTAAAACTGTTTTAAAGAGACGAATTTAAAAATACTTTCATCAAAAATCGCTCCTCCGCCATTTGTATAAAACTGATTTAAGGCTAAAAGTTGGAAGTGTGTCGTGCGACTGGCCCCAGACTGAGATTTTTAAACCCTTGGCAGCAGGTTGGTGAGGAGATGTAAAATGTCAGAAAGTGAGGGGGAGGGGCAGGGTAGTGTCCCTCCACCCTTTAGATACCCGAGGCCAGCATCTTGGACAGTTTTTCTCGTGGCAGCTGTCAGTGTTGACGTCACAGCTGCCAGCTTACCGACCTCCGAGTGTAAACAACGCCAGCCAGTCACTCCTAGGGAAATTCTACAACACCAGGGGAGACAAGGGAGGGTAGAAACACATCACTTACAGTCTGACAGTATGACTTGTCTTCTTTTTTTAACTCCCGTATACGTCACTGTCGGAAAACGACATAAACACTCGTTGACCCCGGGTGGTAAGTTCGCGACCACGTGTGCGCATGTCCGGTTTTTGCCATGAAAGCTCTTTGCACGAGTGTATTCTGGGGGATGCGCTGAGTGAGGAAGACACTTGGTTATGTGGAGTGTCTGACGGAATAATTCAGAAATAAAAACAAAAGAAAGAGGATGGATTGCATGCGTTTGTGTACGGAGTGTAAAGTCGAAAGAAAGGCAGGAGGGAAAGTCCTGTGGACATCTGTATATATAAACAAATTATCTAGCCACCCGCTGCCCATTGGCCAACCCAACCAGTTCTCTGCTTACGTCACTAGACTCCAAATCGTTTTGTTAAATAGCGGATGGCACGATGGGTCCTCGTTACGTCACGAGCTGCTGTTTGTCATGTGATGTCACTGCACAACCGACACTGTCTTGGTCTCTGGTCACGCTTCATCACACTGTCATGCTCGACTGCTATGGGTCATACCTTCTGGTTGAGCACGTGACCGCCTGTGACTCATCCTAAACTCCCGCGGTGTATGTGTGTATATGTGTGTATGTGTGTATATATATATATGTATGTGTGTGTACACGCGCGCGTATGTTGGTAGGAGTGAGAGACGAGAACACAGATACCTTCAATACTTCGCCCAAGTTTTTGGAAGGCCGAGCTGTGAGCGCCGCTCATGTTTGCCAAGCGCAGGACCTGCCAGGCCAGGAAAGAAAACAGCATCACCCAGACCCCAAGGGTACCGACACACAAATTCGCTTTCTCCATCGCCCTCCGGACTCGCCAAGCCTCGTCGGCAGTGATTCTCACCTGCGCATCGCAAACACCTTGATGCTGGAAATACTCGCTGCCAGGCTTTCATCTCGCCGCCAGTGACACTCGCCACCTCAGTGTCGGACACACCGGTGACCTGTGACCTATGACCTGTGACAGTGCCAGCAGCCGGCAGCCTGCTCTCCCAGCCTCGTTCTCGAAGTGAGTGGCTGAATGAGGCGCCGTGTCAGAGTGGCTCGCCGTGCCAAGCCATGGTTCTGCAAATGTCAGGCTGCTGTCGTGTGCGAAACACAAAGCGGTTCAGTCCCCTTGGGTTGCTGCGGGTTTATTTTCTCAAAAACGACTTCACGTGTTGTGTTGCTGTAGCCGGGAGGAAGTGTTTTGGTTTGGTACAATACGACACGTGGTCTGCACGTGTCTTGGTGTTGTAATGTAAACACATGTTGTAAAGAGTCTTAGTGCACTCGCTCCTCTACTCGCAGCCCGTGAGTTCTACAGGCTACTCTACACACGTGACCTCATGCTGCTCTGATGTCAACGTGAGTCAAATGCTCCAAGCTTCTGGACTGGATGTTACCTGTGTTCAGCTCTGATTACCTGCCCAGGCGAGGGCTGTGTCACACCACACCTCAAACACCCTGTAGGTATGATTAAACTCTGAAGACCGACACCACGTGACCATCCAGAGGAACTGGAGTGAAGGGAGAAGCCATGGGATGGGGATGACATCAACGTTCGTTGCTTCTATCGACCTGGCAACAAGATGGCGCGGATAATGGAGAATACGGAGTCTTTGATAATCTTTATTTTTCTCGCCACATTTTCAAGACCAAAAAAACCTTCCTTCGTTCTCTGTTCCCGTCTTCGTCACACCACCTGTGACACGTTCTCCCTCTCGCTCGGCGCATGCCTGAAGCAAGGGATGTTTTCATTGGACGCTGAGCCTGTGCCGCAGGGAAGACACAGCTGCACGTGCTGCTGGCAGGGCGTGACGTCATTTCACTTACGTCAGCAGCGCCATCTACTCGTACACGTGTACACATCATCTGCTGACGTCACCAAGACCTAACGCCGGCACGTCTGTATGCGCGCATGAATACAAACACGTGCGTTCTCTTACAAAACCATGTTAACGTGCTGAGGTCTTTTCTCTGACGTTTTGACCTACTGACCTTTCCCGAACTTTGAACCATTCTATGCACTCTTTTGAACTCGTGTCGGTTGTGTGGTCAGTGTGCTCGTCTCTGATGACTGTCACTTCAGCTAAAGATGTTTTTTTAAAAACCTACCGAATCATATTTGAAGTTGTTACAGGTTACAAGCTACTTTCTCATGGTGAAGGGAATTTAATGCTTCAAAGACTCTGTTGCTAAGATACTGATGATTCTTCAATGATGGTTATTTCCCTTTGAATCACTGACAGACGATGAAATATGAAAGAAAAAAGAAGACAAAGAATAAAGGTACAGACCAGCTACTGACGTGTCTGTCTGTCTGTGTGTGTGTGTCTGTCTGTGTGTGTGTCTGTGTGTGTGTCTGTCTGTGTGTGTGTCTGTGTGTGCGTGCAAGATGTTTACCGAAGATGACCATGTAGATTTCCGATTACACAGTAAACAACTTTATCGGAGGTCTTTGTTCCACTCAGGTAGAGGATGCTCATTGTCAAAGCTGCGATAACACTGTGATAACCTCCATTATGTTGCTCAGACCCAGGAACCCTCCCAACAATGGCTTCTTTCAATAACAGCAGCAACTGCTTCGCTGCCAGAAGTCGGGAGCCGAGGATGAAAGGAACTTGTTTGTTTATGGTTTCTCTCCACAAACAAACTGGAATCAGTCACTATGGAGCTTGTCATGGTCAGATGAATATTATCATGTGTCATGGTCAGTCCAGTCGTCAAGTACACAAAAATATATATATATCTATATATATAACTGAGTACATAGCAAGATGTGCTTTATGCGTATTCGTATTTTGAGATGCGTTGCTCGATATGTATCTCTGCTATGTACATTTTGTATTTATATTTTGTAGACTTGGTTTTTCGACTAGAACATCGCCTTATAAGAACGGTTTATTTTTGTTAACGAGGTTTCTCACGAAACGCTCCCATGGAGCTCGTACATGCTTTTCCGAGCCCTTACCCTTTGCCCCTTGCCCTCTGCACCCTGCCAGCTGTTTCCCCGCGGGTAGGTCGAGACTTGCAGGGGGCGAGGGCTAATAATGACGTCAGCACCTGCGGCTGTTTGCTGCAAGCCTCCATCAAAGCACGCCGCCTGGTGTCGGTGAAGGTGCGAGGAGGATGTTGTGTTGGGTGTAAGCACACACCCCGACGTCCAGCGGACAACTGATGTTGATGATGTCGTCAACGGCTGCCAAGCATCACACAGGAGAGGGCGGGGCCTCATACTTCACCCACTCACCCGTCCAACTCCATCACCACCTTCCCCCACAAAAACACGCACACACACACACACGCACACACACTCGCACTAACACACACACACGTGTCGTGGCCACCTGTCGGGTAGGAAAGTGTGGGGTGGCGTGTAGAGGATCCATCAAGGAACTGTCCAAATAGGAAGGGGGAACCTTTCACCGACAGGTGGACCTCAACTACCTGTCATCGGCCACAAGGTATACACCCGAGGTACAAATGGTTGGTGACACACCGCGGTCAGCACATGGAATCAAGTTCTCCGTCGCCCCAACCAGTCAGCTGGTGTAAATATGGTGAAATATCTTCTGGCACATTCCCACCTTGGGTTTCGAACGCAGAAGGGAGAGATTTTCTTTACTCGAGGGTTCGATTCTCTAGCAGGTGCCGCCAGCTTGGAAGTCAAAACGCCAACGAACTGCTGATGTCACACCTTGAACCAGTTAATTAACAGATTGTCAGATGATGATGATGATGATGATGATGATGACCTAAGCACGAGCTCTATGTTACGCAAGAAAACATTTTTTTCTTGCTGTGGTGCCCACGTGCATGAGCTCACGTGACAGAGTGAAGGTCGCATCAACAGGAGGCTGGCATGTAGGCAAACAAGCGGGTGAATGTAGGTAGGTGGGTATGTAGGTACATGGGCGTGCAGACAAGCGGGTGTGCACTGGCCCTCAGCAGCAATACACCTGCACGCAGGATTTACAGATGTGCACAGGTGAGCATCAGCCGAGAATGAGATGATGGCGGGGGGAGAGGGAGGTGTGCAGTTCACCGTGACACATCACCAAGGTAACGGGCAGGATGAGAGGCAATAGATCATTTACACCCGGAGGTACGACAGTGCACCAAGAGGTGGACATGAAACCACAGGGAGGTATACACGACTGGTGACACGTTGACAGGTCACGTGATGAAGAAGCCATCTGCAGGTGAACACGTGTCTCTTTACAGACAATTACACTCACACCACGGATGACATCGCAAATTTGTATGAAGATGTGTACTGTGTTGCTTTCTTACGGTTAAGGGCGAGCTGGGATGTAAGTAAGTTCGGTGAAGCTGTGAAAATTGTGAAAAAATGCTGTGGTTTTCTGTTTCTAACCCTTCTCTAACCCTAACTGACATTTATTGTTATCGCAAGTTTCCGCGAGACTTCGCCAGGCATCAGTGAGCTTGTGTGTAGAGACGAGGATGAGAATTAGTTATTTACTCACAGCTGAGGAATTGTTATTGAGCACTCAGCTCACCCCAGTCCTTAGAAAAACCTTCTAATGCAGACCTCAAGTAGACGGGTAGACTGACTGTTGTAACGGGTGGAACATGAACCAAGCGTCAATCATCAGTCTCCATTTGTACTCAGGCACCATAAGTAATTATCTTTTGCTGAATCACTCAACCTGTGTATCATTCTATTCATATTAGGTTAAGTTCGTTTTTAAATAATAATTCCAAAAACTAGGAGTACATAATTATGTTTAATTTTTAAGATTTAAATCTTTAAAGACCGGCTTTCTCACCCGCCACTAATTTTGACCACGAAATGAAACGCTGACTTTGTAATGCAGCCCTACACAGTTTGCTTTATTTAGAAGATTCGCCCGAAGTTAAAAAAAATAAAAGGTCTAAACTGAATTCACTCGGCAGACTGGTAAATATATCTTCTCAAGCTGAACATGTAATGAGCAACAATCACAGACTTTGAGTCCACCTTGTGTTATTAATGGTTGTCTGTACTAAGCGGGTGCATTGGACTTATTTTTTCATGTGTTTATTGTTAATAAAATATTTGTAATATGCATTTGGGTAAGATAAACTTCTGTAATTTTTTTAATAGATAGTTAATTTCCAGCATTGATGGCTACAGTGTTATTTTATAGTGAGTGCTGCTGATGCTGATGATGATGATGCTGCTGATGGCGGCTGGCGTGTGTAGTCAGTGTCTTCAGGATTTCCTGACTGAGTGCAAACTAACTCCGAGTGTGGAAGAGAACATCCAGCAGCAGCACATCGTGTCCTCGTGTGTTTTCTTTACCGACGATGGCATCCTTCCTCTTCCTATTCGCCTCATGCACACGAGGCTATTTTTAGAAACACGACCTTTTCATCACTTCCTGTTGTCTCGACCAATCCCGGTGTGAGTACGAAAAAAACATTTATGCAATATTTCACGAGCATCTTCGTTACAAGATACCACCGGAATAGGTTTTTATGATATTTTTCGCTCCACTTCCACCGATTGTCACTGAGCCCTCGTCTTGTCCTGTCAGGCAGCGCGCGGCTGTCAGTTAGAAGCGGATGAATTCTGTAAAGTAGTTCCACAGTCACTGCTCACCCTGGCAAAAGTCTTTTTACTGAGGCTCTGATTCCCATTGAGAGTGTTTGGTGGCAGACTCCACACCTGGGGGCAGTTCATGTCTCACACGTGACCCGTGACTCACCCTCAGCCCTAGTCGTCTCGACAGTGAACACCTGTGAACACTGCACACCTGAGGGCCGGCGCTGACATCAAAGTCCTCCACACCACATCAACACTCGGACAGACTTCACTCTTCCCTCGGAAACCACAAACCTCCGGTGTCTGGCTGCCAGAAACGACTGCCACGTGTCCTTTGGTGGCTGGAAGTGAGGTAGTGATGGTCGTGTGAGGTAGAGGCTGTCACGTGACTGAACAATCCAGTGGATACAACAGGGTTAGCATTTCGCTTGCCGACTAGTAGTTTCTGAGTTTTTCAATTTACTATAAAAACACTAAATATTATCATAAGGGTTTAAATGTTTGGACGACTGTTTAACGACCTCTTAGTTTAAATTTCTACAGAGATGGATGACCCGTGCTCCTTTAGTCGAACATTTTTGAAGGAATTTAATAATATTTCAGGGTTCAAAGGGTAAATTTGAAAAACACAGGAAAATGCCATCTTGCATGTTCTATGCTTACCTTCAGGAGCGAAATGGGATTTAATTAAAACACTCAGTGGGTAGCCAAGGAGAGGACTGCGCTTTGACTGTAAAATGTCGGGTGTGTGAGAGAGAGAGAGAGAGACTGGACGAGGTCTGTGAGGAGAAACAAAGATAGGATCATCTCTATACCTGGGTCTGTCCTTGTCTAGGGTAGATCGTTATGTTTGCCAGGCCTCTCTGTCTCGCTGTCTTTTACACACACACATACACTCACACACATACACATACATAGACACACACACACACACACACACACGCACATATATATATACACACACATACATTCTCTCTCTAACTGATGTGTAAACGACTGAGAAGTTTGCCGAGGGCCTGGCACAAGGTCCTGTCAAGCAAAGTGTTGTCTTGAGTTGATCTACCAGCAGCAGACAATCTTCAAGGCAAATAAACTGTACGAACTGTGGAGGGAAATCCATAAATACCACAGAAATACCAAAAGGTTGAGGCCAGCGATGCTACCAACGATTGCTGTAACAGAAATGTAGACAGACGGGTGTAACAGAATACGGGTGGACGGGGTGAGGCACAAGGGTGTGGACCGAACGGACCAAAACTTTCTGAAAGTAGGCAGCATCATAGAGTTGCCTGAGGGACACACACTAATCCAACTAACCACTCACCACCGATCACTTGAGTTCAAATCCTAACAATGACCGACACTTCCTGTCCCTCGCTGACGTCACACAGCGCGTCACATACTTTACCTATAACCTCTTGTGTAGTGACCCTGTGGGTAAGGATCAAGAAACTCCGAGTCATAGCTATGGCCTCAAGTTGTATTCCTCCATCTGTACATCCTAAGTTGTTGTTTTTTTTTCTTATTTAACCTGTGTAACAATATTGCTGGAAAACTGCAGCGAGGATTGGCAACCACAGTAAAAAGTCGTCAGTCCATTAGCGACAGGCAGGTGATAAATCTTTGCAGGTAAAAGCAATTATTTCAGGAGTTAGCTGTAGTCGACTTTTTTCACCCAGACTGCACCGCGACATTGCCAAGACCCTCGCTACAGCTGTGAGGAGGGCCGAGCGGTGCGGAGGATGGATTCGTGTTGTGATGTTTCCTCTTTACAGGTTGTGTCCCCTTCACATTCTAGGGCCACCCATTGTACTGCGCATGCGCGAGGGCCACCCATTGTACTGCGCATGCGCGAGGGCCACCCATTGTACTGCGCATGCGCAGTATGAGTGAGTGAATGTTATGTTTTTTTTTTTGGTATCAAGTTGATGTAAAAGTAGAGAGCGCGACCCGCTGAGAAACTGTGATTCATCTAGATGTGGAAGGAAAGTTCGCATTTATTTCAGAAGTTTACGGGAGAACCGTTCTCATGCTTATCGCCCTTTGTGATTGGTGGCGCAGACGGCAGTAGAGTTGTTGTCTCCTGCTCACATTTCATCATAATTAAATTCAGGCCATGCTGTTGGTGTGATTACAGGATATTTATAGCTTGATGTCACACCACGTGACACTTTTATGAGATAACTGCACATCACTCCGTCTATGTGGTCCAGCATCTTACCGGCGGGTAGTTATGGCCGTCAACGGTTTACCCAGTCGCTAACCAGTGGTTAGCCAGGCCAACAAGCAGGCCTACAAGCGAGCAGACAGAGAGAGAGAAGGAGAAAGAAGCAATCAAGCGCAGCGAGCATCACAACTACAACAAGATAAACTCAACAGATTGTTTGACGTGTCTACACCAAACCGACAATCTTCTCAACACCAGATCGAACAACCGCTTCCCCACTCCCTCAAGTTCCGGTTTTGACTGTGGCCGCTCGCAGAGTGCAGCACTTCCGCTCAGCCTCACTTGTGCTTTTACCTGTCGGATGACTGAACATGAAAGCCGCCGCTCAGCGCCATCAAGCGGCGCTCACCTGGGGCCGACAGGTGCAGTAACTACGTTGTGCGCCTCCTGTCTGCACGCCATGCGCGCCCTCTGCCGGTGAGCTTCGCCTTTGACATCAAACACGTGGTGTCGCTCGTGCGCCGCGCTGCTTGATGACGTCATGGAGTGAGCGCTAGTGACGTCATCGTGCACAGTGAGTGAGCGTATTAGCATCGCTCTCTTCATCTGGCAAAGTCGAAATGAAATTTAAATAATTAATGTGAATAAATTAATAAAATGTAATTTACTTCGTCAATAAATATTTATCTCATGGATTAGTTTGTAGTCTTCACAACGTACTTTGCCACGTGACACACAATGGTCCACAATGGTCCACAACGGGATCACAGAGTGGCCCAAAATGGCCAGAGTGTACCTGCTTAGAGTGACACACCTATTTCTATTTCAGGCCGTGAAAGCTATTAGCTTGCTTAAGCTCAAGGTGCGTCTTGTCTTCCAGCAGGCTAGCCAAAACTTGGCTCGGGCAGGCCCAAACACAACATGGCCATAAGGTAACGATTGCTTTTTGATAAAACACAGGAGTATGCATCAGCTCTCTTCATGTGTTGCTTGAAAAACAAACAGGATCGAAGGAGCTCGGGCGGGACTGAGCGGGTACAAGGTGGGACCAGCCCTAGAACCGAACCCGGGAGCAAGTTTTGTGTTTTAAGAGATTTTATCAAAAAAACTGTGAGTTCTGCAATGAGACTTCACAGCCCCACCTCCGCCACCCCCCAGCAGACGACTGCCACCCTCCTGTCTGCCTGCCCTCTCGCTGACTCCCAGCTTGGCACCCTTGTTGCTGTAATCCAGTCCCCAGGTACCCGAGGCGTTCATAACGTTTACCCACAGTTTACCCGGGTAGATGAAACAGATTTCAAAATATACCTTCAATGAATTTCCACATATTTAAAGGTGTTCCCTGAAGGTAAACATCATTATGTGTGTTTGCTATGTACACCAGGTCATTTCGCAACATTCCTGGCCTGGCGCTGCTGTCGTTTTTTACCTTTGGCAGCGTGACCTTTGCCCGACATTTGGGAGGAGGGATGGCGGCTGTTGCGCAGCTTCCACGCCCTCGCCTTCTGGCTAAAGACAGAGCGAGACGGTGGGGATCATTCTCTTTCTTCTTCTTTTGCTTCCTACAGTTCTTTCTTTGTGTCTCTTATTTCTTCCCTTCCCTACCTCCCTACTGTCTCCACCTCTCTCTCTCTTCATCCTTCTGTTCTGTCGGACTTATTCTTCACTTCTTTATTTCTTTCTTCTATTTGTCCTTTCTTTCTCTCTATTTTTTATCGCTCTTTATTTTTTTCTTTCTTTACTTTAACTTTCGTCTTTTTTTTTTCCTTAATTTTTTAAACCTTCCCTTTCCTTCTTCATTATTTGGTTTTTTTTTTCTCCATTTTCTTTTCTGTGTCTTCGTTTCTTTCCTTCTTAACATATTTTTTTCCTTCCTTTGCGTTTCTCTCTCTCTCTCTCTCCGTTTTTATTATCTCTCACATTTTTTTCTTTAAGAATTCCCCCTTTCGTCTTTTTTGTCTTTATCTTCTTTCTTTTCAAAGCTACTAATGTAACGTGGGGAGCAGGAGGACCAAGACTGAGGCAGAGTAAGTGTGGATCTCCCTCGATTTCTCTTTCGAAACCTCTTTATCTGAAGTAACTCAAAGGATGCCAACCGTGTTGCTTGTACACTCGTAGCCCTGTTGTCTAACATTGGAGCGAGACAGCAAACCTGTGTTGAGAGCGAGGCAGGGCGAGCAGCTAGAGCCCCGGATGTGCCTTTCATCTTCTCTCCGTTCATTGCAGACTGAGCGCCTGGCCGCCATCACCTGGCAAATCATTTTACTTAGAACACCTTTCCTCACCTGTTCATTGGCTTGGCAGACGAAACCGTCTCGGGACAATGGAGGGGGGGGGGAGGCAAGTTCAGGTCACGTGACACGTTGACGCCACACGAGAGCACGGGGCCGGTGACTGATGGAAGATTAGAGTCACAGAAAACCGCGTTAATTAGTTAATTGTTTAATTAAGGTACAAGCTGACTGTCAAGAAGAATTGATTACAGTGTAACCACGTATAGGAGAGACGGCGCTCACGTGTGTTACGTCACGTGCCGAAAACACGCACGTGACCAGGGGACAAGACGTGACGTGACATCACGTAACTTCCGACACTAGGAAAGTTCTCGATATTTCACAAGCAGGAACTTTCTTGCTTCTGTTCTCAAAGGTCTTTCGTAGACGGCCATCATGCGTCATTTCCTGTGTTTTGGGTTTTTTTCTATTTTTGTGTCGAGCAACTTTTGCTCGCCATGAAGAAGAGCTTTCTCGTACATCCGAAACCCAGTTACGCATGCGCGGCCTTGGACAGGGCCAGCCATCAGACCGGTGTTTGTGACTGGAGCTCAGTAGAACACGGGTATGAAAGGGTTTGTTGTACTTACACTTCATCTCCCATCTCTGTTTGTTGGCCATTTTCTGTGTGAAAGAAGTGAGTGTAGAGAAAACGAACAGCTGAGCGCGTGAGCAGTTATCATGCAAGGGGAGGTCACTGACCTCAAATGTTTCTGCAGGACTAGCAGGATGCAATCAGGCGTGAAGTCGGATGGCTGAGTCCTGAAACTGTTCCTTTTACTTGTGGACCAACTCCAATAAAGCTCTTTATTTCATTTTGAATATTAATGACGAGGACATGGCGATGTTTGACTAGCAAACACTTGCAGCTTTGCCATTGGCTGTAACCTTAGCAACATGAGGATGTTATTGATGTGGCATGAATACTTCACTGTTTCATTTATAATTGTGCATTTTGTACTTGTAGTTGTGTCGGAGAAAATTCAGTTACTTGTGGTAAAAAATTATCACTGGGTGGTCTTAGTGATGAGTGAGTTTTTTCCTTCTTATCGCCGGTGACGATCGCTGCAGGTTGTTGATGTGGATGTTTATCCGACTACTTCAACGCCTTCTGAGTTTAAGATTTTTTGCTAATTAGATTGCTCAAGCACCTGCCACGTCTGTTGTGCGTGTTACTTGTCTTCCTCTTTTATTCTTGAAGGAACTGAGAATGTTGTGATGAGCTCGACAGCCGTAAACACGTGGCGACAGCAACCACAACCACGAGCTCCGCTCATTGTTAGTTGTATCACATGATGCCGATGTTTGTTAGTATCTAAAGATTTCAGTCTAACCAACAGTCTTGACCTCCGCCACCATTTACATTTACATCCTCGGAACGACATGAACAACAGCAACAACTACAACTTCAAACTGTACTGTACTTTGTTTGTTTGTGTCTGTGTGTGTGTGGGTGGTTACCACTAATGAAACCAACTTGTCTTTGGTTTCTGTTTCTTGAGTCTCCCACACCTGATGTTACTTTTAAACCCTCTGATTCCTACCCCGAGTGTTGCCTCTACACTACTCTAGCCCCCTGGGGCAAAATAAAGTTCTCTTGTTGTCTTCGTGATCTGAAAACAAACAGGTGAGTCGCACTCTAGACGGAGGATCTCACGAGGTGAGTGAACCAACGACCTGCATCACGTGTCTCGCGAAACGAGAACAGACACGAGAGTTGCTCGGCAATGCTGCGAGACTTGGCAGCCTGACGACACTAGCGAGGTAGCGAGTGATGAAACATCTAGATGAGAATGTCTCCTTCAGGAATTTCTCATTACTTTGGCTACAATCAGCCGCTCCTCATTAACGGAAATGGTGTGCACGTGTCTGTGTGCACTGGAGTGTGTGTTTCTGGCTGTCTGTGTGTCTGTATGTCTGTGCTTCTGTGTGTCTGTGTTTGTGGTTGTCGGTGTGTCTGTGTGTCTAGGCACGTTGATGAGAATCTGTGTCTTGACTTGTGTCTGTGTGTGTGTGTCTACCTGTCTTAGTGTATGTCTGTATGTTTGTGCATCTGTTATTTATGTTTCTACCTCTACGTCGGAATTCGAGGGGAGAAGCTGGGGCCGGGCGGGTCAAAAGGTGAAGAGGACAAACTTCAACTGATGACAAACCTTGTTAATGGGAAAGGCGAGAGAAAAAGCTACGTAAACTGAGTTTTTGTTTCTGTCTTCGGGTAGCTGATAAACCCACCACAGAGAACAGGCGCGCATGAATACCAACACAGTCACGTGTTCACGGCGTCAGTTGCTACGTTTCGTGTGACCACGTGACTACGTGACCTGTTGAGTTAGGTGAGTACAAGGCACAACTGCAGCGCCAGTGATGTAACTCAAGCTGTTGATGGCTCACCAGGCTGCGAGTGAGGCGAGAATGATGAAGTGGCCGACACTCCGCAACTGCCGTGCACGTGCGTCCGTGTCACGTGATGACGACGTAGGGCGCCGGGGCCGCGCAGCCAGCAAGTAGCTGCAGTCAGGAGAACAGTTACCTGACGTTGGAGGAAATGGAGGATAGTAACTGTGGTGGAGGGTGGGTAGGAGTCAAGTAGTAGTACCAAAGAATCTGTATGAGAATGAGAAAATAACATCCTTCCTTCAATGTCTTCCAATATTTTGTCTCAGATTTGTGTATCCAGGAGATATACATAACACCTGCACTTCACCCTGTCATACCTTGGCAGTAGAGACAGTAATCAGCAACTGATTCTACCAAACGGTTCCTTTGCCTATTTATCTCTCCTACTCCTACTTTCACATGTGTGTTCACCTGTCTGATGTCGTGCTTTAAAATATCAAGATGCTTCTCTCGTGCTAAACAGCTTTAGAACCTACCTGACATCTCAGACCGACATATACAGAGAGACAGAGACAGATATCTAGAGACTAGAGTCAGAGGTAAAAGACAGAAGGCAAGAAAGACAGAAAGAAGGACATTGGAGGATTGAGACCTCGAGCTGTGTGCAGTGAACCGTGCCAAAGCCCTCGACCGTGACGTAGACAGGTGAGAACGCTAAACTGCAAAGTCTGCACTTTTCCTACAGTGGTTTTCTTTTTTTTTTTTTGTGAGATGATGAAGTTGAGATGGAGGAAGTGTGGAGGGGGAAGTCATTTGGCACGTTTCTGCATTCGCTGTAGATGAATGAGTTTTTGTCTTTTGCTGCTGACATTCCGAACCCGTCGTCTGTCGGGCGAGTGTTTGTAGCACAAAAATACTTTGCTACAGACTGTGACAGAGAAAACTTGTTTGCTGTAAGTTTGTATCAGATGTTAAAGTCAGGTTAAATAACAACAAACGGTAACAGCACATGTCGAAACATGACAGTCTGACAAACCAACATCAGGAGAGAGGCGGCAGTGTCCGTGATAGATGTTGTATGAAAACATCAGCTAAAACATGATGAGGAGGGTAGAATTACCCGTTTATGGGTGAACAGCCAAGTGGTAAAAGCTACCCCAACAGGTAAAAAACTGCCGATTGATAAGCCACAGAAAAAGTTGCCTCACCGATCGCCACAGCGACGATAACCGAGAAAAGTTTTTATTTTTCTCCATCGCACGTGCATCTTGGCTTCTGAGGGCGAGGCATGAAATTACAGTAAAGCACACAAAAACAAGCTACAGAGGCTGAATTTATTTGTTCTCGCCAAATGATGTTTTTTCCGAGAAAGTATTAGAGGAAAAAAAAATTTTTTTCTGTCCACTTTTCTTATCTAGAAAAATTCAGTGTCACTTCAGTTGAACTAAACCGGTTTATGACCACGATAACATTGTACCCAGGGTGGGAGGCGATCTACCCGACGGATAGGGTAGGTGGCTGGGTGGGTAAACATGTTTTGAAATGTGAGCTCCGGTCATCAGAACACTTCAGCCACACAACCACATCTTACAAGCTGCACATCCCGCGGGACTTTGTAATCCAGTTAAACTGTTGTTGTTGTTGTTTATGTCCATTCAGTCGAGGATTTCACACACGGCGAGGGCGACATCTTAGCTCTGAGATAAACGCCGCTGATGTGCGGAATGATGGATTTAGATGGCAGTTGTGGTTGTGGCTGTGGATTCATTTACCGCAAGTTTAAATGACCAAACGCTGGGTGGATGGAGACGCAGACTGGATGCGCAGTGCACTGACACCACAGAAGGTCGCTTGCAATAGAAGATGGACATATCTGAAAAATTAACACGGGTAGTAAACGTGCACCCTGATGTTTTATTTTGATTTTAAATACCTTTCACTTCGCCTTGTTTACCTGTCTGCCATGTTTACAGGTAGAGCACAGGCTGTGTGACGTCAGCGAGGGACAGGAAGTGTCGGTCGTTGTTAGGATTTGAACTCAAGCGATCGGCGGTCTGTTATTAGTTGGGATTAGTGATATATATATTAATGATAACAGTCAAGATGTCCAACCATATCATGTCATCAGCGGAGCAAAGAGAAATGAATTACTTGAAATCCTCATTTCTTTAATTTCGTCAACAAAAATCCTCCATTGCCTCGGGAAACAAGCAAATGTTGAAAACCACGAAGATCAACATAAATATAAACAAGAAAACAGAAGACCGAACTGAACAACAAGAAACCCCAGTCTGGGGACGAAACAAAACGCGGCATCTGCCACTCTGCTACTGATCTGCTCACCACACCTGTGGCAGGTGTAACGCCTGCCGCGCACCTGCAAACAATGTCTGTGTCACTGGGTGTGTCCGGTCCGTGCTTCGGGTGGATGCAGGTGCTGCGTGTTTAGTCGGGTGCACGTGTCGTGTTTATCGTATTGTGAGCTCGTACCCGATGTCACGTGGCGCTGATGGAGAGACAGAAACCGAGCACGCAGACCGACAGATGGCGCGCGCATTGTTACGTCACGGGCGCCGGCGGACGCGAGGCGGAAAGATGACCTTTCATCGCTGTCGTCTTCTCTCCGGCCATCATGCTGCCTCCATCTGTCGTTCACCAGCATCTGGAGATGAAGCTACCCGACATGGACACGGGGAACCCTGCGAACGTGAGTCTGTATCTGTGTGTATGTGTCTGTGTCTGTGTGTGCGAGAGAGTGGGAAGAAAAAAAAGTATGAAGGGTAATTTTTCATACGTTCATGCATCTGTGTCTAAACTTCAACCGTCATTTCCAGACGTAAATACCGTAAAATGTTGAGAAGGATGTTGGACAGAGTAGCCTCCCCCTGTTTTTGGCGTCAACGGGTTTTAAATTTGTTTCTTTAATATATTTCTCCATCAGTTAAATTACCGCGCTTCGCCTGTCTCTTCATCTGCCACGTCAGCCACTTCATCTGTCATGTCAGCTCCATCTGTCGACCCCGCGCGCATGCGCAGCGCTGCTGCAGGTGATGTGGGAGCGAAGGAGCATCTGCGAGGTGCCGGTCATTACCTGTCGGACTGACAGACGTTGAAAGCCGCGGCGAGGGTAGATGCTCTCATCTGATGAAACGCTTCACTGTCAAGATATTCTCGGCAACTACTCTTCCCACGCCTTAACCCACCTGCTTTCCTCCCATGACCCTCCCATCTCACCTACAAATGAAAGCATATCGAGTCGTGTGTTTGTGTCTGTGTGTGTGTGTGTGTCTGTGAGTGTGTCTGTGTGTGTGTCTGTGTGTGTGTGTCTGTTGTATATTTGTGTAAGCTACAAGAAGGAGAGACAAAACGCAGACTCTCTGGCAAAGGTGCTTTTGTTTTGTTTTTGTTGTTTTTTCAAGCGAGTGTAAGAGGCGCTTGTGTTCCCAGATAACTTCCTCTCCGCTCTGGTGTCGGCAGCCAGCACCACGTGACCTGCGGGCAGGGAGGACCGGCACAAAGGGTGGCACTGTATCCTCCCGTGAGCTGTGTTCACTGGGATGGAATGTGCGAGTCACGTGTTATCACGGCGACATGTTGTTGTGGTCGTCTTCATCACCATGGAGATGATGACCACCTCGTCTGGAGCCGGCGTTAGCATCAGTTGTCACCCTGATTACAACCTGATTATTATTAGAAACGATAATATGCACTCTTATTTTGTATGAGGCAATATTTTATGCACGTGCACACTCTCTCTCTCTCTCTCTCTCACACACACACACACATTCTCTTCTATCTCTTGTTGATCCGATGGACGACTAAAGGGTTGTGTCCCTCCAAGAATTCAGTATAACCTGGTGATGGTTGTCCCTGTGTGTACGGGTATTTTTTAATTATTAATACCAGCAGCATACCCGTTATGTTTTATGTACCCTGCTGAATGAGTCTTCAAAAGCTGTCAATTCTGTACCCACAGTTTTTACTCCTCCACCTGTTCTTTGATTATGTGCCAGGAGCGTACATTAATAAAGAATATCGTATCTTTTCTTTTTTCTCTCTCTCTCTCTCTGTGCATGCCAGAAGCACTAGGAACCAGTCTTTCATTGGCGTCACCATGGCAGCAGCAATCAGACTTCACAGGAATGTAGGGAGGCACCGAGTGTAGAAACATTAAAATTAATACAACCGCCACTGGAGGACCACAAGCCGCCATCATTATTACTTACAGTTCAGTATTTGTAGTTGTATAAATACATTGCCTGTGTATTATCTTGTACAAATATACTCTGTATACAGATATATTCTGTGAGGATCTATGGTGTGGTGCCACGTGGTGTCTGTCAAACGTGAAATTGTTTTTTCGAGATGAAGATTATTATTTCTGAGCATGTAAAGTTTAATATTCACATAATTATCAACGACTGTCGTTTCATTTGTGACAGCGAACTGACAACGATTGACGATGAAGGTGATCGCGATGAGATGGAGGACTTGGCGGTTCGAAGACCAACATGAATGCACATTGGAATATACAGTAAAATTAGAGACTATTGAGGAAACTATATTTTTTAATGAAATGTTTTAAATACACGCAAGTAAACACAATTGTGTCGGCTGAACCAGAATGTAGTGTTGGGATGATGGGTACACGATGTTTGTCAGGCAAGTACCCGCTGATTTATTCAAATGTAAAGCTAGACTTTTAAATGTAACCAAAATATGAATATATAAATATAAACTTTCTTGCTTTCTAAAGCACATGATGTCTCGATGTTAAAAGAGAAGCACACGGCACATCTGTTTTTCCTTTATTCTGTCTGCGGACATGAGTGGACGTCCATGAGTTTCCCTGGAAACAGAGGACTGGGGATTCCTCTAGTAGAGGAAGGGAGGAAACGTGGCAAGTAGCCGATGGGATAAGGAATGTCGATGTAGTACAAGAGGATAAGGAATGTCGATGTAGTACAAGAGGATAAGGAATGTCGATGTAGTACAAGAGGATAAGAAATGTCGATGTAGTACAAGAGGATAAGGAATGTCAATGTAGTACAAGAGGATAAGAAATGTCGATGGAGTAGACGATGGGATAAGAAATGTCGATGAACATACTTCTGCAAGAGGTCCTACGAGCTTCTAACTCCACAAATATTTTCAGGACAGGAACAATGACAGGAGAGAAAGAGAAGTGTTAACTGTGCAACATCAAGTAAAAACAAAGTCTCAAACACAATTTTTTTCCAGATACCCTGATAAACCTCGTACATGATACATAAACATTCTGTGCAGTTGATAAACCTATCTCGGCCCTGTGTACACGCATGTCAGGAATGCTTTGTGATGCTCGGATAATTTCTGCTTCATCTCTCAACTGTTAATGAGGACAACATCAAGGGCATACCCTAGAGGTGCCCGGCATGTGGCACTTTCATCTGATGATGGAGGCACCCTGTAGTTATGCTCTGATACCCGGATTGTGCGCTCAGTCATTTTTATGTCCATTTTATATAGCTTTTATATCTATTTTTTCTCCACTCAGTCACTCTCACCTCTTTCTTACACTCCTCTCATCTTCTCATCACATACTCTCTATTCCACACTCACTCACTCCTTGGACTATTTTTTTTTTTAATTTACCAATCCGCGTTTTGTGAGTTTCGTTCAGTTCTGCAGTAAGTTGAATATTGCCTTGCCGTGTGAATGTAAACTTGTATATATACATATTCACACAAACTCAACACCGAGGCACCTGTCAGTAAAGGCCTGTATATATTCACACAAGCTCAACACCGAGGCACCTGTCAGTAAAGGCCTGTATATATTCACACAAACCCAACACCGAGGCACCTGTCAGTAACGGTTGTTTCATACAAACTGCAATACAAGTGAGTGACAAGTTATTGTTCCGCGCGTTCATCCGCCAAAAACACTGTGTGGAGAATCCACCAGGGGCTGAGGTGCTGGGGGAGAGGCGAAGGTTCTGGCAGCCTCCCTGACAGACTTTCATTATCACTTTTCATCACAGCTGCCGATGTGCTGGCGGTGCACAGCCTGCAATCTTGCTTGCACATGTTGATAATGTCGGCAAAAAATAGTCCCGGCAATTTCAGCTGAAGATGGAAAAATGATCGTCTGCCTCACTGGCCCTTCAAGACCTCACACACTCCTTCCTTCTTTCTTTCTTCCTTCTTGGTTTCTTTTTTCTCTCTCTTTCTCCTGCTTTTCTCTCTCTCAGACATTTTCTTTCTTCCTTTAACTTCCTTTCTTACTTTCATGTTTACTTATTATTTTCTGTTGCTTTTTCTGACAAGACACTCGCGCACATCCATTACCCGTCTTCATTACAGGCTGTTATGACTTATTACCTGCTGCCAAACACAGGTGTGGGTGAGATGGTGGGAGGTGTTGTACTTACATCACAAGTCTGACAGAATAAATTGAGTATTTCCTCTCATCTCGCGCAGTGTACACCGGGCTTTAGTTGAGCCTGTGGAATGGAGGATGGGAGGAACTACAGAAGGATTCGTGTCCAGACTTCAATCAAGTGTCGATAATTGGTTCAGCCAGACTGGCACAGCTCATTAGTGTCACACTTTGTTGATATGTGTAAACTCTAAACATCGCAATCACTAGTACACAGATGAACTAACCTCCATTGTCTAGTAATGTGTGTTGAGAAGTCGCAGACTGTGTTTAGAATGTATTCTTCTTTCTCAAAAGTCTTTGCTTGATTGTCAAACCATGTTCATAGTAGAACTGAAGAGTTTTCTCGTTGTTTATTGTCCCGGGAAGTCGACACTCTGGACTACACTGGACTCTAACCACAGTCTTGGAGGATGGAGACCAGGGGTGGGAAAATTATTTCTTTTAGTGGGACAGTTTTAAAATTTCAGGATCTTCAATGACAATCCTTGGTGTCCTCCTGTATGGGTCAGAGTGCTGCAAGACCACCGCCTCCGTTGAGAAAAAGCTGAAAGTGTTCCAAACGAAGTGTCTGTGGCGTACAAAAGATCTCCTGGCCCAACACCATCTCGAACAAAGAGCTGCGAGACATGGCAGGATGCGAACCTTGGCTGAAGCAGTCTGCGGCGCTAGGGATGGCGAGGTCACGTGCCCCATGTCTCCAGGTTCCATCACCAGAACAGCCCTGCGATGTTCACCCAGAGAAAGAGGAACAGAGGTCGGCCCAAAGAGACATGGAGGCAAACCTTGGAGAAGGACCTCAAGAGTAGAGGCAGCACCCACAACAGTAGACAACCAGATGGAGGTCCTTGGTGTCACCTCACGTGGCACACGGCACAGACAGGACTGATTGGTTGTCACTAGTGTGACCAAAATATGAATCTATACACACTGACTGTATATACATACCTGTTACTGTAGGTTTCTTTTTGCCCTAAAGGCTCCTCGTGTTCACGGAAAAGATTGATCACACAGACGAGTTGGACGATACACAAACATTCATAAAAAATCTTACAGAAAAAAGACTTTAATAGCTTGTCACCTTTGTTACTCTGCTGTCATCTTTACTTTCTTAATACCTTCAGTGATCACGTGACCTCTAAACCCCGCAGCACTAGTTGACCTGGTCTCCATGTCACACATGCGTGAGACAGGATTTGTCCCAATGCGCACATCGCGAGAAATGTTTGTAAAAATCAGACATGATCATGAATGTCAGCACATTGCATAAAAATCTGTTGTTACACGAAACGTAATGTTACCTGTCAGGTACCTACTTTCTGGACAACAGGACAAATACGATCTTCAGTTCGGTCCTCGTTGTCACGTGAACGTGACGTTGTCAGTGACGTTTACTAACTGTTACTAACGTCACGCTATCCGAGCACTTGCTGTCACTAGAGTTGTCACGTGACCGCGCTGTCCCTGCCATGACTGTCACTAACATTACAACGCTCTACACTTGACGGTTACGATTACATTCCAACAGGCAGTCACGTGACGAACCTGCACCCGTTGACATCAGGTTCCGTGGCTGAAGATCAGACAGCGTTTATCAAGCGGGGCGTTTGTCTTTACGGACGTTTTTTGGGGTGGAGGGGATGGAAAAGCGGGTGGAGAAAGGGGTGGAGGAGGGATGAAGGAGGGGCGGGGAAGTGACGCATGCGCGCAAGATCCCAGCATGCCCTGTGTCTGTTTGGCGGGGCTGAGAATCTGCCGGCAAGCTGGCCAGGCGGCGGCGCGTTGTATTGTTTGGATATTGTTTTATCTGACTGACAAGTTGACCTTCTCGCTGAAGGGTGTGACGCACATCCGCGCGCTGTGGTGCCATTGACGTAGATGAGACTAGTAACGCTAGTTGTCAGTGGTGCCCATGACGTCAGCCTCCGCGGCAACCGTAGTGACGTTCTAGAAAGGCCAGTGACGTATGTTCTCTGTGGTAATGTTTCAGTAATGCCACGTGACGTTCGTCCTCTGTGGTAATGCGTTACCTTTGTATTTATCGGTGGAAGGCACCGATGCGTACGCTGTCGACTCATTTTCAGGAAGCTACGGACTGGCGGGGAATCGACCCGTGACCACAGGCTACTGCTGGCGTTGGAAGCGTCCCGCCGTAATCCTCGTATGACAACCTCTCAGGAAGATGCTCCACCACCCGGGATTCCTAGCCGCCACCCGCCGAGGAGGGCGGCATGGCAGGTATGCACAGACTTGAATGAATGCCCAGAGGCCCCGGGTGAAGTCACGTGACCACGCGGCTGCTTGCTGCTACGCTCACCCGGGCCAACCAGACGATAGGTGTCGTTAGTCGTTGCCCTGCTTTTCTCCTCAGGTCGTGCTTTTTTCTTTATTCCGCTTGCTTTCTTTCTCCCACTGTTATTCCTCTTTTCAAATACAGATTTTTTTACCTGTACAGCAAAGAATGTAGCGAAAACAGATGCTCGCTCTCTCTCCGTTTTTATCTCGCTTCCTCCACCCGCTTACTTCCCTTGCCTACTCACCTCCGGTTCACCTTCAACATGGCCACGCTTCAACGATGCCCGCATCTCAGCAGGAGCTCGCACTGGTTAACTGTTCAAAAACCGTCATCAGCTTAAGCTCCTGAGAATTGGAAGGTGGGTTCGGGCGAAAACTAGGAAAAAAAAATGAACTCTGACAAGAGTTCGATAACATGTCTGTCAGACGCTCGCCAACAGCTGACGCCACACAACTGTCGGACCGTCAAGTGCGAGATTTTCTCTTTTATTTTCTCCCTCCATGTGTGTCGGAGGCATGTAGATTGTGACGTATCAGTTACAGTTATGTAATCAGCTATAGTCTATACCCTCCCTCTCCTCTCCCCCCACTCTCTAAGCCCCCAGCTCATCACATCCAGACAGGGAGAGAGAGAGGAAGAAGAAGCTATTCCCGGAGGTAAGGGTCTCGTTCATTAGCAACGCTCTCAGACCCTGTATCACTTCCAGCGCTGAACCGCGACATCCTGCAGGAGTTGCTGTGACTGCGTGCGGTCCTGTGGCTTTCTGCTCTGTTTGGCACGAGATGGAATTCCGGAATTCCACAGACCAGGAGTGTTCCCGACAAAGACAACACTCGCTGAAAGCCACCGACATTTTGTTCATGGTCCCCTGGCTGGTCCGGCGTGAGACTTGTCGTATCCCCCACTCACCGCCAAATAAGATCAGATACGAACTGCAGTGGAGGTCGCGTTGTAATTATACGTCATGATGACGTTACAGTGCAAGGAATATGACATAATGACGTAACATTGCAAGGAATATATACTGTAATGACGTTAAAATGCAACGATATGCTGTAATAACGTTACATTGTAATAACAATACGCCATAGTCGTGTAGTGACGTTGCGCTCCAGTGACGTTCTGGCGTGACGTGCTGGGCTGCAGCTACGATCTGTTGTTGAGGCCGGCGTGGCACTGACAGGAGACGGACTCATACCTCAACATCCCACCTCCAGGGTTTGCATCATCTGTCTCAGCTCTTCACTCGCCATGCTGTCCATCACATCTTCTGGAACATTCCAAGGCCGGCACGTGACTGCCACGCTATTGTTTCGTTGCCGTGCGGGTGTCGGATGGAAGGGTTGGGGGATGCGGGAGGCGCCATTAGTGCCAGTCATCTTGTTTTGCTGCATGTCTCGGTGAAAAGCAGCATCGGCTGTCGCATGCCCTGCTGGTGGTGTTGTTGTCCCGAGGCACCGGCATCTGACAGTTTGTGTGAAAACATCGCCGTCCTGTGCACCGAGTGCTTGGTGTTACCGTTCCAAGAGGAGACAATGCCAAGCAGACAAACAGCTTTTTGTGGCGCAAAGAACGACTACCCACAGTGAGGGAAATGGAATCCCAATGCTGTAATTCCTCGCGCACGCGGGTCCTGGGACCTACCTTGGTTCTGGAAAGTGTTTCGATGGCGATGTGTTGTTGTTTTCGCATACTTACCCCGGGTGAATATTTGGTCTGAGTGCCGTCAGCCCTACGTGGGTCCTCTCGTTTCTCCAGCAAGTCTTCCTCACTACGTGTGTCTAGTTCTCTAGACAGTGCAATGACAATTCCCTTTGTAGCAACCCTTTGTCCCGATAATGTTTTGCGGTAATTTTGGACTGTAAAGAGTATAACTTACAAATACATCCATGGCTCCAGTGAATCTCACTTACCAAATATATTCAATGTACCAGTGAGTCCGGCTTATTCAATACGTTTACAGATGTCCATCTTACCGAAGATGTCAGTAAATCTAGCTCACCGACAGGTCACCTTCGGCCTACCTTAATAATAAATCTGTCTCACCAACAAGTCTTCTCCATGGCTTAGTTCTACCAGTCAGTCTAAATCACCAATATGTCTACTTCAGTAAACCACCAATTCAAGCTCTGACGAAAGATTGAAGTCACATGACGTTAAGAAGATAAGCAGGTAGACTTAGCCCGTCCAGGAGTGCTCCTCTCCTTGAATTTTCAGTCTACCACAACAGATCCCCTTTCTAAACCTTTTTCATGCCGTGATTTAAGTTTTAAAATGTGGAAGTATGGTTGAATACTAACACATAGTGGTCCAAATTTAAATAAGTGTGTGACACTTGAGTATATACAAATGTGTGACATACAGTCGCACCTCGATAAGTCGAACTCAAAGGGACCCGAAAAACATTAGACTTACAGAGTTTTCGAGTGAGGGAGAATGTCGTAAAGGCACAGCTAGGTATTTGGCCGGCAACTAACAATTAATTCGATGTAGGGAGGTTTTCGTCTTAGGGAAGGTACCACTGTATTTGTGTTTAGTATATGTCATGGCTTTTTCCAACACCTTAGAACACATACTGATATTTAAAATGGTGTGGCGTTTAGGCAATAAAATTATATGCAAAAACAGAAAATTCTGGTAATGTTAAATTATTCTTTGATAAACAAGCGGTACAGTAGAATACACGTGGCGCTGAAATACGGGAAATAAACAGAATGAGAGAACGGAATGGGTACTAAATCTTATGTGGGTATAAACAATTGTTTATTTTATTTTAATTTGTGTACATATTTATAATTTATTTTTTGCAAGAAATTAGTACACAACGACAATAACGGTAATAAACGGCACCTAACTCCACAAAACAGACATTATTAATATTTAAAATTATTATGAAGCATCACTAATAATTATTAATCGCATGTGTTATTTTATTCTCGACGTAGTACTTACGGCAGATGTTAATTTTAAGCTTTATAATATTGATACAACACTAATTTATTTCAACTCTGTCAAGACAGGCTACTCTAGCAGTCACGTTACACAACCATGAACCTTCACCTTTGCACTTTGTCAGAAAGAAGTTGACCCAGATTCTTGCCGTGGAACTGGGTCGCGTGCTGCGCTAGTGAGTGTGAGATGAAGAGTCATTACCAGAGACTGACACTCGCTCATTGCAGTCACGTGACCAGAGCGCACCGAGACGACGTCACGCCATCAATCACGCCGCAAGATGGCGACGTCTGGCATCCCGAGATGAAGTCTGCATTTCTTGAGTGCTTCGCCATCTTCGCGGCTAGAAATAATTCGCGTTTTCTCAGAGAAAAAAGAAACAGATCGCAGCTCGACTTTCTAGAAATCTGATAAAACTTCCGCAGCACGAAGACGGCGGTAAAAACATTTGTGGAACTAATTTATCTCAGTAGGTCTCAGTTGCTCAAGTGCTGGCAAGCTTTCTCCTGACCACCAGGGGGCGAACATTATTTTATCCCCTCGCTAGCGTAGTCGACTTTTAAATAAATGTTTCAGGATTCAGGACAGGGTCACAACCTGCAGTCATTCAATCCTTGGGATTTTTCATATTTAAGCGTGTAAAATAATATTCAAGTCAAAGCCTGAAGAACAAAACCAGCCTGATGACGTCAATGTTATTACTGTTGTCTGCCGAATGACATATTCCTGTCAAATGACATCATCCAAAGATTTTTTTGGTCAGCGTCATCCAGACTTTTCTTTTGTCGAATGACGTCATCCAAAGATTTTTTCTCCACATTTTTTCCTCGCTTAAGAGAAATTAATCCGCTGTACTCATTTGGAGGGGAGAGAAAAATGTGATGATTCAGACTTACTTTCTCGTGTGTCGTCTTGTCTCTTTCACTCAGCCTTTCTTTTCTTCTCTTTTTTACTCTCTCTCTCTCACAATCTCTTTCACTCCAGCGATTGCGCGATTAATTTGTCAGAGCTCGCCATCAGCCGACCGCTACGAACCTTGTCACTGAGATCGCGCGCACGCTGAGTCCTTATCGCCGACAGTTTGTTTCCATGTTACCAGATTTCACGATCCCATCATTCGCCACTCCACTTTGTATCTCCTTTTTTTATTTCAAAAAATGCTTTCTTTCACGACGACAAAGGCCCATAATCTCCGATAGCATCTGTAGCCTCCCACCACCACCACCACCACCCTCCCACCATCTGCAGCTCCGCGGTGTTGATGCATCCCTCGCCAGGAGCTGTTCCGACGATAAGCTCTCTCCCTGCGACAGGCCCCCCATCTCCCAGGCCCTCCACAACAAAGGAGACTTCTTAGCCTCGTCTCAGCTCTGTAACTCCGACAAGCCGCCGAGAAGACACCTGGCAGGTGCGTGCTGCGCGCGGCCTCCTACAGCACGGCGCTTGCTGCATGCAGCACATGAAGACGATGAAGATGTAGCAGAGGACGATCCTTGGAGCTGCATGCAGTTGCTGCACGTCTGGCGTCAGCTGCACCCCGTCTTGCACCCTCTGACACTGTGTCGGGTGTGCAAGTTCCGCCATGACATTCCGCACCTGCCCTCCAACATGCGGCACTTAGCGACAATGGCGGAGGTCAGAGGTCGCAAAATACGACAAAATGCTCGCCAAGGTTCGACTTCGCTTACTACTTCTCTGAAAGTGGTTTTTTTTTCTTCCTTGATTCGCTAAAACCGACTGCAAATTTGACTGGAGCTGTAAACACTGTAAACTGTAAACATGTTTATTGTCAATTGTAATGATGGCCTGTCAATATTGTCGGCGTAAACATCGCGTGAACTTTGTACCACTTGTAAAACATCTATGATGTAAATAATCTGTTTTAACTAATTGATGTTGGAGGAGTTTCAGGGGCAAGTGCTCGGATTATGATATTTTCTTTCCCCGACATGAAATGATGGATGACCTGTCATTACAAGAAGGAAATCAGACATCAATGGAATCACAACTGGGACGTCAGACGTTCGAGGAAAATAAGTGGACCAAGGGGCACGTCAGAATTACTGGCATCAGACATCATCAATCACAGAATTCGAAGTTTAGAGAACACTAGAAATTAATGTAACCACTCGGACACATCAACAAACAGAGAAATTTAAAATTGTTTCAACGAATAATATCACAAATATCAATGGCAGCAACTAAGGAGTCAAAAGTAAAGACCTTACCACTGACCAAACCACAAACATCAGAAAATAATGTGAAGCATCAGACATTGGTTTACTTTAAAATTCGTTTTCAGGATTTGATTACCATCGCAGGAACAAGCCAGTCTCTCAAATTCGAGTCAGTACAAAAAAACACAAGATGGCGACAATAAAAGTCCTGGAAACAACGACAAAAACATGTGAAGTGGGAAGAGGTGAGGCTCGAAGGGAAAAGAGATATTACCCTCAAAAACGAGGAGATTTACAAACAAACAGGGCAAAAACTACCCATCCAGACAAAACAGCCTATCGCAGTCCTCAAGACATGGCAGCCAGTGCAAACGGAGGAGTCGGGGGGGTAAGGTAGTTCTTGACCTACTGACCTAACAACTTTTTACTCATTCTGCTTACGTAATTTGTCTATCTCTCTGTGTCGTTTGCAACAAACATTAAGCAGACGATCGGCCGCTCTCCCCCCTCCCACTGGGCCTGGGCTGGGCGATGACTCAGCCGCAGCTGGCGGAAAGTTCTAGACTGGGGTTCTCTGTACTGCAGGATGGAGACCGCTGATTGTGGGCTTTTCACTACCCTCGTCAGTGTTCTTGGTTCTGTGTTGTTGTTGCTGCTGCTGCTGCTGCTGTTGTTGTTGTTGTTGTTGTTCATCAATTTTAATTTATCTCTGTGGACTGCAGACTGCTCTAGGAAATAGGAGAAACCCTCTGATACACAGAAGACCTTCAATCTGCTGTTGTGTATGAATCCTATCAGCTCCAGCCTCCTTCTGAACGAACCGAGCTTCCAGAAGGAAAGGAAATGACGTCATGACGCAAAGGGGAGCAACACGCGGAGCTGTTGGTGTGGCCTATAAATAATGTCGGCCTTTGGATGTGATAGTAGCGAGCCACGACTGCTCCACGGCCGGCGTACGATGGGGTGGATAGACGGGGAGGGTGGCGGGTGGATAGCGCCGGGTGGATTGCGGCGGGAGGGTGTGGCGAGGGTGGCGGGTGGGATGGGGAGTATCTCAGCATCAGCCTGGCTCCTGCACGAAATGCTCGCCGTGTGCACAGATGTAAACACGCACGCGCAGTCAGCTGACCGATGACGACAACAACTGTACGATGTTTGCGTGTCGCCATGCCGCTGTGCGCCGTGTTCAAACAAAGTTCTCTCCCCCTGCTTGTAGCCAGGAGAGAAAATAAAAACTTCGATTCCTGTTTATGATTTGATTGCGGAAGCTGAAGATGTTCCTGACGGACGTTGTGACTAAAACTAACGGAACTGCAGTTATTTCCGAACGACAACGCTTAAGAGAACGATCTAGGCGGAGTTCGTAGCGCTCGCGTAGTCGCATCCGTAACGACAGACGTCGGCGGTCAACGGCAAGAGCTCGCGTAGGAGCCTGTCTAGAGGCTAAAAACGTTTTAACGAACAGTTTGGTGTCGACATAATATTAATGTTTGTACATGTATCACAATGACAACGTCTGATGTAAGCCTCTAACTACTTGTTCATACGAATTGGAAAAGAGTTTTGATAAACTTTTAGATCATTGAAACAGATGGTGTGGCAGACTCTTCTCTTGGTGGACTACTTTTGGATGTGTCTTGGTTCGTTTTGCGAGTTTTCACTGGGATTATTATCGATGTTGGTCAAGACTACTAATTAATGTTGTTGTTGTTGGGTTTGTCGGTCAAGCAGTCCTCGAAACAACCGATGCTCGAGTATAATGGCGCCTGACTTAAAGTTCGTTGATAAACATCATACTGATCGGTCTGTCAGCAGAAATGCTAAGACTACTCCTACGATTGACGAGTGCTGACTGTACTTCAACGGACAAAGGTATACATTGGTATGTTGGCAGTTATATCAGACATGCATGCATCCATACATTATTGTACACTGGATATAAACATTACATAACAACTTTCAGCCATTTACTTTTTTAGGAAACTAGTATCTGCATCAGCAAAGATTCTACCTTCCCTCTTTTTCTCTTTCTTTCTGACTTTATCTCTGTCCTTGTGATGTCTAGCTGCTGACGATGTGAAACCAGAACAAGCTACAAACAAACCCTCGTGTCCTTATCTTCCTCCGCCAACTGTCCTGTCAGGACTTTCCATCCAATCAGCTTGTGTGGAAGATGCGGAAGTGGCTCACTGTTGCCTCATCAAGTTCTGCTCTCACTTGAGTTAGTACCCACACAGAGGCGTAGTAATTGTTTACAAACAGCACCCAGTCGTCGTCGTTGTTTGTTATTATGGATGCTTGGGTGTTTAATTCCGCTGCCAGCGGTACCTGCCAACATCCCTCTGTCCCTCCCCCTTCACTCTCCCTCCCCTGAACCCTCCCGCCCTGTGTAAACGTGCGTGCACAGCTCGCATTCTGTGATGAATTAGCATCCTCAGCTATCTTGACTGGCAATTTAACTCCACAGTTTCCTCCGCTGATAAAACTATTTTTTCTCTGTCTTGGAATCAGTTTAGGAAGATAAGCAAGTCAGGTAACGGCCGAGACGTATTGACAAACATATTGAGTACCCGTCGGCTGCCACCAGACGGTGGACTTAACGGAAATTGTTGTTGTTCTGTCGAGTCTCTCAACCTGTCCACAAACATCCTGTGGACACCCCTGCCTTGAGGGAACTGTCACGTGACACAAGATGGCTGAGGTCGGGTGTAGTTGTCGTCTCGCTGAGCAAAGCTTGTCGCAAGCAGTGGATGGAGCTAGAGCAGGACTTCCACATCCAAGCACTTTATTTAATAGTATGAAGTGAAATGTGTATTTCCCTCTCTCTGTCTCTCTCTCAGTCATGCCAGGGTGAGCCTCCGGCAGAGCTCAATCACCCACTGACGTGTTCCTGATCTCAGCCGATGGCTAATTGCAAATGACAGAATTCCTCAAACGCAAACAATCAACCAAACACAAACTGAAGGCCAGGAGGCTCGAGACACAACAACCTCTTGACCTCATCACCGCTTGAAAGGAAACTGATTGAGCTTGTCCTCTCGCATCCTTTCATCCTTCTTTGTTGCTTGATTTTGAGTCTTTTGTCATTTTTTTATTTTTTGCTTTTTATTTGAATTGTTTTGCTTATTGTGTTGGTTTAGTTACTTTTTTTGTTTTTGTTTTGTTTTGTTTTGCTTTTTTGTTTGTTTGTTGTTGTTGTTTTGTTGCTGTTGTTGTTTTTTTGTTTGTTTTTTTTTTTTTTTTTTTTTTGCTTGATTTTTGTTTTGCTGGCTATGGCGAGATTCATTCTGTCGAACTGGGTTGTCGACGGCTGAAAAATTAAAAATCGAGCGCGAAGACTTTAAAACTCGGGTAAAGGTGTGAGTTGTGAGATAAACGTACTTTGAGGAAACTAACTGTCTAGTACACCTTATAAGCAAAGTAGATGTCTAGGACACCTCACGAGGTCAACAGGAACTGTCAGTGAAGACGACACAAGGTAAAGTGCCAAAGAAGAGGAGAAACAGCCGCTAAATAATTAGCATAAACACATAAACAACAAACCGTCTGTAGTGTGTCATGTGAAGGATGACGAATCCTCATCAGCGCCCTCAACTAGACATCGCAGTTATATTATCCGCAACACGCTTTTTAGTATTTTTAGTGCTCGCCATTACAACCGACATCAGCCAATCAAAAGTGTCCGTTCAAGTGTTTGCTTGAGATTGTAGACGAGGCCATGAAGACGTCCTCCACCAACCTGCCCAATGGAGCTACTACACGTTAGAGGCATATACCCAACCTGTCAGCTCTCCAGCCACTGTCCTCTCCAGCTGTGGTAAAGACATACAGAAACACACACCCGACATAAAACTATTACTACTGCCTTTCCCAGGTGAGATAAAGATCTACACCAGACGAAACACGGAGCATTATGGGATGCAGACAGGCTGTAACAACAAACAAATATTCCGTGTATACAGTCATGTGACCATCTCGCCAAACTACGGAAAACCAAAACAGGATGGAGACACTCGCGAGGTGTGTCGTGCACAGAAACCAAACAATCCGCAACTTCAAGCATGACAATCGCGACCCCGACTACAATCCACATGACCCGCACGGAGGCCAGAGGTCAAAGGATCACAATAAAGAGAAATTATGGTATTCGTATACGTGTTACATATGTTTGTCTACTCAACATCAAGGTTTACAAAAAACTTCGTGTAATCATCTTATAATCATCTTATATTCTTACACCCGCTTTCACACTGTGCTTCTCTCTCATCTCTCATCTGTGTGTGTGTAAGTGTGTGTGTCAGTGTGTGTGTAAGTGTGTGCACGCGCTGGCGCGCGATGGTTTGCACGGACTCACCGATCGTCGTCATGACGGTGATGGCGTACAGCAATGCGCTGGCGAACGACCACTGGCTGTCCTCGTCGCCGTCCTGCTTGCTGTTATCTATCTCCTTGCCGTCCCAGCCCCTGTCTTTGGTCTCCGTGTGAATGAACTTTTGGTACGCGATCAGCTCGCGCTGGATGGCCTCCGTCAGGTTCTCGCGCCCCAACTCGTTCATGTGAAGCCCGTGGCCAGGCTCTCGATGCGGTTCACCACCTTCACTCTCTCCAGCGTGATGTCGTTCTTGATTTTCTTCTCGTTGGGGGCCTCGAGAGCCTGGAAAACGAAACCACCCAGGATGGTGTAGCCGACGACGAGTGAGCAGAGTCCGATGTGAGAGAAGAGAAAGGCGATGAACTTCTTGCAGCAGTGCAGACACTTCTTCCGCCGTTCCCTGGCTCGCGTGCTGTTCCTCCGGGTGGTGAGGCGTCGCGAGGTGGCAACGGGGGCAAGGGTTCCTCCCCCTGAATAGGCTCGTCCGATGCGATGGGTTCGAACCTCAGCTGCTTCTTGGGCAGAGCGGGCCCGAAGTCGGGCCCGATGATCTCGTCGTCCAAAATGTCGGTCTCTTTGATCTCGGCCAGCTTGCTGAGGTTGATTTCGTTCTCGATGGTGAAGAGGGTGTCGCTGGCCAGACTGTCCTCCTGCTTTTCTGTCTCGTCTTCTTGATTATTGCAGTTCGGCTTGCTTTGTCTCCGCTTTTTCCGATTTTTCCCCAACTTCTGCTTCAGCAGAACGATTGACCTCAAAGGTAGTCGCCTCGGTTTGGCTGCTTTGTGAACCTCGTTTTCAGTCTTACTGTTGTGCTCGTCTCGCCATCATTGCACGGTGCAGGTCTGCATCTTCGCCCTCGCCAGAAGGTGCAGCTTGGATTTCTTTAGTTGGTGTTGGAGGACGGCTTCTGGCATCAACAAATTTGTCTTCTTCATCGTGAGCCTGGGCTGCTTTTCGCTCTTCCTCGTACTGGGGAGGGGGAGGAAGGTGCATTTCCGGTTCCTGCGCATTCTTAGACCTTTTTGCCGTGGAGGAAAACAGTCCTCCCTTGCGTTTGGCCTTGGTGGTCTTGAGCAGTTCATAGAGAAGAGTCTCCGATGTTTGGGTGGACTTGTCAAGGAAAGCCAGTCTGTGTCTCAGTTCTTCCTCACTATTCTCTGCTTCCTTCTGTTGTTTCTGTGCAGACTGAGGTGGCTTATGGTCCTCCTTCTTCTTCAGGTTTGATTCTTCCTTCACGTCGACCTTAGTGACTTCTTTTACTTTCATCTTTGTGTTTTTTTTCTCTACCGTCTTTTCTTCTTTCACTTCCACCTTTGTGTCCTCTTTCACTTCTGCCTTTGTGTCTTCTTTTATTTCCTGTTCTTTTTTCTTTCGGAAGGACCTGATGCTCACGTAGCCTCGTCTTCGCTGTGAATCCCGCCCTCTCTTGACGAGGTCCTCAAGTGGACCATCGGGATGCGGCTCCTCAACTATGGAGTTGGTTTCTGCTTCCTGTACGATGATGCTGATTGGCGAAGGGCTACGAGACAGACAAGTCCTTTCCTGCGGCCCCTCGTGAGGGAGTTCTAATTTGTTTTCCTTCACCGGCTCCTTGTTCGTGCATCTCTGGAAGGTCCGCCGGTATTTCTGTTGCACGCTCGTCCCCATCGCAGGCATGGTCTTCTGTTCACTTCGTTCAGATACAGCCTTCTGCTGTCTGTCTGCAGACATGGCCGTCTGTCCACTTTCTCTAGGCATGGCTTTCCCACATCGTCAGCAGACTTGGGTCGCTTGTCATGCCTGCTGTCCTCTCTGCTCTCTCTGGTTCCACGGTTCTCGTGACAGATCGTGAAACAGCGGGACTTGGGGAGAGAAGCTTCACGACTGTCGCCCGAGGGCTCGTGTTTGCTGGCACTTGTTGGTGCAGGAGGCGATGACTTGTGATTTCGCCAACCGTTAAGCTGCTGGCAGACTTGTGGACGCCTGAGGTTCCAGGTACTTCTAAACGGTTTTTAACTTCTGCCACCAGGGTCGCTGGAGACAAGGCAGAAGGTTTGACCTTTGGCGTCCCTTCCGGTTCTTCCGGAGGCGTAGAGAATCCTGATGTCTCCTCCTCACTCTCGGTGTCACTGCTCTTAGGTTCAGAGAAGAATCCTTGGTCGGAGCTCCGTTTGGAACTTGCAAAGCTGGAAAGCATGTCTTGGGGAATGGGTTCTTTGCAGGGCAGGAGGCTGACAGCGATTTCCGGAGAACTAAGAGGGCAAGATGGGGAACTTCCTTCGCTTGCTGAAAAATTCTCAGTCTGGTCACGTGCCCCTACAGATGGAATGTTTATAGGCGACGAATCACGAGAAGACTTCGGTGCTGGAGACAAATCAGGGGATTTGACCCCAGTGTCACCTGGGTGGCCGATCCGTCGCTCGCGCGCTATGGACGAGTTTGAAAAGGCTGGCATCGTCTTGCTCAGCTCCAGGAACTGAGACAAGGTATTCATCCTTCTCTGATGCTGGTCATCCTGCTGAGATGAAGGAGAACCGTTTTCTGTCCAGTTCACAGCTTGCTCCGTGTCAGACACCGGCACCTCGACTGGAGCCGCGGCCTTAATAATGTCTTTCGGGTTTATGAAGATGACCAGTCCGGAGTTGTCGAAATTTCGAGAACGCCGGCGGCCACCTGACGACTGGAAAGTAGAGTTAGGTTTATCACAGTTTGGTGGACTGGAACTGTTCACAACTGACTTTCTTTCTTTTGTCTCTTCTGCGTCTGTGAGCACGTGTTTGACTGAACCATCACCTGGACCTTCAGCTTGTGCTGTATTCCCGCACTGAGTGGAGTGAGCGTCGGGTGTACCCGCGCTGCCAGACTGTTCCGGGTGGACGCGGTTCAAAGGGGGCATCGCACCTGCTCCTGGACGACTATGTCGAGGTAGCGTCGCCCCAGCTTTCACTAGAAGTCTTTCGTCTACCGCGTCCTCAAAGACATCGCCGTCCAGAGCGGTGCTGGCGATGCCCCGGTGGTCGGCGAGGCGGTGGCGGGGGCGTTGGAGACATCGGGTACGGAGGAGGACAGGCCTGGCCGCTGCAGCGCCGTGTCGCGCCGTAACGAGGCCAGCGTGCTCAGCGACACGTCGCGTCGTCGCCGGTCCTCGATGATGACGTCCTTCACCGTCATGTGCATCAGGCGGTCGCGCGGCTGTTTGGCCGGATGGTAGCGGCGGTAAGCGTCGCGATCCAGCGACGCCGACTGCCGCAAGCGGTTGACCTGATTCTCCTCCTCCGACCTTCGACCCTTGACGTCATCAGCGCTCTCGTGCCGGCGTGCACCATCCCGCCGCTCCACCTTGCTGATGTCCGTCTCTGACTTGCTACGGTTGGAGCGACCTCGCCGTCTGAAGAGGGAGGAGAACCGCTTTCTCGATCCGCTCCTTGAGCGAGACTTGGACCGCGGAATGGTTGACGAGGGTTCCTCTGGGTCAGGAGAGTCCCGCCTTTGCGCCCTCACTTCCGCCGTCGACGGTTTCTTCCACGCCTGGGGTTGACCCCGTCGATCGGCTGGGGTCGTCTTCGATCCCACTGTCCCTGCGAGCCTCTGTGTCAGTTCGCGGCTCTGAAGCGCCCCCTGGCAAGGCAATGGCGCCACGAAAGTCACCGTCCGGATACTCACGACTGTTGACAACAGCCGCGGGCGTTCCATCGTCGGCACCCGGCGTCGACTCATTCTTCTTCGCGTTCTTCGATTTATTTTTTTCCTTATTCTTGCTTTTCTCTTTCTTTTTGGCAAACCTCCCTCCTTTCCTCGGGTTTCGATCTCGTTCAGAAGGACCTTCTGATGGAACGGCAGTTCCGGAAGTGACGTTGGTATTTCTTTCCATGACGTCACTTGCTTCAGAAGTCTAACGGTAATAAACCTTCCTGTCCTCGCTCGGCAAAAGAACTGGAGTTACGAAGCCTCGTCATAACGAGATGGACACTGGAGACCACTGCGATCTCGTGTAATCACGACATGCACGAGATCCTCTTGTAGACAGCGCAGCGCACATATTCCTTCAAATCACCAAGTTCTGGGAAAACCTTAGTTTACATCAAAACTTTTTACAGCCGATCTCCCATGAAACTGTGCAGCTTACAAAGTTTTCACACTTCGTCAGTTTTATTAGTCGCTTGTTATTTCACAATTTCACATGCGAGACAAACATTAACTAAAATAAAGACACTCTCACATCCTACCTCGTGCTCCATCAATTAATCATCTCGGATCCTGTAGTACAGCCAGCTTTTTCCAGAATAGTGTTTCTAATTTGAAGATCGGTATCCGATAAAAATTGCGGATTAAAAAAAAAAAGGCGAATGAACAGGTTGTAGGATTGGCGACTATGAAGAAGGTACACTGACCTTTTTTAAGAATACAATCACGAGCAAATTTTTCCTCTCTGTCACATCGCCTGACAAAAAAAAAATTTATTTTTCTTATGTTGTCACAAACCAACCTGATCAACAACGAAGATTTTTTTGCATTAAACCTTTTTGTCAAAAAGCTTTTTTCTTGCTAACCCCACTTGGAGCTTTTGTGCTATTTAATGTGAAAATTTTCCTGAAAATAACTGTTGAAATTTACCAAAAGTATTTCAATCCACTAGGTACGGCCCCAGAGGTCACAGTTCACTGACCCTCGTGTTTGGAGTCGGTTCCTTTGATTGGACTCCCAACGTCTAACCTCAAACTTGTCTCAAAGGGGTAAACTGACAAATACATTCAAACTGGTAATTAAGTCGGTCAGTCAGTTATTTCTCTCAAACGGTCAGTCGCTTTCAAATCTCAACATGTTGCGGCTTTACACATGGTGTGGGAACTCATTTACAAACCTCACAATGGTCACCTTTTCACTCCTGAAGGTGGGAAATCGCTCTAGAGCAGCACAATCTGGGGCATCTTCACACCAGTCTGCCAACGATAAGCCATCCACACGCGCACTCGGGTAGACTCGGGTAGACTCCAAACACCTTTCTCCAACGAACAAAATGTTTGAGGACAGAAGCGAATCACTTGCACCAAGTGTGGCTCAAACACTGATGATGATGTCCGCCCTTACACCACAGCACACGCAGACAATAAAGATAATGAAAGCTGCTGGAATTACCTGGAGGATGATGGGAAGTGGACTGGAACAGTACATTTATTCTTCGGTGCACACGCTTCTTTCTGGAATATTCTGTACGAAGGAAGAACCCGACAGGTGGTAGGCTACCCCTGAACGAGTGACACCCTTGGACAACAATCAATGACGGGTTATCATCGGTGTCTTGAAAGTATCCAATCACTTTAAATCACTTTAAATCACTTTAAATCACTTTAAATCCCAGCGGTTGGCACAGATACCTGACACGTGTTAGTCCACTCGGAGAAACGAACGCCGACTGTCGGGGTGTCGCACACACAAACACACACAGTACCTCTCCCAGGACTGGAGGTCACAACCAACACATCCTTACCTGCAGAATACGGTCCATGTTATCTGTGACGACCGCACATAGTTACTATCAGACGGTAAAGGGGGGAATAATCCGTGAACTACATCAATCGCTACGTGAAAACTACGGCACCACCGGGCATCACGTAGAGTTACGTCGTTTCTTCTCTAGGTGGCGTCGTCGTCGTCCTCGCTCCGTTGTGCCACACGCATGTTCTTTCTTTCATCTGCTGGCCTTCGTGTCGTACATTCTCCTCCCCGCGTCTGCCGCCAGCCCCACTGTGGCCTCCAGGTAAGACGTGAGAGGCAGGTACCGCTACAGCCCTCGCGCTGCACTCGCGACTCTGGCGCCGCCGCCAGCAAAGGTAAGACAGGAAAGGAGAGCAGACCGCGTCTCTCGTCTCTATCTTCCTCTTTCCCCTCTCTCCCTCTCTCTCTCTCTCCCAGTTCCATCGTCTCGCACGCCCCGTGAGCACTCAGGTAGCAAGCTCACCAGCCGCTGCCAAAAATAACTGACTGCACGCTCACCAGTCTCCCTCACACTTCCCCCTGCACACCACAAACACAAACTGCGAAAAAAAGATGTTAGTGATGCCAGTACTTACCATAGCGACTTGTGGCACTTGTCATACCCCGGGTACGTCCCTCCAGTGTCCTTTGTTTATTGGTCTTCACGTCCTGTGGGGGCGGGGGCGTGTCATTGTCACATTTTTGTCTTTTTGTTGTATTTCTTGATTACCCACGCAGGGTACCATCTAGTCTCCATGACTACCCGTGTTTAAGTGATGGAGTAGGTTAGGTTACATGATTAAATTATGTCCGACAAAGCTTGACGACCAAAATTTGTCCAGCCTCCGAACTCTTGATCCTCAGCACTGGCCAGCAGTCCACAGTTCATTTTTAGCTCAAATTATTGTTGTTGTGTGTTGTTTTTATTGTTTTTCGAACTATTTCAATTGAATTCTTTAGTCCCCGACGGTTTTCGTCTCCCATTTAAGTTACACACCTTGTATTTTACGATCTGTCTCCTAATAAAGGAATCATAAAGTTGAGTTCTTGTGTCCAATGGATGCCGGCATCTGTTGGTTTTTTTTTCTTCTAATGGAATCCAATTTATTGTTAAGTTTTTTACACATTCCATAAAGTTCAAAGTCAGTTAATTCTGCTGGTTGTTTATCTATCAATATGCTAACCGTGTAAGCTTTAGCCTTAGTGTTTGCTGTTTGTGTGTCCCTCCTACATTCACAATCTCTCAGTATCCACGCTTGTGTTCAGTTTGTGTTCAGTGTCGCTCCAGTTCGAGTCTCAGGTGGAGGTTTGGCGGGGTCGGTTATTTATGCATTTGTTTAACACCTGTTCCGTGTGTGCCGTGCACAGGTAGCTTGCACAGGACATATTTATAAACGCTCTCCCACTTTGTTCAACTGAAGCCATAACAGCCTTGTGATCAGCTTCCTGGAGCAGAAAATGTTTCCACACATTAAAATGCTCGTAAATACCCGAGGATGATCGGGTCCGTGCGTCAGTCTTTGTGTTTGTTTAGCAGAAATGAATGTTGAGCGGATAGACTGTCCTGTATCTGGTGGCCACCTCCTCCCAGTCTGCTCTTCCCTCCTTCCTCCTGCTCACCTCGTTTTGTCGCCTCCATCCCCGGTCTTGGACTCTCTGGCATGTGCTCTCAGTCGGAGTCTGCAACTGTCTGTAAATCATGGGAGGGTTAGGTGTGTAACCTACCTTCTGCCTCTCTCCCCCGGTTGTAAATCGCATTCTGTACTGCAAGATGAGTTCATGTTTGATGTAGTCTGTATACAGTCAACCTGTAGGTGTGTATGTTAGCTGGTCACAGGTGTGTTAGTGTGACAGGCCGTGTGAATGTGAAAGCTAGCTACACAGTGTAATCACAGACGATCCTCTTGGCTGGAATATTCTACTGACTACAGTAATATTCTACTGCTAATAAACTGTTATCCAGGATCATAAGGATCCTAGCTTGCGACTATTGCAACAGACGGATCCTAGTCTCTACTGACCAGTGTATGATCCAGTATCCGGTGCCAGGAGTGTGGAGCATCCTCCTACATCCTGGTTCTGCACTCTGGCTCCTAGCTCCTCCCCATGTCCTACCAGTTGTGCTCATGAACGGCTTTCGGCATCTTTCTAGACCCTCACCTCCCTACCCACCCACTTACTGCCAAGAATCCAGAATGATTTACCTCCCCTGCTCATCTGTAACCAGTTCCCTGCCCTCCCTCCCGGCCTCTCCCTTCATCTGGTCTGGAAATTCCTCCTTCTCTCTCTCTTGTGTCACTTGCGACTGTCCCTCCCTGCACCACCAGAAACACTCGCATCAGCCCTTCATCTTGTGCGACTGCGGGATACCTGGCTTGTTCTGAGGTACATTGAGGTGAGCTGCCTGCTGGGAAGGATTCTTTTCTCTAAGAGGCTGGGCTTTTTCTTGTTTTAAAAAACAGGGGAGGTTGTCGCTCAGGTAAGAGATGCAAAATGAGCATTAACTGATGCTAGAGGAGAGAACCAAGCACCCGATACTAGGCGATGTGTATGTGAAATGTCTGCTATACAAGTACATCCACACCTACACAAGCAGTCAACATGGCGTCCGTCAATACTCGTTTGAAAATAAATTCCTGAAATATTTTAACACCTAAGGTATTGTAACCTGCGAGGACCCCATGTTACAGTTCAGTCCAGTCGACTGTTGTATCAACTCTTATCACCATCTCCATGCCAACAGGACTGGTGGTCCGGCAGATCGCGTGCTACTGTCACAAGAATTAATTAAGTAAATAATTTTAATAATTGTCCACGGACTATATTGCTGCTGCTCTCAGACACGTGACTGCCCGACAACTCGTGTCTGCATCAACCATTGAAACTTTGTGTCTGCTCGCACCTAAGCTCGGGTACATGTTGCCGGCCATCTGTTTCCAAACTGCTGGCGAGAATTTTCTGCCAATTTGCATTTTGTGATTGGAACTCTCCGCTATTGCTATTGCCTTGGCAACAGCCGTCAGAGGATCTCACCTCAGAACTCTAGTGCATTCTGGGTTTATTTTTAAAATATGACATAGAGTTTTATGAACCGGTGTTGATCATATTGTTCTTACTGTCGATATTCGTGTTGTTGTGTGTTTATGACTATGTTTATTGCTGTAAACTTGTTTCAGTAGTTCTGGAAGATCGCACCATGGTACAAACAAGACTTCAGGAAGTTTTTCGTGTTGTAAGTAAAGGCCGGGTATGTAAAGACCTGCTCCGAGTACAAAAGACAGGGGAGACAAGAGCTGTCTGTGGGGAGCAATCAAATGTTTATTTTTAAAAGTCTTTATAATTTAAAAATTGAAAAATGTTTTCCTTTTTATATTTGTAAATAACTTAAATAATAAATTATAAATAAATAATTTATAAACGCATTTACTCATGGATATTTTACACGTATGTACACCCAGGCAGAGCCACCAAGCGGGACAAGCTTGAGACACCTACTCTGACGTCATGTCCGGGCTGCTGTATGATTGGACGGCAGGTAACAATCAGGATTCCAAGAGCATTCTGTAGTTCCACCCAGTTGCTATGCCACCCTTTAACACACCCTGTGACCTTGCGCAGTCAAGCATGGCGGACACAGTGAGCCCGTGACGTCACACGCAGGGCCAGTCGGGAGTTTCTCACCACGAGAGTGAGGCGGATCGTCTCAGTGCCGGTTTATGTGGCAGTTTATTGCTGTTTATTCCAGGGATAAAACCTCTCGCAGAATTCCTTGCGGTCGTTTATCGCTGTTATGACAAAAATATGCGTTTATTATCTGGGGAAAGCTACACGGTTGCCAAGCAACCATCGGGAAGAAGCCGTTAACCCGAGGGTAGTCAACGCTTATTGTGGTCTTGGCGATGAACAGTCGGAGCGAAAGTTGGGCAACGGCAGTCCCAAACCTCAAACATCACGTGAGAAATGTTTGAAAGTTTGGTGGAGGAGGAGCACCGAGGACTGCCAAGATTTTATGTCAAATTTTAGGGGTAGAATCGGGGTGGTTCCCTGCTGTAGGGGAAGTTGATTCACTCATTTTTGTCGTCCTTCTTGTTTGCCTTTCTCTCATTGCTGCCTCTCTGGCACAGGATCTCAGAGCCTCGCCTTTACCCATAATTTTCTGGACATTACAGTGTTTTTACACGGACTTGATGAAAGTTGAGAATGTTTCCTGCTGAGTCGTTCTCTAGCATGAAGTTTTTACAGGCGCGGATATCAGCAAACATTTTATCTTCAATCTCTCTCTATATATATATATCAGCATCTTCGTGGTAACCGTTAAACGTGTAGCATCTGTCAGTTCCGTTAGGCTTAGAAAAATATCACAAAGTTGTACTAGAGATTACATAAACAGAGAAACCGAGAGCGAGGGAGGACGAGTTTGTCAAAGATGTAAGGGTCAATGTTAGGATGTTTCTTTTGATGATCTTACAAATGTTTCCTCTGCCGGTGATAAGTAGTCCGTCACTGATATGAACCTTTGTAGTCCATTACAAGTCTCTGTAGTCTGTCTCAAGCTTACACCAACCGCCGCAGTCGTCCTCACCTGACATGTGGTCGTTGTCCTCCATGTCATGTGACCCTGTTCAGCCCCTGTACATCTCACATCAGCCCCTAGAGTTCTTCACCCGACATGACTATGTAGTTCTCCGTGTGTCACGTGATCCATCTTAGTTCTTCTTATGAGAGAACAAACGTTTCGGAGGTGTTGACTGTGAAACGTGTTGAAGGCATTGAGAAACGGAAGCTGTCGTTTCGGCTCCACACCTCATTTGAAAACAAACCAATCAGCTGCTGACGTTTCCGTCGAACTGTTTTGTTTTACCACTCAACACATGCGTCACAAGCCAGCGTCTGGTTGAGGCTGAGCCAAGTGAGCGACTGAATCTTCCTCCGCCACCATCTCCACCACCGCCACCACCGCCACCACCACACCACAGCCACCACTACCACCGCCACCACCGCCTACTTACTCTTTCAACTCTATTCGCTGTTGCATCTGTCGCCGATGTTCGCTTCATCTAAAGGTTTTCATCAAACCCTACCTCCGCCCGCCGTAGGTGAGACACGAGCATGCGCGTGCAGACGTACTAGCATGACGTCACTCACAGGACGACCTTTGCTCTGGCTTGCACGTGACCGAGGGTCTAAGTGTCGTGAGCAGGATGCTGTAAATAAGGCGAAACAATAGCAGTCGCTGCCGCTGGCTTTGTGGAGACTGAGCTTAAACAAGTACTTCAACAAGAGGAAGGTGTGTACTCGCTGTACTAAACAGTTTACAGCCTTGCCTCGGTTTGTCTGGCCTCGGTTTCGTCGTTCAGTCATCAAAAAGCAAATAAGCAAGTTTCCTGGACGTACAAACGATGGGATGATGGGATTTGGCAAATTCCGAATTTTTATTGTCTTCAAAATTCTAGTTTATGTTCGGGTTAATAAGTCAAATAATTAAGCATGTTAAGTCACGAGGGCAAAACTTGATTATTTATAGCTAGTAGCGCCACCTGCAGCCTAAGGGGAGGCTATCTGGGTGGCACGTGTAGGGTGCAGTTAATCTCTTCATACACCTTTCAAGTCCCTCCGCCGATACTGCGACTGATTGCAGACCACCCTGTGACCTTTGGTGTCAGTCGTCAGTCCATGCCGCCTGCATCACGTGACTCATTACAGGGTGGGAGGGGTGAGTGGGTGTTCACACACCGCGTCTACAGGGGTGGGAGCTTCCACAAAGTTCATCGCTTGTAGGGAGGTGGTGGTCATCTCTACACCTAAATCCTTGTGAACATGTTGGTGAGCTGATCTTTGTGTTGATGATGGGATGCCCCGTGTTTTATATTTCCCCTGCACCGTGCATGGGAACAGACGAAAGAAGAAACGAGTGTTACACTGTAACAGAGAGTAACTCACGACTGGTCAATGGGGAGTGACGAGGTGACATAGGATCACGTGATTTGTAGTCGCAAACGATGTCGTTGTACATCACAGTTAGCAGACGATGACTGCTTACGTCAGAGGTAGGGTCCAACAATAAATTACTGATAAACCCCGGGTGGATTTTTTCTTACCTGCTGTAGACCACCTTGATCTCCCTCCATGCCAGTTGCGTCACAGACAGACATGTTTTCAGGAAAGTTGAAAAGCCACCATGAATAAAGAACATTCGAGATTAAGATAACATCGAGCAAAATACAGATTTGTCGTCCCTCCCGATGTTTGATGTATTTTGTGCTCAAAAATAACTTTTCCTCCAGGGTGGAATATTTCCAGTCTTTATGCTCGCCCTCGTGTTGTTTAAACACTCAGCGAAGACAATTTCGCAATTATATTTACCATTTCATTTCAAGAACGTATTTCCTACGAGCTCCACTGCTGTAGCTGAATGTCTTAAAATAGAATTAAAATTGCAAGAGGTGTCATGTTTGTTTTTAAATTGTCTGCAGTCTGCTCACTCTATTCTCGGACTTACCTTTCTCATTATCTGAGAGAAACTCAAGCGGTCCACAAGGTAACAAAGTTTTCAATTAAAGGAAAGAAAGATAATTTTCACTTTGGCAGAAGTTTCCGTCTGAAAACGATTTTTTTGCCCCCGAACGGCTCTTTATGTCGGCTTTTAAAGCTTCCCTCCATTAAGTTAAAGCGCTGTCGTGACGTCAGAGGCAAGGGAAGTAACTCTGGGGGAAAGTGCTGGATGGAGTGTGACTGCGATTGATGGCACTTACGCCAAATGAATTTCCGAGGGCTTTGAAAAATGATCCAAGCGCATGTGCATTCTGTCTATCACTTGCATGTTGCAGGTTTAGCTCTGTGACAGCAGCGCCGCCATCTTATTTATGTCTAACGGCTATTTCGGGGGGAGGAGGAGGAGAGGGACTCAGCAGGGGAGGCGAACATGAGCAGGTAAGGGCGCTGTGCTCTGCTCTCCACTTCTCTCTTCGTGTTGAAAGAGAAAATATTTTTTGAATTGAGGAAAGGCGGATGAAAAGCTCATAACGGTTCACTCGCGCGAGGTGCGTTTAGCGAAATTACTCATTTACAGCCTGAGTCATCCAGTCCCTCCAATAATCCAGCAAAATCAGTTTATTCCCTCCCTTTAAAATATCACGGGCAGAAATCGCCACTGCACTTGATTGATGCGAGCGTTTGTGGTGGTGGGGATGGTGGAGACAATAGAAAGTGAAATCCGTTTACTTCTGTGGCATGCTGAGTGCAGCTCAGTGGTTTTTACACAAGGTATCCAGTGCTACCCGGTGTCGCACAGGTGCACACAGAGGACTGTGATGTGACAAGAGGGTTTCACAGTGAGGCTGTCAACCTGCGAAGACTTGAGCTGACCCCTTGCTTGACCCTATTAGGTCTGTGATGCCCTGCCTGCCCCTCCTGCCCTGATGCTCATACTATGTTTGTATATGTTGTTGGGTTCGTGAGCAAAATAAAATTTGTGTCTTGGACTTCCTCGGACAGACAATAAAGTTTGATTTGTTTGAACTCGGTGTGTTTTAATACTAAAGAATCAGCTTTAGAGCCGTTAAAACCTTGTGTCGGTAAACATAACTGCTGAGATAAGTCTTCCTTGCTTTAAACCTTCTTTCTAACTTCAAGGTGGAGAAACAACTATTTCAGGACATTTCTACCAAAAACTCGGTTTTATTCTTTTTTTTCCTGTTTGTTTGTGTTGGTTTTAACTGTTGTATTGTCCTAGGCAATCACGCGCGATGTACTCCACAACATGTGCAAAACAAAAAAGTTCGTAAAACGTCTTCCATCGTCGGAGCAGAAATAGTTCTCCTTTACCCAAAGATTTATCCGCCTGCAGTAGCGGAGCTAAAAAAATAGTCCGCTCGGTTGTTGCAGCCAACAGCGCTGGCGATGCCGTGTCTGGAGTCGGTGGAGGATACCTTGGCTGCAGCCTCAACCCTGGTGATCGCTGCTTCACAATGATGATGTTACAGTCGAGACTGAAGCAAACGATGAAAAAGATGAATGGCGATAACAAAGACGACGCCTTGTCACATTTTTAACTGACGGCGGTGCATCCGTCTGCCTCTCCAACAGCAAAAAGAAAAGAAAAAAGCGCGTGTATGTGTTACGAACTCAAAATACACTCACGCGCGTGCAGAGAGCGCGCGCCCGTGCGCGTGTAATGACTAATGCTTATGACGTAAATTCGATGACGTCGTCGCTGGGCGGTTGGCTGCACAGACCCACTCTGCGGCCGAGATAGCGGGTATGGAGGGCGAAGGTTGCTGATACAACAAGCATGGCACCTTTTGATCTGCGGAGTGTTGCCGCGCGCGTGCCGCCAGGTGAGGGCCGCCAGCTGCCGAGTGTTTAGACGACGTCACTCACTGCGTTCACTTCGCTCACAGCTCGGTGCTGGTTGTCGGGCCTCTCCACACACCTTCCACAGGTGGGCGCGTGCGCTTGCTGTGGCGGCTTCCACTGGCTGGAGGATGGGGAGGTTCGTCCGCAGTTCTTGTAAGCTGAGCACCGTGAAAAAGAAAAAAGAGCGATGCGTCAGAGTTAAAGCCCGACGTGAGATGTGAACCAGAAACTAGAATCCTCACTGCAGAGATAAAGAACGAGTTTTATAACTGCGCTGCCGCCCTGAGTGTATCACATGACAAGTATTTAGAGGAGAAAAGTAGAACAGTCGGGACTATCCCCAGTTTTTTAGTTCCACATCTCGAAAGTCATTTCATGCCTGGCTGCGCTTGGGGAAATCGTATCGCCGCGCGGTGAGCATATTTTTTGTGGCGCTCCAACTGTCCTTAAGACTTCAGTCACGTGGGCTACAGAGACAGGATGTATAACACGATGTCACCACATGGTTTAGTCACATTCTGTCACGAAAGTGCATTACCTGTCCTCACCTGTACATTCCAACCACTGATACAGCAACATCATTTCTCGCCTGACCACACCTGCCGTCACAGGTGTGTCTTCTCCCATCTCGGTGTCACTGATGAGAAACTTTGCCTCACCGCTTCCATTAGCATTTTGTGGTCACTTTTTTCTGTACTTTTCATCTACTTTCGCTTGTTTTCTCTACATACACTTCTGTCTGCCTTTACAGCCGTTGCCTGCCTCTACAGTCTCTTCTAACGTTTACTACGTCACGTTCAGAAATCAGACAGACGGGACATCATGAGCAATGAGTTGGATAAAACGCCAGCTTCAGATGTTAAAGCCCGAGTCCCCGTGTTCAACCCTCCCCCAAACCTACCCGTGCTTGTGCGTCACCGCTTGGTCATACATCAGCCACCCCACACCCAGCCAGGCGCCGCTTGAAGCAGGGGGAGGGATGCGATCGTCTGTTAATCACAGGTGTGATTAAACAAAGTCCCGTACACGCCAGGTGCACCTGTGGTCAACGGCTGCACGCGGCGGGTGCACAATCCGAGTGTGGGTGCTCGGGTGCACGGTCACACCGCGGCTCCTGATGCTTGCTCACAGCTCACCATGGAAACCCCTGTAGGCAGCTTCAGTGTTTTCTGGGTGGACAGCAAGTCTGTGTCCGGGTGTCCGGGTGGCTACCCTGTCTAGTTTCACACATACCTGTGGGTATGAGGCTGCACAGTGAAGGTTGTCGGTTCGAGGACCGCTCAGGAGAAACGGGTACTTGACGCTTTAAAGAGGTATCATGGTGGCGGATTGAGAGCATCGTTCCCCACACAGAAGCGTGCCGTGCTTTGCACACGATGAACCACTTACCTTGACTGCCCGGATGTGCGGTTCTGTAACTTTTCCTCCTGATGGTAAAGAATTTCGTGACCACTGTCAGTGTGTACAGGTGTCTGCTCCTCCCTCACATCGCCGTCATCGCTACATTCTCTCTCTTCTTCCCATTCTCTCTCTCTTTCTCACTCTCTTCCCCCTCTCTCTCTCTCTCTCTGTCTCGCGCTCCCCTGTGTGTGTGTTTATGTCTGTGCATGAGTCAGCTATAAACAAAGACCTAATAAACAGTATGACAAGAGGAACCTTATTGTGACCTTTCGTATTTTGGTTTATTGTAAGACGAGGCTGTGTTTGGACTGAGTGTTGGCTGAAGATTGATGATGCTTCAGTCTTCTCCCTCGCTCTGTCTTTTAGTGTTGATTATTCCTCTACCACCTCCTGTCCTTCCAGTACTTTCTGCATTCCAGCTCTGTTTTATGTTGAACTTTTTCTGCAGCATTTTTTTTTTAAGATTCCAACAAACTTTGTATCCATTAAACTTAACTGATTTCTCTTGGCTGTAAATGGACGGGTGTCACGTTGCTGTATAAAGAATTAGAGCATCTCATGAATTTAAAAAATATTTCTTGAAGAAGAAGCAAGCGTGACTCCACCCAAACAACTCCTCTACCTCGACTAAATGTAACAAGCATCGTGGCCGGCCCTCACTCGCCCCACGGTCTGCCCCTCCATTGTGGGGGCTGCACACGGCCACTGCCGCAGCTGGCATCACCAAAAATACAAGCTGCCCTCCCTGGAGACGACTCCCGGGCCTTGGAGGTAGAGACTGTAGATATGGTGTTGCAAACTGACCTTTGGCGTCAGCCTCGCCGTGATTCTGGCAGATAGGCGGCCCCTGTCGGGACACCTGCCAGCCTCCGTGGCTTCTATCGGAGGTGAGGTCTCTACTCAGACTCAAGGAAAATAAAGCCTTATCAGCGACCTGCTGCCGTGAGCCCACGCACCTGCGCAAGGTGTAGTGAGATCCCCCTCCCCTTCATCTATCTCCTTCTTGCCCTCCTTCACCTACCTGGCCCTCTCTCAACGTCCCACTCTCTGGCTCCATTTATACTACCCGATGTACTCGGCTTCCTCCCGGGTGGATTTCTCCAACTCTTTCAGATGTGATTTTATATTATCCATTGCTTAATCTTTAATTAGAGTCAGGCTTATGTATGGGTACCGCGGGTGTAGGTAAATAGTGAAATGTTTGTACTCTCCGTGTCTGTGTCCCAACTTGACAGAGGACATATGCTCGGTAACCGGAGTTTCAAGGGAAGGGGGAGATACAAAGTGGGGTGGTGCCAGCCGCCATCTACTCCCTCGCTTGCCCTTACCTCTTCCTCCTCCTCCCTCTCTTTATCTTATATGTTTCTCTCTCAAAGTACGTTATTCAAATCTGTGTAGCAGGCGTGTATGGAACTTTCTGCGTAGAAGTTTATCAGGTGGAGCCACCAGCAACATCTCAGAATCAAGAAAATAACAAGAAGAATAAACATGCTCTGGGCTTTGCACGCGAACCACCCGAAGTCCATCGCCTAACAATAGAGGACAGGGCTATTTCTGGCTGGTTTGGTGAGGATCAGACAAGTCTTATCTCTCTCGATATATATAAATCTTATCTCTCTCTCTCGATATATATATATCATTTTTCTTTCTCTCATCTCTTTCTCGGTATAACATTATGTGTATGTGTGTATTTCCTGACACGCCCCTCCCTTCTTCTCTTCTCTCATTTCTCACTCTCTCTCCCCTTCTCTTTCCCTTCCTATCTGTCCTTTTCTCTTTTGACCGGAATATATTTTTGATTCTATGTGAAGCACATATCAAACTGTTCTGACATTTTTTCTGTGATTTACATATCAAACCTGTTCTGACACACCCGACATACGTCCGAACAATGTCTGTGATGTAAGTCAGTAAACGTGAACCCTTACTTTAGCCCTTTAATCACACTTCGGAGTCCCCAAGATGACAAGATGTCAGGCTGTATCCAATATTTTGCTGTGTTTCTGTCGAATGTGTTGGATGCAGGATGAAGTAAGACCATAACCAGCCTCAGGACAGGGGTCAGACATACCCAACGCTCACAGGACAAGAAGTCAGGGCCAAACCTTTAACGTTTCCAAGATGAAAGACATTCAGATCAGGTTTGGGATTGCAGGGGTTAATTAGGATGTTGGTGATGAAAGCTTGTTATTACAGAGATTAAAAATAGACTTATATCAGTAAGAGCAAAAAGTGGCAAACTCACTGTCAAGCAGCTAGTAGCTGATTGGTTCACAAGTGGAGAAGTATCTTTTCTGAATTTTATATCAAAGATTTGGATGCTTACTCGGATTCCAAATACTAATATCAGGCAGGAATATTTTAAATAATTTAAATAATTTAATATGTTATAATCTGGGTAGAGCGAGTGTGAATATAACGTTTGTTTTCATTGGAGCACGAGGCTTATGCTGAGGTCAGACGAAAGGTCATACACTAAGACACAATATCACACTTGGAGAACACGTGTCGCTCTTTCTAAACTTACAAGAAACAAATCCTCAATTTATCCTGATGATAGATATATAGGTATATCGCTATGGAGCCTGCTTGTTAGTAAAACAGACGAAAATGTTAGAAATTGTGAGAAAGTGTAAATTATCTTCTTTTAGACATCAGCAGAGCCTCACAACCGCCATGTTGGAACGATGCTGTGTGACTTGGAAAGGCGAAGTGGGGTGAACATGTTTTCTAATGATCGAATAAATATCAGTGCAAAATGTTTTTACAAACGTGGGTGAGCACCCCTATTCTGTTCTCGAGATACCCGCGTACAAATCGTGACGTCACAATATCTTCCCAGCGTTCCCATTGGCTGAGGATTTCACATCCGAAACGAAGCACAATAAACTATGCACTATGCACTAGGCCTTCTTCTCTCAAAACTCACCACATTCAGTTGTTTGTTTTTTTTTTTCTCAGATTTATAAAAAATATTTCTTTGTGATATTTGCCATTCTTCCCTCGCTCACCTGCTGATGACGCCGACGGGCTGGTGACATTCACTGCGTGCTACTCACGTGCCCGCTCCCCCCACTAGGGCATCCTGCTTCCCTCCTCCCACAACCTCTCCACCCCAGCACGCCGTCGGGTGCCCTTGTAGAATACAGCTTATCGCATCGACACGTTTCCGAGAGGAACGAGATTCTCGGCGATTGCAACGGGGTGTAGCAGGTTGGACATGCGCGTGGAACGTGCAGTCACGTGACCCGTCATGTTGCGCTGCGCAGGCGAGAAATATGTCGGGTGGAGTGGGGTGGGTGGATGGTCTGGAAGTCTTCCTTCTACTGTCAGTCTTTGTGTAACATTTACCTGCGCTGTTAGAAGTGTTTTGAGAGAGAGATGGAGAAAGAAAGAGAGGAAAGGAAGGGAATCGAATGCTTTTAATGTGTTTGTGTGTCTGTGTTAGATGCGCTTCTGTGTTTGCTTCTGTGTGTGTGTGTCCACAAGCACGTGTATGGGGGAGGGGATATGTGTGAGAGTATTTATGTATCTAAGTATCTTTCTTTCTGTCCATGTGTGTATGTTTATCTGTGTTCATGTGTGTGTGCGCGCGCGTGCACACGTTGATGTTGGCACGAGAAGGACCTGTCCGATAAGAGATAATCAAGCCCAGGATGCTGGCCGTATTACCTGCTCGTGCATTGCACTGACTTATGTTACACTCACCTCGGCTACACAAACACGCATTGCAGTTACCTGGTAATCCCATCTGCATTGTGTTCACCTGTGTGATACTCACCTGTATTACTCGCACGTGCATTAGACAAACGCGCACTGCACTCTCTTCTCTCTCCTCTCTCTCTCACACACATTACTTGTGACATTCTCTTCTCTATGCTAACCCGTGTTACACATTACACTTCCCGATTTTTCCTTTTTCCCTCCCTCCTTCTCACGACAGGTCACTGCATGCACAAGAGCAGACTACACGTGCTGAGTGTGAGCCAGGTGAGACCTGTCGACTCTAATTAGCACCGAAGCCCTTCTTGCAGCACGATGGTTCATTTGCATAATGGTCCTTTATTCACGTGATGTCTTGTACGGCACGTGCAAACGGTTGGAGCGTTGAGCCGTGGAATGTACTCCGGTCGTCAGATTGTATCCTCCTCCCTCCTCAGCCTCCCGTGGGATGGCAACAGCACGTGCTCCTCCAGTCGTAAGTCAGGCGCCTCCGCCATGTCTCCCTCGTGCTCCTCGGGCTCCACCTGTCGGGTAGAAGATCCAGTTTCCTCCCCTTATATGAGCGTGCATCAGTGTGTGTGAGGGTGTGTTCGTGTGCGTGTGTGTGTGTGTGTGTGTGTGTGTGTGTGATTTTTTTTTCCGGACGTTTAATGAACTCGCTTCTGTGTCCCCCTCCTCCTTCCTTCCGTACTTTACGACAGACTTGTTGTCCACCCAGAAAACACGGAAGCTGCCTACAGGGGTTTCCATGGTGAGCTGTGAGCAAGCATCAGGAGCCGCGGTGTCTTTTAATCTCGGCAGCATTTAGCAGGTTGACAGCTGCTCAGCGTGAGGGCGAGAGATGCCAGTAAGAGGCACCGGCACCCCGCCACCACAGTTGATGAACTTTGCCCCGAAGAACTGAGCGGTGAAGGAATGAACGAGTTGCTAACAAATTGGCTGAGCCACGTCTCCTCCACCCTGTTGGTTCATCTGCTTCACACAGTTTGCAGCAGACCAGCTGTCAGCCTCCACAGCCTGGCTACACACCCACCTAGTCCTGGAGGAAGCTGTGCACGGCCTGTCAATGAGTCTCCTCCCTGCTGAGACTGTTAAAAATCAAGATATGTTGAGTGGAAATTAAAATATAAAAAATTCACTTTTCTTGTAAGTCGACCCACTTCGCCAGGTGAGACCAGACAGTTATACAAACTGTTTTCAAATTTTATTTAACACTAACGATAATATAATTTACCTTGCAGGTGTTGATGGTTTTGTATTGAGGTATGGAGAACATGGAGAACATGTGAACAAAACATGGCTTATAATGAAAGGTCTGTAGACAAAGTGTAGATGTTGTTACTGCAGGACATGATTGTAACATAATGCAGAGAATGTTGACAAAACACAGCTCCACATAATGCAGGATATTTCAGAAATCCAGGACTCACAGGACTCCAGGACCTGCAAACGCAATTTCTCGTAACTCGAAAAATCCTTGTTTCTCTTCATCAAAGCCCGCATTGCATCTTTCACCGAGCACTACAGGGGTCACGGGGTCACGCATCCCATTTCGAGAACACTGCGAGCAGCCGCGTGCACACCTGAGTGCTCCTGGTGATGCTGTTTAAGATCTTGCCATCTTAACCAGGTAACATAATCAGAGCCAAAACGGGAACGGACCCTCAAAGGAGCAAAGAAACAAAATTCTAAAGTGAAGGTGAAGTGAGTTCCATCCTTAAAGCTCAGCAGGGGAGAAAATAGTCTCATTTGAAAGGAGAACTATTTCTTTAGACAATGCCTGACTGTTGGCCTGCACGTGCGGAAGATGAACACACGCATGCTCGCAAACACTTGCACACAACACACACTCACACACAGATATATATATAAGGTCTTTGTCAAGATTTCGCCTCCAGGAGGTCTTTAAAGGAGCTCCACCACATCCGATGCCATGGACGTGTTTTACTTCAACCGTTGAGTGGTAAGAGTGACTCGCCCTTGTCAGACATGCATGGGTCGTCAGGAGCTGTTAGGAGTGGTTGAGGGGTGCAGGGTGGGAAGAGCATCCTCTGTACTGGGAGAGGCTTCATGATGAGGGCGCAAGTAATGCTGCGAGGGGTTACCTGGGAGTTTGGAAGTGTGAGCCACATCTGTCCTCAATTACATGCAGTCTGCGCGGCTGGGTAGCCATCTGAAAACAAACCCCTGGCCGCTGGGATTATTTTCTGTTGCGTTCAGCAGATCATTGGGTGCTTGTCTCGCGCTCCACTAAGACTAACACTGAAGAGGTGAAAAGAGAAAAAAAAACAAACTGTGAAAAAAAGGAGAAGCAGTCCCCACACGAGGCTTGGCAGAAACTACGGTAGGTACAACTCTGGCTTCGGGGGTGGTGAGGACCGGACCATAGAATGAGGGAGGATCCCAGAGAGCGGAGTATGGGAGAGAACTTTCTCGAGACGGAGGTTTTTTTCTCGTTTTTAAAGTTTAATGAAGACGTCACTCGTCACGTGTGAGTGCCAGCACTGTTTCCCCTGATTGGGAGGAAATGCTGAAGTTTATCAGTGATGGTGTTATGAAAGATGCCAGAAGATTGTTCGTAGGGTCGTTGCGACCTTGCGGGCTTTCATTCATGCTCTGCTGAATCCTCCCACGCACCTCCATTGATGAGGCTCTTAACGGTCTATCACCCTCCGCCGCAGTACTTCTCGTGTGCTTAGGCACTTTTGTTTGGAATGATGTTTGTCTGCATCCGCATCCTTAATTACCATCTCTTCCTATATGTGAGAATGAGACGAGTTAATTTTCTCAGAAGCGCACAATACTTCAACGGCACAGACATTAGTCTTTTATTTAAACTCTTTTCTCTTTCTCTTTCTCTTTTTCTTTCTCTTTCTCTTTCTCTCTTTCCAAGCAGATTCTAACAAGTTCCAGTCTTCTGATTACAAAGGTCTTTGCATAGTTGTGCGTAGAGGTATGAAAAAACAATGGTTTGGGGCAAAAGTTTGAAATATTGGAACTTAGGTCAACGTGGAAACTAGTTTTCAAATACACTGAGAATTTGGAGCACTTGAGGTTAGATACTTTGGCACTTTGCACGGTTAAATCGGCTTTGATGGAGAGAATGAAGACTTTTGTTCACAGGTACTCATTTCTAGCAACGCTTTTCTTTTAAACACTTCGGTTTACGACGCGACGTAGGATGGAACTGTAAGTCGAGGACTGCCTGTATGTAAGACTGCCTGGGACATGGGTTGTCGCCCTTGACAGTTTAAGGAGCATGGGTTGTCGCCCTTTACTGTAGATTAGGAATGCGCGATAGTGAGCACGACTTCTGTGTTCATTAAATCGTACGTATTTAAGGAATCACTTGGGGGCAAAACAACACGGGAACAGAAAGGTTTATAGAAGTCGTCACGTGGCCCTCGATCGTCAGTCTGAAGTGTCTGCATGGATGACACCAAAGGTCAAGGATTGCAGGAGTTGCAGTCACCTCCATCAGTCTCAAGTGTCTATATTTATATTTGTTCTACAAGAGAAACTACTACAAACTTTCACATTGGTGTTGGTCTTCTCCATGCAGGCAGAGTCTCCAGACACTATTGCGACACCTAGCGTTACGATGATATAGACAACCCACACACACCACCGCCACCACCACACCGCCACCACCACTACTACCACCCCCGACATGCCGGGTGCAATCATGCCGGAAGCGGAACGCGAACGTGCTTCAGGCGCGACGACTGTGTGATTGATGAAGCTAGTCTTTGTGAGCAAGGGTTCAAATTCCGACCGGTTCTTTGGCATCTGCTGCCTTCAGACAGCCGAATTTTCAGACAGACAAAAGGCGTCTTTGAGAGAAATGAGAAAGATCAAAGCCAGACAACCAGAAACAGGTGTTATGCACAATTCAGGAGGAAGTAGAGAAAGGAGTAGATGAAAGGAGCAAGGTGTTCCAAGTCAAGTAGCTGTGAAACAAAGTATCGATACATCAGTGTGTTAAAATGTTCTACGACTTGTTCCATTGTCCTCGCACACCTGAGAGGCGGGATGCCTCCCCTCACCCTTTAAAAAAAATCCAAGCAAAAAATGTGGGACATGCCAGTAGCTTTAATCAATCATGCTTCCATAATGTTTGTCATAGTTTAAAGCGTCAGTGTGTGTGTGTGCGTGTTGTGTGTGTGTGTGTGTGTGTGAATACAGAAAATGAAAAACGCTTTTTTCCCTGTGCTCCATTCTTTATTACCTATAGAAAATGAATACTCTGGTAATCTTAGTGGTTTCCCCATTTTTTTCTGTCGTCTGACAATGGACAAAAGAAATTACACGTACATTTAAAAGCTTTTATAGCTAAATTTTGAAAGATGTAAATTGTTGATGTCGTCCATTGATTGATTTTTTTCATTTCAGTCTTTTATTTGTGTATAATCCTGTAAATGGAGGTCACCCTTCTGAACAGATACTTGCATTTTCTCGTTCGCTGGCTCCTCCTTTCTTTCTTTTCAACTTCTTAGGTAATTGGTCACGGCGGATGTCTAAAAATATTATTATCCCTTCATCCATCACATTAAATAAAATAAACAAATCACAAGCACGTGTCAAGCACATCACAATGGCCTTGCTCAAGACGATGTAAGAACTGTAATGTTTACAAAGTTTGCATCCTTCGCGTATTTGCTTAGCCAGTCTTGTTTTATCCTCATCACCGCGTGTTTCTCCACTGTGTGTGCTGTGTCCCTCCCCTGCTCCTGTCTGTCTTCACGATATAATGTCACGTGCGGCAGATTCGCGAAGTATGACGGGTCGAAGGAGACTCCGCGAGACTTTGCTCGACGGAAGATGATTTGCTCGAGACAGTCCAGCACCCGCTGATCCCAGTTTGTCTTGAACTTGTTCGCAACCAGCTGCGGCTGCTTCAACAGCCAGGGGAGATCACCGCTGGTCAAGATGCACACACTGCGAAGGTACTTTCCCTTGCATCGATACTCGTCCCATCTCCAGGCCACTGCTCGTGACGCGTGCTGGTTCAGTTCGTGCCGCACTCCAGGGAGTAGCCACCTGGTATCCATGGCAACGCGTTGATGGTGGCCCACACGTTCTCCTCGGGAGCGTAGGTGTCGTTGAACCATCGAAGCATCGCCCTAGCGACGTTATCATCGAACAGAGATGCGACGAAACCCCGCGTGAAAGCCCCATAGGCGCTGCCCTTGCGAATGGGGAAGTCGGGGAACATGAAAGTCTTGGGTGTGGACGTCCGCCTCAAGCCGCCACCCGATATAACGAACTCGCTGTCGACTCGCCAGCGAAGGTGAGGCGGGTGGATCATGGACTCTATATCGTTGGCTCCGCCGAACATGGTCAGGATTCGAACCATCTCCAGGTTGGTCCTGAGCGGGAACTCTTCTCCGGTGAGGTTGATGTAGTAGCGCCAGGTCACGTGACTGGCCAGCGCCGCCGCCATGCACTTCAGTTCTGCCCACACGTGCGCGGCGCTGGAGTAGACGACACTGACTCGGTCTCGGATCACCGCCACGTTGGAGAAGCAGTCCCCCAATGATGACATCACTTCGTACATCTCATCCGGGGCTCTCTTGTCCACGTGCAGACAGTAGAAGTTGTGTGCGCGATAGATGGTGCGCAGAAGCTGCTCGGCCTGCAACAAGGACACGTGCAGTTTGATGGCAAAGGCCAGCGGGAAGTCCTCCTCCTCGGGGCTGACGGGCGCCGCTCCGTACCTGTGGACCAGCCTGAGGAGTGAGCAGTTCTTCACTAAATCCCTCAGGGGAAACTTCTGAGCAAACCTACTGCTGCCATTACTGTCACGACAAGTGTCTGCACTTTGCTGGACAAACTTTTCAGACAATGAGATGCCGGGTGGGTCTGTCCACGCTGTCTCACCCGTAACCTCTTTTATGGTCAGCAACACGTTGATGGAGTTTGATGTCAGTTGTTTGCTGAGCTACGACAATGTTTGGAGATGGCAGATATGACGATGATTGACCCTCCTCAGATGAAGGTTGAACAAAAGTATTGGAGAATTTAGTTTGGCGGGTCAAATATTTTGTTGGGTCGTCTGTTGCCATTGGGTTGAAAACCGAATCCACAAACAACGGTTTTTGTGTGAAAGTCTTGTGAGCAAGTCTTTGCTTGAGCTCTGTCGATGCCAATTGAATGGTCCAGGCATTTCTATCTTTACTGTCATGCGCGCGCTCAGTTACACCCATCCGCCAGGTGCCTGGTCAACCATGGAAGGAAAAGTCTCTCCTTGTGTCTGCGTGGACATGCTCAGATGATCTCCGAGCAACAAAGCACGTGACGTGGAATGTTCTGGATGCGGCTTCGTGTTCACCTGTCGTGTCTGCTCTGGTCCTCTGCTACTTCCTATACCAGGGCCGCCATCTTTTGGCGCAGTCTTCATCTCGCGCTCTTCGCCTTCATCTTCATCTCTTCATAACCGTAAACAGTGATTTCCCTTGGCCATCTTGCCTCCCTCGTAGTCTCCCTTGTACTGACGTCAACTTTGTTAGCAGCGGCCTTGTCACCGGAAGTCACCTTTGACCGATGATCATCCCTAACTGTGTTTGAGAGTCCTGCGACCTCGCAATGAAGTTCTTCTGCTGTCGTGGCACCTTTTTGAAGCGGAAGAACTTGCCAAGGTTCAGGGGTCAGCCATCGCGTGTCAAAGGTGAAGGAGCACAGGAAGTTCAGTAGTGAGGTCAAAACTGCGGCCGTTGTCATGGACGCGCAGAGTGTGTAGAATAAGGCGAGTCTTGGCATCGTGAACCTGGTAAAGTTTTCCATACTGTTTATGTATAATTTTGTATTTATTTACATTGTTTACAGACACACAGGGCACAGACAAAGCCATTACACTTTCGCTAAAATATCTTTCGTGAACTCCTCGCCACTCACAGAACCACACAATACTGGCAGGTAATTCATTACAACACAAAGAAAAAAAAAAGATTAATTGATTAGTCTCGGCCTAATGTCACTAATATCTTTAGGTGTTTGTATTAGGATTGATCACTTCAAGCTAAGAATGAACAAGTTGTTACATGTTTGTTTTTATTTTATAATAATCATGATCGTGATTTTCATTCATGGTTAAAGTGTATTTATTTTTAATTTGTTTTCATTTAAAAATGTCACATTGTCCCAAACAAATACTCATGTTTTAAGCTCTAACATTTAGGAAATCTCTAGAATATTATTGAGATGTTGTGTGAGAGAGAGGAGAAGCAATGCATGAATGAATTTCACCAGCTGTCTACAACATTTCTGTTAATTAATCACCAAAATAACTTTTTTAAAAAGCTGAAAAAACTTTAATTATATTAAAAATTGTTATGAAAGTAAATTAGTGAGCGTCCAAACACGAAGACGCGAAAAGTAAACACGAAAAATATAAATTCTAACAATAGCGAATCTTTTTTCAAACAAAAAGCCAGACATCCTTTTCTCAACTCACCTGTCAGTAGTTTATTCTTCAACAGAGCAGTGCCTTTGTACAATTATCAATGACCAAAAGTCGAAGCAGGACTGTATTTATAGGCTCGCAAACTCCTATTGACGACCATCTCCAGCCTCCCACATCTGCTACCAAAGCTTCTCACTTGCAAACATCTCAGTCGTGTGCAGGTAAAAACATTGAGGTCCCTTCACACGCACTATGTTCAGAAAACCCTGAGATAATAAAATGATTGGAACATCCCTAATCGTCTTCACAATCATCTAAAATCCCAGGTAAAATAACTAGTTGTGGTTTTCTAAAGCTATGAATATAAACCGTTTAGTTTGTTCCTCACCAGTTATGTTTAATTTTTATTACAGCTTTATTACCAGCAGATTGTTTGTTTTAAAATGTGACTGGGCCTTAATGTTGTCGGGTCTTGCTATTCTAGTCCACATCTTCACCTTCCGACCTTTTGATGAAGGAAACTTCGTGACCCCGACTATGAGGGATTGACAAATCACTATCCGTGTTACCAGGAGTGTACTTGTTTACTATATCGAGATCTCTATGAAGACACGAGGTCACGTGCAAGAGAGGGGGAGGGACGGGAGGGGGACAGACTAAAAGCGGTTCTACTTGCTTTAAACCTGAAAAAGCCTTGAACTCACGGCCATGATGCCTCCCCTTGGTGAACCTCGAGTTTGTGGCTCAGTGGGAGTTATTTTTGCTGCAGCAGATGTTCCATGATGTTCAGTCGTTGATGGTGTGGATGTGGTTATTGCCGCAGTGCCGGGTACATAAAGCTAGACAAGGGTGTCGTCAAGCGGGTAGCGTGGGTAAGAGTGGGTGGCGTGGTAAGGCCGTTCACCTGAATGGCTGAATACCCGAGGTCTCCTGCTCTGTGATATGTTTTACATAACACTGTGGTCAGGGTCAGAGTTTCTGCACTAGTGGTGTACATCGTGGATGAATATCTACAGCTGCCCTTCTAATCCTCCTTCGCTTCCATAGTTTAGTCATATGAAATCTCGTCATGTGACATCACTCACACCACGTGACCGATTAACACTACTTGCCTTAATTTAATGGTCATATTTGTGCAAGCTTAAATTCATTTGTACTTTTGATGCCTTGTGAAAGATGCATATCATCATCGTAAACTCTTTGAACAAAATGTTTATCATGTGAGTTTTTCACCGCTTGCAGTTTGCATAAACACTCGTTTTGTTATATAGTTCGTATTGAATTAAAGAAGTGAATATATTCACAAAGTAAAGCAAAAAGCAAATCGTTCACAAAATTTTCAAAAACTTAAAAGTTTGAAGTAAAAAATGTTTTTATTTCAAATGTACTAAAATGGTGAAATATTTTTTCTATAGTGTAGGGATTTTGTTAATACAAATAATTTAAAATATGAAAGTGTGAAGGGCACTCAAGCCATCCTAAGAGATATATAAAACAGTGAGGAAGAGATGTTTTATTTCAATGTTTCTACGAGTGCTCCTCACACCTTTGTGTGTAAACTGATTTCTTGGTTTTAACTACATCTTTAGCTGTCGGTGATGTGCAGTTGACCCCACATCGATAATCTCATCATGGATGTGTATAGGTGGACTGCTGTCTGTCTGCCGAGACCAACGCTTAGCCTCTCGCTAAGTTCTTCGCTGTTAGTCTCGGCGAGCCTAAACAATGAATGTGACTAAACCGGAAGCTTTGTATACACCTGCCTCGTTTTAGTAACTGGAAAAAAAAGTCTGCAAGCCGTCCAGTAATACAAGTTCGTGATCACAAAGGCTGCTGTGTGTCGCTGGACATGACGGATGTCAAGTGTCCTCTGCATCCACGTGAAAACCGGTTAGTGACGTCAACTGGCGGGCGGCGTGACCTGCTAAGTGCACGTGCGCTTGTCGCGATCAGTTCCTCCCCCGTCCCCACCCCGCCACAATCCTTTCCACGACAACTATGGCGGTTTGCTGGACCATTTGTACCTGTCCAGGTGTTCCACTCTTCTCTTTCACAACGCCTGCACCTGTCTCGGTCATCCCAAATCTAATCCAGGTGCTTGTTTGAAAGGAGACATTACAAGATGCGAACCCACTTGACAGGTGCAGGATAAAATTAATTAACATTATCTCCTTTATCTAAGGACTAAAACCAATATTTTCATGGAATAAGCAGAGTTTATTGTTTTAGAACATCCTATCCCACTTCTTATTTATAATTTAAAGATGACAGACTGACCTGATGGTTGATGGGATGAAATACTGAGTTAAAATAAATCCCTGTTTGCTTTGGCCAGAATACGATTTCCACGATTCGATCATAGACGGTTACCATTGGAATAATTATGGGAGCTGTCGTTGGTCCGAATCCCTGGTAATTACACACATGCAATGTTTGGGTTGAAATAATAACCAGTTCAGTAAAGGAAGAGGTTAAATTCCTCTAAACAGGAAAACAGCTCTCTCATACAGGTTGTAATACTGGAATCTGAGCCAGTTCAGTACATGCACTTGCTAACCACTTGAACTCTCATTCCTGAATCCTTTCATGAAATGTACAGATAATAAATATATATATGTCTCACATTATAATCTCTTACGTTCAGACATGCTCTCCAGTAGGAATATATAATTATTCCAGAGTGCCACTTCCGTGTGATAATAAAATAAAAGAATAACAAGATAATGAGTGAAACTAAGAAATTTATGGAGCATATTTCTGCATTAATTTTCCATTTTCAAGATTTCCCCTTTAAAACACAAAAAATCATTTGGCTGAGCATCCTTGCGACACTTTTCTCAGTGACTGCGTGTTTGGGGAATCCTCGTGGGAAAGATTTCATTCAACCTGAGCGTAAAAGCTCAGTGCCACAGAATAATGCGGAATCCTCCCTTTTTCTGGGTTCAATGTACTTAAAGTCAGCTGAGCATAATTTAATGAATATCTTTGTTTGGCTTTAGACGCCATAAGGAAGCGTCAGTACTTGTAGATGAAGTTCTCTTGACATCTCTTGGGTGGCATAGTGACAGACGGGAAAGAAGTGTCACCTGATGAGCGAAAAAAAAAGCGCACGCACGCATGCACGCTCGCGCGTACACCGACACGAAATGAACGTGATGACAGTTCCAACATCGCACTTTCCAGGCTTTTTCGTATAAAATACGGAGAAGTCGTGGGTGAGGACCTTTGTAAGTAGGACATACCTGTTTACAAGGTTGAACTAATTCATCATGATACGCGCTAACCATCCCAATTCGGCGTGAAAAAAACAAGCAACCAGCAGGACGAATAGCCCCAATTTTTAATTTACAGAACACAACCAGGTGTCTGTTTTTAAACAACAAAGTGACGTTTCCAACTGTTGGCGTCTCGCTTGAGTGACGTGTCCATCACGGCACAGTGCGGCTGGCACCAGACGGCCGGTAAAACGCTGTGACTGGTGCGTTGTCATGGGAACCACACTGCTTCCAAAATCGGTCTGCCCGATCAAGACATTCATCACGATCGTGATCTGAAATATAAAATTGTCTACAGACATTGCAGGACTTTAGTCAAGGTGGTAAATAATAAACATGTGATGTATACAGCGCGTAATCACACTCACGACGGAGCGTGGCATCACACAGGGCGGCATGGCTGCCGTTGAAATTGTGCAACTTCACAGTTCATACGGAAGATGAGGTCCAAAATCCCATGACAAACCCACCTGACAGCCTCTCTACGCTAAGCCTGTGGAACTGTCATGGATTTTGCAGCCTTAACATGCTTGACCAAGTCCACCAAGCTACCTGTGTTCATCGGACACTTGACCCGGGGGGGGGGGGGGAATTGGTGTTTTACGCCGTGTCAGCAGCTAGGGCTATATTACGGCAAGGCAGCCAGCCCTGTAAACAGATGCCACGTGCAGAGAAAGAACAGCGTGCCCGAGACGAGAAATGAACTCAGGGCAGCCAACCTTCACTGTATTGGTGACAGGCGCTAACAGCGCTAACCGTTGCGCCACCGGACCGCTTCAGGACACTTGACCAGTCTGTAGAATACCGATGAGGCCTTTCATAAGCGAGGTCGATTATCTCATTGCCAACGACCGAGAGGTCACGGGAGTACCTGTTCTAGGCGGATGCAGCATGTTGTTTCACTCACCTGTTGCAAGGTTAGTGGCCCCCCAGGCATCATAAAAGTATCCCTGAAGAGTGTGGTCAGCTGGACAAGATAGGATCTTGATCCAACAGCCTGCGCCTCCTGTTCTGAAGTTACCTGCACGTTCACAAGATCCACATACAACAGACATGTTGATACATAGCATCCAGACTTTCAGAGAACAAAATTCACGCCGCTAAACTAGATGGAAGACAATCTAGAGTATATATATAGGACAGTCAGTATACAGTATACAGAAGATATTCACGATACAAAATTTACAACGGAATAGATCACAAGAACCAGATATATGTAACCACGATATTCACAATAAAATATCCCACTTTTGCTAAAATGACGATGATGATATGATGATTGATTGATTGATTGATTGATTGATTGATTGATTGATTGATTGATTGATTGATTATGATGATGATGATGATGTGGACAAAATAAGGAGGACGTAACTATGTAGACAAATAGTAGAGACAAACATTGAAGACAGATAAATCACGGAACAAACAGTAAGGATGAAGAGTGTCATAAATCTGCAGAGACAGATGAGCAGGTGGACTGGTGTCACAGATGTGAGTTTTTTTTAACGTTTAAAGGATTCGATAGTGAGTGGATATTGGATACAGAAGGAAAGAGAGTTGCAATAGTTTGCAGCACAGTAACTAAAACTCTGGTGATCATGTATGGTTGTTCTGGTGTCAGGGATAAGATGGCATAAACATCGTAATTCCAAGAAATCTTCTGAAGAAATACGTACCTAAGAACATGGGTTGACATGAAACACCCGTTATCATACAATTGTTATAACGGACCATCATTTAGTGGTCAGGTGTACAATACACGGTCAGTGATTGATGAGCTGATGTTCATAGCTTCATTTGATGTTTTCAGTGCGCATGCCAGGAGATGGTAAGCATGGTTCCCACCTGTGGGCCTGTAGATGCTGGTGATAGGGCGATCAGCGTGCGAGCCGCAGTAGGCCCACTGTGGGGCTGCACGTGCCAAGCAGGCCGCCTCGTTGTGGGAAGCATTGTCGTGTTGTTCAGCAAACGTGTCCCGGTGGAAGCCTGGGTTTTGTGTCTGACATCCATACTGGGCGATAAAACAGCCATCTCCAGCCACTGTCATCGCACCTTTCATCAGAAACATTCGTGTCAATCTTACACCACACACCAAATTGACATTCTGAAGGATGAAAGTCTGTTTTACTCGCTTCAGTACCAGCTGTGCACACGGTACTCTTCTCTACATAAACTCAATGACACGCAAACTTTTATGTATGTATATGTGTAAGTGTGAGAGACAGAAATATCTCTGTGCATTAACTTTACTGATGTATCTTCGATTTCTAAGAGGTACAAACATAATCTTTTGCATACCTGTAGGTCAGTAGACAGCAACCACCTGGCCAGTTGGACTGGATCCACAGTAGCGCCACTGTTGGGCGGCCCGTGCCAGACACCCCTCCTCTGTGCCTGCTTGAGTCCCAATGTCGTCCTTGTGTGTTCCTTCTGCAGCAGGGGCTTTGGGACAGTGGTCCACAACAAACCAGCAGCCTGCACCAAAGTTAAATAGGACAACCTCAATGTTTAAATGTGTTCTCATTATTTGTTCGGTATTCTTTGGTAAACGTTTATCGTCTTTAATACCCATGCTGCCAGGAAATTAGCTTTTATTGAGTCACCAATGGTATGTGCATTAGGAAAGTGGAGTGGAATTAGTGTTTTACACCGAGCCAACAACTAAGGCTATATCGCGTCAAGGCAAGCTAGCCCATATGCATTGGAAGCAGCCTTAGAACATCAATAAACAATAAATAATGTCAATGTTGTGTTTCAGTATTGTTAATCCCTTCCACCTCTACAGCCCTGGGTCTAGCGTGTTTAGTTTCTAGCTTACAGGACGCTGTACAATGTTTTAAAGTTTATGACTCATTTCAGCTAAAACATTCCATCTTGTATCCAATAAGGTTATATTTTGCGATCTTTGTAAATTTTGGGTATTGCCAGATGAATCCAATTTCTGTGTGCCATTTTATTTCTAGATTGGCTCAAGTGTAGGTTGTCGTCCGACATTTTACCTTCTTTAGGAATATTAGGATACAAGGTGTTTGGACTGGAACCATCAGGCATGTAGGACCCACGGGGGGCAGTGGTTGCTGGGGCTACAGTGCTAGAGTCACAGGCAACAGGAACTGCGGTGGTTCTGGCACTGGCTGGATGTCTGCGAGCTAAAACATCAAACAATATACTAAAGTATAGCTAGTCTTTTACAAACAAATAAACAGACTTTATTTTGAAACAAAGAACAATTGGCAAAAATGTTATTTCTGGAGTCTGATGTCAATACAAATACTACTTAATTGCTTTTCTGTGTTACGTGTGGAGAAGAGGCCGAGAAAACTGCCATAAACGTGGTGGTTGCACGGACAGTGGCATGCATAGGTCAGAGGTGAGTCAAAAAGACTGTAGACAAAGACACCAACACCAGACGGGCTGGTCAAAAATATCTTTACATAGATATATACTGTTTTCTTTAAATGTTATCAGTATTCTTCTTTACTTAATTGAACACTTATTCGTGTCATTTCACCTGGTAATTTAATGGAATAAATAAGCTGGAATTTAACGAAGTTTCTGTTGTCGATGTGGACTAGGAAGAGCGACTGAATGAGACTAAAATAACTTGGAGGTGTGCTACTTGGACAAAGCTGCGCAGTAACAAACTATCAATTGTAATTACATATTTATAATTAACCAGTGTGTGCCTAATACAAGAGACAGTCATACCCCTGAGATAGTTAGGACCAGTGGGAACCTGAGGACCCACATCCTCCACTGACACTGGACTGGGAAACTGTTCTTCATCAGCCCACTGAACAGCATTACAACGCAGTCGGAAGTCAGCATCTTTGGGAGACCAGAAGTCGCCAGGGCTGTATGCCTACACACCACAAGACTGGTTATCTTTCTCAGTACAGAAGTTCCATGTAAACAATATTCCTTATCTCAACTGAGTATTTTTCATCATTGCCAGATCTCAGCTGGAAACAAGAAACATGAACAATATCTTAAACTTGTTTTCACACTACTATATGTATCTGCGAAATAAGAAAATAAACCAATCCATACCCTGAAGTTATTGTGAACATCAAAGTAATCTTTTCTGTCAAGGTTGCTTCCAACGTACTGTATGCTTTTAATGCCGGGTGGGTTGTAGAAAATGTTGTCGTAGATTTGGTTACCTGTTGGTTTGTGTATTCAATGGATTACATTCAGCCAGTTGAATATGAGTTATTGGTTTATTATTGATTTCTTCATGACTAACAGATAGGACTTACGAAAACCTTATATTCCTTTCCCTCTCCCACAACCAAATATTCGTTGGTTTCTTTTCTTTTTGTCGTCGTCATTGTTGTTGTTGTATGAGATCAAGAACTGAAGACAATGATGTCCACTTCTGAAAAGCTGACTGTGTACAAAGCACATGCCATGGTTTAAGGTATGTTACAGCCATGTGATAAGATATGATAAAAATCAATTCAGTGCAACGAGATATTGATATAACATGATCACATGAGAAAATAGCATTTGACATTTTTGGCTATTATTAAATTGGTTTTGGTGCTCTTGCATACATGCAGTATACAGTTATATTCTGTTATTATTTTCTGCTGAAGATTATTCCAGTTTTCAATCCTTTTTTGTCGCTAAAACTAAAGCGTTTGGTTTTCCAACCATGAAGAATGAAAAACATTCAAAGGTCTTGAAACTATTACATCCCTAGGATTGCATTGCTTTTCATCGATTGGCATGTGAACTCATTTTTTTTCAAATAGGCATTCCGCAGCCAAGCCTATAAAAAGCTAAAAAAAAAAATTAAAAAAAAAAACAGAAAAAAATAGGAGGCTTCTGCAGGAATACTTGCAGCCGGATTAGTTTTCAAGTAAAATGTGTATGCTGGAAGAAGTTTTCCCTACATATCTTTCATCTCATGTGACATTCTATGGTTTTTTTTTGTGTGTCCATGTACTCTGTGTGTGACTTTTTGTGTAAAGTCCCATGAGCCTGCTCACAGGATGGGGATATGGTGCTATATAAATTCACTGCATCATGATGATGATTACTATTAATAATAAGAAACCTTCAGGAGCAGAAGGATGATTCTGGAGAATAGCAGCAAGTTCTGGGTATCTAGACTTCCACAGTGTTGTGTTGAAGAAGCTTGTCTGTCAAATAAATATAAATAAAAAAAGTTTGGGCAAAATTTTTAAAATTTTATCCAGAGTGAGTTGCATTACAGGTGCCCTGTTCATGCCATTGTGTATAATATGGAAACACACACACACAATTTGTGCTCACATGTATATACAGATGTGCAGTAAAATTCCTCAAACAAGCTATGCAAGGATCTGTGTTCCTGAGATCAAAGGAAAGCTAATAGCAAAGTATAAATAATCCTGTTTTTAAAAAATGTGAACAAATCATTTCAGAGATATAAGCACATGGTGCTAGCTTCACCTGCAAATGCTTGGTCAAGTAGACGCCATGACCACGTGGTTCAAGTCCCCTGCCATCCACCTGAATAGAGAATTTAGTGGCATTGTACATAACATTTTGTCGTATGATGTTATCACGGCCGCCTCCAATGTTTGCGTGTACTTCATTCTGTAAAAGTATCACAAATAACACATAAGCATTTCCGCAAATATTAAACTGTTAACTGAAAGAGCATGTTCACATTTGAACAGGCACAATTCATAATGCAAACAGAACAGCAGTCACACTATATAGTCTGTCTTATTATCATCACCAAAATAGTTCTCATTACCAAATACCCAAAATACTTTGTAATCATAGCTATTAAATTACTATCATCAAAATATTTAGATACCATGAAAAATGAAAAATAATGATCATCATCAAAACACTACAAGTACAATGCAATAATAACACTACATTGGAATGTTTCTAATTGTCAAGATATTGATTGTCATAAAAATGTTTTCCTAAAAGTATTCGCATAATCAATACTCATCAATTAATTGATCATTGTTATCATCAATTCATTTTTAGTCTATCAGTCCATCAGTCTAACATCCTGTCCATCAGCATGTCATCGTCATCAGTCAGTACACCAACCCTGTAATATGCATAATGTGAATAATATACACTATATTAACTAAATAGTTTGAGCATTATGCATAACTCATCATTAAAACTGTCTACAGAAAACACAGCCTGTATAGGAAGTTAATCAGGATAAAAAAATTTTAAATAAAACAACGAAGGCCAATACAGGACTTCCTAAATGCTGAGTCATCACCATCTCATTCGAAATAATACAATACTTTTACATCATAGAAGACGTTGCCTTCAATCAGAACACTGGAGTATTCATCGTCCAACATGATGCCTCGGACTTCAACTCCAGGGAAGTAACGAAGGGTATGGTGAATGTGGTTTTTACGAATTATGTTTCCACGCTGCAGCACATAAAAACATAACTGTTCATCAAACACAGACAAACATAACTGGACATCAGACAACATCAAGATTTAGCAACATTACAACAAGCAATGTGTGTGTTTGCACATTAAAGAAATTCTAGCAGAAAAAAATTCTGAGAGACAGAGAGAGGTTTTACTAAAAGCTGTCAATATCTCTAGACCATCAGTTTTCACACTAGTTACGTAAGTTAACTTAATGCCAGTCAAAAAAAGGTGATAATGATGCAAGTATTTGAAATCAATGATAAATACACTGAAGTCAAAGCTGTTAGTGCTCAGGTCCTTTCTAGGTTTGTGGTTACTACTAGCGATTATACAGCAGTTTGTTTACAATTGAGTATTATTTGTGTTCACTCTTGCAGGCAGTCTTTAGAGCCGACATTACCAGCATTTGTTCACCTTTCACCTCTAAGACCTTTTGACCAGAAATAAATCATAAAATCTCACATCGAACTTGTTTCACAAAAGCACTTCTGCTTACAATTACAATGCAGTAATGCAGATCAGCTACCAGACAGGTCATAAGATAAAATCTAAATTTAATTTAATTAGAATATTAAGGTACCCAAGTCCAGTCTTTAGTACTGTGGATGGCTCCACAGTCACTGGAATTCCAGCACATATGATGAACATGGTTGTACTCAATAACATGATCATTACCCTGAAAACAAATTTACTATTGATAAATCGCATAATACACTGCTTATAAGATGCTCTACATATGTCTTCATCTTTGAAACAGAGAATCACATTTGTAACTCATTGTGAGTCAATGTAAGTGAGTAGGATTTCAACAGTTGCAATACTTAAATATAACATGTTAAATGTTATTGCAAGTGCAAATTATCTTGTTTTTAGTAAATTTAGCTGAATACCAAGATGATGTGTATTCATAAAGATCAACAAGTATGCGAGCATATAAACACAACCAAACGTAATGAACATTTATAAAGAACTCACACTCCACAAGATCCCTGTGTACTGCCCATGGTGAATGTAGTTATGACTCACTGTTACGTGAACGCCACCTATCTCAAAAGCATTACAGGGTATAGCCGCTGTCCGACTGAAGTCCCACACATGGTTGTCTTGCAACAAGACCTCTGAGGAGGTCAGTGTTTTAGGATCTCCACCTGGAGCAATTAGTAAATAGAGTCCTGAGTTGTATACTTGCATTAATTTAGAACAAGATGGAAAAATTACAGGTGTTATAATGCAACTAAAGATGCGGGAAAACAAAAGACTATATTAAAGATCGCTTGCACTGCTAACATTCTTTACAATAGATAAATAAATTTTAAGAAGTAAAAAAATAAAGAAAATCTATGAACAAATCTGGAGCAATGAATGAATCAAATATGCACTGTAGGTATCAAGTTTCTAAGGGGATTCTGGGAGGAGTAATTCTGTATTTAAAAGCTCTCTGATTAAACAAATTAATTGCAATGTTAATATATTTTAATGAATTTGTTTTAAGTCTGCATACTCACCTTTTATGAGGACTCCACCACAGGTATCATGGATCTCTGAAGCCAGCACAGAGACTCGACGGCAATCTCCTTCACAGTTAATGGCATATGAACCTACAAAGATAAAGATCTCAAGGCTCCATCACAGTTCATGGAACCTTACAAACAATGACTTCTATACTACACTTTGCTCAAATACAGTTAATAGTGTATGAACTACACTGTACTTAACTACAGACAATACTGTATGAACTTAAAAGAAACCAACCAAAGATCTCTGAAGCCAACACACAGACTCATTGACAAAATCTTTTTCATAGTTAATAGCATATGAACCACCACAAAAACTCCAAAGATCTCAAGGTAGAACTTAAAAACCTCAATAGTCATATTCACACCTTTTACTTTAAATATGTCCTCAACTTGTCTGTCATTAGAGCATGTGAAAAGTTACATTGTGATGATATATGAGCAGATTGTGGTGCCAGGAAACAAATTTTGTGATCTGTATGATTGTTAGCAATAGTCAGGATAACAGTCAGAGCGTGTTCTTGCTGCTAGAGGCTTCGGCAGTTTTAGGCTGTCATCTTTGCGCAGAAGGACATTCTAGTATATGTATTTGGCAAGGGCGATACCCAGGTTTGGTGAAAATTTGCTGTTTTGAACTCGATAACAGATGTTTGTAATGCCCAGCCATTACATCTTTCAGCCATCATAAATAAATGGAGAAACACTTTGTGCGGAATATATGCATGGTGATCACCAAGATTGACTGAGTGGTTCGGAACTGGATATTTATGTGTGTGAGCACCATCATGGATTATTTGAGGTACACTTTGCTTTGCATGCATATACTTGCACTAGTTCTGCTTGACTGGTATTTCCTAGCCCTAGTGTCTGTTTATTTATTTATTCCCTTAAAAAGAGACAATAATAATAATACTAGTTGAGCAGTACCGAGGAGAGCTCGCATACAGGTCATTCGTCTCATCTTGAGAGAAAGAACACATAACTACTGCATGGTGAGGCTATAAAACACCAGGCCACAATAAGCTCAAAAAACACAGGTGCATTTTGAAAATGTTCTTAGTACTGCAATTACCAGTTTACATGTTACATTCTTTACTTAGCAAAGATAACATAAACACCATCCAGATTTTACAACATAATTATATTAAGGATGCTCGATGTATACCACACACTTTCATCAGAACCTGCAGTTCTTAATTCCTTTTTTCCACACATATATTTTTTCTGAATAATACAATTTCACACTATGTAATACCTGTGTTTTTGATCTCCATATTCTTGAAGGTTATGTCATGTCCACTTTCAATGCTCACTCCATGTTGACGGCAATTCTCCACAGTAAAGTCTTCAAAGTTCAGCTTCTGAGCAACACTTTCTATTCTTCAAAATGACAAATGAAATAATGATCAAATTAATGAAATGCAAGATGCACACAACACTTTTTCTGACTTACCATTCCAGCATCTTGCTAGATCAGAAGCCAGTGTAAAACTTAATATACAATCAACAAGTGTATATGACGTACTGGTAGCTAAATTTACCCAGATACAATAAAAATCTGCATTCAGTATAGCTGCCTTAGAAGTCAGTCTATTTATTAGTGAAGAAAAATAAATACAATAGTCTAATATGAATTTATATAACTTAGAATCTAATATAGGTGATTAAACAACATGGCAGTATTTGTCCTACAAATTAGCAGCCATGAGATACAGATTGACATACGTAGCAGAAAACTGTATAGCTGTAAAGTAATTAAGCCACACAGATCAGTACCAGTTAGACCATTGCTCACTCATACTCACCACACAGATCAACACAGGCTCAAATAATCACAACTGATTACACACATGCATTCAGAAGCTGGTCTTAAAACTGATAGGCAGCCTTTTCCTCTTGGTGCTTCATACAGAATCAGTGATCACAATTAAGATAGTTCACAGAACTTCCCATGTTTATGACTCCAGATAAGTGTAGCATCATTCAATATTTGTCTGCTGGATCCAGAAGAGCTAAGAAATGGTTTGATCTACCCTGATAATGTGAAGTGTGTTCTTACTACACAACCCAAATGGTTCTTATCCTTTGTAGATAAGTTGTTGAAGAAGCAAAGGGAGGCTTTTGGTTGCAAAGATGTATGCCACACTGAAAGTTACTTTAGTCTACTGAGAACAAAAAAGAAAATCGTGTAAGACCACTTCCTGACAGCCTCGAGTATTCACATCCTAGTGAAATTACTGTCACATCCTGTCTTTCTAAAATTAAGAAAAGAAAAAAGGAATCAATGGAATTTCTAATTTTTGTGAGCAATAAAAAGCTCTGAAGTTTGTTTTTCAAAAAGGTATAAAACAAACAAATGCAGGATCTTCAACATAACATACCTTATGCACCTGGACAGGATTGAGACATACACAATATCTGATGATGTCAGTGTTTGCAGTGGTGTGTTGGGCCACAGGTACAGTTTTTTGCTGGTTCTGTCTATATAGTACTCCCCCTACAAATCATGTCAAGTCACAGAAAACACTTCAAGAGAGGATTTTCTTAACTAGATCATATCTAATCATTCAAAATCATTTCAGACATATATTTACTTTGTCAAGTATTTCATATTCTAATAATAATAATGCCAGTTAAAGATTTCATTTGTTTCTACTACAAGTTGTCATAACCATCCATATCGACAAAAGAGAGGTATGTACAGATTGTGTCTTTCATGAAAAAATGAAAAAATACAAGCAGCTAAAAAGCAAAGGTATGGGCATGTCATCTAGTAAGTGACCAAAACATCTCACTGGTTCATCAAGTTCTGACAGCATGTTGATGACCTGAAAGTAGCCTCCCTGCTGGCTATATGGACCTGGAACGATAGGGTTGTAGTGACCTACAACAAAGAGAAAAAAGTCAAGTTTTCTGGTTTGTGGCAGAAGCAAGAGGAAGGGTGGGTACATGTGTCCTAAACAATACAGTTGTCTCTCTCACTGTACTCACACAGTCTGATTTTAACTTAGTTTATACCTGCCCTGTAATTATAAACTATTTAAACTTTATTTCCCATCTCAAGATCTTAGTCTAGGACTTTATGGACATCACAACTAATTGTGTCTGACAAGACATAAGACTCCCTGATAACCTAAGATGCACCATTTATTTTGGCCAGCATCAGCAACTAGCATCAGCTGACAGACTGCGATCACTCACCAACACGCACTCCATATAGGCTGTCCTGTGCAAGGGTGATGGTGTGGTTGTGGGCATCAACGTGAGCTACAGGCAAAGATTCATCTGCCCAGCTCCAGTACCTGATTTAGTGATCAGAAATGCTTTCATTAATCTTCTGATATCTGAGTTGCTTAAAGAAATGAAATAGCAACACAAAAAAAGTAAATGACGGCAGTCAAGGAAATTGAAAGAAAATAAGCTTGAAAGACTTACCACCAACCATAGACCCATGGCTCAGTCTCCTGTGTCCAGGCCACATCTCTACCACCTGCATTATATGTGAAACGACGACCTTTCTCTCCATCAGGTACAGATAAGATGTTGGTGAATTTCTGGGTCAACATCAAAGTCACTATAGTTGAGATGATCAAGAGCAAGAGGAACAATTACTGCTTATAATTATTCAATGTCTTGTGAAAATAAAATAAAAAAATTTAAAAGAGTGATAAAAAATTAGTGGTGCTGAAATCTCCCTGCCATTGTTTCTCATGTAGTCATGTGCATACAGACAGGAACAACCACATATCTGCCTGTATGCACACCCTCTCCCATCATACACATACATGTACAACATAATCCTACTGATTCCAACTGATTATATTACACCCTGAACATCTGCTTCTGACAAGCAGCTGACATCCTAATATTCAAAACTTTCTGCACAAGAGCTATCTTGTAGGTATTAAAAAGTTGCAATTAAAAATCATAATAAAAAGTCTTCTGAGTTACATACCTAGACAATTATTTCTTAAACTAAGTCATAAGTGAGTTAAATATACTTCATTGGGCCACTGGGCAAGTCGTAATGGTTTGCCATTAATGAAGAGTTCCAATGGTGCAGTCCATGTTGAGCGGCGAATCCCATAGGTGGTCAGTGATCCAAGATTGGCGATTCCAACAGCCGTCAGGTCCAGTTCCAAGACCTTGGTACGGGCCACTTCAGGCAGCCGCTGCTGTATTTTTGTGTCAGTCACATGCTTGAAATGATCACTAAGGATATGTCTTCCACCTGTCTGTTAAACATGATATAGGCATTGCTCATTAAAGGTGTGATTTTTCCTTTATTGCAAGTTCTTTCCATGTGTGTGTGTGGAGGGTGAAGGCATGCATATACATTTGTGTGTGTATGCATGTATGTGTGTGTATCTAGATGACATTATTCTTATCAGGCACCATACAAACTGCAGGCCTCTACTCACCAAATGTACCTCCTGACCTTGAAAAGCGCGAAAAACTGCTGTACCATTTATGGCATGTGCAAAGGTCAAGGTTGAAGTCAGGTCATAATAACCTTGCATAAGCTCCACAAAAATTGCTTGAGGACAAAAGAAGAAAACAGCACATCTGTACATAAAAGAAAATTGGCAAAAGTAATCTTAATATATATTCTACAACAGTGTTGCTTTCACAAATTATGTATTTCCATTAAAGTGGGTTCTAATTTCTTTCTTAAAGACATTCTTGTAGTGATTATGTTTGGTTCATTATTATTTTTAGAGCTGTTGATGTACTGTTGACCCATTGACATCCTCTTTCACACGTCACTAGAGGATTGTCTTGGGTTGTGTGTTATGTCAAGCAACCTGACCAAACCAAACCATTTTCCGCTGCTTGATGGTTACATCCTGCGGACCAACCTGCTTGGTGGCCACATTGTAAACAAAGTCATTTGTTAATTTGTGCTCAAAGTAAGAGATTTGGAACAGACTCTGGAAGCGTTGTCTGAGAGAACCTGCAACTCACTACTGCTGTCAGCCATCAGATCGATGTTGATACTGTCATAGGAAAGAAACGCTCTCCCACCTTGCCAATGAGCAACACCAGACTCACAGAACTGGCACACAGTGGTTCAGACCATGCACCCTTCAATGTTGAATTCCCACATCACACGCTACATCTCCTCATGCCAAACCTTTCAAACACCTTCTTCTATAAACAGACAGGCTGTATCACTGGGGCTAATTATATAGAGGTAGAATTATCATATTTTAAAAAAAAATTCTTCTACTCACTGTTTCCTTGAATATCCTTAGACTGCAAGAGGTCCACGGCATGTTGAAGACTTTTTACTGGTGTGGAGGAATGCAAACTGTATGACAGACAAAAATATATAGAGAGTTATTGAAGCTAAGAGAATACAACAGGAGCAATAAGGAGAAATCAAAATGTCATTTGGAATGAAATCATTTGTTATAAATTGATGCATATCAAGCCACTTACATACCCAGTATTACTGTCTGAGCCTGAAGGACTGACATACAGATGGACAACAGCTCCGTCAGTGCCCCATTGTGACCATAGCACAAACCATATTACACTGAGCTGCTGGCAGAAACTCAGAGAACACACACGCTGAAATACTGAAAAATACATGTTTGGCCCTTTAATGTGCTGTAAAATTAACCTTCTTCCATGCACAGTAATCATCAAGCATTTTCAATCAAGAGAAAGCCAAAGTTAATCAGATACCAATCTTTTTATACTGAAGTCTGAAAAAAGCTATCTCGACATTTAGGAGACCGTGGTACAATTAAAACACAACTATAAGAGATAAGCATTCTAATACCACAGAAACCTTAAGAAGGGGTCAGTGTGTGTGTAGGTCTTCAACCTCTCCCAAAGAATTTATTTGTGATCTGTGTGTGTGTGTACATTACTAAGAGGAAAACAAAGATTGTTGTGAAACATTTAACTTATTTTCATGAAATATTTCAGCTACGGCAATGCATAAATATATTATAGATGGTAAGGTAGCTGAGGATTAACTATACGTCTATATACACCAGGACTAATATCACTGTTTGACCAAAAGTGGATGAGGTTACTAATATCCTGAATCATATCTGTGTAAGCAATGTATTAGGAAAGTGTATGCAACGGTCAGCAGATGTAGATATCGTATCAGTTCTAAATATACATGGCATATTTATTAGTTTGTTGTGTTTTTGGTACCCACATTGTATGCCCTTGCTTTTTTGTTGCGTCGCTGCTGTACAGCATTGTTTGACTTGTGTTTTCATCTGCGATTTTTCATTTTCCGGTCTTTTCTGCACAAGAATTTCTTCTGAACACCTTGAAGATCTCACTGACAAAGTCAGTCCTCTGCTTTAAATATTTACATGCAATTTTTCTCTTCTTTGTGATTGCAACAATATTAGCAGTCTTCTGGCGATTTCTGCTCCGTTGACCCGAGGGTCTATCGATGTATTTTGTGTTGCTACTGACGACACAATGTCTTTGCCAGCTGTGGATGGGAACCTAAGGCCGTTGACAGCAGGCACGGACCCCAGATTCTGTACAAAACTTAAGATGGCGAGCTCTCGATCTTATGTACAGAAAAAAAGTTGTATTAACCAAGCAGCCACAAATCGTTTTTGCTTTCTTTCTGATATCCGCTATCAAAAATTATTACTTTCGTAAAACAATCTTCTATCGTTCCGTATAAAGTGCGAGTCTTAACAGTTTTCTGTAGTGATTTTATTTGAGTAAAATAAACCAAGTTTCAGATAAAACGTTCCTGGTCCTAACCTTGGCTCTATGTGAGCTCTCAGTATATGGACCCCATAAGGTGAAGCCCTCGAATGGTTTCTTCGTTCTGTACCTGATGACAAAACTATATGGAGATCACACTTGATACCTCAGCTCCACCTGACCCCTCCACATTGGTCAGAATTGACTAACAAACATACAAACTAAATCATTTATCCATCATCCCACCCTGCCTTGTTGGTGTTGCGGGAGCTTGTTTAGGGCAGGGTGTATCGTTGACAGTGCTTGTTATATCCACCCCGCATCCCCTTCCACCCCATCACTGGTCACGTGAGCAGCGCAGCGCGAGACGGAGGACACCAGCGGGTGACGTGGCCCCCAAACTGTCCAGTATAAACAGCAGGCAGAATTCAGTGTTTGCACCTGTTTACGGAAAGGCGGTGGGTCCTGCTTGGAAAGGCAGTAAAACTTGGGTTCTGAGTAAGTGAGAAGCACCATTTTGCCGCAAGGTATCTTGGTCCCGCTGGACAGCGTCTCACGTCACTCAAACCACCCGTCTAAGTAAGGCGCTAGTTCTGTCCACCCTGAGTACGAGAGAAGTATACTACTGTCGCAAGTTACTGTGGTACCGATGGAAAAAGGCTCGCGTCACTCAACCATTACATTCAAGTAAAAGCACACTGAGTACGAAAGAAGCTCCATCTTGCCACAGGTGTTTGGTCCCGCTGGAAAGCGACTCGCGGCCCTTAACCCCCTCTTTCCCCACCCCAGGGAGTTGGGTGGTAGGTTTTAGTAGACTCGGTAGGTCACAAAAGATATAGTAGTTGTATATGTCAATAACTATATGTCTTTGAACTTATTTACCTGTGTGAGCGTGTCAGTCGGAACGAAAGTTAGCGTGTCATACGTATGTCCTAGTCGTGCGAATTAGGTGAACATCTATCACCAGAGATTTGTGTGACACAGTAGCAGAGAGAACACACGTGAAGATCCGTGGACTTGATGCACCGAAGAAAAGAACACTTTTGTCTGGGAAAGATCGGCTGAGTGCGGGTGTGTAGTGGATGAAGGAAATAAAATATACACAACGCGAGGTATAGATTAGACAACGCACCAGACGAACGAAAGCTAGAGTTTTTAGCGGAAAATTCTCCTTGGGAACTTCCGTCCTCTTCCCTACAACACCAAAGAGGAACGGACTAGGGGCCGCGGTGTTGGCCTTAGCGATGGATGTGGTTAGTCCGGCTACACTAGTGAGATTTGTCTGGCTTGTTGATTGTTTACACTACCTCGTCTCATGTCAGCAACATGAAGAAGCCTTGCGTTGCTGCCCACTCTCATACTCGCTATCTCAACCGCCTCCCTCGTTCAGTGAACTCTCTGATGTGAGAAGCTTTGTCATTAGGACATACCTGTTTACAAGGTTCAACTAATTCATCATGATACGCCCTCACCTGCTAATTCGGCGTGAAAAAAAACAAGCAGCCAACAGGACAACCCAATTTTTAATTTACGGAACAGAATAAGGTGATTATTTTTAAACAACAAAGTGACGTTTCCAACTGTTGTTGTCTCGCTTGAGTGACGTGCCCATCACGGCACAGTGCGGCTGGCACCAGACGGCCGGTAAAACGCTGTGACTGGAGCGTTGTCATGAGAACCACACTGCTTCCAAAATCGGTCTGCCCGATCAAGACATTCATCACGATCGTGATCTGAAATTTAAAATTGTCTACAGACATTGCAAGACTTTAGTCAAGGTGGTAAATAATAAACATGTGATGTACACAGCGCGTAATCACACTCACGACTGTGATGGATTTTGAAACCTTAACATGCTTGACCAAGTCGACCAAGCTACCTGTGTTCATCGGACACTTGACCAGTCTGTAGAATACCGATGAGGCCTTTCATGTTTGAAACAGTCAAAAAGTAGTTAAAACTTTAATGTTAGCGACCAGTCATGTGCATATTAGCCGGTTTGCTATCTGTTTACCCAGCTGTTAAATGGATATCTGACACCTTAAAACATTCTGAGAAAGGAAAGTCAGCGAGGGAGAGCAGACATCAAGTGCTGGCTCATGAAATAAGCGAGGTCGATTATCTCATTGCCAACGACCGAGAGGTCACGGAGTACCTGTTCTAGGCGGATGCAGCATGTTGTTTCACTCACCTGTTGCAAGGTTAGTGGCCCCCCAGGCATCATAAAAGTATCCCTGAAGAGTGTGGTCAGCTGGACAAGATAGGATCTTGATCCAACAGCCTGCGCCTGCTGTTCTGAAGTGACCTGCACGTTCACAAGATCCACATACAACAGACACGTTGATACATAGCATCCAGACTTTCAGAGAACAAAATTCACGCTGCTAAACTAGATGGAAGACAATCTAGACTATTATATAGGGCAGTCAGTATACAGTATACAGTATTCACGATACAAAATTTACAACAACGGAATAGATCACAAGAACCAGATATATGTAACCACGGTATTCACAAGAAAATATCCCACTTTTGCTAAAATAATGATGATGATCATGATCATGATAATATGGACAAAATAAGAAGGACGTAATTATGTAGACAAGTAGTAAGAGACAAACATTGAAGACAGAAAGAAAAATCACGGAACAAACAGTAAGGATGAAAACTGAAGAGGGTCATAAATCTGCAGAGAAAGATGAGCAGGTGGACTGGTCAACTGACTATAATTCGAAGTATTGACAACTATGTTGACTGGTGTCACAGATGTGACTTTTTTCGCACGTTTAAAGGATTCGATAGTGAGTGGATATTGGATATACAGTGATACCTCGGTTCTCGAACGCCTTGACTTTCGACCAAATCGGTATTCGACCAGGAAATTCGAGAAAATTTTGTCTTGCAATCCGAACAAATATTTGGAACTCGAACATCCGAAAGTCCGAGATGAGCCGAGTTGAGCTGAATGGCGTTCATTCAGCCCAGCGCGCCTTGCTTGCGTCATCAGTGTGAGTGCAGAGAGAGAGAGTCACGTATTTGTGGAGAGAGTCACGAAATGTGTGCAAAATGGGCAGAAATCGCAAATTTTGTTGAACAACATCACCCTGATAAAGTGGTAGCAAATAGAGCAGTTAACATTTTTAATGACAATGTTATGTCCACTTTCCGCAAAATTTTGCAAAGGAGAAAAAAACAGCAAATTTTTCCTTAAAGAAATCAGACAAGCAACTGCAGAGCAAGATTCTGATTCTCCTCAGAAAAAGATACAGAGAACAGAAACACCCGAAGAGCAGTTACCCTCTGTTTTTATTGAAGAGGACTCCCCTTCAAAACAATAACTATCCCCCTTCCCTCCTCCCTCCACATTCATTCCCTCCTGCCATAAAGTTTGGTACAGGTACAGTAAATGAAACACAATTTACTGTACTGTACAGTACATTTGATTTATTTTATTATTATTATTTTTAATAAATACACTTTTATTTCTTATTTCTTGTTGAGACTCATGTTTTTCTACATATTATATACAAATTAGGCCAGTAAATAGGCATTTTCTGGGGCTTGGAACGAATTAATCCAGTTTCCATTATTTCCTATGGGTTTCATTGCTTCGGTTCTCGAACAATTTGGTTCTCGACCGTCCTCCCGGAACGAATTATGTTCGAGAACCGAGGTATCACTGTAGAAGGAAAGAGAGTTCCACTAGTTTGCAGAACAGTAACTAAAAATCTGGTAACCATGTATGGTTGTTCTGGTGACAGGATAAGAAGGCATAAACATCGCAACTCCAAGAAATCTTCTGAAGAAATACGTACCTAAGAACATGGGTTGACATGAAATACCCATTACCATACAATTGTTATAACGGACCATCATTTAGTGGTCAGGTGTACAATACACGATCAGTGATTGATGAGCTGATGTTCCTAGCTTCATTTGATGTTTTCAGTGCGCATGCCAGGAGATGGTAAGCATGGTTCCCACCTGTGGGCCTGTAAATGCTGGTGATAGGGCGATCAGCATGCGAGCCGCAGAAAGTCCACTGTGCGGCTGCACGTGCCAAGCAGGCCGCCTCGTCGTGGGAAGCGTTCTGGTGCTGTTCAGCCCACGTGTCCCGGTGGAAGCCTGGGTTTTGTGTCCGACATCCATACTCAGCGGAAAAACAGCCATCTCCAGCTACTGTCATCGCACCTTTCATCAGAAACATTCGTGCTAATCTTACGACAAACACCAAATTGCTATTCTGAAGGATGAAAGTCTGTTTTACTCGCTTCAGTACCAGCTGTGCACACGTTACTCTTCTCTACATAAACTCATTGACTCGCAAACTTTTATGTGGGTGTGTGTATGCATTAACTTTACTGATGTATCTTCCATTTCTAAGAGCTACAAACATGATCTTTTGCATACCTGTAGGTCCGTAGACAGCGACCACCTGACCAGTTGGACTGGATCCACAGTAGCGCCACTGTTGGGCGGCCCGTGCCAGACACCCCTCCTCTGTGCCGGCTTGAGTCCCAATATCGTCCTTGTGTGTTCCTTCTGCAGCAGGGGCTTTGGGGCAGTGGTCCACTACAAACCAGCAGCCTGCACCAAAGTTAAATAGGACACCCTCAATGCTTAAATGTTTCTCATTTTTGTTTAGTATACTGTGTGAAATGTTTATTGTCTTCATTACCCATGCTGCAAATAAATTATCTTTATTAATTCATCACGAGTATATGCATTAAGAAAGGGAGGTGGAATTAGTGTTTTACACCGAGCCAACAACTAAGGTTATATCGCGTCAAGGCAGCTAGCCCACATGCATTGGGAAGCAGCCTTAGAATATCAATAAAAAATTAATAATGTCAATGTTGTGATTCACTTTTGTTAATCCCTCCCACCTCTACAGCCCTGGGTATAGCATCTTTAGTTTCTAGCTTACAGGACGCTGTACATTGTTTTAAAGTTTATGACTCATTTCAGCTAAAACATTCCATCTTGTATCCAATAAGGTTATATTTTGCGATCTTTGTGAATTCCATGAAATTAGCGAATGATTGCAAGCAAAAGTCATGGTTTCATTAAATTTTGGGTATTGCCAAGTGAATCAGATTTTCAGTGTGCCATTTTATTTCTAGACTGGCTCAAGTGTAGGTTGTCGTCCGACATTTTACCTTCTTTAGGAATATTAGGATACAAGGTGTTTGGACTGGAACCATCAGGCATGTAGGACCCACGGGGGGCAGTGGTTGCTGGGACTACAGTGCTAGAGTCACAGGCAACAGGAACTGCGGTGGTTCTGGCACTGGCTGGATGTCTGCGAGCTAAAACGTTAAACCGCAATGTGGTACATAATATACTAAGGTACAGCTAGTCTTTTACAAACAAATCAACAGATTTTATTTTGAAATACTGAAAGCAGCAAAGAACAATTGGCAACAAGATTATTACTGGAGTCTGATGTCAATACAAATACTACTTAATTGCTTTTCTGTGTCACGGGTAGAAAAGAAGCCGAGAAAACTGACATAAACGTGGTGGTTGCACTGACAGTGGCATACATAGGTCAGAGGTGAGTCAAAAAGACTGTAGACAGGCACCAACACCAGATGGGCTGGTCAAAAATATTTTTACATAGATATATACCATAATCTTTAAATGTTACTAGTAATCTTTCATTACTTAATTGAACACTTATTCGTGTCATCTCACCAGGTAATTTAATGGAATAAATAAGCTGGAATTTAACAAAGTTTCTGTATTCGATGTTGGCTAGGAAGTAAATAGGCGACTGAATGAGACTAGAATAACTTGGAGGTGAGCTACCTGGACAAAGCTGTGAGGTAACAGATTGATCAATTGTAATTACATATTTATAATTAACCAGTGTGTGCCAAATACAAGAGACACTCATACCCCTGAGATAGTTGGGACCAGTGGGAACCTGAGGACCCACATCATCCACTGACACTGGACTGGGAAACTGTTCTTCATCAGCCCACTGAACAGCATTACAACGTAGTCGGAAGTCAGCATCTTTGGGAGACCAGAAGTCGCCAGGGCTGTATGCCTACACAGGACAAGATTGGTTATCTTTCTCAGTTATGAAGTGCAATGTAAATAATATTCCTTATCTCAACTGAGTATTTTTCATCATTGCCAGATCTCAGCTGGAAACAAAAGACATGAACAATTGTTAATATCTTAAGCCTGTTTGCATGTAAGCTGCAAAATAGGAAAATAAACTAATCCATACCCTGAAGTTATTGTGAACATCAAAGTAATCTTTTCTCTCAAGGTTGCTTCCAGAGTAATGTATCCTTTCAATTCCACGTGGGTTGTAGAAAATGTTGTCGTAGATTTGGTTACCTGTTGGTTTGTGTATCCAATGAATTACATTCAGCCATTTAATATGAGTTATTGGTTTATTATTGTTTTCTTTATAACTAATAGATAGGACTTACGAAAAACTTATATTCCTTTCCCTCTTCCACCCCCAAATATTCATCTGTGGTGTTGTTGTTGTTGTTGTTTGTTGTCATTGTCATTGTTGTTGTTGTATGAGATCAAGAACTGAAGACAGTGATGTCCACTTCTCAAATACTGGACTGTGTGTACAAAGCACATGCCATGGCTTAAGGTATGTTAAAGCCATGGGATATGATAAAAATGAATTCAGTTCACCAGATGTTAATATAGTAGATCACATGAGAAAATTCGGGGAGAAACTACTGCATTTGACATTTTTTGCTATTATTAAATTGGTCTTGGTGACCTTGCCTATATGGGGTATACAGTTATATTCTGTTACTATTTTCTCCTGAAGATTATTCCAGTTTTTGATCTTTTTTGTCACTAAAAGTGTTTGGTTTTGCAACCCATGAAGGAAGAAAAACATTCAAAGGTCTTAAAACTATTACATCCTTGGATTGGCATTGCTTTTCATGGATTGCTCATATGACATTCTATGTTTGTTGTGTTCATCCCTGTTTTGACATTTTTGAGTAAAGTGCCATGAGCCTGATGGAAATATGGTGCTATATAAATTCACTGCATCATGATGATGATTACTATTAATAATAAGAAACCTTCAGGAGCAGAAGGATGTTTTAGGAGAATAGCAGCCAGTTCTGGGTATCTAGACTTCCACAGTGTTGTGTTGAAGAAGCTTCTCTGTTGAATAGAAATAAAAAAAGTTTGGGCAAACTTTTTTACATTTTATCCAGAGTGTGTTGCATTACAGGTGCCCTGTTCATGCCACATAAGGAAACACACACACACACACACACAATTTGTGCTCACATATATGTATATACAGATCTGCAGTAAAATTCCTGAAACAAGCTATGCAAGGATCTGTGTTCCTGAGATCAAAGGAAAGCTAATAGCAAAGGATAAATAATCCTTTTTTTTAAAATGTGAACAATCATTTCAGAGATATAAGCACATGGTCCTAGTTTCACCTGCAGTTTCTGGGTCAAGTAGACTCCATGACCAGTTGAACCAAGTCCCCTTCCATCCACCTGAATAGAGGATTTAGTGGCATTGTACATAACATTTTGTCGTATGATGTTATCACGGCCGCCTCCAATGTTTGCGTGCACTTCATTCTGTAATAGTATCACAAATAACACATAAGCATTTCAGCACATATTAAACTGTCGTTAACTGAAAGAACATGTTCACATTTGAACATACATGTGCTAGAACACACATGAATGCAGGCACAATTCATAATGCAAACAGAACAGCAGTCACACTATATAGTCTGTCTTATTATCATCACCAAAATAGTTCTCATTACCAAAATACTTTGTAATCATAAGTATTAAATTAGTATCATCACAATATTTAGATTTCATTAAAAATGAAAAATAATGATCATCATCAAAACACTACAAATACAGTGCAATCATAACACTAAGTTGGAATGTTTCTAATTATCAAGATATTGCTTGTAATAAAAACGTTTTCCTAAAAATATTCACCATCATCAATCCTCATCAATTAACTGATCATTGTTATCATCAATTCATTTTTAGTCTATCAGTCCATCAGTCTAACATCCTGTCCATCAGCATGTCATCGTCAGTACACCAACCAGGTAATATACATAATGTGAATAATATACACTATATTAACTAAATAGTTTGAGCATTATGCATAACTCATCATTAAAACTGTCTACAGAAAACACAGCCTGTATAGGAAGTTAATCAGGATAAAAAAATTTTTAATAAAAACAACAAAGCCCAATACAGGACTTCCTAAATGCTGAGTCATCACCATCTCATTCAAAATAATACAATACTTTTACATCATAAAAGACGTTGCCTTCTATCAGAACACTGGAGTATTCATCGTCCAACATGATGCCTCGGACATCAGCTCCAGGGAAGTAACGAAGGGTGTGGTGAATGTGGTTTTTACGAATTATGTTTCCACGCTGCAGCACATAAAAACATAACTGTACATCAGACAACATCAAGATTTAGCAACATTACAACAAGCCATGTGTGTGTGTGTGCACATTAAAGAAATTCCTGCAGAAAACAATTCTGAGAGAATGAGAGAGAGAGAGGTTTTACCAAAAGCTGTCAATATCTCTAGACTATCAGCTTTTACTCTAGTCACCTAAGTTAACTTTATGCCAATGATAAATACGCTGCAGTCAAAACTGTTAGTGCTTTATTGGTTTATAGGTTTGTGGGCCGTTCCCTACCATGCCTCGAAAGCCGGCTCCAGCTGTGCGTAAATGCTGTACAAAGGTGGGTGACAGAAAACGGCTTCATATTTTATCCTACGAAGTCAGTATGCATTCACTTTTGCAAAATGAGAGATATGTTTCCAAACTCATCTATTTCTGTCAACGGCACGGTACTCAAAGTGGTCCAGGAAGTAAAATTCCTTGGGGTCATCTTTGATCGTAAACTGTCCTTTCTATCTCATATTAAATCTCTACGCCTTTCATGCCATTAACCTTAGATATTCTTAGAGTAGTTGGCCATGTCAGCTGGGAGGCGGATTGCATGGTCCTGCTGTGTCCGTATCGTGCCCTGATCCTCTCCAAGCTAGACTATGGATCCATCATCTATGGCTCTGCTCGAGAGTCCTACCTCAAAATTCTCGATCCTATTCATCACCAAGGGCTCCGCATCTGTTTGGGTTCCTTTTGCACCACTCCTGTACAAAGTTTGTATGCAGAAGCTGGTGAGCCCCCATTTTCTCTCCGTTGTCTGAAACTCATGCTATCCTATGTCTGTCGTTTAAAAGCTCATCCTGGAAACCCTGCGTATCGCGCTGTCTTCAGACCTCAGCGTGCTGCCCTGTATGCCATCCATACCAAGGAGCGAAAACCTCTATCAATCCGAATAGCACCTCACCTACAAGCTGCCAGAGTAGATATTCAACAGGTAGAAGTGTAGAACCTCTCTCACTGCTAACAACTCCTCCTTGGACCCTTCCTATTTCAGAGATCCGTTTTGATCTTACAGCCTTTAAAAAAGGGAACACTAGTGACCCCATCTACCTCCAACACTTTTATGAACTTATTTCTGATTATCCTGAATTCTGCTCTGTATTTACAGATGGCTCCAAAATCTCAAGTGGGGGGCCAGTCGCTGCAGCAGCAGTTCCATCCTGCCAACCACAACGGGCTGTTTCAGTCTGACTGGCAGACAAATGTTCTATTTTCACAGCAGAACTTCATGCCATCTTGCTTGCCTTGCAGCATGCTCACCGCTCTTTGGAACACAACTTTTGATTATTTCACTCTCTTTCTGGACTTCAAGCCCTCATTTCAAATGATTCTGATCACCCCCTTGTGGTCCAGATTCATAAAATTCATGCAGCACTCTATCAGCAAAATAAGGACATTGTTTTTATTTGGGCTCCTGGCCACACTGGTATCCCAGGCAATGTTCGAGCAGACCAGGCTGCCAAGGCTGCATGTCAGTCCGCTGGTAAACTTCAATTGCTTATTTTGTCAGACTGCAAATCTTTATTTTTGGCCTACATTTAGTCCTTATGGCAACGCCACTGGGACACTCTGGGCCAAAACAAGTTATATGCCACCCTTCCCTGCCTTTCCGACCGCCTACCTTCTTGCCGCCCTACGAGACGAGAGGAGGTAGTTCTTACAAGATTAAAGATAGGACACAACTATGCCACGCAATGACAGCTCTTATGAGGTGAACCGCCACCTGTTTGTCCCTGGTGTAGGGAAAATTTTAATGTTCTACACTTTTTAAAGTTACAACTACTGTTTGCCGTTATATAGCCATAGTTGCTAGCACGGCATAAAAAACAAACAAACAAAGTTTATAGGTTTGTGGTTACTATTGGCGATTATACAGCAGTTTGTTTACAATCGAGTATTATTTGTGCTCATTCTTGCAGGCAGTCTTTAGAGCTCGACCCTTTGACATCTATCGAACTTGATTCACTTCTGCTTACAGTGGCCGGTGGCGCCAACGGTTACTGTTAAGGTTGGCTGCCCTATCGGGCATTGCTGTTCTTTCTCTGCACGTGGCATCTGTTTACAGGGCTGCGCCTCCGCCAAGGACGGTCCCAAGCCCGGCTAAGCACCCCCACCCCGTAAAAAAATCCATGCTACCACATCGACAACAGAGACTGTAGTCGATGGCCTATGCCCCAGGAGGGGTGAAAGGGCCTAAAAAAAAAAAAAAAAAAACTTCTGCTTACAATTATGATGCAGTAATGAAGATAAGCTTTAAATCAGACACGTCATAAGATAAAATTTAAATTAAATTTAATAAGAATATTAACGTACCCAAGTCCAGTCTAGAGTACTGTGGATGGCTCCACAGTCACTGGAATTCCAGCACATATGATGAACATGGTTGTACTCAATTACATGATCATTACCCTGAAAACAAATTTATTTTTTAAAAATAGCATAATACACTGGTAAGATGCTCTACATATGTCTTCATATTTGAACTAGAGAATCACATTTGTAACTCAGTGTGAGTAAGTGTAAGTGAATATGATTTTAACAGCTATATACTAAACTTGAATATAACATGTTGAATGTTATTGCAAGTGCAAATTATCTTGTTTTTAGCAAATTTAGCTGAATACCAAGATGATGTGTATTCATAAAGATCAACAAGTATGCGAGAATATAAACACAACCAGACGTACATGAACATTTATAAAGAACTCACTGTCCACAAGATCCCTGTGTACTGCCCATGGTGAATGTAGTTATGACTCACTGTTACATGAATGCCACCTATCTCAAAAGCATTACAGGGTATAGCCGCTGTCCGACTAAAGTCCCACACATGATTGTCTTGCAACAAGACCTCTGAGGAGGTCAGTGTTTTAGGATCTCCACCTGGATCATTTATTTAATAGAGTCCTGAGTTGTACACTTGTATTCATTTAGAACAAGATGGAAAAATTACAGGTGTTATCATGCAACTAAAGGTGTGGGAAAACAAAAGACTACTGAGCATCACTTGCACTGCTAGCATTCCATACAATAGATAAAGTAAAGTTTTAGAAGTAAAAAAATAAAGAAAATCTATGAACAAATCTGGAGCAATGAATGAACCAAATATCCACTGTAGGTATCAAGTTTCTGAGGGGATTTTTTGGGGGGAGGAATAATTCTGTATTTAAAAGCTCTCTCATTAAACAAATTAATTGCACTGTTAATATATTTTAATGAATTTGTTTTCAGTCTGCATACTCACCTTTTATGAGGACTCCACCACAGGTATCATGGATCTCTGAAGCCAGAACAGAGACTCGACGACAATCTCCTTCACAGTTAATGGCATATGAACCTAAAAGATAAAGATCTCAAGGCTCCATCACAGTTCATTGCATATGAACCTTAAAAACAATGACTTCAAGGCTTACCTTTACTACACTTTGCTCAAATACAGTTAATAGTGTATGAACTACACTGTACTTAACTACAGTCAATACTGCATGAACCTAAAAGAAACCAGCCAAAGATCTCTGAAGTCAACACAGAGACTCAATGACAAAATCTTTTTCACAGTGAATAGCATATGAACCCCCAAAAAAACCCCAAAGATCTCAAGGTATAACTTAAAAACCTCAATAGTCACATTCACATCTTTTCCTATAAATTTGTCCTCAACTTGTCTGTCATTAGAACCTGTGAAAAGTTACATTGTGATGATACATGAGGAGATTGTGGTGCCAGGAAACAAATTTTGTGATCTGTATGTTTGCTAGCAATAGTCAGGATAACAGTCAGAACGTGTTCTTGCTGCTAGAGGATTCGCAGTTAAGCTGTCATCTTTGAGTATAAGGACATTCTAGTATATGTATTTGGCAAGGGAGATACTTAGCTTAGGAGAAATTTGCTGTTTTGATCTCGATAACAGATGGTTGTAATGCCCAGCCATTACATCCTTCGGCCATCATAAATAAATCGGGAAACACTTTGTACTGACTATATGCATGGTGTTCACCAAGATTGACTGAGTGGTTCAGAACTGGATATTTATGTGTGTGAGCACATCATGGATTATTTGAGGTACACTTTGCTCTGCATGCATATGCTTGCACTAGTTCTGCTTGACTGGTATTTTTTAGCTGTAGTGTCTGTTATTCATTTCTTCCCTTAAAAAGAGACAATAATAATAATACTAGTTTAGCAGTACCGAGGAGAGCTCACATACAGGTCATTTGTCTAGTCTTGAAAGAAAGAACACATAACTACTGCATGGTGAGGCTGTATAATGACAGGCCACAATAAGTTGTTAGCTAAAAATAAACAGGTGCATTTTGAAAATGTTTTTAGTATTGCAAGTAGCAGTTTACATGTTAAATTCTTTACTTAGCAAAGATAACATAAACACCATCCAGCATTTTACAACATAATTCTATTAAGGATGCTCAATGTATACCACACACTTTCATCAGAACCTGCAGTTCCTAATTCTTTTTTTCCATATATATTTTTTCTGAATAATGCAATTTTACACTGTGTAATACCTGTGTTTTTGATTTCCATATTCTTGAAGGTTATGTCATGACCACTTGCAATGCTCACTCCATGTTGACGGCAATTCTCCACAGTAAAGTCTTCAAAGTTCAGCTTCTGAGCAACACTTTCTATTCTTCAAAAGGAAAAATGAAATAATGATCAAATAATGAAATGCAAGATGCACACAACACTTTTTCTGACTTACCATTCCAGCATCTTGCTAGAAAAATCACAGAAGCCAGTGTAAAACTTAATATACAATCAACAAGTGTATATGACGTACTGGTAGCTAAATTTACACAGATACAATAAAAATCTGCGTTCAGTATAGCTGCCTTAGAAGTCAGTCTATTTATTAGTGAAGAAAAATAAATACAATAGTCTAATATGAATTTATATAACTTAGAATCTAATATAGGTGATTAAACAACATGGCAGTATTTGTCCTACAAATTAGCAGCCATGAGATACAGATTGACGTACGTAGGAGAAAACTGTATAGCTATAAAGTAATTAAGCCACACAGACCAGTACCAGTTAGACCATTGCACACTCATACTCACCACACAGATCAACACAGGCTCAAATAATCACAACTGATTACACACAAGCATTCAGAATCTGGTCTCAAAACTGATAGGCAGCCTTTTCCTGTTAGTGCTGCATACAGAATCAGTGATCACAATTAAGATAGTCCACAGAACTCCTGACAGGACACGTTTATGATCCCAGATAAGTGTAGCATCATTCAACATTTGTCTGCTGGATCCAGAAGAGCTAAGAAATGGTTTGATCTACCCTGATAATGTGGAGGGTGTTCTTACTACACAACCCAAACGGTTCTTATCCTTTGTAGATAAGTTGTTGAAGAAGCAAACGGAGGCTTTTGGTTGCAAACATGTATGCCACACTGAAAGTTACTTTAGTCTACTGAGAACAAAAAAGAAAATGGTATAAGACCACTTCCTCACAGCCTCAGTGAAGATTTTCTTTCAGATTCTGCCTTTCTAAAATTAAGAAAAGGAAAATGGAAGCAATTTGTGAGCAACAAAAAACTCTGAAGTTTGTTTTTACAAAAAGTATGAAACATACAAAATGCAGGATCTTCAATATAACATACCTTATGCACCTTGATAACATTGAGACATACACAATATCTGATGATGTCAGTGTTTGCAGTGGTGTGTTGGGCCACAGGTACAGTTTTTTGCTGGTTCTGTCTATATAGTACTCTCCCTACAAATCATGTTGTCACAAAAAACACTTCATGAGAGGATTTCTTAACTAGATCTAATCATTGAAAAATCGTTTCAGAAATGTATTAACTTTGTCAAGTATTTCATATTCTAATAATAATTATGCCATTCCTTCAGTGACTTTCAAAAATGAAACTATGACAGAAAAAAAAAGAAACAAATTTTGTGTCTTTCACCAAATTACAAGAATAACACCATAGAAATATCATTCGTTGGGCACAGGTCACAGCGACCATGTTTATCAAGGACAATCTACTAAGCTCAGTTCCATTGTTGGGTAAAAACATTTCCCTCTTTTAGAGTTCACCACAAGGCAGTTAAAGATTTAATTCGTTTTCTAATACAAGCTGTCATAACCATCCATGTGGACAAAAGGAGAGGTATGTACAGATTGTGTCATCTGGTAAAAGAGAATGAAACTATAAAAGCAGCTAAGAAGCAAAGGTAATAAACAGTAATACTATTATGGGCATGTCATCTAGTAAATGACCAAAACATCTCACTGGTTCATCAAGTTCTGACAGCATGTTGATGACCTGGAAGTAGCCTCCCTGCTGACTACCTCCAGTTGGAAAGCCAGGGATGTAGTGACCTACAACAAGTAGAAAAAAGTCAAATGTTGTTTGGTTGGTGGTAGCAGCAGGAGTAAAGGTGGGTACGTGTGTCCTAAACAACACAGTTGTCTCTCTCACTGTACCCACACAGTCTGACTATCAATTCAGTTTATACCTGCCCTGTAATTATAAACTATTGCAAACTTTATTTCCCATCAACTCTCAAGATCTTAGTCTTGGACTTTATGGACATCACAACTAATTGTGTCTGACAAGATATAAGTCTCAAGGATAACCTAAGATGCACCATTCATTTCGGCCAGCATCAGCAACTAGCATCAGCTGACAGGCTGCACTCACTCACCAACATGCACTCCAAATTGGCTGTCTTGTGCAAGGGTGATGGTGTGGTTGTGGGCATCCACATGAGCTACAGGCAAAGATTCATCTGCCCAGCTCCAGTACCTGATTTAGAGATCAGAAATGATTTCATTTATCTTCTGATATCTGAGTTGCTTAAAAAAGTGAAATAACAAAACAAATATGCACATGACGGCAGGCAAGGAAATTGAAAGAAAATAAACTTCAAAGACTTACCACCAACCATAGACCCATGGCTCAGTCTCCTGTGTCCAGGCTACATCTCTACCACCTGCATTATATGTGAAACGACGACCTTTCTCTCCATCAGGCACGGATAAGATGTTGATGAATTTCTGGGTCAACATCAAACCCACTATATTTGAGATGACCAAGAGCAAGAGGAAAAATGACTTCTTAAAACTATTCAATGTCTTGTGAAAATAAAAAAGCATTTGAAAGAGCGATATAAAAATAGTGATGCTGAAAACGCAACACTTTTTTGTCAGAATTTCTGTAAAACAGTTCCTCTTCTTATTTGTTTATGCACAAAATCTCTCTGCCATTGTTTCTCATGTAGTCATGTGCATACAGACAGGGAAAACCACATATATGCCTGCATTCACACCCTCTCCCATCATACACATACATGTACAACATAATCCTACTGATTCCATCTGATTTTATTACAGCCCGAGCATCTGCCTCTGACCAGCAGCTGACATCCAAATTTTCAAAACTTTCTGCTCAAGAGCTATCTTGTAAATATTGAAAAGTTTCATTTAAAAATTTAATAAAAGTCTTCTGAGTTACATACCAAGACATTTATTTCTTAAACTAAGTCACAAGTGAGTTAAATATACTTCATTGGGCCACTGGGCAAGTCGTAATGGTTTGCCATTAATGAAGAGTTCCAATGGTGCAGTCCATGTTGAGCGGCGAATCCCATAAGTGGTCAGTGATCCAAGATTGGTGATTCCAACAGCCGTCAGGTCCAGTTCCAAGACCTTGGTACGGACCACTTCATGCAGCCGCTGCTGTACTTTTGTGTCAGTCACATGCTTGAAATGATCACTAAGGATATGTCTTCCACCTGTCTGTTAAACATGATATAGGCATTGCTCATTAAAGGTGTGATTTTTCCTTTATTGCAAGTTCTTTGCATGTGTGTGTGTGTGGAGGGTGAAGGCATGCATATACATTTGTGTGTGTATGCATGTATGTGTGTGTATCTAGATGACATTATTCTTATCAGGCATCATACAAACTGAAGGCTACTACTTACCAAATGTACCTCCTGACCTTGAAAAGCACGAAAAACTGCTGTACCATTTATGGCATGAGCAAAGGTCAAGGTTGAAGTCAGGTCATAATAACCTTGCATAAGCTCCACAAAAATTGCTTGAGGACAAAAGAAGAAAACAGCACATCTGTACATAAAAGAAAATTTGCAAAAGTAATCTTAATGTATATTCTACAACAGTGTTGCTTTCACAAATTATGTATTTCCATTAAAAAGGGTTCTAATTTCTTTCTTAAAGACATTCTTGTAATGTTTATTGTTGGAGCATTATTTCTTTAGAGGTGTTTATTTAGTGTTGACCCATTGACATCCTCTTTCACACGTCACTAGAGGATTGTCTTGGGTTGTGTGTTATGTCAAGCAACCTGACCAAACCAAACCATTTTCCGCAGCTTGCTGGTTACAAGTAGAAGTTCCTGTGGACCCACCTCGTTTGTGGCCACATTGTAAACAAAGTCATTTGTTAATTTTTTTTTTAAGTAAGAGATTTGGAACAGACTCTGGAAGCATTGTCTGAGAGAACCTGCAACTCACTACTGCTGTCTGCCATCAGATCGATGTCGATACTGTCATAGGAAAGAAGTGCTCTCTCACCTTCCCAATGAGCAGCACCAGACTCACAGAGCTGGCACACAGTGGTTCAGACGATACCCTCTTCAATGTTGAATTCCCACATCACATGCTACATCTCCTCATGCCAAACCATATCGAACACATTCTTAAAGTCAATAAAGATATGGTATAGAGCTTTATTATGTTAAAGGTTTCTTTCAACCAAGATGTGGCTCTGAGACTGGCCTGCTCCTTTGCTATCCATGTGAGGTAGTTCTGTATCACCTTCAACACAACTTTACTTCGGTGACTAATCAGGCTTATTGTCCGGCTTATTGCCTTTGGCTCCTGTTCTTTGGCACGAGTATGACCTCCTGATCTAACAAAGGAATTTTCAATATTTGATAAAGAGTTATTCTTCTTCTTGCTCTTCAAGGCCAACCTTTGGTCACAAAAGTCAAGCGCTTCTTTCATGACCCAGTGCTGTTTCTCCACCATAGAATGCCCTGAAACCTTCTCAGTCACATCTTTCAGGTGACCAGAAAGCGTCTCCACAACCTATTCGATCATGTTCAGGGCAGTTAATTTGCCTCCAATTTGTGCTTGAAAGAGTTTAGTAATGTGTGGGTCTCAGCTTATTGAGGTCAAAGGTAATTTGTGGATTTCAATGTGATGCTGCACCTTTAGGCAAAGGTTTGTTAAAACGGGGTATTGATCACTAAGGTTACCCTACATGTGGATATGCTTTTATCTTTGTCTTGTGAATGCTTGATTTGAAAGAAATGGTAGCTGACTAATATCAAGGAATGGATAGGCCACCAGATGGAGAAGCCTAATGAAAAGGGAACAATTATTAAAAATCTATTGTAGGTAGTGTAATTTCAAATATTAAAAAACGATTGTTTCAGAAAGTCTTTTTAAAACCATACTGTAACAGATTGGGTGAATTACAGATTAAGTCAGTTATGAGTTGAGATAAAAAAGCCTTGGTGAGGTATGAATGTTAATTATGCAGTAAACAGACAAAGCATAACTTATGGAATGTGGAAGAAGCATTTACAACAAAAGTTTTGACAAGAGATTTGAGTAGACAAGGAGAGTTGTGTGCCTATTCAATAAGGGGTATCATATGGGGGAACCGCATATATCACCCTCCAGATCTTTCTTTCTATCTCTAAGAAAACATCATGCATGCATGAGAACAACATCAGTTCTGCCATGCACTTGTTTATAAACAGACAAGCTGTGTCACTGGGGCTAATTATATAGAGGTAGAATTATTATGCTTAAAAAAAATTCTTCTACTCACTATTTCCTTGAATATCCTTAGACTGCAAGAGGTCCACAGCATGTTGAAGACTTTTTACTGGTGTGGAGGATTGCAAACTGTATGACAGACAAAAATATATATAGAGTTATTGAAGCTAAGAGAATACAACAGGAGCAATAAGGAAAAATCAAAATGTCATTTGGAATGAAATCATTTGTTATAAATTGATGCATATCAAGCCACTTACATACCCAGTATTACTGTCTGAGCCTGAAGGACTGACATACAGATGGACAACAGCTCCGTCAGTGCCCCATTGTAACCACAGCACAAACCATATTAGACTGAGGTGCTGGCAGAAACTCAAAGAAGACACACGCTGAAATACTGAAAAATACATGTTTGGCCCTTTAATGCGCTGTAAAATTAACCCTCTTTCATCAACAGTTATCGTCAAACATCATGAATTAAGAAAGAGCCAAAGTTAATCAGATACCAACCTTTTTATCCTCAAGTCTGAAAAAAGCTATCTCAACATTTAGGAGACCTTGGTACAATTAAAACACATCTATAAGAGATAAGCATTCTAATACCACAGAAACCTGAAGAAGGGGTCAGTGTGTGTAGGCTGTCAACCTCTCCCAAAGAATTTATTTGTGATCTCTGGTTGTGTGTGTGTTTGCATTTATAAGAGGAGAACAGAGAGTGATCTTGATTATTTATTATGAAACATTTAACTTATTTTCATGAAATATTTCAGCTACTGTAATGCACATATATATCACAGATGGTAAGATAGCTGAGGATTAACTATACTGCTACATACACCAGGACTAATATCACTGTTTGACCAAAAGTGTATGAGGTTACGAGTATCCTGAATCATACCTGTGTAAGCAACGTATTAGGAAAGTTCAGTGGGTTGCAAGGTGTAGATATCATATCAGTTCTAAATATACATGGCATATTTATTAGTTTGTTGTGTTTTTGATGCTCACATTGTATGCCCTAGCCTTTTTGTTGCATTGTTGCTGTACAGGATTGTTTGACTTGTGTTTTCTTCTGCAATTTTCTATTTCCATCAACTGCCGGTCTTTTCTGCACAAGAGTTTCTTCTAAAAGTACAAACACTACCTAAATAAACACTTCTTTTTCCTCCACTTCTACGCATTGTTACAAATCTGCAAAATGACAAAAATGCAGCACAACAGATAACTGTTGACTCTAGAATTCAAAATTTTCGTTTTGTCTGAACTTCAAATATCATTTGTCAAATAATAAAAACATATTTAGCCTGTCTACAGACTCTTAAAAAATGGATCTCGATCAGTGATAGAAAGCAGCTGGAGCCATTAACAAAATTGAGTAGATGCAAAAAAATTACAGTCCCCCTTCCCATTTTGTTGCTGGTACCCAGCGTGCATGGGCTTTGGGTGTTTGAACGGCCCCTATAGGGAAGTGAGACTTTGGGATGGGAAGCGTGTAATTCGATCCTAAACGGACGCGTCCATCGCGCTTTTTTCTTCAGCCGCTCTCGATTTGGTAGCCACGTGATCGTGTCGCATCCTTCACCGCTGTTACCCTCCCCCCTCTTTCGCCATCGCCGCGTGTAGGGTTAATCAGAGGTCACATCGTCCGGTTCAGCTTTGACCGGCACGCAGACATTTTGAACTGTACGTCCATCTTCAAGTGAACACCGCCGATTTCTGAAGTAAGTCTTAATAAAGTTAAGTGAAAGATGCCATTAAAACAACTATACTTTATAACAGTGGATAGTCATGAATAATTTATGATCATATATAAGTATTGTAGTGCTTTTTGTGAAATGTTCACGTGTTGTACCGGCAGGTTCTCACATACATCCACTGGCAACTCGCTTTTACATGACGCTGTCTTCTATATGTGCTGTAAATAATTTAAATGGTTTAACCATATCCTTCTTGTTGTAAATAATCAAATTGCTTAATCGTATCTCTTGCCTACTAATTGCACGTATTTACTAATTACAGAAACGAAATGTTGAGCGCGAATACGATTGGCAAAGCAAGAGGACAGTGCATGATGGGTTCAAATCAACTAGTCAAGAGGTAAAGTACACACACACAATCTCTCGTATCATTGATGATTAACTTCGAAGTTGAAATCTATGACATGAACTCATTGAGTCATGCTTGAAATTCGTCGTCTGCTTTCTCAATAACAGCGTGCGGCGATTACCAAACGTTTGTGTCCGTCTTGGTGCATTCTAGGGAAAGCAACAAGACAATCACATTGCTTTCTGAACAACTAAAATTTTGGAAATTAATGCAAAGCAAAAGAAAGAATTATTTTTGTACTTATACACTTTGAAAATTAAAACAAAATGTATTAAATCCAATGCTATGCAATGAACTTTGTCAAAGTCTGTCATTTTTTCTAACAATCACTTATCTGATCACATATATTTTCTTTGTCTTTAAAAATGCTGCATGCCATTTTTTTCAGTTTATTTTACATGATTTACAAAAAGAACTAATTATAACAATCTTTAATTGCAGATCACACTGACTAGGTCTGGCTCAGTGAATTTTACCAGTAAGTTTATTTTGTCTCCCCTCTATGATTTCATCAGGATCACTATACAAGCACAGGTTTGTGTTTTTATGGTCTACATGCACATCCTTATTATATCCATCTAAACATTTTCTGTTAATTAAAAAATTGTCCAATAGACTTGCATCCATAGTTTGTTTTGTCATTACTTTTAAGACTAAAAGTAATATTTTGATTTCAAATACATTTTTGAACAGAGTTCTCAGCAAAGTTGATGAGCAGAGCAAAACACTACAGAATGTAGTTCACAAACTGAATCAGGTCACCCTGCTTCTTCAAAATATGGGGAAAGAGGAGCTGATGAGAAAGGAATTAGAACAAAGTGGTATGTCATTTAAGTATAATGTGTTAGTACTAGACACCTTTTTAAATGTTACCTTTAGCTTTAGCTAATATATCATTAATATGTATGTTTGCTTTACAGTCTTGATAAACCATTTAACAAACGGCAGGCATAGCATCGGCTTACAGGTTAACTCTCCTGACAAGAATGTGTGGTCAGTGTAATATTTGCATTAAAAATAATACACATTTTATGAAGTACAAAATAATGTAGTATTTTATATGCATAGATTTTATTTATAAAATAATTCTGTCACTTGCTTTTCATGTGTCAAAATGAGCAGTCTGTGTGTCTATTAACTATGACCACTAAAATTGTTCTACTTTCATAAAGAACAGCTTTGATTAAACTGTTAATTAACTTGGTGATTTGAGTCACTTAATGCCATTATTTTCTCTGAAGTCCCACTAGGGTTTATTTAAGAGACTGGGTCTGGTTTGTAGCTATATTCATCATGCAACCATTGATCCCTCATCAGTGGAGTAGGGTTCAGCATTATATCTTAAACATATCCAATCCAGTGAATTAATTTATTTCGCATTTGTATGTAGTATTTTACATGGTGGAAACAACTAAAGATTTTTTTTAACAGGTTCAGCACCTCTCGTGCACGGAGAATTTTAAAACGGCTGCTATCTTCAGAGTTGGCTCAGTGGAACCAAAGGGGAAAAAGTTTCAGTCACTTCAGCTGAGAAGTATATTAATTGGTGTGTAGTTTTTTGTTTGGTTTTGATTTCTTTGAGGTGTACGTCAATATGAACTTAAAAGGACAAGTTTCCGAACAATTTAAAAAAAATAGTGAATCTAAGTATTATTTTCTCTACATTTTACAAATTTATTATTGTGTACAATAGCATTTAAGTCTACCTTACAATTTCTATTTGTGCACAGCTGCAGTCCAAGAGACATGGATTGAGGAATGATTCGAAGGGTGATGCCATCTAATGGTGAGTGAATTACAAAATGAGTTTGTCAAGTTAAAATTATTAATGTGAGCATTGTTTTATTCTTCGTGGATTTATTCAGTAGGCCTATTTACTTTACTTTTTGTAGTAAAGATTAATTGGTTACTTTCAGATATTATCCAAAACTTCTTATACACACAAATGGCCATCAAGACATTACCGTTTAAAAATCTTTTTTATTCCACTCTTGTTCAAGTTCTTGTAATCTCACTAGTAATTAGTAGATTTATGAAAGCTTTAACTCTTTCTTTACACAAGGCTAAAGGCGGTCAAACCCCTGTACGCATGAATTTACCCTTTTTCAAAAAATTATTAAAAAATAACTAAACAAGATAGAACAGAAATTTAAATTGATTATGACAGATCAAAATGTGTAGAAGTGGAACAATTTTACCGTAATCTTGCTCGTGAACTCACTTTTTATGATAATCCAACCAAAATTAGGTATATTATGTGAAGTTTGGAAAATTTTTTTTTTTTTTTTAACACATTTTCAAACAAAAAATTCGGAGCAGATGAAAACCATTTTTACACCATTCGTGGTCAAATTCTCCTTCATCTGAAGCAGGAATATCCTCTGGGATGTTCTTTCTTTTTTATTCGACGTTTCAGATGCATGATGTTCGCAATGTGTACCATCGAAAAGGACAGGTAGTGTAGAATATCGGCGAGACTTTCGTTCAAACGTACGTCCTTCGTCATGTAAGGGAGATAATTGTGTTCATAAAGGCCTAAACTATCATATTTATTAATTTTTTCTTTTAAACCACGAGCTGTAAAGGCTAAAAAAATTACAACAATTCATAAGCCCAATGTAAAATACTGCGTAACAAGTGAGCAGGCAAAATCGGCCACCCGTGTTGAGTGCATAAAGGAAGAGTTAAGCTTTCATCTATGTGAGAGGTTAGTTCTACTTACATAGCAAAATCAAAATATGTAATGCATTGTAACTTTTTTCTTTTCTTCTACAGGGATTCCACCACTCATGGATCGATTTTTGGTGTCATATTTTTCTATCTTTTATGTAAATTGTTTGACTTTATGTTATAAATAATTATTTCAAAAATAACTTTCATGGGTAAAAAATTATTGACTGCAATTTTTATGTAAATAATTGGATGAATGCTTATGTTCAAAAACAATTTTAATGCTTTAAATAATGTAAACTGCTAAATAGTTTTTTTGGTGTAAATAATAAAATTGTTTAATGATATCTCTTGCCTACTATTTATGCGTTGTGAGGAAACGAGATTTGAAAAGCTGTTGAATGTTTCTTCATGGTGTGCAAGCCTGTGTACCAGTGTAAGTAAAAGTGAGAAAGGGTGAGGAATGCAGCAAGAGGGGAGTGGGAGTTTTGATGGGAAAACACGACTTCTCATGGCGATCGGTGGGTATGCAATGGTTTTTTGGTGGGAAGGTGGTGGGTCTTTCGTGGGAAACATGGCAACCGTGGAATTCCCTACGAGGTCCCTTAGGGTCCCGCTTCCAAAACCCGAGAGGGACCCAACTTTCTTCCCGAAGAGGTCCCATGAGGGACCCAAGAGTTCTTGCAGGCTGGGTATAACATCAACATGCAATAAGACTATCCACCGAACACAAACCTCACTAACCCTTTTCAGGTTTGTCAACCATACTCAGAAAGACAATCCTTTGGTATCTCAGCACTTGAACTGCTCGGTACTAAAATATTTTGGTCTTTGACAATATTTTTGAAATTCATTGTTGGTGCTTCACCACTTGCTTGTCACTCAACCATCATGCTAAAACAAGAATAAATACCACATTTAAGTGGTGCTTAAAGAGCAACACTTTGTGTGCATTATTTAAAGCAATAAGCATATTCCTTTGTTTTGTTCATGATATTGTACTTTTAAATTATGCATTTATACAAACAATTAGCCATGCAGTCATCATGGTACCACAAGCTTTATTTAGTGCTAAATGTGAAGAAAAAGGAAATCGACAATATATGGCTATCGACAATATCGACAATAGTAAAACATGAGACCATTAAGGTAGATGATAATATATAATGAAAGTAGCAAAAGTGGTAAAAAAAAACCAAACCAACGTATAGATGATAATATATAACGAAAGTAGCAAAAGTGGTAAAAAAAAAAAACCCAAACGTATTTAGTACTATATTTATAATGCTGTAATAATTGAATTTTGTTTTAAATAAAAACATTTAAAATATGACTTATTTATCATTTGTGTAAATGCTATACTTTATAATGCTATGACTGGCGATAAAACATTCAATGCATTTAGACTAGTTCTTAGTGGGGGTAGGAGGGGTGCAGCTGCTAGGCAACACTTTCTTACAATGTGGATTAATGTGATAAAACAGCTGCATCTACTTACCAAACTGAACAGACACCAGAATGTAGTAAAGTCTCTCAGATTATATTTCTCGCGCCACGAAACTGCCAAAGGACTGCGAACTAGTTAGTTCCCCTGACTGGGGCGGGATGAGGGAGGGTTCATTGTTTGTTTTTTAACTGAAGTTGAACGGTCGAGTGGGATCAATTCAACCTCGGAGTTTAATGTGACTACACCAAATTTGAACGTTATTAAATTCATTTTTAAGTATTGTTAATTGCAAATGACAGACTGTGTGCGTGTGTACAGATCTATGCGTGCGAGAGAGGGACAATATAGAGAACGAGTTAAGAGAAAGAGAGCGAGAATACCTTAACTAAAACTTTTTTTGCTGTGGTATAAAATTAAAGTGACAGATTTTGAAGAAATATACTTAAATGCACATAGCTCAGTAAATCTGACCACAAACGACAAAAAATTTTGGAGGTAATTTCTACTGTTTGGTTAATACTGCAAGTCATTCTTTATCGCTTGGTTTTAATTCTTATTTCAATGTGTGTGCGTGCACATTCAAAAGAAAGAGGGCCGGTAGTATATGTGCGCACATGCGAATGCGAGAGAGAGAGAGAATGCATAATGTACCCATTCGAGAAAGAGAGTGTGCGTGCACGCGAGCTAGCGAGAAAGAGAGGAGAACGAGACATCCAGAGTGTGTGTGTGCTTGCGTGCGTGCGAGAGGGTGTGTGAAAGCGCACGATCGAGCGAGAGAGAGAGGAGAACGAGTCGAGAGTTATAGATCCCTTGCTATTGTAGAGGGTTTCTTCGTCTTTCACTAGCTCGAGAGAGATTTGTGTTGTCCGTGTACTTGTGACACAGTAGCAGAGAGAACACACGTGAAGATCCGTGGAGTTGACGCACAGAAGAAAAGAACACTTTTGTCTGGGAAAGACCGGCGTGTCGAGTATGAAAGCTAGAATTTTGAGCGGAAAATTCTCCTTAGAACTCCAAAGAGGAACGGACTAGGGGCCGCGGTGTGGCTTTAGCGATGTGAAAACCTTTAATTTGTCATTAGGACATACCTGTTTACAAGGTTCAACTATTCATCATTTATGCGAGCTCACTGCTAATTCTGGCATGAAAAAAAACAAGCAACCAGCAGGACGAATAGCCCCCAATTTTTAATTTACAGAAACAACCAGGTGTCTGTTTTTAAACAAAGTGACGTTTCCAACTGTTGTCGTCTCGCTTGAGTGACGTGCCATCACGGCACAGTGCGGCTGACAGCAGATGGCCGGTAAAACGCTGTGACTGGTGCGTTGTCATGGAACCACAATGCATACAAAATCGGTCTGCCGATCAAGACATTCATCACAGTCGCGATCTGAAATATAAAATTGTCTACCAGACATTGCCGGACTTTAGTCAAGGTGGTAAATAATAAACATGTGATGTATACAGCGCGTAATCCACTCACGACAGAGAATGGCATCACACAGGGCGGCATGGCTGCGTTGAAAATTGTGCCTTCACAGTTCATAGGAAGATGAGGTCAAATCCCCTGACAAACCACCTGACAAAGCTCTCTACACTAAGCATGTGGAACTGTCATGGATTTTGCAACTTAACAATGCTTGACCAAGTCCACCAAGCTACTGTGTTCATCGGACACTTGACCAGTCTGTAGAATACGATGAGGCATTTTATGTTTGAAACGGTCAATAAGTGTTTAATTGAAACTTTAATGTTAAGCGACGAGTCATAATGTATATTAACGGTTTTGATACCGTTTACCCAGCTGTTAAATGGATATCTGACACCTTAAAACATTCTGATGGAAGGAAGGTCAGCGAGGTAAGCGGATTCATCTAGTGCTGGCTCCTGAGATAAGCGAAGTCGATTATCTCATTGCCAACGACCGAGAGGTCACGGAGTCCTGTTCTAGGCGGATGCAGTGCAGAAAACCTATATTTTCTACTTTTAGTGTGTTTTTTACTTGTTAGGGCAAAGTTGTGATTAGAGCAATTAGAATAGAGACAATACGTCGTGACTAGGCAAGCTGGCAGCACTGGCCCGGCTGACGCGCCAACCGTCAAGAGAGAAGAGAGAACTCGAAGAGATGAAAGTGGAACTAGAGAACAGGGTAGAGCACACAACCGCCTACTGCTAGAGAATGACGTCACAGAAAGTTCAGTAGATTCTGCCGAAGAAAAATCAACGAGACGAAGGGTAAAACAGAGAGCCAACGCCTAGAGAGAACCTGTGCTAGACAGAATGACAGGAAAGGATGCTCAGACAAGAAACAGAAGGAAACGCTAGTAAGGAAGAGAAAAAACACTAATTGCGAGGAAGAATCAAATTGAAAAAAATCGGTTAAAAATAATTCAAGGAACAGGGTGAATTGGGCTGGCTAATGACTGAACTGACTATAAGTGTATTGAGTGGATCAGAATCCAGTGTAACTAAAATTATTACAAAAATTGAAGAAATTAAAGCTGTTCAGAAAAGGCAATCAAGCCCAGAGTGGAAGGATGTATGAAGAGTGCAAGTACTACTTTGCTTTTAGGAATCGGTAACTGAGTGATTAATCCACAAACTTCGGACCTCTTTTAGGAATCGGGCTAACGCTACCGGAGGATACTCATAGCAATGAGACGAAAAGACAAGAGAAAACGGGCTTCGTGGCACGCCGACCACTGTAGACGGGCATGTTGTTTCACTGACCTGTTGCAAGATTAGTGGCCCCCCAGGCATCATTAAAGTATCCCTGAAGAGTGTGGTCAGCTGGACAAGATGGGATCTTGATCCAACAGCCTGCGCCTGCTGTTCTGAAGTGACCTGCACATCACAAGATCCACATACACAGACATGTTGATACATAGCATCAAGATTTTCAGAGAAAACAAAATTCACGGCTGCTAAATCTGATGGAAGACAATCTAGAGTAATAGTATAGGGCATGGCAGTATACAGTATACAGTATAACAGATATTCACGATACAAAATTTACTACGACGGAATAGATCACAAGAACCAGATATATGTAACGACGGAATTCACAAGAAATATCCCATATTTGCTAAAATAATGATGATGATCATGATGATGATGATATGGACAAAATAAAAGGCAAATGTAACTATGTCGACAAATAGTAAGAGAACAAACATTAAAGACAAAGAGAAATCACGGAACAAACAGATTCGATGAAGAGAGTAATAAGGCGATAAGTAGACGGACTGGTCAACTGACTATAATCCGAAGTATTGACAACTATATTGACTGGTGTACAGATATGTGTGTGTGTGTTTTGAGCGTTTAAAGGATTCGATAGCGGGTGGATATAGTCGAAGGAAAGAGAGTTGCAATAGTTTTGCAGTACAGTAACTAAAACGCTGGTGACCATGTATTTGTTGTTCTGGTGACAGGGATAAGAAGGCATAACCGTAATTCAAGAAATCTTCTGAGAAAAACGTGCTAAGAATGGGTTGACATGAAAACACCCGTTATCATACAATTGTTATAACGGACCATCATTTAGTGGTCAGGTGATTGATGAGCTGATGTTCATAGCTTCATTTGAAAGTTTTCAGTGCGCATGCGAGAGATGGTAGGAAGCATGGGTTTCCCACTGTGGGCCTGTAGTATGCTGGTGATAGGGCGATCAAGCGTGCGAGCTGCAGGAGGCCCACTGAGCGGCTGCACGTGCCAAGTCAGGCCGCCTCGTCGTGGGAAGCGTTCTGGTGTTGTTCAGGTCCCACGTGTCCGGTGGAGCCTGGTTTTGTGTTGACATCCATACTCGCGATAAAACAGCATCTCCAGCTACTGTCATCGCACCTTTCATCAGAAAACATGTCAATCTTACACACCACACCAAATTGACATTCTGAAGGATGAAAGTCTGTTTTTACTTGCTTCAGTACCAGCTGTGCACACGGTACTCTTCTCTACATAAACTAATGACACGCAAACTATGTATGGTATTGTGTAAGTGTGAGAGACAGAAATATCTCTGTGCATTAACTTTACTGATGTATCTTCGACTTTCTAAGAGCTACAAACATGATCGTTTTGCATACCTGTAGGTTCCGTAGACAGCGACCAACCTGACCAGTTTGCACTGGATCCACAGTAGCGCCACTGTTGGGCGGCCCGTGCCAAGACACCCCTCTCTGTGCCTGCTTGAGTCCCAATGTCGTCCTTGTGTGTTCCTTCTGCAGCGTGGCTTTGGACAGTGATCCACTACAAACCAGCGCCTGCATCAAAATTAATAGGACACCCTCAATGTTTAAATGTGTTTCTCATTTTTGTCTGTATACTTTGGTAAACGTTTATGTCTTTAATACCCATGCTGCCAGGAAATTAGCTTTATATGAGTCATCAAGTATGTGCATTAGGAAAGTGGAGGAATTACGTGTTTACACCGAGCCAACAACTAAGGCTAATATTCACTAGTGTTAATCCCCCCACCTCCCAACCCTGGGTATAGCATCTTTAGTTTCTCAGCTTACAGGTCGTTCTACGTTGTTTTAAAAATGTATAGCTCATTTCAGCTTAAAACATTCCATCTTGTATCCAATAAGGTTATAATTCTGCGATCCTGTCAATCCAATGAAATTACCAGTTGATGCGCAGGAAAAAGTCATAGTTTCATTAAAATTTTGGGTATTGCCAGGTGAATCCAATTTCTGTGTGCCATTTTATTTCTAGACCTGGCTCAAGTGTAGGTTAGTCGTCCGACATTTTACCTTCTTTAGGAATTATTAGGATACAAGGTGTTGGACTGGAACCATCAGGCATGTTGGAAACCACGGGGGCAGTGGTTGCTGGGGCTACAGTGCTAGAGTCACAGCAACAGGAACTGCGCGGTGGTTCTGGCACTGGCTGGATGTCTGCGAGCTAAAACATTAAATCTGGTACATTACTATACTAAGTACACCTAGTCCCTTTTATAAATAAATAACATATTTTATTTTGAAATACTCTATAGCAGCAAGGAACAATTGGCAAAAAATGTAATTTCTGGAGTCTGATGTCAATACACATACACTACTTAATTGCTTTTCTGTTATGGGTGGAGAAGAGCCGAGAAAACCGTCATGCAATGGGATTGTTGCACGGACAGTGGCATACATAGGTCAGAGGTGAGTCAAAAAGACTGTAGAGCACAGACACCAACACCAGACGGGCTGGTCAAAAATATCTTTACATAGATATATACCATTCTTTAAATGTTTATCAGTAATCTTCTTTACTTAATTAAACACTTATTCGTGTCATCTCACCTGGTAATTTAATGGAATAAATAAGCTGGAATTTAACAAACTTTCTGATTGTCGATGTGGGCTAGGAAGTAAATCAGTGACTGAATGAGACTAAAATAACTTGGAGCGTTGCTACCTGGACAAAGCTGTGCGGTAACAGACTGATTGTATTACATATTTAGTAATTAACATGTGTGCCAAATCACAAGAGACACTCATACCCCTGAGATAGTTAGGACCAGTGGGCAACCGAGGACCCACATCATCCACTGACACTGGACTGGGAAACTGTTTCTTGATCAGCCCACTGAACAAGCATTACAACGCAATCGGAAGTCAGCATCTTGGAGACCAGAATCGCCAGGGCTGTATGCCTACACAGGACCAAGACTGGTTATCTTTCTCAGTCATGAAGTTCCATGTAAACAATATTCCTTATCTCGACCCTGAGTATTTTTCATCATTGCCAGATCTCAGCTGGAAACAAGAAACATGAACAATATCTTTAAACTTTGTTTTCAAACGACTATATGTATCTGCAAAATAGGAAAATAAACCAATCCATACCCTGAAGTTATTGTGAACATCATAGTAATCTTTTCTCCAAGGTTGCTTCCAACGTAATGTATCCTTTTGAATCCGGGTCGGTTGTAGAAAATGTTGTCGTAATTTGGTTACCTGGTTTGTGTATCCAATGGATTACATTTAGCCAGCTGCAAATCAGAGTTTACTGGGTTAGTTATTGATTTCTTCATGTTATTAGATAATACTTACGAAAAAACTTATATCTCCTTACTCTCGCCGCCCACAATATTCGTCTGTTATTATAATTGTTTGGTTTTTGTCGTTGTTTATTGTTGTAAGGCAGACCTGGGCAAAGGCGGCTCCGCGGGCCGGTTCCGCCCTCCTGCCTGTCTCTGACCCGCCCCGCCCGCCGCCCGCCCGCCCGCCGCCCCGCCCGCCCGCCTGTTAATACACTATATATACATCATTGGTAAAACTGAGTTCAACTTAATAGTTAATTAGTCCGGCCCCTTTTTAAAACCATCCAATTTTTTCATGCGGCCCCTTCGGAAAATTTAGTTGCCCAGCCCCTGTTGTAAGGTATGTTACACCCATCTGCTAATCGAAAAATTCAGCGAGAAACTACTGCATTTGACACTTTTGGCTATTATTAAATTGTTTTGGTGCCCTTGGCACACATGCAGTATACAGGTTATCTTGTTGATTATTTCTGCTGCGATTATTCAAGTTTTCAATCCTTTTTTGTCACTAAACAACTACAAGCGTTTGGTTGTGAAACCCATGAAAGAAGAAAAACATTCAAAGGTCTTGAAACTATTACATTCCCTGGGTCATCTCCATTGCTTTTCATCGATTTGCTTCAGAAACTCACTTTTTAAAAAGTAGGCATTAGCGCCAAGCCTATAAACAGCTAAAAACAACACAACCAAAAAAACCCCAAAGGATTCTTTCAGAAACATTTGCAGCCTGATTAGTTTTCAAATGAAATGTGTATGCTAAAAAGCAGTTTTTCCCTACATATCTTTCATCTCAGTATAACATTCTAGATTGTTGTGTGCATCCCATGCTTACCTCTTGTGTTGACTTTTTGAGTAAAGTGCATGAGCCTGCTTGAAGTCCATGGGGATAAGTTCCTATATAAAAATTCATCATGATGATGATTACTCTATAATATCAAGAAACCTTTAGGAGCAGTGGGATGTTTCTGGAGAATAGCAGCCAGTTCTGGTATCTAGTCTTCCACAGCGTTGGTGTTGAACAGGCTGTGCTTCAAATAAAATAAAAAAAATTGGCGCAAAATTTTTATAATTTTATCCAGAGTGTGTGCATTACAGGTGCACTGTTCATGCCATTGTGATAATATGCGAAAAACACACACACACAATTCTAGACATCACATATATTATATACAGATGTGCAGAAAAATTCCATTTCAAATAGCCTATGCAGTATCTGTTTTACTGCGTCATGCAAGGAAAGTAATAGCAAAGGATAAATAATCCTGTTTTTTTTTTTAAATGTGAACACAAATCATTTCCCAATATAAGCACATGTTTAGTTCACCTCAGTTTCTAGGTTCAAGTAGACTCTTTTTTTTTTTTTTCCATGCAACCCTACTTGGATCCAATGTCCCCTTCCCATCACATCGTTGTAATAGAGTAATTAGGCGCATTGTACATTAAGCCATTTTGTTCGTAATCTGTATATCTGCCGCCCTCCAAATGTGGTCATGTACTTCATTCTTATTAGTATCAAAACATAACCACTATTAGACATCAACCTAACTAAACCTGTTGTTAACTGCAAAGAGACATATTCACATTCTGAACATACAGTGGCCTAGAATACACCAGCATGAGATGCAGCACAACTTCATATGCATCAGAACAGCAGCTAGTCAGCGACTATAAAGTCGTCTTATTATCATCAGTCCAAAATTCTCATTACCAAAATACTTGTATAATCATAGCCATTTAAATTACTCTCACTCCAAAATATCATACCAGTAAAATGAAAATAATGAAATGTCATCATCAACAATTACAAATTACAATGCCAATCATACACCTACGTGGAATTTTCTGGATTTCAAGAAATTACTTCATAAATAAATGTTTCCTAAAAAGATATTCTCCGTCATCAATCCTCATCAATTAATTGATGATCGTTTATCGTCATTCATTTTTAGTCCATAAGTTTCCATCATCGTAAACATGTGCGTGTCCATCAGCATTTCCGTCGCAGAACACCAAGAACACAGTAACATATACCATACATAGTGAATAGTTCACACTTATTAACTAAATGTTTGAGCATTATGGCATAACTCACTCACTATAAACTTCCTACAGCAAACACAAACTTATAGGAAGTTAATTCAGGAATATATATAATTTTGTCACATGAAACAATACAAGCAATACAGAGATCATCCTAAACTGCTATAATCATCCGATCGTCATTCAAATATACAATTACTCTTTACATTTCATAAAAGAGACGTGCCTCAATCGAAAACACTGATCATTCATCGCCTCCTCCAACATGGAGCCTCGACATCAGCTCCAGGGGTAAGGTTAACGAAGGTTTGTGGTTGAATTGTTTTTACGTAATTATTTCACGCGCAGCACATAAAAACATAACTGTTCATCAAACAACAGAACAAACATTTACTTACATCAACAACATCAAATTTAGCCAACATTACAACAAGCAGGTGCTGTGTGTGCCATTAAAAAATTCCTGCAGAAACAATTCTGAAGCAAGAGAGAGCACGAGAGGTCTTTACCAAAAGCTGCAATATCTCAGGACATAATTTCCCTCAAGTCACCTAACTTTATTATGCCATCAAAAAAGGTGTTATCATACTAGTATTTGCAATCAATGATAAATACCACTGACTGCAGTCAAAACTGTTCATACTCAGCGTCGTTTATTTCTTGGTTACTGTCTGATGATTATAATATTACATAGCAGGATTTTTAGAATCAAGCTAATTGTGTTCACTTTGCAGAGTAGCCTTTAGAGGCACATTACCATATTGGTTACCTTTCACCTGTAATCCTTTTGACCAGAATTAAATCATAACAATCTCACATCAGCTTGTTCTGCTTACAATCACAAGCAGTAAGCAGATCAGCTTAATCAGACAGGTCCGTGTCTTGATTATGTCTTATAAGAACTAATTGAATTTTGATTTTCAAAATTTTAAATTAAATTTAATTAAAATATAAGATACCCAATCCAATCCGACCACTGTGGATGGACTCCACTCATCACTGGGAATTCCAGCACATATATACATGGTTTGTAACTCAATACATGATCATTATCCCTGAAACAAATTTACTTTTATAAATTGCATAATACACTGCTTGTATATCCTCTACATTTTCTTCAATCAACTAGAGAATCACGCATATGACTCAGTGTGACTAAGGAATAGGATTTGCACAATTACAATACCTAAATAATAACATGTTAATTGCAATTTGCTGCAAGTGCAATATCTGTTTAGCAAATTAAGCGAATACCAATGATGTATAATAAAGATCAACAATATGACAACATTATAACATAACAGAGTACATGAACATTTATAAAAACCACAGTCCAACCAGACCCTGTGACTGCCCATGGTGAATGAGTTATGGCTCACTTTACAATGAACCCACCTATCTCAAACGCTTACAGGGTACAGCCCCTATACGATGATATCCCACACATGTTGCTCTGCAACAAGACCTCTGAGAGTCAATGTTTTAGGATCTCCACCTCTGGAGCAATATTAATAGATCATGATTTAACTCATGTATTAATTAGAACAAGATGGAAAATTACACGTGTTTAAATGGCAAAAAGTGTGGAAAACAAAATACTATGTGAAGATCACTTGCACTTTAACATTCCATTTACAATGGTAAAGTAAACTTTGAGAGAGGTTAAAAAAAATTATTGTAAATCTATTTGAACCAAATTCTGGAAGAAGAATGAAAATATTGCACTGTAGGTATCAAGATTCTAAGGGATATGAGGGCAGAATTCTTTATTAAAAGCTCTTTCATTAAACAAATTAATTCACTGTTAATCTATATTTTAATGAATTATTTTCAGTCTGCATACTCACCCTTTTATGATGACCTCACCACAGTATCATGGAATCCTGAAGCCAGTTCAGAGACTCGACGCAATCTCCTTCACAGTTAATGCATCATGAACCTAAAAATAAAGATTACAAATTAAGCTCCAATTCACAGTCAAGCATATAGAATTCCCCAAAAATCCAAATGATCTCAAGTATAATTAAAAAAGTCAAATGTCACATTCACACCTTTCCTTTAAATATGTCCTCCTTGTCTTTATGTAGACCTGATGAAAAAGTTACATTTGATGATGCATGAGGACATGTGATGCCAGAAAAAAATATTTGTATCTGTAGATTGCGATCAACATCTAGATTAAACAGTACCTAAATGGTCTACTATTAGTGAGAAGAATATTTACAAGGGTCCTGAATTGGGAAGTATTCTCTAATGTTTTATGTTAGGCTCTTTCGCTAGAGAGGCCTATAAAAATTTATTATGTATTTGTACATTGTGATACCTAGTTTGAGAAATTTTCTCTGTTTGATCTCATAACAATGTTTTTAATGCCCACCATTACTCTTTGGCCATTCATGATAGATAGATGTGCTCAAATATGCAAAACTGTTCACCAAACTAACATTGACTAACTGAGATATTTATGTTTGAGCACCATCATGATTTCTTGAGGTACACCATTTGTCTGCATACTTCATACTTGATCTATTCTGCTTGACTTAGCTGTAGTGTCTGTTCATTTCCTTAAAAAGAGACAAATATAATAATAGTTAAGCATTAACTGACAATGCTACAACACCACAGGCCACATAAGTTGTATCAGACTCGAAAACATAGTGCTTTTTGGAAAGTTCTTAGTTACTCTTAACAGCTACTTTACATCTTTACTTAGCGAAATACATAAACACCATCCAGCATTTACAACATAAATTACTTAAGATTCGTGGTGTATATCACACACGAATTCTTTTTTCCATATATATTTTTGAATAAATAATTCAATTTCACCAACATTTGATACCGTGCTTTTTAATCTCCAATTCTTGAAGCTTATTCATGCCATTTGCAATGCTCACTTCCATGTTAACGCAATTCTCCACAGTTAAAAGTCTTTCAAAGTTCAGCTTCGAGCAACACTTTCTATTCTTCAAAATGAAAAATAAAATAATGATAAATTAATGAAATGCAAATCACACAACACTTTTTCTGACTTCGAGTAAAGCCACCTTTGCCTAGAAAACACAAAAGTCAGTGTAAAACTTAATATAAATCAACCAATTGTAATACGTACTGGTATCTAAATTTACACAATATCAATAAACATCTCGTTCAGATATGCCCAAATCATCTATTTCTTATGTTAAAGAAAAAGAAATATATAGTCTATAACAAATTTATATACTTAGACATCTAATAATTAAACAACATGGCAGTATTTGTCCTAAAATTTGGTGTGCATGAATACAAACCTTATTAACAAAACGTTAATAAAACATACAAAATGCAGAATCTTCAACCACAACATACCTTCATCACCTGGACAAATTGAGACAACACAATATCTGCATATGTAAAAACAGTTTTTAGAGTGTGTTGGGCAAAGTACAGTTTTTGGGTGGTTCTGTCTAATAGTACTCCCCCTACAAATACACTTTCAACGCACAGTTAACAATTCAAAGAGGATTTTTAACTAATTATTTACCAAATTTCAAAATCATATTCAGAATATTTACTTTCGCATTACTTTCATTATTCTAATAATAATATATACCATTCCTGCCAGTACTTTCAATAAATGATAACATCAGAGACGAAAAAAATGGGAAATAAATTGTGTCTTTCACCCAAATTACAGGAATAAGCTATAGAATAGATATTCTATTGGTCACAGTCACAGCGCAGCATGTTTCAAGCACATTCATACTTAAGCCTCAGATCTCGCG